>NC_086444.1:750634181-751234181 GCF_028390025.1 Pseudophryne corroboree
GAGACACTGACAGTGGGGAGCAGTTAGAGTCTGAGAGCAGGACTCAGGAGTACATATAACGTACAGTGCACACTTTTGCTGCCAGAGTCAGTGCCACACTGCCATTGTTGTGACCACACTGACCACCAGTATAATAATATATTTTGTGATTGTCTGCTTAGGACTCGGAGTACTAGTTGCAAGTTGCAACGTGACCTGACCACCAGTTTAATAATCAATCACCACCAGTTTAATATATATATAATTGTATATAATATATATATATATATATATATATAATATTGTATACCACCTACCCGTGGTTTTTTTTTTTTCTTTCTTCTTTGTACATACTACTATAGTATAGTAGCTTACTGTAGCAGTCTGCGGTGCTGCTGAGCTGACAGTGTCCAGCAGGTCCGTCATCAGTCATCATTACCAATACCTAATAAATATATTATCTACCTGTCTGGCTGCAGTACTAGTGATATTATATATACATACATATATATATTGATTTCATCTCATTATCAATCATCCAGTCTATATTAGCAGCAGACACAGTACGGTAGTCCACGGCTGTAGCTACCTCTGTGTCGGCACTCGGCAGTCCATCCATAATTGTATACTAGTATCCATCCATCTCCATTGTTTACCTGAGGTGCCTTTTAGTTGTGCCTATTAAAATATGGAGAACAAAAATGTTGAGGTTCCAAAAATAGGGAAAGATCAAGATCCACTTCCACCTCGTGCTGAAGCTGCTGCCACTAGTCATGGCCGAGACGATGAAATGCCAGCAACGTCGTCTGCCAAGGCCGATGCCCAATGGCATAGTACAGAGCATGTCAAATCCAAAACACCAAATATCAGTAAAAAAAGGACTCCAAAACCTAAAATAAAATTGTCGGAGGAGAAGCGTAAACTTGCCAATATGCCATTTACCACACGGAGTGGCAAGGAACGGCTGAGGCCCTGGCCTATGTTCATGGCTAGTGGTTCAGCTTCACAGGAGGATGGAAGCACTCAGCCTCTCGCTAGAAAACTGAAAAGACTCAAGCTGGCAAAAGCACCGCAAAGATCTGTGCGTTCTTCGAAATCCCAAATCCACAAGGAGAGTCCAATTGTGTCGGTTGCGATGCCTGACCTTCCCAACACTGGACGTGAAGAGCATGCGCCTTCCACCATTTGCACGCCCCCTGCAAGTGCTGGAAGGAGCACCCGCAGTCCAGTTCCTGATAGTCAGATTGAAGATGTCAGTGTTGAAGTACACCAGGGTGAGGAGGATATGGGTGTTGCTGGCGCTGGGGAGGAAATTGACCAGGAGGATTCTGATGGTGAGGTGGTTTGTTTAAGTCAGGCACCCGGGGAGACACCTGTTGTCCGTGGGAGGAATATGGCCGTTGACATGCCTGGTGAAAATACCAAAAAAATCAGCTCTTCAGTGTGGAGGTATTTCATCAGAAATGCGGACAACAGGTGTCAAGCCGTGTGTTGCCTTTGTCAAGCTGTAATAAGTAGGGGTAAGGACGTTAACCACCTCGGAACATCCTCCCTTATACGTCACCTGCAGCGCATTCATAATAAGTCAGTGACAAGTTCAAAAACTTTGGGTGACAGCGGAAGCAGTCCACTGACCAGTAAATCCCTTCCTCTTGTAACCAAGCTCACGCAAACCACCCCACCACCAACTCCCTCAGTGTCAATTTCCTCCTTCCCCAGGAATGCCAATAGTCCTGCAGGCCATGTCACTGGCAATTCTGACGAGTCCTCTCCTGCCTGGGATTCCTCCGATGCATCCTTGCGTGTAACGCCTACTGCTGCTGGCGCTGCTGTTGTTGCTGCTGGGAGTCGATGGTCATCCCAGAGGGGAAGTCGGAAGACCACTTGTACTACTTCCAGTAAGCAATTGACTGTCCAACAGTCCTTTGCGAGGAAGATGAAATATCACAGCAGTCATCCTGCTGCAAAGCGGATAACTGAGGCCTTGACAACTATGTTGGTGTTAGACGTGCGTCCGGTATCCGCCGTTAGTTCACAGGGAACTAGACAATTTCTTGAGGTAGTGTGCCCCCGTTACCAAATACCATCTAGGTTCCACTTCTCTAGGCAGGCGATACCGAAAATGTACACAGACCTCAGAAAAAGACTCACCAGTGTCCTAAAAAATGCAGCTGTACCCAATGTCCACTTAACCACGGACATGTGGACAAGTGGAGCAGGGCAGGGTCAGGACTATATGACTGTGACAGCCCACTGGGTAGATGTATGGACTCCCGCCGCAAGAACAGCAGCGGCGGCACCAGTAGCAGCATCTCGCAAACGCCAACTCTTTCCTAGGCAGGCTACGCTTTGTATCACCGCTTTCCAGAATACGCACACAGCTGAAAACCTCTTACGGCAACTGAGGAAGATCATCGCGGAATGGCTTACCCCAATTGGACTCTCCTGTGGATTTGTGGCATCGGACAACGCCAGCAATATTGTGTGTGCATTAAATATGGGCAAATTCCAGCACGTCCCATGTTTTGCACATACCTTGAATTTGGTGGTGCAGAATTATTTAAAAAACGACAGGGGCGTGCAAGAGATGCTGTCGGTGGCCAGAAGAATTGCGGGACTCTTTCGGCGTACAGGCACCACGTACAGAAGACTGGAGCACCACCAAAAACTACTGAACCTGCCCTGCCATCATCTGAAGCAAGAAGTGGTAACGAGGTGGAATTCAACCCTCTATATGCTTCAGAGGTTGGAGGAGCAGCAAAAGGCCATTCAAGCCTATACAATTGAGCACGATATAGGAGGTGGAATGCACCTGTCTCAAGTGCAGTGGAGAATGATTTCAACGTTGTGCAAGGTTCTGATGCCCTTTGAACTTGCCACACGTGAAGTCAGTTCAGACACTGCCAGCCTGAGTCAGGTCATTCCCCTCATCAGGCTTTTGCAGAAGAAGCTGGAGACATTGAAGGAGGAGCTAACACGGAGCGATTCCGCTAGGCATGTGGGACTTGTGGATGGAGCCCTTAATTCGCTTAACAAGGATTCACGGGTGGTCAATCTGTTGAAATCAGAGCACTACATTTTGGCCACCATGCTCGATCCTAGATTTAAAGTAGAGATGAGCGCCGGAAATTTTTCGGGTTTTGGTTTTGGGTTCGGTTCCGCGGCCGTGTTTTGGGTTCGACCGCGTTTTGGCAAAACCTCACCGAATTTTTTTTGTCGGATTCGGGTGTGTTTTGGATTCGGGTGTTTTTTTCAAAAAACACTAAAAAACAGCTTAAATCATAGAATTTGGGGGTCATTTTGATCCCAAAGTATTATTAACCTCAAAAACCATAATTTACACTCATTTTCAGTCTATTCTGAATACCTCACACCTCACAATATTATTTTTAGTCCTAAAATTTGCACCTAGGTCGCTGGATGACTAAGCTAAGCGACCATAGTGGCCGACACAAACACCGGGCCCATCTAGGAGTGTCACTGCAGTGTCACGCAGGATGTCCCTTCCAAAAAACCCTCCCCAAACAGCACATGACGCAAAGAAAAAAAGAGGCGCAATGAGGTAGCTGTGTGAGTAAGATAAGCGACCCTAGTGGCCGACACAAACACCGGGCCCATCTAGGAGTGTCACTGCAGTGTCACGCAGGATGTCCCTTCCAAAAAACCCTCCCCAAACAGCACATGACGCAAAGAAAAAAAGAGGCGCAATGAGGTAGCTGTGTGAGTAAGATAAGCGACCCTAGTGGCCGACACAAACACCGGGCCCATCTAGGAGTGTCACTGCAGTGTCACGCAGGATGTCCCTTCCAAAAAACCCTCCCCAAACAGCACATGACGCAAAGAAAAAAAGAGGCGCAATGAGGTAGCTGTGTGAGTAAGATAAGCGACCCTAGTGGCCGACACAAACACCGGGCCCATCTAGGAGTGGCACTGCAGTGTCACGCAGGATGTCCCTTCCAAAAAACCCTCCCCAAACAGCACATGACGCAAAGAAAAAAAGAGGCGCAATGAGGTAGCTGTGTGAGTAAGATAAGCGACCCTAGTGGCCGACACAAACACCGGGCCCATCTAGGAGTGTCACTGCAGTGTCACGCAGGATGTCCCTTCCAAAAAACCCTCCCCAAACAGCACATGACGCAAAGAAAAAAAGAGGCGCAATGAGGTAGCTGTGTGAGTAAGATAAGCGACCCTAGTGGCCGACACAAACACCGGGCCCATCTAGGAGTGTCACTGCAGTGTCACGCAGGATGTCCCTTCCAAAAAACCCTCCCCAAACAGCACATGACGCAAAGAAAAATTAAAGAAAAAAGAGGTGCAAGATGGAATTGTCCTTGGGCCCTCCCACCCACCCTTATGTTGTATAAACAGGACATGCACACTTTAACCAACCCATCATTTCAGTGACAGGGTCTGCCACACGACTGTGACTGAAATGACGGGTTGGTTTGGACCCCCACCAAAAAAGAAGCAATTAATCTCTCCTTGCACAAACTGGCTCTACAGAGGCAAGATGTCCACCTCATCATCATCCTCCGATATATCACCGTGTACATCCCCCTCCTCACAGATTATCAATTCGTCCCCACTGGAATCCACCATCTCAGCTCCCTGTGTACTTTGTGGAGGCAATTGCTGCTGGTCAATGTCTCCACGGAGGAATTGATTATAATTCATTTTAATAAACATCATCTTCTCCACATTTTCTGGATGTAACCTCGTACGCCGATTGCTGACAAGGTGAGCGGCGGCACTAAACACTCTTTCGGAGTACACACTTGTGGGAGGGCAACTTAGGTAGAATAAAGCCAGTTTGTGCAAGGGCCTCCAAATTGCCTCTTTTTCCTGCCAGTATAAGTACGGACTGTGTGACGTGCCTACTTGGATGCGGTCACTCATATAATCCTCCACCATTCTTTCAATGGTGAGAGAATCATATGCAGTGACAGTAGACGACATGTCCGTAATCGTTGTCAGGTCCTTCAGTCCGGACCAGATGTCAGCATCAGCAGTCGCTCCAGACTGCCCTGCATCACCGCCAGCGGGTGGGCTCGGAATTCTGAGCCTTTTCCTCGCACCCCCAGTTGCGGGAGAATGTGAAGGAGGAGATGTTGACAGGTCGCGTTCCGCTTGACTTGACAATTTTCTCACCAGCAGGTCTTTCAACCCCAGCAGACTTGTGTCTGCCGGAAAGAGAGATCCAAGGTAGGCTTTAAATCTAGGATCGAGCACGGTGGCCAAAATGTAGTGCTCTGATTTCATCAGATTGACCACCCGTGAATCCTTGTTAAGCGAATTAAGGGCTCTATCCACAAGTCCCACATGCCTAGCGGAATCGCTCCGTGTTAGCTCCTCCTTCAATGTCTCCAGCTTCTTCTGCAAAAGCCTGATGAGGGGAATGACCTGACTCAGGCTGGCAGTGTCTGAACTGACTTCACGTGTGGCAAGTTCAAAGGGCATCAGAACCTTGCACAACGTTGAAATCATTCTCCACTGCGCTTGAGACAGGTGCATTCCACCTCCTATATCGTGCTCAATTGTATAGGCTTGAATGGCCTTTTGCTGCTCCTCCAACCTCTGAAGCATATAGAGGGTTGAATTCCACCTCGTTACCACTTCTTGCTTCAGATGATGGCAGGGCAGGTTCAGTAGTTTTTGGTGGTGCTCCAGTCTTCTGTACGTGGTGCCTGTACGCCGAAAGTGTCCCGCAATTCTTCTGGCCACCGACAGCATCTCTTGCACGCCCCTGTCGTTTTTTAAAAAATTCTGCACCACCAAATTCAATGTATGTGCAAAACATGGGACGTGCTGGAATTTGCCCATATTTAATGCACACACAATATTGCTGGCGTTGTCCGATGCCACAAATCCACAGGAGAGTCCAATTGGGGTAAGCCATTCCGCGATGATCTTCCTCAGTTGCCGTAAGAGGTTTTCAGCTGTGTGCGTATTCTGGAAAGCGGTGATACAAAGCGTAGCCTGCCTAGGAAAGAGTTGGCGTTTGCGAGATGCTGCTACTGGTGCCGCCGCTGCTGTTCTTGCGGCGGGAGTCCATACATCTACCCAGTGGGCTATCACAGTCATATAGTCCTGACCCTGCCCTGCTCCACTTGTCCACATGTCCGTGGTTAAGTGGACATTGGGTACAACTGCATTTTTTAGGACACTGGTGAGTCTTTTTCTGACGTCCGTGTACATTCTCGGTATCGCCTGCCTAGAGAAGTGGAACCTAGATGGTATTTGGTAACGGGGGCACACTGCCTCAATAAATTGTCTAGTTCCCTGTGAACTAACGGCGGATACCGGACGCACGTCTAACACCAACATAGTTGTCAAGGCCTCAGTTATCCGCTTTGCAGCAGGATGACTGCTGTGATATTTCATCTTCCTCGCAAAGGACTGTTGGACAGTCAATTGCTTACTGGAAGTAGTACAAGTGGGCTTACGACTTCCCCTCTGGGATGACCATCGACTCCCAGCAGCAACAACAGCAGCGCCAGCAGCAGTAGGCGTTACACGCAAGGATGCATCGGAGGAATCCCAGGCAGGAGAGGAATCGTCAGAATTGCCAGTGACATGGCCTGCAGGACTATTGGCATTCCTGGGGAAGGAGGAAATTGACACTGAGGGAGTTGGTGGGGTGGTTTGCGTGAGCTTGGTTACAAGAGGAAGGGATTTACTGGTCAGTGGACTGCTTCCGCTGTCGCCCAAAGTTTTTGAACTTGTCACTGACTTATTATGAATGCGCTGCAGGTGACGTATAAGGGAGGATGTTCCGAGGTGGTTAACGTCCTTACCCCTACTTATTACAGCTTGACAAAGGCAACACACGGCTTGACACCTGTTGTCCGCTTTTCTGTTGAAATACCTCCACACTGAAGAGCTGATTTTTTTGGTATTTTCACCAGGCATGTCAACGGCCATATTCCTCCCACGGACAACAGGTGTCTCCCCGGGTGCCTGACTTAAACAAACCACCTCACCATCAGAATCCTCCTGGTCAATTTCCTCCCCAGCGCCAGCAACACCCATATCCTCCTCATCCTGGTGTACTTCAACACTGACATCTTCAATCTGACTATCAGGAACTGGACTGCGGGTGCTCCTTCCAGCACTTGCAGGGGGCGTGCAAATGGTGGAAGGCGCATGCTCTTCACGTCCAGTGTTGGGAAGGTCAGGCATCGCAACCGACACAATTGGACTCTCCTTGTGGATTTGGGATTTCGAAGAACGCAGTTCTTTGCGGTGCTTTTGCCAGCTTGAGCCTTTTCAGTTTTCTAGCGAGAGGCTGAGTGCTTCCATCCTCATGTGAAGCTGAACCACTAGCCATGAACATAGGCCAGGGCCTCAGCCGTTCCTTGCCACTCCGTGTGGTAAATGGCATATTGGCAAGTTTACGCTTCTCCTCCGACAATTTTATTTTAGGTTTTGGAGTCCTTTTTTTACTGATATTTGGTGTTTTGGATTTGACATGCTCTGTACTATGACATTGGGCATCGGCCTTGGCAGACGACGTTGCTGGCATTTCATCGTCTCGGCCATGACTAGTGGCAGCAGCTTCAGCACGAGGTGGAAGTGGATCTTGATCTTTCCCTAATTTTGGAACCTCAACATTTTTGTTCTCCATATTTTAATAGGCACAACTAAAAGGCACCTCAGGTAAACAATGGAGATGGATGGATACTAGTATACTTATGGATGGACTGCCGAGTGCCGACATAGAGGTAGCTACAGCCGTGGACTAACGTACTGTGTCTGCTGCTAATATAGACTGGATGATTGATAATGAGATGAAATCAATATATATATATGTATGTATATATAATATCACTAATACTGCAGCCGGACAGGTAGATAATATATTTATTAGGTAATGATGACTGATGACGGACCTGCTGGACACTGTCAGCTCAGCAGCACCGCAGACTGCTACAGTAAGCTACTATACTATAGTAGTATGTACAAAGAAGAAAGAAAAAAAAAAAACCACGGGTAGGTGGTATACAATTATGGATGGACTGCCGAGTGCCGACACAGAGGTAGCTACAGCCGTGGACTAACGTACTGTGTCTGCTGCTAATATAGACTGGATGATTGATAATTAGATGAAATCAATATATATATGTATGTATATATAATATCACTAGTACTGCAGCCGGACAGGTAGATAATATATTTATTAGGTAATGATGACTGATGACGGACCTGCTGGACACTGTCAGCTCAGCAGCACCGCAGACTGCTACAGTAAGCTACTATACTATAGTAGTATGTACAAAGAAGAAAGAAAAAAAAAACCATGGGTAGGTGGTATACAATTATGGATGGACTGCTGAGTGCCGACACAGAGGTAGCTACAGCCGTGGACTAACGTACTGTGTCTGCTGCTAATATAGACTGGATGATTGATAATGAGATGAAATCAATATATATATGTATGTATATACAATATCACTAGTACTGCAGCCGGACAGGTAGATAATATATTTATTAGGTAATGATGACTGATGACGGACCTGCTGGACACTGTCAGCTCAGCAGCACCGCAGACTGCTACAGTAAGCTACTATACTATAGTAGTATGTACAAAGAAGAAAGAAAAAAAAAACACGGGTAGGTGGTATACAATTTAGAGATAAGCGGGTTCGGTTTCTCTGAATCCGAACCCGCCAGAACTTCATGTTTTTTTTCACGGGTCCGAGCGACTCGGATCTTCCCGCCTTGCTCGGTTAACCCGAGCGCGCCCGAACGTCATCATGACGCTGTCGGATTCTCGCGAGGCTCGGATTCTATCGTGAGACTCGGATTCTATATAAGGAGCCGCGCGTCGCCGCCATTTTCACACGTGCATTGAGATTGATAGGGAGAGGACGTGGCTGGCGTCCTCTCCATTTAGATTATAAGAGACTGAGAGAGATTTACTGGAGCTGACTAGGAGGAGTACTGTTACTGTAGAAGTGTAGAGACTGAGTGGAGAGAGTTTACTAGTGAGGACAGTGCAGTTTACTTTATAATCCGTTCTCTGCCTGAAAAAAGCGATACACAGCACACAGTGACTCAGTCACATACCATATCTGTGTGCACTGCTCAGGCTCAGGCCAGTGTGCTGCATCATCTATTATCTATATATAATATTATATATATCTGTCTGACTGCTCAGCTCACACAGCTTATAATTGTGGGGGAGACTGGGGAGCACTACTGCAGTGCCAGTTATAGGTTATAGCAGGAGCCAGGAGTACATAATATATTATATAGTGAGTGACCACCAGACACACAGTGCAGTTTATTTAATATATCCGTTCTCTGCCTGAAAAAAGCGATACACACAGTGACTCAGTCAGTCACATACCATATCTGTGTGCACTGCTCAGGCTCAGGCCAGTGTGCTGCATCATCTATTATCTATATATAATATTATATATATCTGTCTGACTGCTCAGCTCACACAGCTTATAATTGTGGGGGAGACTGGGGAGCACTACTGCAGTGCCAGTTATAGGTTATAGCAGGAGCCAGGAGTACATAATATATTATATAGTGAGTGACCACCAGACACACAGTGCAGTTTATTTAATATATCCGTTCTCTGCCTGAAAAAAGTGATACACACAGTGACTCAGTCAGTCACATACCATATCTGTGTGCACTGCTCAGGCTCAGGCCAGTGTGCTGCATCATCTATTATCTATATATAATATTATATATATCTGTCTGACTGCTCAGCTCACACAGCTTATAATTGTGGGGGAGACTGGGGAGCACTACTGCAGTGCCAGTTATAGGTTATAGCAGGAGCCAGGAGTACATAATATATTATATAGTGAGTGACCACCAGACACACAGTGCAGTTTATTTAATATATCCGTTCTCTGCCTGAAAAAAGCGATACACACAGTGACTCAGTCAGTCACATACCATATCTGTGTGCACTGCTCAGGCTCAGGCCAGTGTGCTGCATCATCTATATATATTATATATCTGTCTGACTGCTCAGCTCACACAGCTTATAATTGTGGGGGAGACTGGGGAGCACTACTGCAGTGCCAGTTATAGGTTATAGCAGGAGCCAGGAGTACATATTATATTAAAATTAAACAGTGCACACTTTTGCTGCAGGAGTGCCACTGCCAGTGTGACTGACCAGTGACCTGACCACACTGACCACCAGTATAGTTAGTAGTATACTTATATTGTGATTGCCTGAAAAAGTTAAACACTCGTCGTGTGACTTCACTTGTGTGTTTTTTTTTTTTTTTATTCTATAAAAATAAAACTCATTCTGTTGACAGACAGTGTCCAGCAGGTCCGTCATTATATAATATATAATATATACCTGTCCGGCTGCAGTAGTGATATATATATTTTTTTTATATCATTTATCATCCAGTCGCAGCAGACACAGTACGGTAGTTCACGGCTGTGGCTACCTCTGTGTCTCTGCACTCGGCAGGCAGTCCGTCCATAATTGTAATACCACCTAACCGTGGATTTTTTTCATTCTTCTTTATACATACATAGTTACATAGACATCTTCTCTTTATCAACCAGTCTATATTAGCTGCAGACACAGTACAGTACGGTAGTTCACGGCTGTGGCTACCTCTGTGTCTGCACTCGGCAGGCAGTCCGTCCATAATTGTATACCACCTAACCGTGGTTTTTTTTCATTCTTCTTTATACATACATAGTTACATAGACATCTTCTCTTTATCAACCAGTCTATATTAGCTGCAGACACAGTACAGTACGGTAGTTCACGGCTGTGGCTACCTCTGTGTCTGCAGTCGGCAGCCAGTCCATAATTGTATACTAGTATCCATCTCCATTGTTTACCTGAGGTGCCTTTTAGTTGTGCCTATTAAAATATGGAGAACAAAAATGTTGAGGTTCCAAAATTAGGGAAAGATCAAGATCCACTTCCACCTCGTGCTGAAGCTGCTGCCACTAGTCATGGCCGAGACGATGAAATGCCAGCAACGTCGTCTGCCAAGGCCGATGCCCAATGTAATAGTACAGAGCATGTCAAATCCAAAACACCAAATATCAGAAAAAAAAGGACTCCAAAACCTAAAATAAAATTGTCGGAGGAGAAGCGTAAACTTGCCAATATGCCATTTACCACACGGAGTGGCAAGGAACGGCTGAGGCCCTGGCCTATGTTCATGGCTAGTGGTTCAGCTTCACATGAGGATGGAAGCACTCAGCCTCTCGCTAGAAAAATGAAAAGACTCAAGCTGGCAAAAGCAGCACAGCAAAGAACTGTGCATTCTTCGAAATCCCAAATCCACAAGGAGAGTCCAATTGTGTCGGTTGCGATGCCTGACCTTCCCAACACTGGACGTGAAGAGCATGCGCCTTCCACCATTTGCACGCCCCCTGCAAGTGCTGGAAGGAGCACCCGCAGTCCAGTTCCTGATAGTCAGATTGAAGATGTCAGTGTTGAAGTACACCAGGATGAGGAGGATATGGGTGTTGCTGGCGCTGGGGAGGAAATTGACCAGGAGGATTCTGATGGTGAGGTGGTTTGTTTAAGTCAGGCACCCGGGGAGACACCTGTTGTCCGTGGGAGGAATATGGCCGTTGACATGCCAGGTGAAAATACCAAAAAAATCAGCTCTTCGGTGTGGAGGTATTTCACCAGAAAGGCGGACAACAGGTGTCAAGCCGTGTGTTCCCTTTGTCAATCTGTAATAAGTAGGGGTAAGGACGTTAACCACCTCGGAACATCCTCCCTTATACATCACCTGCAGCGCATTCATAATAAGTCAGTGACAAGTTCAAAAACTTTGGGTGACAGCGGAAGCAGTCCACTGACCAGTAAATCCCTTCCTCTTGTAACCAAGCTCACGCAAACCACCCCACCAACTCCCTCAGTGTCAATTTCCTCCTTCCCCAGGAATGCCAATAGTCCTGCAGGCCATGTCACTGGCAATTCTGACGAGTCCTCTCCTGCCTGGGATTCCTCCGATGCATCCTTGCGTGTAACGCCTACTGCTGCTGGCGCTGCTGTTGTTGCCGCTGGGAGTCGATGGTCATCCCAGAGGGGAAGTCGTAAGCCCACTTGTACTACTTCCAGTAAGCAATTGACTGTTCAACAGTCCTTTGCGAGGAAGATGAAATATCACAGCAGTCATCCTACTGCAAAGCGGATAACTGAGGCCTTGACAACTATGTTGGTGTTAGACGTGCGTCCGGTATCCGCCGTTAGTTCACAGGGAACTAGACAATTTATTGAGGCAGTGTGCCCCCGTTACCAAATACCATCTAGGTTCCACTTCTCTAGGCAGGCGATACCGAGAATGTACACGGACGTCAGAAAAAGACTCACCAGTGTCCTAAAAAATGCAGTTGTACCCAATGTCCACTTAACCATGGACATGTGGACAAGTGGAGCAGGGCAGGGTCAGGACTATATGACTGTGACAGCCCACTGGGTAGATGTATGGACTCCCGCCGCAAGAACAGCAGCGGCGGCACCAGTAGCAGCATCTCGCAAACGCCAACTCTTTCCTAGGCAGGCTACGCTTTGTATCACCGCTTTCCAGAATACGCACACAGCTGAAAACCTCTTACGGCAACTGAGGAAGATCATCGCGGAATGGCTTACCCCAATTGGACTCTCCTGTGGATTTGTGGCATCGGACAACGCCAGCAATATTGTGTGTGCATTAAATATGGGCAAATTCCAGCACGTCCCATGTTTTGCACATACCTTGAATTTGGTGGTGGAGAATTTTTTAAAAAACGACCGGGGCGTGCAAGAGATGCTGTCGGTGGCCAGAAGAATTGCGGGACACTTTCGGCGTACAGGCACCACGTACAGAAGACTGGAGCACCACCAAAAACTACTGAACCTGCCCTGCCATCATCTGAAGCAAGAAGTGGTAACGAGGTGGAATTCAACCCTCTATATGCTTCAGAGGTTGGAGGAGCAGCAAAAGGCCATTCAAGCCTATACAATTGAGCACGATATAGGAGGTGGAATGCACCTGTCTCAAGTGCAGTGGAGAATGATTTCAACGTTGTGCAAGGTTCTGATGCCCTTTGAACTTGCCACACGTGAAGTCAGTTCAGACACTGCCAGCCTGAGTCAGGTCATTCCCCTCATCAGGCTTTTGCAGAAGAAGCTGGAGGCATTGAAGAAGGAGCTAAAAGGGAGCGATTCCGCTAGGCATGTGGGACTTGTGGATGCAGCCCTTAATTCGCTTAACAAGGATTCACGGGTGGTCAATCTGTTGAAATCAGAGCACTACATTTTGGCCACCGTGCTCGATCCTAGATTTAAAGCCTACCTTGGATCTCTCTTTCCGGCAGACACAAGTCTGCTGGGGTTGAAAGACCTGCTGGTGACAAAATTGTCAAGTCAAGCGGAACGCGACCTGTCAACATCTCCTCCTTCACATTCTCCCGCAACTGGGGGTGCGAGGAAAAGGCTCAGAATTCCGAGCCCACCCGCTGGCGGTGATGCAGGGCAGTCTGGAGCGACTGCTGATGCTGACATCTGGTCCGGACTGAAGGACCTGACAACGATTACGGACATGTCGTCTACTGTCACTGCATATGATTCTCTCAACATTGATAGAATGGTGGAGGATTATATGAGTGACCGCATCCAAGTAGGCACGTCACACAGTCCGTACTTATACTGGCAGGAAAAAGAGGCAATTTGGAGGCCCTTGCACAAACTGGCTTTATTCTCCCCAAGTTGCCCTCCCACAAGTGTGTACTCCGAAAGAGTGTTTAGTGCCGCCGCTCACCTTGTCAGCAATCGGCGTACGAGGTTACATCCAGAAAATGTGGAGAAGATGATGTTCATTAAAATGAATTATAATCAATTCCTCCGCGGAGACATTGACCAGCAGCAATTGCCTCCACAAAGTACACAGGGAGATGAGATGGTGGATTCCAGTGGGGACGAATTGATAATCTGTGAGGAGGGGGATGTACACGGTGATATATCGGAGGGTGAAGATGAGGTGGACATCTTGCCTCTGTAGAGCCAGTTTGTGCAAGGAGAGATTAATTGCTTCTTTTTTGGGGGGGGTCCAAACCAACCCGTCATATCAGTCACAGTCGTGTGGCAGACCCTGTCACTGAAATGATGGGTTGGTTAAAGTGTGCATGTCCTGTTTTGTTTATACAACATAAGGGTGGGTGGGAGGGCCCAAGGACAATTCCATCTTGCACCTCTTTTTTCTTTTCTTTTTCTTTGCATCATGTGCTGATTGGGGAGGGTTTTTTGGAAGGGACATCCTGCGTGACACTGCAGTGCCACTCCTAGATGGGCCCGGTGTTTGTGTCGGCCACTAGGGTCGCTAATCTTACTCACACAGTCAGCTACCTCATTGCGCCTCTTTTTTTCTTTGCGTCATGTGCTGTTTGGGGAGGGTTTTTTGGAAGGGACATCCTGCGTGACACTGCAGTGCCACTCCTAGATGGGCCCGGTGTTTGTGTCGGCCACTAGGGTCGCTAATCTTACTCACACAGCTACCTCATTGCGCCTCTTTTTTTCTTTGCGTCATGTGCTGTTTGGGGAGGGTTTTTTGGAAGGGACATCCTGCGTGACACTGCAGTGCCACTCCTAGATGGGCCCGGTGTTTGTGTCGGCCACTAGGGTCGCTAATCTTACTCACACAGCTACCTCATTGCGCCTCTTTTTTTCTTTGCGTCATGTGCTGTTTGGGGACGGTTTTTTGGAAGGGCCATCCTGCGTGACACTGCAGTGCCACTCCTAGATGGGCCCGGTGTTTGTGTCGGCCACTAGGGTCGCTAATCTTACTCACACAGCTACCTCATTGCGCCTCTTTTTTTCTTTGCGTCATGTGCTGTTTGGGGAGGGTTTTTTGGAAGGGACATCCTGCGTGACACTGCAGTGCCACTCCTAGATGGGCCCGGTGTTTGTGTCGGCCACTAGGGTCGCTTATCTTACTCACACAGCGACCTCGGTGCAAATTTTAGGACTAAAAATAATATTGTGAGGTGTGAGGTATTCAGAATAGACTGAAAATGAGTGGAAATTATGGTTTTTGAGGTTAATAATACTTTGGGATCAAAATGACCCCCAAATTCTATGATTTAAGCTGTTTTTTAGTGTTTTTTGAAAAAAACACCCGAATCCAAAACACACCCGAATCCGACAAAAAAAATTCGGTGAGGTTTTGCCAAAACGCGTTCGAACCCAAAACACGGCCGCGGAACCGAACCCAAAACCAAAACACAAAACCCGAAAAATTTCAGGCGCTCATCTCTAATACAATTATGGATGGACTGCTGAGTGCCGACACAGAGGTAGCTACAGCCGTGGACTAACGTACTGTGTCTGCGGCTAATATAGACTGGATGATTGATAATGAGATGAAATCAATATATATATGTATGTATATATAATATCACTAGTACTGCAGCCGGACAGGTAGATAATATATTTATTAGGTAATGATGACTGATGACGGACCTGCTGGACACTGTCAGCTCAGCAGCACCGCAGACTGCTACAGTAAGCTACTATACTCTATAGTAGTATGTACAAAGAAGAAAGAAAAAAAAAAAACCACGGGTAGGTGGTATACAATTATGGATGGACTGTCGAGTGCTGACACAGAGGTAGCTACAGCCGTGGACTAACGTACTGTGTCTGCTGCTAATATAGACTGGATGATTGATAATGAGATGAAATCAATATATATATGTATGTATATATAATATCACTAGTACTGCAGCCGGACAGGTAGATAATATATTTATTAGGTAATGATGACTGATGACGGACCTGCTGGACACTGTCAGCTCAGCAGCACCACAGACTGCTACAGTAAGCTACTATACTATAGTAGTATGTACAAAGAAGAACGAAAAAAAAAAACCACGGGTAGGTGGTATACAATTATGGATGGACTGCTGAGTGCCGACACAGAGGTAGCTACAGCCGTGGACTAACATACTGTGTCTGCTGCTAATATAGACTGGATGATTGATAATGAGATGAAATCAATATATATATGTATGTATATATAATATCACTAGTACTGCAGCCGGACAGGTAGATAATATATTTATTAGGTAATGATGACTGATGACGGACCTGCTGGACACTGTCAGCTCAGCAGCACCGCAGACTGCTACAGTAAGCTACTATACTCTATAGTAGTATGTACAAAGAAGAAAGAAAAAAAAAAACCACGGGTAGGTGGTATACAATTATGGATGGACTGCCGAGTGCCGACACAGAGGTAGCTACAGCCGTGGACTAACGTACTGTGTCTGCTGCTAATATAGAGTCTAGACTGGATGATAAATTATTGATAATGAGATGAAATCAATATAATATCACTAGTACTGCAGCCGGACAGGTACTATATATATTTATTATGTAATGACTGATGACGGACCTGCTGGACACTGTCAGGTCAGCACAGCACCGCAGACTGCTACAGTAAGCTACTATAGTAGTATGTATAAAGAAGAATGAAAAAAAAAAACCACGGGTAGGTGGTATACAATATTATATATATATATATATATATTATATACAATTATATATATATATATATATATATATATATTAAACTGGTGGTGATTGATTATTAAACTGGTGGTCACTTCAGGACAGGTCACGTTGCAACTTGCAACTAGTACTCCGAGGCCTAAGCAGACAATCACAAAATATATTATTATACTGGTGGTCAGTGTGGTCACAACAATGGCAGTGTGGCACTGACTCTGGCAGCAAAAGTGTGCACTGTACGTTATATGTACTCCTGAGTCCTGCTCTCAGACTCTAACTGCTCCCCACTGTCAGTGTCTCCCCCACAAGTCAGATAATACACTTACAGTCACACTATCTAATCTATAAATATCACTTCAGCAAGTAGTATAGTAGTATACAGTAGTACTCCTCCTAATAATGCTCCCCGAAAATACTGTGTCTCTCTCTTCTCTAAACGGAGAGGACGCCAGCCACGTCCTCTCCCTATGACTCTCAATGCACGTGTGAAAATGGCGGCGACGCGCGGCTCCTTATATAGAATCCGAGTCTCGCGATAGAATCCGAGCCTCGCGAGAATCCGACAGCGTGATGATGACGTTCGGGCGCGCTCGGGTTAGCCGAGCAAGGCGGGAAGATCCGAGCCTGCTCGGACCCGTGTAAAAAACCTGAAGTTCGGGCGGGTTCGGATTCAGAGGAACCGAACCCGCTCATCTCTAATTTAAAGCCTACCTTGGATCTCTCTTTCCGGCAGACACAAGTCTGCTGGGGTTGAAAGACCTGCTGGTGAGAAAATTGTCAAGTCAAGCGGAACGCGACCTGTCAACATCTCCTCCTTCACATTCTCCCGCAACTGGGGGTGCGAGGAAAAGGCTCAGAATTCCGAGCCCACCCGCTGGCGGTGATGCAGGGCAGTCTGGAGCGACTGCTGATGCTGACATCTGGTCCGGACTGAAGGACCTGACAACGATTACGGACATGTCGTCTACTGTCACTGCATATGATTCTCTCAACATTGAAAGAATGATGGAGGATTATATGAGTGACCGCATCCAAGTAGGCACGTCACACAGTCCGTACTTATACTGGCAGGAAAAAGAGGCAATTTGGAGGCCCTTGCACAAACTGGCTTTATTCTACCTAAGTTGCCCTCCCACAAGTGTGTACTCCGAAAGAGTGTTTAGTGCCGCCGCTCACCTTGTCAGCAATCGGCGTACGAGGTTACATCCAGAAAATGTGGAGAAGATGATGTTCATTAAAATGAATTATAATCAATTCCTCCGTGGAGACATTGACCAGCAGCAATTGCCTCCACAAAGTACACAGGGAGCTGAGATGGTGGATTCCAGTGGGGACGAAATGATAATCTGTGAGGAGGGGGATGTACACGGTGATATATCGGAGGATGATGATGAGGTGGACATCTTGCCTCTGTAGAGCCAGTTTGTGCAAGGAGAGATTAATTGCTTCTTTTTTGGTGGGGGTCCAAACCAACCCGTCATTTCAGTTACAGTCGTGTGGCAGACTCTGTCACTGAAATGATGGGTTGGTTAAAGTGTGCATGTCCTGTTTATACAACATAAGGGTGGGTGGGAGGGCCCAAGGACAATTCCATCTTGCACCTCTTTTTTCTTTAATTTTTCTTTGCGTCATGTGCTGTTTGGGGAGGGTTTTTTGGAAGGGACATCCTGCGTGACACTGCAGTGACACTCCTAGATGGGCCCGGTGTTTGTGTCGGCCACTAGGGTCGCTTATCTTACTCACACAGCTACCTCATTGCGCCTCTTTTTTTCTTTGCATCATGTGCTGTTTGGGGAGGGTTTTTTGGAAGGGACATCCTGCGTGACACTGCAGTGACACTCCTAGATGGGCCCGGTGTTTGTGTCGGCCACTAGGGTCGCTTATCTTACTCACACAGCTACCTCATTGCGCCTCTTTTTTTCTTTGCGTCATGTGCTGTTTGGGGAGGGTTTTTTGGAAGGGACATCCTGCGTGACACTGCAGTGACACTCCTAGATGGGCCCGGTGTTTGTGTCGGCCACTAGGGTCGCTTATCTTACTCACACAGCTACCTCATTGCGCCTCTTTTTTTCTTTGCGTCATGTGCTGTTTGGGGAGGGTTTTTTGGAAGGGACATCCTGCGTGACACTGCAGTGACACTCCTAGATGGGCCCGGTGTTTGTGTCGGCCACTAGGGTCGCTTATCTTACTCACACAGCTACCTCATTGCGCCTCTTTTTTTCTTTGCGTCATGTGCTGTTTGGGGAGGGTTTTTTGGAAGGGACATCCTGCGTGACACTGCAGTGACACTCCTAGATGGGCCCGGTGTTTGTGTCGGCCACTAGGGTCGCTAATCTTACTCACACAGCTACCTCATTGCGCCTCTTTTTTTCTTTGCGTCATGTGCTGTTTGGGGAGGGTTTTTTGGAAGGGACATCCTGCGTGACACTGCAGTGACACTCCTAGATGGGCCCGGTGTTTGTGTCGGCCACTAGGGTCGCTTAGCTTAGTCATCCAGCGACCTAGGTGCAAATTTTAGGACTAAAAATAATATTGTGAGGTGTGAGGTATTCAGAATAGACTGAAAATGAGTGTAAATTATGGTTTTTGAGGTTAATAATACTTTGGGATCAAAATGACCCCCAAATTCTATGATTTAAGCTGTTTTTTAGTGTTTTTTGAAAAAAACACCCGAATCCAAAACACACCCGAATCCGACAAAAAAAATTCGGTGAGGTTTTGCCAAAACGCGGTCGAACTCAAAACACGGCCGCGGAACCGAACCAAAAACCAAAACACAAAACCCGAAAAATTTCCGGCGCTCATCTCTAGTATTTATGCAGTGTGCCTGGTCAGGCACAAAGGGTGGAGAATGAGAATACTGGTGAAGGGAGACTGTGTACAGACACCGTTATGCATGATGGTGTGACAGCCTGTGGTGAATGCCAAACCTGACATTTCCCAACCTGACATTTTCTTTTTTTTATTTTACTATTTTTTCCCCTCTCTACTCTCATCCAGAGACGGTTTACTTCACACAACTGATAACACACGATAGAAAATTAAAAATCAAAATTTGTGTTCCCTACAGGAAAAGGCAGTCTGGAGGGCAAAGGTGTATGGCCAGGAGTCCTCAGGACTTTGGACAAGTGGACACGGTAAGCCAGTAGCCCCCAGATCATATATTCCAAGTCTAGCTGAGGTGACACACGGTCTGACTCAGCTAGGCAAAGAGGGTATGTGCAAGCTGGAAAGAGCCTACTGGTGTGCACCAGGATTCTCTTCTCATGCAGGTAAGAGAGACATGTTTTACTTGCTTGAGAAAGAATATTGGTAAGACAATACCAACAGAGCCATCCCATATCCCTCCGACAGACGGACCTTTTCAGGTAATACAAATTGACTTCATACAGTTACCACCCTGTAGTAATTTGAAATATGTGTTAGTATGTATTGAGGTATTTTCCAATTGGGTAGAAGCGTTCCCTGCTGCCACAAATACTGCTACGCTCACTGCAAAGAAAATTGTGCAGGAATTTGTGTGTAGATATGTTATCCCTAGAGTAATTGAAAGTGATAGGGGTACCCATTTTACAGGTGAAGTCTTTCAGGTCATGTGCAAACTGATGGGAACAAGCTGAGCAAATTAAAGGCTGAAACTGAATTGTTGTGGCCAGAAGTTTTGCCACTAGTGTTGTACAGCATCAGAACCACTCCCAGGTCTCCACTTAACTTATCACCCTTTGAAATTATTTTTGGTCGACAACCTAATGTAATGATAGACCCCCAGGATGATTTGAAATGTAATAATAAAGTGACTGTGAAATATTTGGTTGGGTTTGAGCCAGCAGCTGAGAAATCAACAGTAATTGTCATGACATTGAGCCTGGGGATTATGTGATGATTCGAAATTTCTTATGCTCAGGTTGCCTCACAGACAGGTG
Organism: Pseudophryne corroboree; assembly: GCF_028390025.1. Classification (NCBI taxonomy): domain Eukaryota; kingdom Metazoa; phylum Chordata; class Amphibia; order Anura; family Myobatrachidae; genus Pseudophryne; species Pseudophryne corroboree. Next base: position 750,654,588 of record NC_086444.1, read on the forward strand.
GGAAGGACCATACCAAGTCTTGTTAACCAGCACGACAGCATTGAAGGTCGCCGAAAGAGAGACTTGGGTCCACTCGTCCCACTGCAAGAAGGTCGCTGACCCGGAAAGAACTCGTGACAAAGAGCAGAGTGTAGAGAACCTCGTATCACTGGAGTGTTTGTTCCGGGAAAGTTGAGAGGCAGGACTGTTGAAAGGCACCTGAGCACGGAGAGCAATAAGATCTAGGACGGTTGTCGCACCATTTTCTTTTTTCACCTCCCCCTGCATTTTCCTTTCTTTTCTCCTTCTTATTTTCCTTCTTTCCCCTAACGAAATGGATCTGTCACAAGAAACTGCGTTTCGGGTTCTACTAGTAATTCTGTTTTTGATCAGGACAATTTGTTTTGGTGAGGGTCCCAGAGAGGTCGTGCAGGGATCTGGAATGGGTTCTGATGGCGAGTACGAATTTGTAGGATCTCAGGAGCAGCACATCACTCGAGTAAAGGCTGGTATCAGTAAGCGCTCTGGTAGTCATGGAGCTCGGAGGCACTGTGAAGGGATATTGTCTGCTGAACTTGTACGCCAAATAGCCAACAGTGGGAGGTATTTTCGGTGTAGCTATACCCGTGGAAGCAAGACCATGTTGGTTGGAAAAGTATCGTCAGGGTATTGTGCTCATATCATCCAGCCCGATACTTGTACTGAGCAGATGGGAGAACTAGGGATTGGTTTCTTTACTTGGAAAGTTTGCAATATGGTGATGTTACATTTTGTCCCCTATGTTCTCCCAGATGATGCCTATTTCATATGTGGGAGGAAAGCGTACAAGTGGCTTGCCCCGAGCTCAGAGGGATTGTGTTATATTGGGAGAGTACTACCAGAGGTTATGACCATAATCCATGATAAAATGAAAGACGTTCACCGCAGTGCTCAGGCTCCTTATACTCATACTCACTATGAACACATCATCAAGAGACACCTCATAGATAGGGCAGAGCATGCAGCCTCGGATTTGATCCACGAATCCACCGAGATTCAGTTCCTTCTCGCATTAGACATCACCTGTACTGCTAGAGGAACTATAAATTATAAGTATATCCATGCGCTAGCGAACTTGATAGGTAATATCACTGAGATGTATGATGACACCTTCAGGTATACGGGAAGGGAGTTACAAGCCTACAAGAAGGAACTGATCCAGCACAGGATGGTCTTTAATTATATCACAGCCATGACAGGTGGGTACTGTGTTACTCTGGCAACTCAATATGGTGTAAAGTGCTGTACATATATTATGAACAGCACTGACGACCCAACGGAGATCATCGATCAGAAGATGGACGAGATCTTGCAGTTGAAGTGGGAGTTCAGGAGGAAGCATAACCTTACCTTAGCGACTGTGAGTAATGAACTGACCGTCTGGGTCTCATGGTTGAACCCACGCAAATGGTTCTCAGGTTTTGGAGAGTGGGCACAAAATGTCATTATGAGTGTGGGGAAGTTTCTCCTTTGTATCCTGGGAGTCATCATAATTATTGGTTTGATATTTAGATGTGTTCAAATTCTAATGCGGCGCAAGCACGGCACAAATTTGATGAGTCTAAGGAGCGAGGGCGCTGTTACAGCAGCAGATTTAATTTATGATCCATCCATAGAGACAGTGTTATGATAAGGATTGCAAATGAATTTTATGGCCTCTTTCTTTCACCCATTTTTCTTTGTCTCCCCCTCTGCCCAGATACATCCAACCGGAAAAGACGTCAGCCCTACCCAAAATGTTTATGTGAATGTATTTTTATATATGTGTCTTATCTTCATCTCTTCAACCTCCAGTTAATGGCACACATAGTCGACAGGTGATATCCACATATACTAGCACTCATATATGTTCCCCCTCCATGTATCATCAACTAAATGTGCACCCCATTTGTTGGAACAAGAAGCTGAAAAGAGCACGGTAGTGTTTGTTGGCACATTTACAGACCCTTAGTACGGGATGAGATGGATTTCATGTATACTTCGCAATACCTCGAAGCTTATTTAGGACATATACGGCACGATAATACATGCCCCTCAGACATGGATTCATACATACATGCTTTTTACTATCCCACTAGGTCATACATTTCCCACCTACAACTCTCCCCTGACCATCCAAGCTTCTGTATATATTGTATAGATATTTTTCTGTTTATTGATTAGGTAGTGGCAGTTATTGGTAACTGCCAAAGGGTGGACTGTTGAAGTCGAAAAATATTGCAATACACACATCACGTACAAACTACACACAGATGGCCTCCGTGCGCGTACTTGTTCTTCCGTGCGTGCGCATATTCGCAATTTGCGTATGGTCGCTCCCGCGGTCCTGAGCATTAGCGCGTGGTACAAGTATTTACGGTAGAGTTTGTGAACGCATGAAAAAGCCATCAAAACACATTACATATTTAATCCAAATAGTGCACAATGTACACATAGTCTCCCTGCACCACACCAGCAAGATACAATAGTTTAAATGGTATCAGAACAAAGGGATTCACCTTTACAGGATAGGAGGGGACAGAACAAGGTTATAAGGTGGTGTTTGGTATCCAGCTGTAGGGTATTTTAAGGGCATTATTCCGGTGTTGGTTTGCAGAAGATCGCACGCTCCTGCGAATAGTTATGCGCAGGAGCAGAATATAAATATAAACTGTATTTACTGTACATTTGGCATGCGGCGGGAACCCAGAGAAGACCACCTACAAGTGCACCTGGAACAGACATCGCCCACCTATTCAAACCAACCTATGACCTCTCCTGTACTGTAAATGACCATCCCTGTGTCCAATGGACAAAGAGATTACAGTATCCATTGTGTTAGGTTTTGGAATATTGTATAAAAGAGCCAGCTGCAGGCCCAGCCACACACAGACTCTTAAGGTCATCTACCCAGATGACTGAGGACCAGACTGGGAAGCGCAGGCGAAACCAAACAAGTATGTACCATTGACTGTAACCATTATTCTATTCTATTCTATTCTATTGTTTATATTGTTACCCCCTGCAAGTAAAGAACTGTTGGTGGGTTAGACCCCAACCTAGTTTTGAATTACAATTGGTGTCGTGTTCCATTTCCTTGCTAAGGTTTAAAGTGTATTGACAGCCACTCGGGCTGCTGCATTGTGCTAACAGCGTATAGGCCTGTGTACGCAAACTGTGTAGTCCCTACACCCTTTCGGCGTACACACTCAGAGTGCATACACTGTGCGACCTTGTGTACGTAAGGGTTGTGAATAATATAAAGGTGAAAGGTTAATCACTGCGGCCGCAGCGGCTCAATATTAAAGTGTATCAAGTGTGTTTAAGGTATATGCTTTTTAGTCCTGTAAGTAAACCAGCGTTTACACTGGTAACGGTCAAAAAGCTCTGAGGGGACCATGAGGAGGAGAGGGGTTAAGCTTTCGGCTCAGTGCTGACAGACCCCTCTATTGAGCAAAGGCCCCTGTTAATTAAGAAAACTAACCTGCCCCACTTTTCTAAAGAAAGCCCCTGTCTGGTGCAGCTGCAGGACTCTGAGGAGACAGCTTCTGTTCCCCTAACTGAGATCCTGGAGGCGGCATCTGGAGGAGTGGATTGCCGCCGAGTGACAGGAGCGAGCAGTGCATCCCTTACATCCAGGCATCTAGAGACTGAAGCAGGCAGGTCTGGAGGTGCGGTCCCATGGTGAATGACAGCAGCGGGTGGAGCAAAGACACAAGACTCCAGCCCCCTGTTCAGCCTGTAATAGAGGAAGCTCCGCAGAGAACAGGACATTGCAGTGACTTCGGTCCGCCCATATAAGGGAAAGAGCAAGCAGCTGCAAACTGGGAGAGCCTGGAGGAGATAGTGTAACAGGTAAGTACTGTGGATGTGTTGTGCAAGTGCAGGTGGACGTTGACGTACCTGGATTCTTCGCCTGAAATCACCTCTTGGACCAGATTTCACTTGCAGGAACCCTAGGAAGAAAGGACGAAGACCCCAACCCCAGATGACCCAATATACCGGTCAAAGAGCAAATACAATTTCACATATAAAGAAAAATAATACTTATAAAGAGATGCAATACGGTTGGGAACAGTAAGACTATGTCACCTTGTACAATCAAACAAATCAGTATACCATGTATATATGCATTACCATACTGGTAGCTTGCAATCTTCTATTATGCTCACAATGGGCGGTCTAACCCTAGTGATTACAATACTCCACTTTTACCTAGGCACAAACTCAATTTATAGTGAACCTACAGTCAGCTGGTATATCACAGACAATAGCACAGTTCAGAAATGCTAAAGGTCAGACAGCAAATATGCAACCTAGGGCCAGCAGTTCAGTGAAAGTAAGCATGCAGGTTCTTAACAGTGCTCAGTCAATAAAGGCAGCATGCATAAACTGATAATGTTAGCAAGAGCAGAATAGAAAGGTTGAGGCAAAGCTGGCAATGTAAGCAGCATGGTTCAGTTCCAGTGCATGAGGTAAGCAACTGCAGGCAAAGGTGTTTAACAAAAGCAAGCTGACAGAATTTGGCAGTAGATAGGGGAGTATCGTTCATGACACAGCTCCACCTACAAGTAAGCGCTCTAGCAGTAAAAGTTCCACAGGGTAGCTCAGTTCTTTATAATAGAGGTTAGTGTGCAGGGAAAATGAGAGAAATGCAGTGACTCCCACAAGGATAAATTCACTGGAATAATGCAAACAGTAGTGGATTGGCCCGACACAGTTTCTCCCTTTGGGCCAGCTTCATGACTACAACACAGCACAGCAATAGGTCACTAGGCAGAGTATCTCTTTCTCTCCCTCTAATGCTGCTTTATAATTGACTCATTAGTCCCTGTTAGTTGAAGTATCATTGTTTGGGGTTTCCACTTAACTGGGAGTCTATTCCTGAATAGGCATTAAGATTGCTTTGCGCAGGGGTGATACAGAATCAAAGTGACCATGATACCGGCTACAGAGAAGTCACTCTAACTGGGGGCGCCCGTACTGTTCAATATAACTAGCCGAGGTATGTGTGAGTGGCTGGCTCCTCTCTCCTGTGTCTCCCTCTCTGTGCTGCTTAAACAGGGTAACTTGGGTATGATCACTGGATGGGCTGATGGCACTGAAAGCGGAGAGGGGTATGGCCTGTTTGTACCTGACGGCCTCCAGCTCACCCGTTCCGGACTCTCTCTGCAGGCTCGCCCTTGGATCCGTTTAGCGGCGGAGAGGCTGGCTGTGGCAGTCGGGCCCCAGATCTCCTCACAGCTGCGAGTGGTGGTTCAGGTCACTCTCTCTCCGTGCCTCTGCCCCGGCAGCAATTCTCCTCAGCGCGTCACAGCAACGGCAGCTGTGCTGGATTCTCCGGCTCTGTTCACTGCAGCGAGTGGTGGACGGCATCTCAGGGCTCTTGGATAAGTCTTTCCCTGGTAGCGACTCTCAGCGATATCCTCCCAAGGGCTCTACTCCCGGCAGGCCGTCTTCCTTCTCAGAGCGCTCCTCACAGTGTCTCTCTCCCTGTCACCTCAGGAGACTCCTCAGCAATCAGCTCAGGAGGTAACCCCACCTCCTACTCTTCCCGCACTGCACCACCCAATCAGCAGCTTTGATTTCTCCTGCTCTGCGGGTCTGTACCTGGGTCCTAACGCTCCACAAGTTGCTGTCCTTTGGTTGCTGGCGTTGCCTAGCAACCTAAGCAAGGGGAAGCTGTTAACCCTTTCAGCTGCACTGTGCCGGCTAGTGAGATGTGAGGGTTCCTTTTAGAGAAAAATGTAGGTGTCTCACCCAGGTTGTCTCCAGTATATGGGTGATGGTACCTATATAGCCACATATATCCGCATAAATCCAAGTTAATAGGATATCCATGTGAGAGTGTCACAATAGCACTGCAGAGTCAGCATCCAGAGGGAGCCCTATTGGGATTCTGGTGTCCATTCCAGAGGAGGCTCAAGACAAGTAAGCAGTGACATTGCTGGAATACCTTATGCACACACGACTTTGAGAACTGTATTAAAGGATACAATTACTGTCGATGTGACACAGTACAACCCACTGCCAGCACCTCACCTAGATTACATTCCCTTATATCACCACCCTGACTGTTAGCACCAAGATAGTCTTATATCAGCGTGCCCACCAAGCACTTGCCAACTCCCACAAAACCAGTGACAATTTACCTTAGCCAAACAGTACCAGTCAGGCAGAAGTGCAGAGGAGTCTGGAGGGCAGAGTATAGATAAAGGGGGATGCGGTCAAGATCCCGCGGGATGGGATCCCGTCGGTCGGAATACCGACACCGAGATCCCGACCGGCACAATCCCGACATATTCTCCCTCTGTGGGTGTCCACGACACCCACAGAGGGAGAATAAATTAGTGTGCCGAGCATAGCAAGGCACCGTGCCCGCATCGTGACGAGCACAGCATGGCGAGCGCAGCAAGCCCGCAAGGGGCTGCGTTGCGCTCGCTCCCCTGGCAGGATTGTGCCGGTCGGGATCCCGTTGTTGGTATTCCGACCGCCGGGATACCGTCCGGCGGGATCTTGTACTGATCCCGATAAAGGCACTGAAATTGACAGGAAGAAGGGAGGTAGTACAAACGAATCCTCTTTTGCTACGAGTGGACTAACCTGCATACAGAGGAATATACTGTGTGACTACAAAGCAGGAGTAATCCAGTGCTATCAAAGCACAGTGTGCTTATATTATATCAGACAGCATTATGATGGTCATTCCGAGTTGTTCGCTCGTTGCCGATTTTCGCTATGTTGCGATTTGCTGCTAAATGCGCATGTGCATGGTACGCAGCGCGCATGCGCTTAGTTATTTAACTAAAAACTTAGCAGTTTTGCTGTTGTTCGTGCGGCGCTTTTCAGTCGCACTGCTGATTGGTGAGTGATTGACAGGAAAGGGGCGTTTCTGGGTGGTAACTGAGCGTTTTCCGGGAGTGTGTTAAAAAACGCAGGCGTTTCAGGCAAAAACGCAGGAGTGGCTGGAGAAACGGGGGAGTGGCTGGCCGAACGCAGGGTGTGTTTGTGACGTCAAAGCAGAAACTAAACAGACTGAGGTGATCGCAATCTAGGAGTAGGTCTGGAGCTACTCAGAAACTGCAAGGAATTATTTAGTAGCAATTCTGCTAACCTTTCGTTCGCTATTCTGCTAAGCTAAGATACACTCCCAGAGGGCGGCGGCCTAGCGTTTGCAATGCTGCTAAAGCCAGCTAGCGAGCGAACAACTCGTTTCTGAGTAGCTCCAGACCTACTCCTGATTGCGATCACCTCAGTCCGTTTAGTTCCTGCTTTGACGTCACAAACACGCCCTGCGTTCGGCCAGCCACTCCCTTGTTTCTCCAGCCACTCCTGCGTTTTTGCCAGACCCGCTGCAAACGCTTGGACACACCTGTGTTTTTCCAACCACTCCCGGAAAACGGTCAGTTGCCACCCACAAACGCCTTCTTCCTGTTAATCTCCTTGCAATCGGCTGTGCGAAGGGATTCTTCGTAAAACTCATCGCACAGCAACGATCCGCTTTGTACCCATGCGACGCGCCTGCGCATTGCGGTGCATACGCATGCCCAGTTCTGACCTGATCGCAGCGCTGCAAAAACCGCTAGCAAGCGATCAGATCTGAATTACCCCCACAGTCTAGCTCTAGGGCAGCGGAGTTTTAAGCAGTACATAGACCAGGCATGTCCAAACTGTGGCCCTCCAGCTGTTGAGAAACCACACAACCCAGCATGCCCTGACACAACTTTAGCATTCTCTGACAGAAAAACTGTGTTAGGGAATGCTGGGATATGTAGTTTCACAACTGCTGGAGGGCTGCAGTTTGGACATGCCTGACATAGACTGTTTCTCTGGATCAAATCCCCCCCACCCTCCAATCTCATTTCAGCCAGGATGGGAAATTATCCTTTTCCACAATGACTTGTCTAGACCAACTTGAAACATATAAATGCATATATATACACTGGGACAAAATAATAAGGATGTCTCAGTCCTGTGCATAGGTATATTGTCAGGATATGGGTTGGTGCTTATTTCTATATGCGCCATGTCAGCGTCCGGTGTCTTACCGGTACGCTGGGGCGCGGGGCTGGCTTCTCTGGTGGTGTGCGGGCAGCGGCGGAGGTGGGCTGCTGCGCCAGGTCCGTGGGCAGCAGTGGCGGCGGTCCGCTCATGGCGGCGGGACGCCGCTACAGCGGGTCGCTCTTGCTGAGCCGTTGCTAGGAGACCAGAGGCAGTGAGCAATGGTGCTTTGCAGAAAGGTCTGCATTACTGGGCGCCGCCATGTTGGAGACCATGTTTTAAGCATAGTTCCTGTTTCCTGTTTCTTCCAGCCAATCCAGGGGAAGCTCTCCCTATAAAAGGGGGCTGGTTTAGGACAGGGACGCCAGTGCTTCAAGTTACAACCCTGTTGTAGGTGCTTTAGCCTGTGCTCCCAGGATCCTTGTCGTATTCTGGTCACTCCTGCTCCTGCTTGGTCGGTTCCCTATTGCTGCTGCAGTCCTGCCGTTCCTAACCTGCTACTGCCTGTGGAAGCGCTCCTGGAAAACCCGGTCCAGTAAGACTCTTTGGGCACAGTCGGCCCCGGGTCTTCTGCCTCGTCTTTCAAGCCACACTCCACAGATCTACTTCACCAGCCACGTCTTTGTACCACAACCTGCAGGTTGTTAGCTTCAGCCTCATCCTCCAAACCACAGTCCACAGTCCTGGTCTCCAGTCAAGTCTTCAACCACCATCCACAGTTCCACAGTTCATCATCTACAGTCTCGTCTTTCACATCACAGTCCACAGTTCTTTACCTCCAGCCACGTCTTTTAACCACCATCCACAGTTCCGCAGCTCATTATTCACATCCTCGTCTTTCAAGCCACAACCTGCAGTTCTTTATCCGCAACTACGTTCTTTAACCATCGTGCTCCAGCCACAGTTCTCTACCTCAGCCCTGTACATAATAAATACTATTTATTGACTTTCAGCCCCGCCTACGTTCTTCATTGCTCCGTGTCCCATGCGAAGGAACTATATCCAACCCCCTCATTTTGTTCACCCACAGCCATCTACCTCCTCGGGCAAGTCTCAGCTGCCGGATCCTCAAACTTTGCTAGACGTGACACAACATTCAGCACTCAGAGAGTTTGAATAAGATTACCGAGTTACACAATTTTTCTCTCGTACTTACCTGTTTCAAGGGTACCCAATAAGTTGACCTTATAGTGTTTCCTTTAATGTATGTACTTTAATGGTAATGGTTTGCAAACGTAAATATATGTTTATTTGAATATTGCTTTAACATAACCAATTCGGGTGATTGAATACGGCCGTTGAGACAGACGATGCTGGGATATGCAGTGACTGATAATAAAGTTGGCCTATGACGTTGTCCAGATGACTTACTGTATGAGAAAACAATTGCATGACATGAGAGTGTACTTTACCTTGATGTGCAGTTGTTACGTGAATTGTGGGTGTTCTTACCCGTTTACCAAACCAACCTTGAACTGATACTGCTTCTTGCACAATTACCAGTTTTGACTTGTTTTCCTTACCTCTCCAAAGTACCAGGACCGAACCTTCACTGAAGACAGAGACCCTGATCGACAGTTAAAAAGCGTATGGAGCCACCAGTGCGACCAACTGGCTTGCATATACCCACACTAAAGCAAATCCTACCCATACTTACCTGCCCTTTCCCTGGCGTGCTACACTACCTTCTCTGGCAGAGAATTCAAAATCCTTACTGCTCTTACTGAGAAGAATCCTTTCCCCGTTGTGTATGAAATCTTTTCTCTTCTAACCTCAGGGGGTGTCCACGTGTTCTGTGTAGTGTTTTTTTTGATAAACAGATCGTCTGAACCCTTTCCAGTTCCAAGATATCTTTTTTTTATAGTGAGGTGCCCAGAATTCTACACAATATTCCAGGTGTGGCCGTACCAATGATTTATACAATGGCAGGATTACACTCTCATCTCTTGTCTCCATTCCTCGTTTTATGCATGCTAACACCTTATTTGCTTTTGTTGCTGCATTTTGACATTGTGTGCTGCTACGAAGTCTATTATCAATGAGCACACCCAAATCCTTTTCAACTACCATTATCCCTACATTTTCCCCATTTAATTTATAGGCTGCTCGATTGTTCTTAGGGGGTGATTCAGACCTGATTACTGGGCTGCAAACTTTGCTGTCCTGCATTCGTATAGTCACCATCTCCATGGGGAGTGTAAATTCGCTGTGCAAGTGTGCGATTACATGTGTACGCCGAGCTGCAAAAAGCCACTTTGTACCTCATGGGGCTAAGGGGGCACGTGACCTTGGAGCCTGATTGGAGAGGGTGTCGATCCCCCCTAATGCTCCCCTCCCTATGCAGCAGCAGTCGAGATGAAACGGAACTTAAACTACATCTCCCAGCAGCCCTTCCTGCTGGGAGCTGTAGTTTACTTCAGTTTCATCTTTGCAGTGATTGGCAGAACCGGATTAAGGGGGCACAGGCAGAGGACAAGTTATCCCAGCCTTCTTTCCCCCACTGCCTTTAATCATGGCAGTGCACTGCTGCACTATAAAATAAGAAGATACCAATACCTCCCAAAATGACCCTCTCCAGGAGGGACACAATGCTCTGCTTCTGGACTTCCCTCTTAATTTATGATTGCTGGTACCTGTGTTAGGCAGGTTAGTGGTTAAGAAAGGTGTTTCACCACAGGTGAGGGCAATCATTTATTAAGAGGGAAGTCCAGGAGCAGAGCATTCTGTCCCTCCTGAAGAGAGTCATGTTGGAGGTATGCGATACCTGAGGTCTGAAAAGGGGGTGGGGCTAAATGGCACTGTACTGTACACAGGGGCAGATGTATTAAGCCTGGTGAAGTGATAAAGTGGAAGGTGATAACGCACCAGCCAGTCAGCTCCTAACTGTCATTTTTCAAACCCAGCCTGTAACATGGAAGTTAGGAGCTGATTGGCTGGTGCGTTATCACCTTCCACTTTATCACTTCACCAGGCTTAATACATCTGCCCCACAGTGCCTTGCCAGTTGCCAGCAGCATAGGAGAATGGAGGGGATGTGAGCAGCAGCACAGCCAAAACAGTGAGTATGACTCAGGGAAGGGCACTGTATGTGTGTGTAACTGCTATATATGTGTGTATAATGTGTGCTTGTGTGTGACTGTATGTGAATAGGTGTGTGACTACATAGCTGTATGTGTGCTGGTATGTCACTGTATGTATATGTGTCACTATATATGTATTTATACAGATGTGTGATTATATGTATGTATGTGAGTGAATGTATGTGTGCGTGTATGTATTTAGGTGTGTGACAGTTTGTATTTGTATAGGTGTGTGATTTCATGTATGTATCAAGATATGGGTTATTATTGTATACCCCTTTTACACTGCCAGCTAGTAACACGGGTTATTGGACTTGAGTGTGCATAACCCGTGGTGTAAAAGGGCCCAGTTGGAATAATCCAGGTCGATTGACCTGGTATTCCAACTCGGGTAGCTTGCAGGGTTGAACACGGGTTCAACCCGGAAAACTGTGCTGTGCAAACGGGAGTCGGGTCGATGCAACCCGACTCCCGTTCACAGTGTACGGGCGGCGCTTGGAGATCATGTGATCTGGGGGGTATGCGCCAAGTTAATGGCTTGCCCCGGATTATAAAACTCCTGGTATTGTCCCTGCCCTAGGCAAGATACCGGTTTGGGACCCTCCTCCCTCAAACAATCCATAGCACTATATTTTTGCTGCTGTTTGCAGGTAGCATTGGTAAAGTACCTTGGCGCGTGCACAGTCTACCTATAAATGCTTGGAAGCATGAATATCAGCATTGCGTACAAATCTGAATCAGGCTCTAAATGTTTTGGAAGTAGGCTTAATACCTGTGTCACATATAGAGTAAACTGACTGCCCACATACAGTGGATGAAACCATTTTGTGTGTCTAAACATTTTTATCCTATCAAAAAACATCAAAGGGACTTTGAGAGTGTGGGCAGGTCCATGTGATGTCATGACATCACGCAGTAGTCGCGCAATGCTCCTCTGGGAATGTTTTGGGCGGACAGGATATCTTTATGGAGCCCCTTGGGACCTGCTGGGCTCTAGGCAGGCGCATAGGTTGCCTTGTGGAAATCCTCCTCTGCTTTGTGCAGGCTCTGCGCAGCCCAGGACTTACTCCTTTAGTGCGATGAGAACAGGCTGATCGGGGCCACAGCTGATGTCATACACCCTGAAAATGCTTGGGCACGCCTGCGTTTTTCCGGACACTCCCTGTAAACGCTCAGTTGCCACCCACAAACACCCGTGTGATCGGATTTTTTGCATCATCCCGTCGTTGACTGGCGATGCACATTGTTGTTGTCCGTTGCGTGCGCGTTGTGGTGCATGCGCAGTTAGGATCTGATCGCCCACTGTGCAAAAACGCACAGCAGCAATCAGGTCTGAATTAGGCCCTTAGTCCCAAAGTGCATAACTTTACATTTTTCTAAATTTAACCTCATTCTCCATTTGTCTTCCCAGACCTTTAGTCTAGATAAGCCATTCCGTAGAGACTCAACATCCTTGTCTGAATTAATTATTCTACACAGTTTAGTATCGTCTGCGAAAATTGACACTGTGCTTTCCAGGCCCACTCCTAGGTCATTAATAAATATATTAAACAGCAGGTGCTCGAGTACTGAACCCTGCGGTATTCCACTAAGCACTGAAGCCCATTCAGAGAACATCCCATTAATCACCACTCGCTGTTCCCTGTTGTACAGCCAATTACTCACCCAAGTGCAAATAGTGTTTCCTACCCCAAGCTCTCTTAATCTGAAAGTTAGTCTCTTATGTGGGACTTTGTCAAAGGCCTTAGCAAAGTCCAAAAATACCACATTCACTGTTTTACCCTGATCAATATTATCGCTCACTTTCTCATAGAAGCTTATTAAGTTAGTTTGACATGACCTGTCCTTCACAAAACCATGCTGATTCCTAGTAATAACTTTGGAGGTATCCAAGTATTCTAGTATACTATCCCCTTTTATACCTTCCAGTAATTTCCCCACTATAGATGTCAAACTTAATGGTCTATAGTTACAGGGATGAGTTTTAATTCCCTTTTTAAATATTGGGACTATCTCTGCTATACGCCAGTCCTTCGGTATCTTTCCTGATGTAATTGACTCACTGAAAATCAAATATAGGGACCTCGATAGGGTGAAGTCCATCCGGCCCAGGAGATTTATTTATCTTAATTTTCTCTGACGTCCTAGTGGATGCTGGGAACTCCGTAAGGACCATGGGGAATAGACGGGCTCCGCAGGAGACTGGGCACTCTAAGAAAGAATTAGGACTACTGGTGTGCACTGGCTCCTCCCTCTATGCCCCTGCTCCAGACCTCAGTTAGAATCTGTGCCCGGCTCGAGCTGGTTGCACCCTAGGGGCTCTCCTGAGCTTCTAGTAAAGAAAGTATTTATTAGGTTTTTTATTTTCAGTGAGATCTGCTGGCAACAGACTCACTGCTACGAGGGACTTAGGGGAGAGAAGTGAACCTACCTGCTTGCAGCTAGCTTGGGCTTCTAGGCAACTGGACACCATTAGCTCCAGAGGGATCGAACACAGGCCCAGCCTCGGTCATACGGTCCCGGAGCCGCGCCGCCGTCCCCCTTGCAGAGCCAGAAGCAAGAAGAACGTCCTGGAAATCGGCGGCTGAAAACTCCGGTCTTCATTAAGGTAGCGCACAGCACTGCAGCTGTGCGCCATTGCTCCCTATGCACACCACACACTCCGGTCACTGATGGGTGCAGGGCGCTGGGGGGGGGCGCCCTGGGCTGCAATTAGAGTACCTTAAATTGGCAAAACAACACATAATATAGTCTAATACACTATATATGTGTAAAAATCCCCTGCCATAATATTAATAAAAAAGCGGGAGAAGCCCGACGAAAAAGGGGCGGGGCTATCTCCCTCAGCACACTGGCGCCATTTCCTCTTCACAGCTCCGCTGGAAGACAGCTCCCCAGGCTCTCCCCTGCAGTTTCCAGGCTCAAAGGGTAAAAAAGAGAGGGGGGGGCACTAAATTTAGGCGCAAAACTGTATTGTATAGCTGCTATAGGGAATCCCTGTTTATATAGCGCTGTGGTGTGTGCTGGCATACTCTCTGTCTCCCCAAAGGACTTTGTGGGGTCCTGTCCTCAGTCAGAGCATTTCCTGTGTGTGTGCGGTGTGTCGGTACGGCTGTGTCGACATGTTTGATGAGGAAGCTTATGTGGAGGCGGAGCAGGTGCCGATAAATGTGATGTCACCCCCTGCGGGGTCGACACCAGAGTGGATGGATATGTGGAAGGTATTAACCGACAGTGTCAACTCCTTACATAAAAGGTTCGATGACATAACAGCTGTGGGACAGCCGGCTTCTCAGCCAGTGCCTGCCCAGGCGTCTCAAAGGCCATCAGGGGCTCAAAAACGCCCGCTACCTCAGATGGCAGACACAGATGTCGACACGGAGTCTGACTCCAGTGTTGACGACGACGAGACTAATGTACATTCCACTAGGGCCATCCGTTGCATGATTATGGCAATGAAAAATGTGTTGCACATTTCTGACATTAACCCAGGTACCACTAAAAAGGGTATTATGTTTGGGGAGAAAAAGCAACCAGTGGTTTTTCCCCCATCAGATGAGTTAAATGAAGTGTGTGAAGAAGCGTGGGCTTCCCCTGATAAATAACTAGTGATTTCTAAAAAGTTACTAATGGCGTACCCTTTCCCGCCAGAGGACAGGGTACGTTGGGAGACATCCCTGAGGGTGGATAAAGCGCTCACACGCTTGTCAAAAAAGGTGGCACTACCGTCTCAGGATACGGCCGCCTTAAAGGAGCCTGCGGATAGAAAGCAGGAGGCTATCCTGAAGTCTGTATATACACACTCAGGTACTATACTGAGACCTGTTATTGCTTCAGCATGGATGTGCAGTGCTGCAGCAGCGTGGTCTGATTCCCTGTCTGATAACATTGATTCCCTTGACAGGGACACTATATTGCTAACCATAGAGCATATTAAAGACGTAGTCTTATATATGAGAGATGCACAGAGGGATATTTGCCGGATGGCATCTAGAATAAATGCAATGTCCATTTCTGCCAGGAGAGTATTATGGACTCGGCAGTGGACAGGTGATGCGGATTCTAAAAGGCACATGGAGGTTTTGCCTTACAAGGGTGAGGAATTGTTTGGGGATGGTCTCTCGGACCTCGTTTCCACAGCGACAGCTGGGAAGTCGACATTTTTACTAGAGATGAGCGGGTTCGGTTTCTCTGAATCCGAACCCGCCAGAACTTCATGTTTTTTTTCACGGGTCCGAGCGACTCGGATCTTCCCGCCTTGCTCGGTTAACCCGAGCGCGCCCGAACGTCATCATGACGCTGTCGGATTCTCGCGAGGCTCGGATTCTATCGCGAGACTCGGATTCTATATAAGGAGCCGCGCGTCGCCGCCATTTTCACACGTGCATTGAGATTGATAGGGAGAGGACGTGGCTGGCGTCCTCTCCATTTAGATTATAAGAGACTGAGAGAGATTTACTGGAGCTGACTAGGAGGAGTACTGTTACTGTAGAAGTGTAGAGACTGAGTGGAGAGAGTTTACTAGTGAGGACAGTGCAGTTTACTTTATAATCCGTTCTCTGCCTGAAAAAAGCGATACACAGCACACAGTGACTCAGTCACATACCATATCTGTGTGCACTGCTCAGGCTCAGGCCAGTGTGCTGCATCATCTATTATCTATATATAATATTATATATATCTGTCTGACTGCTCAGCTCACACAGCTTATAATTGTGGGGGAGACTGGGGAGCACTACTGCAGTGCCAGTTATAGGTTATAGCAGGAGCCAGGAGTACATAATATATTATATAGTGAGTGACCACCAGACACACAGTGCAGTTTATTTAATATATCCGTTCTCTGCCTGAAAAAAGCGATACACACAGTGACTCAGTCAGTCACATACCATATCTGTGTGCACTGCTCAGGCTCAGGCCAGTGTGCTGCATCATCTATTATCTATATATAATATTATATATATCTGTCTGACTGCTCAGCTCACACAGCTTATAATTGTGGGGGAGACTGGGGAGCACTACTGCAGTGCCAGTTATAGGTTATAGCAGGAGCCAGGAGTACATAATATATTATATAGTGAGTGACCACCAGACACACAGTGCAGTTTATTTAATATATCCGTTCTCTGCCTGAAAAAAGTGATACACACAGTGACTCAGTCAGTCACATACCATATCTGTGTGCACTGCTCAGGCTCAGGCCAGTGTGCTGCATCATCTATTATCTATATATAATATTATATATATCTGTCTGACTGCTCAGCTCACACAGCTTATAATTGTGGGGGAGACTGGGGAGCACTACTGCAGTGCCAGTTATAGGTTATAGCAGGAGCCAGGAGTACATAATATATTATATAGTGAGTGACCACCAGACACACAGTGCAGTTTATTTAATATATCCGTTCTCTGCCTGAAAAAAGCGATACACACAGTGACTCAGTCAGTCACATACCATATCTGTGTGCACTGCTCAGGCTCAGGCCAGTGTGCTGCATCATCTATATATATTATATATCTGTCTGACTGCTCAGCTCACACAGCTTATAATTGTGGGGGAGACTGGGGAGCACTACTGCAGTGCCAGTTATAGGTTATAGCAGGAGCCAGGAGTACATATTATATTAAAATTAAACAGTGCACACTTTTGCTGCAGGAGTGCCACTGCCAGTGTGACTGACCAGTGACCTGACCACACTGACCACCAGTATAGTTAGTAGTATACTTATATTGTGATTGCCTGAAAAAGTTAAACACTCGTCGTGTGACTTCACTTGTGTGTTTTTTTTTTTTTTATTCTATAAAAATAAAACTCATTCTGCTGACAGACAGTGTCCAGCAGGTCCGTCATTATATAATATATAATATATACCTGTCCGGCTGCAGTAGTGATATATATATATTTTTTATATCATTTATCATCCAGTCGCAGCAGACACAGTACGGTAGTTCACGGCTGTGGCTACCTCTGTGTCTCTGCACTCGGCAGGCAGTCCGTCCATAATTGTAATACCACCTAACCGTGGATTTTTTTCATTCTTCTTTATACATACATAGTTACATAGACATCTTCTCTTTATCAACCAGTCTATATTAGCTGCAGACACAGTACAGTACGGTAGTTCACGGCTGTGGCTACCTCTGTGTCTGCACTCGGCAGGCAGTCCGTCCATAATTGTATACCACCTAACCGTGGTTTTTTTTCATTCTTCTTTATACATACATAGTTACATAGACATCTTCTCTTTATCAACCAGTCTATATTAGCTGCAGACACAGTACAGTACGGTAGTTCACGGCTGTGGCTACCTCTGTGTCTGCACTCGGCAGGCAGTCCGTCCATAATTGTATACCACCTAACCGTGGATTTTTTTCAGTCTTCTTTATACATACATAGTTACATAGACATCTTCTCTTTATCAACCAGTCTATATTAGCTGCAGACACAGTACAGTACGGTAGTTCACGGCTGTGGCTACCTCTGTGTCTGCAGTCGGCAGGCAGTCCATAATTGTATACTAGTATCCATCTCCATTGTTTACCTGAGGTGCCTTTTAGTTGTGCCTATTAAAATATGGAGAACAAAAATGTTGAGGTTCCAAAATTAGGGAAAGATCAAGATCCACTTCCACCTCGTGCTGAAGCTGCTGCCACTAGTCATGGCCGAGACGATGAAATGCCAGCAACGTCGTCTGCCAAGGCCGATGCCCAATGTCATAGTACAGAGCATGTCAAATCCAAAACACCAAATATCAGAAAAAAAAGGACTCCAAAACCAAAAATAAAATTGTCGGAGGAGAAGCGTAAACTTGCCAATATGCCATTTACCACACGGAGTGGCAAGGAACGGCTGAGGCCCTGGCCTATGTTCATGGCTAGTGGTTCAGCTTCACATGAGGATGGAAGCACTCAGCCTCTCGCTAGAAAAATGAAAAGACTCAAGCTGGCAAAAGCAGCACAGCAAAGAACTGTGCATTCTTCGAAATCCCAAATCCACAAGGAGAGTCCAATTGTGTCGGTTGCGATGCCTGACCTTCCCAACACTGGACGTGAAGAGCATGCGCCTTCCACCATTTGCACGCCCCCTGCAAGTGCTGGAAGGAGCACCCGCAGTCCAGTTCCTGATAGTCAGATTGAAGATGTCAGTGTTGAAGTACACCAGGATGAGGAGGATATGGGTGTTGCTGGCGCTGGGGAGGAAATTGACCAGGAGGATTCTGATGGTGAGGTGGTTTGTTTAAGTCAGGCACCCGGGGAGACACCTGTTGTCCGTGGGAGGAATATGGCCGTTGACATGCCAGGTGAAAATACCCAAAAAATCAGCTCTTCGGTGTGGAGGTATTTCACCAGAAATGCGGACAACAGGTGTCAAGCCGTGTGTTCCCTTTGTCAAGCTGTAATAAGTAGGGGTAAGGACGTTAACCACCTCGGAACATCCTCCCTTATACGTCACCTGCAGCGCATTCATAATAAGTCAGTGACAAGTTCAAAAACTTTGGGTGACAGCGGAAGCAGTCCACTGACCAGTAAATCCCTTCCTCTTGTAACCAAGCTCACGCAAACCACCCCACCAACTCCCTCAGTGTCAATTTCCTCCTTCCCCAGGAATGCCAATAGTCCTGCAGGCCATGTCACTGGCAATTCTGACGAGTCCTCTCCTGCCTGGGATTCCTCCGATGCATCCTTGCGTGTAACGCCTACTGCTGCTGGCACTGCTGTTGTTGCCGCTGGGAGTCGATGGTCATCCCAGAGGGGAAGTCGTAAGCCCACTTGTACTACTTCCAGTAAGCAATTGACTGTTCAACAGTCCTTTGCGAGGAAGATGAAATATCACAGCAGTCATCCTACTGCAAAGCGGATAACTGAGGCCTTGACAACTATGTTGGTGTTAGACGTGCGTCCGGTATCCGCCGTTAGTTCACAGGGAACTAGACAATTTATTGAGGCAGTGTGCCCCCAGTGCCAAATACCATCTAGGTTCCACTTCTCTAGGCAGGCGATACCGAGAATGTACACGGACGTCAGAAAAAGACTCACCAGTGTCCTAAAAAATGCAGTTGTACCCAATGTCCACTTAACCACGGACATGTGGACAAGTGGAGCAGGGCAGGGTCAGGACTATATGACTGTGACAGCCCACTGGGTAGATGTATGGACTCCCGCCGCAAGAACAGCAGCGGCGGCACCAGTAGCAGCATCTCGCAAACGCCAACTCTTTCCTAGGCAGGCTACGCTTTGCATCACCGCTTTCCAGAATACGCACACAGCTGAAAACCTCTTACGGCAACTGAGGAAGATCATCGCGGAATGGCTTACCCCAATTGGACTCTCCTGTGGATTTGTGGCATCGGACAACGCCAGCAATATTGTGTGTGCATTAAATATGGGCAAATTCCAGCACGTCCCATGTTTTGCACATACCTTGAATTTGGTGGTGCAGAATTTTTTAAAAAACGACAGGGGCGTGCAAGAGATGCTGTCGGTGGCCAGAAGAATTGCGGGACACTTTCGGCGTACAGGCACCACGTACAGAAGACTGGAGCACCACCAAAAACTACTGAACCTGCCCTGCCATCATCTGAAGCAAGAAGTGGTAACGAGGTGGAATTCAACCCTCTATATGCTTCAGAGGTTGGAGGAGCAGCAAAAGGCCATTCAAGCCTATACAATTGAGCACGATATAGGAGGTGGAATGCACCTGTCTCAAGTGCAGTGGAGAATGATTTCAACGTTGTGCAAGGTTCTGATGCCCTTTGAACTTGCCACACGTGAAGTCAGTTCAGACACTGCCAGCCTGAGTCAGGTCATTCCCCTCATCAGGCTTTTGCAGAAGAAGCTGGAGGCATTGAAGAAGGAGCTAAAAGGGAGCGATTCCGCTAGGCATGTGGGACTTGTGGATGCAGCCCTTAATTCGCTTAACAAGGATTCACGGGTGGTCAATCTGTTGAAATCAGAGCACTACATTTTGGCCACCGTGCTCGATCCTAGATTTAAAGCCTACCTTGGATCTCTCTTTCCGGCAGACACAAGTCTGCTGGGGTTGAAAGACCTGCTGGTGACAAAATTGTCAAGTCAAGCGGAACGCGACCTGTCAACATCTCCTCCTTCACATTCTCCCGCAACTGGGGGTGCGAGGAAAAGGCTCAGAATTCCGAGCCCACCCGCTGGCGGTGATGCAGGGCAGTCTGGAGCGACTGCTGATGCTGACATCTGGTCCGGACTGAAGGACCTGACAACGATTACGGACATGTCGTCTACTGTCACTGCATATGATTCTCTCAGCATTGATAGAATGGTGGAGGATTATATGAGTGACCGCATCCAAGTAGGCACGTCACACAGTCCGTACTTATACTGGCAGGAAAAAGAGGCAATTTGGAGGCCCTTGCACAAACTGGCTTTATTCTACCTAAGTTGCCCTCCCACAAGTGTGTACTCCGAAAGAGTGTTTAGTGCCGCCGCTCACCTTGTCAGCAATCGGCGTACGAGGTTACATCCAGAAAATGTGGAGAAGATGATGTTCATTAAAATGAATTATAATCAATTCCTCCGCGGAGGCATTGACCAGCAGCAATTGCCTCCACAAAGTACACAGGGAGCTGAGATGGTGGATTCCAGTGGGGACGAATTGATAATCTGTGAGGAGGGGGATGTACACGGTGATATATCGGAGGGTGAAGATGAGGTGGACATCTTGCCTCTGTAGAGCCAGTTTGTGCAAGGAGAGATTAATTGCTTCTTTTTTGGGGGGGGTCCAAACCAACCCGTCATATCAGTCACAGTCGTGTGGCAGACCCTGTCACTGAAATGATGGGTTGGTTAAAGTGTGCATGTCCTGTTTTGTTTATACAACATAAGGGTGGGTGGGAGGGCCCAAGGACAATTCCATCTTGCACCTCTTTTTTCTTTTCTTTTTCTTTGCATCATGTGCTGATTGGGGAGGGTTTTTTGGAAGGGACATCCTGCGTGACACTGCAGTGCCACTCCTAGATGGGCCCGGTGTTTGTGTCGGCCACTAGGGTCGCTAATCTTACTCACACAGTCAGCTACCTCATTGCGCCTCTTTTTTTCTTTGCGTCATGTGCTGTTTGGGGAGGGTTTTTTGGAAGGGACATCCTGCGTGACACTGCAGTGCCACTCCTAGATGGGCCCGGTGTTTGTGTCGGCCACTAGGGTCGCTAATCTTACTCACACAGCTACCTCATTGCGCCTCTTTTTTTCTTTGCGTCATGTGCTGTTTGGGGAGGGTTTTTTGGAAGGGACATCCTGCGTGACACTGCAGTGCCACTCCTAGATGGGCCCGGTGTTTGTGTCGGCCACTAGGGTCGCTAATCTTACTCACACAGCTACCTCATTGCGCCTCTTTTTTTCTTTGCGTCATGTGCTGTTTGGGGAGGGTTTTTTGGAAGGGCCATCCTGCGTGACACTGCAGTGCCACTCCTAGATGGGCCCGGTGTTTGTGTCGGCCACTAGGGTCGCTAATCTTACTCACACAGCTACCTCATTGCGCCTCTTTTTTTCTTTGCGTCATGTGCTGTTTGGGGAGGGTTTTTTGGAAGGGACATCCTGCGTGACACTGCAGTGCCACTCCTAGATGGGCCCGGTGTTTGTGTCGGCCACTAGGGTCGCTTATCTTACTCACACAGCGACCTCGGTGCAAATTTTAGGACTAAAAATAATATTGTGAAGTGTGAGGTATTCAGAATAGACTGAAAATGAGTGTAAATTATGGTTTTTGAGGTTAATAATACTTTGGGATCAAAATGACCCCCAAATTCTATGATTTAAGCTGTTTTTTAGTGTTTTTTGAAAAAAACACCCGAATCCAAAACACACCCGAATCCGACAAAAAAAATTCGGTGAGGTTTTGCCAAAACGCGTTCGAACCCAAAACACGGCCGCGGAACCGAACCCAAAACCAAAACACAAAACCCGAAAAATTTCAGGCGCTCATCTCTAATTTTTACCTCAGGTTCCCTCACAGCCTAAGAAAGCACCGTATTATCAGGTACAGTCCTTTCGGCCCCAGAAAGGCAAGCGGGTTAAAGGCGCGTCCTTTCTGCCCAGAGGCAGGGGTAGAGGGAAAAAGCTGCACCATACAGCCAGTTCCCAAGAACAAAAATCCTCCCCTGCTTCCACTAAATCCACCGCATGACGCTGGGGCTCCACTGGTGGAGCCAGGTGCGGTGGGGGGCCGTCTCCGGAACTTCAGCGACCGGTGGGTTCGCTCACAGGTGGATCCCTGGGTTCTACAAGTGGTATCTCAGGGATACAAGCTGGAATTCAAAACGTCTCCCCCTCGCCGTTACCTCAAATCAGCCTTGCCAGCTACTCCCCCGGACAGGGAGGTAGTGCTGGCGGCAATTCACAAGCTGTACCTCCAGCAGGTGATAATAAAAGTTCCCCTCCTTCAACAGGGACGGGGTTACTATTCCACAATGTTTGTGGTACCGAAACCAGACGGTTCGGTGAGACCCATTCTAAATTTGAAATCCTTGAACACTTATATAAGGAGGTTCAAGTTCAAAATGGAATCGCTCAGGGCGGTTATTGCAAGCCTGGAAGAAGGGGATTACATGGTATCACTGGACATCAAGGATGCTTACCTGCATGTCCCCATTTACCCACCTCACCAGGTGTACCTCCGTTTTGTGGTACAAGACTGCCATTACCAATTCCAGACGTTGCCGTTTGGTCTGTCCACGGCACCGAGGGTATTTACCAAGGTAATGGCTGAAATGATGATACTCCTTCGAAAGAAGGAAGTTATAATTATCCCATACTTGGACGATCTCCTTATAAAGGCGAGGTCCAGGGAGCAGTTGTTGGTCGGAGTAGCACTATCTCAGGAAGTGCTACAACAGCACGGCTGGATTCTGAATATTCCAAAGTCGCAGCTGGTTCCTACGACGCGTCTGCTGTTCCTGGGTATGATTCTGGAAGAACAGAAGAAGGTGTTTCTCCCGGAGGAGAAGGCCAAGGAGTTGTCATCTCTGGTCAGAGACCTCCTGAAACCAAAACAGGTGTCGGTGCATCACTGCACGCGAGTCCTGGGAAAGATGGTAGCTTCTTACGAGGCAATTCCATTCGGCAGGTTCCATGCAAGGATCTTTCAGTGGGATCTGTTAGACAAGTGGTCCGGATCGCATCTTCAGATGCATCGGCTGATCACCCTGTCCCGAGGGCCAGGGTGTCTCTGCTATGGTGGCTGCAGAGTGCTCATCTTCTAGAGGGCCGCAGATTCGGCATACAGGACTGGGTCCTGGTGACCACGGATGCAAGCCTCCGAGGTTGGGGGGCAGTCACTCAGGGAAGAAACTTCCAAGGACAATGGTCGAGTCAGGAGGCTTCCCTACACATAAATATTCTGGAACTAAGGGCCATTTACAATGCCCTAAGTCAGGCAAGACCCCTGCTTCAAAACCAGCCGGTGCTGATTCAGCCAGACAACATCACGGCGGTCGCCCATGTAAACCGACAGGGCGGCACAAGAAGCAGGATGGCGATGGCAGAAGCCACAAGGATTCTCCGATGGGCGGAAAATCACGTGATAGCACTGTCAGCAGTGTTCATTCCGGGAGTGGACAACTGGGAAGCAGACTTCCTCAGCAGGCACGACCTCCACCCGGGAGAGTGGGGACTTCATCCAGAAGTCTTCCAACTGATTGTAAACCGTTGGGAAAGGCCACAGGTGGACATGATGGCGTCCCGCCTAAACAAAAAGCTAAAAAGATATTGCGCCAGGTCAAGGGACCCTCAGGCAATAGCTGTGGACGCTCTAGTGACACCGTGGGTGTACCAGTCGGTTTATGTGTTCCCTCCTCTTCCTCTCATACCAAAGGTGCTGAGGATAATAAGAAAGAGAGGAGTAAGAACTATACTCATCGTTCCGGATTGGCCAAGAAGGACTTGGTACCCGGAACTGCAAGAAATGATCTCAGAGGACCCTTGGCCTCTGCCTCTCAGACAGGACCTGCTACAGCAGGGGCCCTGTCTGTTCCAAGACTTACCGCGGCTGCGTTTGACGGCATGGTGGTTGAACGCCGGATCCTGATGGAAAAGGGCATTCCGGTTGAAGTCATTCCTACGCTGATAAAAGCTAGGAAAGATGTGACAGCAAAGCATTATCACCGCATATGGCGAAAATATGTTGCTTGGTGTGAGGCTATGAAGGCCCCCACAGAAGAATTTCAGCTGGGTCGATTTCTGCACTTCCTACAGTCAGGAGTGACTATGGGCCTAAAATTGGGTTCCATTAAAGTCCAGATTTCGGCCCTGTCTATTTTCTTTCAAAAAGAACTGGCTTCACTGCCTGAAGTTCAGACGTTTGTTAAGGGAGTGCTGCATATTCAGCCCCCTTTTGTGCCCCCAGTGGCACCTTGGGATCTCAACGTTGTGTTGGATTTCCTAAAATCACATTGGTTTGAGCCACTTCAGACCGTGGAATTAAAATATCTCACGTAGAAAGTGGTCATGCTTTTGGCCTTGGCTTCGGCTAGGCGGGTGTCAGAATTGGCGGCTTTGTCCTGTAAAAGCCCCTATCTGATCTTCCATATGGACAGAGCAGAATTGAGGACGCGTCCCCAATTCCTCCCTAAGGTGGTATCAGCATTTCATTTGAACCAACCTGTTGTGGTGCCTGCGGCTACTGGGGACTTGGAGGCCTCCAAGTTGCTGGACGTAGTCCAGGCCCTGAAAATCTATGTTTCCAGGACGGCTAGAGTCAGAAAGACTGACTCGCTGTTTATCCTGCATGCACCCAACAAGCTGGGTGCTCCTGCTTCTAAGCAGACTATTGCTCGCTGGATCTGCTCCACGATTCAACTTGCACATTCTGCGGCTGGACTGCCGCATCCTAAATCAGTAAAAGCCCATTCCACGAGGAAGGTGGGCTCTTCTTGGGCGGCTGCCCGAGGGGTCTCGGCTTTACAACTTTGCCGAGCTGCTACCTGGTCGGGATCAAACACGTTTGCAAAATTCTACAAGTTTGATACCCTGGCTGAGGAGGACCTTGAGTTTGCTCATTCGGTACTGCAGAGTCATCCGCACTCTCCCGCCCGTTTGGGAGCTTTGGTATAATCCCCATGGTCCTTACGGAGTTCCCAGCATCCACTAGGACGTCAGAGAAAATAAGAATTTACTCACCGGTAATTCTATTTCTCGTAGTCCGTAGTGGATGCTGGGCGCTCATCCCAAGTGCGGATTGTCTGCAATACTTGTATATAGTTATTGCCTAACTAAAGGGTTATTGTTATGAGCCATCTGTTAGTGAGGCTCAGTTGTTATTCATACTGTTAACTGGGTATAGTATCACGAGTTGTACGGTGTGATTGGTGTGGCTCGTTACGGAGTTCCCAGCATCCACTACGGACTACGAGAAATAGAATTACCGGTGAGTAAATTCTTATTTTACTTAGTCTCTCTCAGACTATTCCTCGTTTAACCAAGTACTTAGCAACGGGTTGTTATTATAGCTTATGTTGTGCACTACTCCTGTCACCCGGTCCTCTCTCGTGAATACTGTTAAAAAGAATTTATTCAATAAATCTGCTTTTACCTTATCATCATTAATCAAGACATCCAACTCGCCCTTTAATGGTCCAATATTCTCCTTTTTAACCTTTTGCCGTTTATATACTTAAAGAACTTTTCGGGGTTTGTTTTATTCTCCTTGGCGATTTGTTTTTCGTTTTCAATTTTAGCTGCTCTGATTTCTTTTTTGCATTTTTTGCTACATTCCTTGTAGAACTGGAATGATTCCACCTTTCCTTAAGACTTAAATGCTTTGAAAGCATGCCTCTTTTTATCCATTTGTTCCTTGACCTTCTTATTAAGCCACATCGGTTTGAATATACTACTTCTGTTTTTGATGCCTTAGGAATGCACAAATGAGTGTACAGATGTAGCCACCTTTATCTTGACTGTTTCTCCGCCGAGACGGGCGTTTAGCCACGCTAAGGCGATAGCTGAGTTTAATCACAGGCAGGCGCGTTGAGACGATCTAGATACTCATCATGCATTACACATCTCCACCACTGTGTGGCTAATGCTCCACTAATCCAGTACTTTCGATCGTACAGTATAGCGGCGGATTGATCTACAGCTCTGGCAATACTGTAGGCGTAACGGGAAGCGGTGGAAAAAGTATGGAGTACAGTACTGTATGTGTATGGAGACGCAACTACAGTAATTGTGTAAAAGGAATAATGTACAGTACAATGTATAAACACCGTGCTTTTTAAAATATAAAATATATGAGCGTCTGAGTTCGTAATGCATAATGGGAATGGAGGACTAGCAGGAGGCGGAGGAAAACACCGTGCTTTACAAATGCGAGCGTCCGAGTCCTCTAAGGCATAAACCAACAGCAATGGGGCGAGGGCCGGGCGCTGTTTGCAGTACTTTCACACATGAAATTAGAAATCTCTCATGAGGCGTCGTGGGCTAGGGGTGAAGGCTCCCACCTCCCTCACTGGGGGTCCAGGGTTCGAGACATGATGTGCTTTCTTTCTTTTTTTTTTTTTTTCTGTAATAATGCACTGTATTATTTTATTTCCATTGTAAGACAGTCAATGGAAGGATGCACACAGGTTTCACATAAATCAAAGTACATCTGCAGGAGCGATTCTTTACGCTAAATGCACCCAAACAGCGTGAATGAAATGAGTGTATTCTGGCGCTACCAACTAAGCAAAACAGTACTGTAGATCTTCAGCGTTTGTGCATTGCACAGGACCTGAATTTCCTTCCCTGTGCAGGCCCCCAGGGGGGAAGGGCGATGGGGGTAGGGGGGAGACGATGGAAAATACTGTGCCTTTGAAATGCAATTACATGAGCGTCCGAGTACACTACGGCATACTGTAAACCAACACCAATGGGAAGGAAGTGCCAACCTTATTTTTAATGTGTTCCCGTGACATTCACTTTAACATTTTTTTTTTTCTCTCCAATACAGTACATCCAATGGAAGGATGCACACAGGTTTCACATAAATCAAAGTACATCTGCAGGAGCGATTCTTTACGCTAAATGCAACCTACAGTACGGTACTGTAAGTGAGCAAAATAGTACTACAGTGGGCGTTTGTGTATTGCACATGACCTGCATTCCCTCCCTGTCTACTGCATGATCTGTGCAGGCTCCCATGGGGGAAGGGCAACAGGCTAGCAGGAGGCGGAGGAAAACACCGTGCTTTACAAATGCGAGCGTCCGAGTCCTCTAAGGCATAAACCAACAGCAATGGGGCGAGGGCCGGGCGCTGTTTGCAGTACTTTCACACATGAAATTAGAAATCTCTCATGAGGCGTCGTGGGCTAGGGGTGAAGGCTCCCACCTCCCTCACTGGGGGTCCAGGGTTCGAGACATGATGTGCTTTCTTTCTTTCTTTTTTTTTTTTTTTCTGTAATAATGCACTGTATTATTTTATTTCCATTGTAAGACAGTCAATGGAAGGATGCACACAGGTTTCACATAAATCAAAGTACATCTGCAGGAGCGATTCTTTACGCTAAATGCACCCAAACAGCGTGAATGAAATGAGTGTATTCTGGCGCTACCAACTAAGCAAAACAGTACTGTAGATCTTCAGCGTTTGTGCATTGCACAGGACCTGAATTTCCTTCCCTGTGCAGGCCCCCAGGGGGGAAGGGCGATGGGGGTAGGGGGGAGACGATGGAAAATACTGTGCCTTTGAAATGCAATTACATGAGCGTCCGAGTACACTACGGCATACTGTAAACCAACACCAATGGGAAGGAAGTGCCAACCTTATTTTTAATGTGTTCCCGTGACATTCACTTTAACATTTTTTTTTTCTCTCCAATACAGTACATCCAATGGAAGGATGCACACAGGTTTCACATAAATCAAAGTACATCTGCAGGAGCGATTCTTTACGCTAAATGCAACCTACAGTACGGTACTGTAAGTGAGCAAAATAGTACTACAGTGGGCGTTTGTGTATTGCACATGACCTGCATTCCCTCCCTGTCTACTGCATGATCTGTGCAGGCTCCCATGGGGGAAGGGCAACAGGCTAGCAGGAGGCGGAGGAAAACACCGTGCTTTACAAATGCGAGCGTCCGAGTCCTCTAAGGCATAAACCAACAGCAATGGGGCGAGGGCCGGGCGCTGTTTGCAGTACTTTCACACATGAAATTAGAAATCTCTCATGAGGCGTCGTGGGCTAGGGGTGAAGGCTCCCACCTCCCTCACTGGGGGTCCAGGGTTCGAGACATGATGTGCTTTCTTTCTTTTTTTTTTTTTTTTCTGTAATAATGCACTGTATTATTTTATTTCCATTGTAAGACAGTCAATGGAAGGATGCACACAGGTTTCACATAAATCAAAGTACATCTGCAGGAGCGATTCTTTACGCTAAATGCACCCAAACAGCGTGAATGAAATGAGTGTATTCTGGCGCTACCAACTAAGCAAAACAGTACTGTAGATCTTCAGCGTTTGTGCATTGCACAGGACCTGAATTTCCTTCCCTGTGCAGGCCCCCAGGGGGGAAGGGCGATGGGGGTAGGGGGGAGACTATGGAAAATACTGTGCCTTTGAAATGCAATTACATGAGCGTCCGAGTACACTACGGCATACTGTAAACCAACACCAATGGGAAGGAAGTGCCAACCTTATTTTTAATGTGTTCCCGTGACATTCACTTTAACATTTTTTTTTTTCTCTCCAATACAGTACATCCAATGGAAGGATGCACACAGGTTTCACATAAATCAAAGTACATCTGCAGGAGCGATTCTTTACGCTAAATGCAACCTACAGTACGGTACTGTAAGTGAGCAAAATAGTACTACAGTGGGCGTTTGTGTATTGCACATGACCTGCATTCCCTCCCTGTCTACTGCATGATCTGTGCAGGCTCCCATGGGGGAAGGGCAACAGGCTAGCAGGAGGCGGAGGAAAACACCGTGCTTTACAAATGCGAGCGTCCGAGTCCTCTAAGGCATAAACCAACAGCAATGGGGCGAGGGCCGGGCGCTGTTTGCAGTACTTTCACACATGAAATTAGAAATCTCTCATGAGGCGTCGTGGGCTAGGGGTGAAGGCTCCCACCTCCCTCACTGGGGGTCCAGGGTTCGAGACATGATGTGCTTTCTTTCTTTTTTTTTTTTTTTTCTGTAATAATGCACTGTATTATTTTATTTCCATTGTAAGACAGTCAATGGAAGGATGCACACAGGTTTCACATAAATCAAAGTACATCTGCAGGAGCGATTCTTTACGCTAAATGCACCCAAACAGCGTGAATGAAATGAGTGTATTCTGGCGCTACCAACTAAGCAAAACAGTACTGTAGATCTTCAGCGTTTGTGCATTGCACAGGACCTGAATTTCCTTCCCTGTGCAGGCCCCCAGGGGGGAAGGGCGATGGGGGTAGGGGGGAGACGATGGAAAATACTGTGCCTTTGAAATGCAATTACATGAGCGTCCGAGTACACTACGGCATACTGTAAACCAACACCAATGGGAAGGAAGTGCCAACCTTATTTTTAATGTGTTCCCGTGACATTCACTTTAACATTTTTTTTTTCTCTCCAATACAGTACATCCAATGGAAGGATGCACACAGGTTTCACATAAATCAAAGTACATCTGCAGGAGCGATTCTTTACGCTAAATGCAACCTACAGTACGGTACTGTAAGTGAGCAAAATAGTACTACAGTGGGCGTTTGTGTATTGCACATGACCTGCATTCCCTCCCTGTCTACTGCATGATCTGTGCAGGCTCCCATGGGGGAAGGGCAACAGGCTAGCAGGAGGCGGAGGAAAACACCGTGCTTTACAAATGCGAGCGTCCGAGTCCTCTAAGGCATAAACCAACAGCAATGGGGCGAGGGCCGGGCGCTGTTTGCAGTACTTTCACACATGAAATTAGAAATCTCTCATGAGGCGTCGTGGGCTAGGGGTGAAGGCTCCCACCTCCCTCACTGGGGGTCCAGGGTTCGAGACATGATGTGCTTTCTTTCTTTTTTTTTTTTTTTTTTTTCTGTAATAATGCACTGTATTATTTTATTTCCATTGTAAGACAGTCAATGGAAGGATGCACACAGGTTTCACATAAATCAAAGTACATCTGCAGGAGCGATTCTTTACGCTAAATGCACCCAAACAGCGTGAATGAAATGAGTGTATTCTGACGGACTGTGCATCTTCGGTATTTGTGTATAGCATAAGACCTGTGAAGGCTCCCAGGAGGGAAGGGCGTAGGGCAAGACAGTGGAAAATACTGTGGTCAAAGAAAGGGCATATGTAAAACTAAGGGAAACTGTCACAAAGTACAGTAACTACAGTACTGTACGTTGAATGCCTGGAACGCACGACGCCTGAGACGCATGACGCCTGAGACGCACGACGTCTGAGACGCACGACGTCTGGATCGCTCATTGAGCATAAGCATGGCTGCTGTACCTGTAGTACCTGTACGTGACCGTCCCTATGCTATGGGTGAGCTGCGTCTCCTCGTTCGCTGGCGGGACAGAACTCTCGCCAGCAACGAGGAGAAAGTAAGGGCATATAGGAGGGCCAGCAGGGATATCCTCCGGACCTACAACCGGAGGAGAACGGTGAGGTCTCTCCAGAGGAGGTGGAGTGACCTCGTGAGGCGGACCCCACGACGCCTGCAGGCCATAAGGGATTGTAAGTACAGTACATTACTGTAGATTACTGTACTTTAAGTTACTGTAGTTACAGGTACAGTACATTATAGCAGGGGCTGCTGTAGCAGCAGGTATCCGGTCTATACAGCACTGTACAGTATTTGTGGTAAACAAATGGTTAAACAAGGACCAAACATTAACCCGGGTCAAAAGGTCAATTTGTTTTTTTGCGTCGACCTAGATGGTGCGGCTTTTGAAATTGGTTGACACCAGTTACTGTAGGTTGACATGGTCGTTAAGTTGACATGGAAAAAGATCGACATGCGTTTTACAAAAACAATTGTTATTTTTTTAAACTTGTGTATATACAGTAGTTCTTTACAATCCAGGTGGTCTACGATTGTGCAGTGTACAGTATCATGCAGTGTACAGTATATGCAATGTATCACAGTGTATCGTGCTGCGTAATTGCAGCGTGTCATGCAGTGTACATTCAGAATATGGTATTGTGCAGTGAGTGTAATACATAGTGAATCACATCGTGCAGCAGAGCCGGCCTTAGGCATAGGCAAACTACAGTAGGCAAATGCCTAGGGCATTTGCTATGCTTAGGGGCACCAGCAGCTTCTGCTGATTAAAATGATATGCGGCATGCCTATATTTTGCGTGACTGCGGCTGTATCTGTACCTGGCTAGGGCCAGCACTGTCGTGCAGTGTACTGTATACACATGTGGTACTGTAATTGCAGTTTTTTGTGTAGTGTACATTGTATCATATTTTGCAGGGAAATGTGCAGTTTGTCATATCACGCAGTCGTGCAGTGCATTGTGTGGTTTAATTGCAGTGTGCCGAAATTTGTGTTTCAGATAGTACAGTGTTCTAAGGGATGTTACTTTGGCAGAAATTATTCTAAGGGATGTTACAGTGGCCTAATGTGTTCTGACGTGCATTACTCTTGCATAAGGTTCATGACTGGCAGATCTCTACTTTGTGACGTAATGTGGATATACTACTGCACTACTGTGACGTACAGTAACGTGAATAAGGTGCTCTACTGTGTGACACAACGTGAATCAAGGACAGTACTGTGACGTGAATACGGTGCTCTACTGTGTGACACAACGTGAATCAAGGACAGTACTGTGACGTGAATAAGGTGCTCTACTGTGTGACACAACGTGAATCAAGGACAGTACTGTGACGTGAATACGGTGCTCTACTGTGTGACACAACGTGAATCAAGGACAGTACTGTGACGTGAATACGGTGCTCTACTGTGTGACACAACGTGAATCAAGGACAGTACTGTGACGTGAATACGGTGCTCTACTGTGTGACACAACGTGAATCAAGGACAGTACTGTGACGTGAATAAACTGCACTACTGTGACATGACGTGAATAAGATGAATTCAGGTGAGTACTGCATCATCTGTCATGAAATCAATTTGTAATGTAATGAACAGTACTGAGATGGTTAAGGGTGGGAGGGCTGCATGCTGATGTGTGTCATAATGTTTATAAGGGCAATGCTTATGTGTGTTACAATGTCTATAAAGGTAGTGTTCTGTCTAATACCCTGGACCTACTGTACTGTAGCGATACTGTAAGTGTACTGTATGTCACATTTAGAAATGTGCCCCTTAAGTTTTGAAGACAGTACAGTACACTATGCCCTCCTGAGTGATTAGGTGCAGGGTACTAGAATGAACAATTCCATTTATTGTGATGTCATAAAGATGCTGTCAATGTTGAATTTCATTGGCTGTACAGTATGCTGCCATTATACTGTATATATATTTTTACAGGGCTGGTAGCACGACGTCACAGGAGGCGGGACAGGCGCCGCCAAGCTGGTAAGTATTGTCAAATACAGTAGTGTACAGTACATAGTGATTTCTATAGTCCCAACCCCCTGTCCTGACCATCACAGATAACTCGCTGCAATCCGTTAATGTTAAGAATGTCTGTTTACAAAACTAAATGTAAATATTAAACACAAAGTATAAATAACATTGTAGATAGCTGAATACCCGTGCTTCGCTACGGGATGAGGATGGTAAATTCCAGTGATAGTTGTTTGTTAATTTACGTTTGTTGGCGATCTAGTATATAGTACTGTATACTTTAAGCATACTGTATCTTGCTTCTCTGATGCAGATTGTTTATTGGCCGGACCCCTTTTTGGTCCTGGATACTGTGCAGTACATGTTTCAAATTGACAGCTTCACTTACAGTACTGTTATTTTTTTTCCCACAGTACCACCACCACCACCACCTGCTGCGCTGCCAGGTATTGTGTAACGAGAATTCTGGTGCTACTGTCATCGTTGTTACACTACTGTACATGTGTCCTGGATACTGTACAGTACATGTTTCAAATTGACAGCTTCACTTACAGTACTGTTATTTTTTTTCCCACAGTACCACCACCACCACCACCACCACCTGCTGCGCTGCCAGGTATTGTGTAACGAGAATTCTGGTGCTACTGTCATCGTTGTTACACTACTGTACATGTGTCCTGGATACTGTGCAGTACATGTTTCCAATTGACAGCTTCACTTACAGTACTGTTATTTTTTTTCCCACAGTACCACCACCACCACCACCTGCTGCGCTGCCAGGTATTGTGTAACGAGAATTCTGGTGCTACTGTCATCGTTGTTACACTACTGTACATGTGTCTTGGATACTGTGCAGTACATGTTTCAAATTGACAGCTTCACTTACAGTACTGTTATTTTTTTTCCCACAGTACCACCACCACCACCACCACCACCACCACCACCTGCTGCGCTGCCAGGTATTGTGTAACGAGAATTCTGGTGTGACTGTCATCGTTACACTACTGTACATGTGTCCTGGATACTGTACAGTACATGTTTCAAATTGACAGCTTCACTTACAGTACTGTTATTTTTTTTCCCACAGTACCACCACCACCACCACCACCACCACCACCTGCTGCGCTGCCAGGTATTATGTAACGAGAATTCTGGTGCTACTGTCATCGTTGTTACACTACTGTACATGTGTCCTGGATACTGTGCAGTACATGTTTCCAATTGACAGCTTCACTTACAGTACTGTTATTTTTTTTCCCACAGTACCACCACCACCACCACCACCACCACCTGCTGCGCTGCCAGGTATTGTGTAACGAGAATTCTGGTGCTACTGTCATCGTTGTTACACTACTGTACATGTGTCCTGGATACTGTACAGTACATGTTTCCAATTGACAGCTTCACTTACAGTACTGTTATTTTTTTTCCCACAGTACCACCACCACCACCACCACCACCACCACCTGCTGCGCTGCCAGGTATTGTGTAACGAGAATTCTGGTGCTACTGTCATCGTTGTTACACTACTGTACATGTGTCCTGGATACTGTACAGTACATGTTTCCAATTGACAGCTTCACTTACAGTACTGTTATTTTTTTTCCCACAGTACCACCACCACCACCACCACCACCACCACCACCTGCTGCGCTGCCAGGTATTGTGTAACGAGAATTCTGGTGCTACTGTCATCGTTGTTACACTACTGTACATGTGTCCTGGATACTGTACAGTACATGTTTCCAATTGACAGCTTCACTTACAGTACTGTTATTTTTTTTCCCACAGTACCACCACCACCACCACCTGCTGCGCTGCCAGGTATTGTGTAACGAGAATTCTGGTGCTACTGTCATCGTTGTTACACTACTGTACATGTGTCCTGGATACTGTACAGTACATGTTTCAAATTGACAGCTTCACTTACAGTACTGTTATTTTTTTTCCCACAGTACCAACACCACCACCACCACCACCTGCTGCATCCGAGAGCTCCGGAAGTGGTAATAATTACTTTTTGTTACAGACACACTAGTTTCCTACAGTATTACTGTAATTTTTGTATTTTACAATACTTGTCATCTTTTACACACAGACCGCCTCGTAATTGATACAGAGGAGGAGCTCATTCCCATTGATTCGGGGGAGGAAGAGGAGCCAGATTATAGTAAGTACAGTAGGATTTTCTCAAGCCCATTCTTAAAAGTATTGACCAAGTCCACTTTTATTACTTTTCAGGCAGGGAATTCCAAACATGTACTGTACAGTATTTCCCTCACTGTGAAGACCCCTTTTCGCCTCTGTGCGAAATCGCCTCTACTTCAACAAGAGTTACTGTGCACGTGTCCTCTGTGTCCATCTTATCAAAAACCGTTCCTGTGTATTGTCCCCTTACTGTATACAGTATATTTGTAAAGGTTAATCATGTCCCCTCTTAATCTCCTCTTTTCCAATGTAAACATGCCTAGCCTGCCTTTCCTTGTATTCCATCTTCTCAATCCACTTCATCACTTTGGTCGCCCGCCTCTAAACCTTTTGTAGTTCCACGATATCCATTTTGTATTATGGTGCCCAAAATTGTGCAT
Organism: Pseudophryne corroboree; assembly: GCF_028390025.1. NCBI lineage: Eukaryota > Metazoa > Chordata > Amphibia > Anura > Myobatrachidae > Pseudophryne > Pseudophryne corroboree. The sequence continues at coordinate 750,689,722 of NC_086444.1, forward strand.
CCGACCCACCCTCCACTAGCCTAACCCTCCAATCATACTCTGAATCCACACTCTGCATTCTGAATGTCGGGATCCAGACAGCAGGTCTTTTAAATACAGTACTGTATGTCCCCTACCGCTGGACAGTCATTCTGCTCCTACTGTATTATGAATATATCTCTGCCTCCTGTAGCACTGTACTACTGTGCAATTTTGTAGTAACTGTACTCTACTGTATTTTGTTTATAATATTTTTTTATTTTCAACTCAGTAATTATTGACAGTGAGGATGAAAAACCCTCTCCCCAACTTGGTAAGTAAACTGCAGTATTGTACTGTACTGTACATTGTGTTAAACCAATGGGTTGGGTTTGCGTGACCAGCAGTCAGGATTCTAGCGGTCAGGTGACCGACAGTGGCATCCTGATTGCAGCAATCCCAACAGGGTGAGGTACGGTATCCTAACCCTCCTCCACTACCCCCTGATTCTGGCCTCGACATTCTCGTCTCTGTGTGCGAAATTTACTCTCCTCCTCCAATTCCTGGCTGAATTTTTGGTTTACTGTATTCAACACAGAATACAAAAGTATATTTCATGGATTTTTTGCTTTCACAGGCCCTACACTGTCACAGGCGGTGGCGGAGGAGGAGGACCAGGACTCTACCTCTATGTCCATCACCTCACTGCACCCATTAAGTAAGTCCAGTCCGGTACATCGTGCCTCTGTAGAGCCAGTTTGAGCAAGGAGAGATTGATTGCTTCTTTTTTTGGTGGGGGCCCAAACCAACCAGTCATTTCAGCCACAGTCGTGTGGCAGACCCTGTTTATATAACATAAGGGTGGTTGGGAGGGCCCAATCACAATTCCATCTTGCACCTCTTTTTTTATTTATTTTTTTATTTATTTATCTTTGCATCATGTGATGTTTGGGGAAAATTGTTATAAGGTTTGATGTAAAAAAAAGGTTAAAAAAAAGAGGCAGATTAGATGGGCAAAGTGGTTCTTACAGTATTTGTCATCAAATTCTATGTTTCTGTATGCAGACCCTCCAACATGACCCGCCGCACTGCTCTGTTTCTAGACTTCCCTCTTAATTTATGATTTCCATCACCTGTGTTGAACTAGTTATATGATAAGAAAGCTGTTTCTTCACAGGTGATGGCAATAATAAATTAAGAGGGAAGTCCAGAACCAGAGCATTTTGTACCATGTTGGAGGGTATGTGTATTTCCTGGAATTAACCTTTTTTTTTTTTCACATTAATGTTTTTTTTCACAGGCCCTACACTGGAACAGGCCACGGAGGAGGAGGAGGATGATGATGATGCTGCTGCATTTAGTGGTAAGAATTATTACTGACATTGATCTGATGCCATCAGAGTAGCACTTTTCATCAGATTTTTCTGGCAAATGCGTAGAAATCGGATGAAAATTGTTTTTGTTTGAACTGGTGATATTGCCCATACAGTAGCAACCGATCACATCCCACATTAACATTTACAGTATCTAGTTACACTTACAGACGATAATACAGTACAGTAGGTAATATTTGATTGGTTGCTACTGTATGGACAACATCCTGTTCTAAAAAAAACACCCATCTTACTCAATTTCTCTCTCTCTCTCTCTCTCACCCCTTGTCACTGTCTCTCCATTCATCTCTCTAGATACTGTCAGTGATGAATTTCCCATTAGGCACGAGAGGCACGTACTGTACCTAGTGGCGGCATCTGTTTGGGGGCCTCAGTTGGATGCTTACAGTATGCTAATACTGTCATCCCAAAAATTACCACTACAGTAACTGCTAAATATTTTAAGTGTACTGTACAATATGCACATACAGTACTGTACAGTATACATAATTCAAAAGAAAAAAGAGTTGCTACTGTACCTTATTCTAGTCATAATCACCGGCATACGGGTCACTCACAAATTTTCTGATGGTCTCGGTGGGGTCCCTTGGAATCACCATGCCTGTCACAAGCATACCTTTTTTTACCCACCTGACACTGGGCCTGGACACTAGTGTACTATTACTATACTTTTTACTGTATACTGTATCTTATAATATTCTTCTCTTTTACCCACAGACGACGAGCCAGAATACATTTTTGGTAAATATACTGTACAGTAGCAATAGTTGGTACTGTAATTACAGTATTTTTTTTTCTCCAACATTATTTTAAGTCAAACTGATATGACTAACTGTACTGTATTATCTTTTTACAGTCCGTCGCCAACCAGTGGAGGAGACACCTGGTAATAAAATAGAAATACATAATGCACTGTACTGTATTCTAACTTACTGTAACATGTATAACACTGAGCTGATCATCTTCACACCCTCTGACATAACCTTACAGTACAAACTGTACTTTCTCTCCTTTTTCACCCTCTTCACTCCACAAATGCATGCTGCGTTTCCTGACTACTGATATAATAGTGTGTAGAGCGTAGCGAGGCACCGTGCCCACCGCGTGGCGAGCGAAGCAAGCATGCAAGGGGCTGCTTTCCGCTCGCCGCCCCTGTCGGGATTGTGTGGTCGGGATTCCGGCGTCTGTATTTTGACTGCCGGGATCCCGTCCAGCGGGATTACGTACTGATCTCCAGTCTGAGCCTGCCCTAGGCATAGGCATACTTGCCAAATGCCCAGGGGCACAAGCAGCTTCTGCTGATTAATATGATATGCAGCATGCCTACAGTATATTCTGTGCATACAAAATGCATTACTAATGTGCAGCATTATGTGTATACAGTACTTTGTTGTGTAACATATACTGTAGCAAGGGCACTACTGTGTGGTCTAATGTGAACAAAGAGCAATATGATGTGATGCAATGTGAATAAGTGGGAATACTTTGAGGAGTAATGTGGTACTATCATATGATGTAACGAGAAAAAGAGACACTATTGCATGATATGTTGTGAATAAAGTTGCAGTACTGTGTGGCGTCATTTCAGATTGGGGAATTACTGTGTGGCCTTGCCCCTTCCCAGCAAGAACATGCACCGTTTTGGGATGCACACCGAATGTGCACACTGTTGCTATTTTAAACATACAGTACAGTAAGTTGGAGGAGCACCAAAATGACGACTGCTATGGTTGAGGGGTGATGGTGCTGGGAAAGGGGTACAGGCTCAGAGGCGGAAATAGCATCTGTGCAAGGGGGCAGCATCCAAAAACTTGACTAGGGAATCATATTATTTATGGCTGGCTCTGAGTACAGTCCACTATTATGGATAGTACTCCCTACAACACCACCTACAGTACTGTAACCCTCTTTTTTCTGAAGCGGTCATGAAATGTCATGACTGCTAATACATACAGTAAATGTCTACAGTATTTGTACTGTGGTGTTTAATTCCTTTGACAATTTGTTTATGACCTATTGAAGCTAAACTCTTGTACAGTACTTTATATTTTGAATACCAGCAATACAGTATAATACTGTACCTACAGTATACAGTAATAATTGTTTACTATTTGAATGTGACTAAATGTTTTTTTTTCTCCAATATAGTGCCAATTATTTATGGGGGCCCCAGACAGGGGCAAGATAGGTGGGCTGGCCCAGAAGCGGGCAGGCAGCAGCCCACTTATACAAGAGGTAAACTAAAGCAATGTTTAAATTACCTCGACAGCATACAGTAGTGTTTGATTTACTGTACTGACAATACAGTACTGTACATTGTAAATAACAATATTGTCTAATATAGAGTAAAGTACTGTATTGCCATTACTACACTGTAAAGTATTCAGTATTTGTTTTGTAATACTGTCCTTTTTTTCCCACAGAACAGTTGCAGCGTGCCATCCAGCTCCAGCGGGTGGTGGTCCACCTCCTAGTGGACCACTATTTTAATATTTTATTAAGTTTAATTTAATTTTATTTAATAAAAATTTTTGTTCTTGTACTCCATTGTATAGTATCTTTTTCTACTGTATAAGATAGGCATACTGTACACCATACAATTATCTGGCAGATAATCTGCAAGATCTGGCTGTTTGTAATGAAATTCTCTCCTAATTTAGCTGTGGTGTACAGTACCTCCTGAGTGTGCTGGGGTGCTTTCTGGCCAGTTTGGGGTGATTTGGAGCAAGTTTGGTCGGCCATCTGGCCGACATGTGCTGTCGACTGTTTGGCAAACATGTGTTTTCACTCCAGCATGTGTGTGTCAGGCATTTTGTGTGTGTCAGGCATTTTGTGTGTGTCAGGCATTTTGTGTGTGTCAGCCATTTTATGTGTGTCAGCCATTGCTGTGTGGTTCCACAAATGTTAGCGTGTCAAAGTGCTGACCACTGACACCACTATTTCACTTTGTACCGCATGCCTTTTGTGGAACCACACAGCCCAGCATGACTTATTGCTGGGCTGTGTGGTTCCACAAATTTTCTTGGAAAACAAATGAACATGAGTGTCTTTACTTTAATACTTTTTTTTTTTTTTCCCCCACAGATATCTATATACACAAGAAAAGAATGTAACGAAGAACAAACTACTTTTTTGTTTTAATTAACTTTCAAACTTTATTTAAAAAAAAACACCTTTTTTTTCTTCAATAAACTTTTAAAAATAGAAGTTTCCTGTGGTTTTTATTAAAATATGAAATGCAAGATGCCTAACCAAGTTGTTTTACATACAGTATACCACTCTTAATTGAATTCCCATCATACAGTAGTACTAATTTATACAGTACAGGAAGTTGGGAATACAAACATTGGAAACCACGTCATGTTTATTTTAAGAAACACTTTATTTACGGACAAAATCATTTGGAACATGTAACATCACACATACTGTACTGTATTGTAATAAAGCCAACATCACACATACTGTACGGTACTTTAATCAAAAGGTAACAGCACAAATACAGTAACAATATCAACTTTAACATTTTTATAATTTATTTTTTTGTGGTGGTGGTGCGGGGTAATGGTTTTTGTACTTTATTTTTAGGTTTTGCTTTTTTGAATTATTTTTCGTTTTTGTCTTTTGCTTTTTAACACTGTCGCATACGGACACCAGAATAGAGGACTGACAACAGCAGCCCCTGGATGGAAACGCAGCCCAAGGCCCCAGATGGACACAGCACAATGGACTCGGCTGCTACTGGATAGATACAGCAGCGCCCAAAAAATCAACAGGAATAAAAGGGGCAACTTGTAACAGGCCCTTACATTATCAGGAATGTGGTGAGCCAAGTTCATGCACTCCCCTTTGAGTAACCGAGCTGCTCCAAGTGGATTCAGCACAGTGCATGCAGCCCCAGAAAATGTACAGGTCATACAGGTACATTGACACAATTTTTTAGCTTCAGCTGTGTGAAGCTGATGTGCTGAAGCTAGGAGGTAGGTAATGATCTGGTTTCATCATAGTCGAGCTTCCAAGTCATTTTCCTCTTCGTTCTCAGCACAGAGTTTATGGTATCCCTTATCTTCCTCTTTTCTGGATCACCAATCCTCACGCGGCGTTCACACCTAGCCATGATGTCATGTACCAGATTTTTGGGCAGCGGAAGTTTGCCCTTGGAACCATCAAAGTTCACACGATTGGCCCACGTCAAGTATTTGTCGTACCGTACATGGTGCTGGAACAGAGAATATGCATATTTCTGAATATGTCCATTTGAAGCTCTGTACAGATGGTCGTCCAGGGAAGTTGAGATGACAGCCAGGGCAATATTGTTCAGAGAGCCTCCGAATGTATTGCGAAGTGGCCTGTGAGCAGGTGTGCTGGTCATCATTGGTGTTCCTGGCAACAGCACACTTGAATCCAGGCCTCTGCGGTCGTCCAGCCCTCTGCGGTCCTCCAGGCCTCCTCTGCGGTCCTCCAGGTCTCTTCTGCGGTCCTCCTGGTCTCTTCTGCGGTCCTCCTGGTCTCTTCTGCGGTCCTCCAGGCCTCCTCTGCGGTCGTCCAAGTCGCTGACTTCGTCCAGTCCGCTGCTGTGGTCCAGGCCTCTGCGGTCCTCCAGGCCTCCTCTGCGGTCCTCCAGGCCTCCTCTGCGGTCCTCCAGGCCTCCTCTGCGGTCCTCCAGGCCTCCTCTGCGGTCCTCCAGGCCTCCTCTGCGGTCCTCCAGGCCTCCTCTGCGGTCCTCCAGGTCTCTTCTGCGGTCCTCCAGGCCTCCTCTGCGGTCCTCCAGGCCTCCTCTGCGGTCCTCCAGGTCTCTTCTGCGGTCCTCCAGGCCTCCTCTGCGGTCCTCCAGGCCTCCTCTGCGGTCCTCCAGGCCTCCTCTGCGGTCCTCCAGGCCTCCTCTGCGGTCCTCCAGGCCTCCTCTGCGGTCCTCCATGTTTCCTCTGCGGTCCTCCAGGCCTCTGTGGTCGTCCAGGCCTCCTCTGCGTTCGCCCAAGTCGCTGACTTCGTCCAGTCCGCTGCTGTGGTCCAGGCCTCTGCGGTCCTCCAGGTCTCTTCTGCGGTCCTCCAGGTCTCCTCTGCGTTCGCCCAAGTCGCTGACTTCATCCAGTCCGCTGCTGTGGTCCAGGCCTCTGCGGTCCTCCAGGTCTCTTCTGCGGTCCTCCAGGTCTCCTCTGCGGTCCTCCAGGCATCCTCTGCGGTCCTCCATGCCGCTGACTTCGTCCAGTCCGCTGCGGTCCTCCAGGTCTCCTCTGCGGTCCTCCAGGCCTCCTCTGCGGTCCTCCAGGCCTCCTCTGCGGTCCTCCAGGCCTCCTCTGCGGTCCTCCAGGCCTCCTCTGCGGTCCTCCAGGCCTCCTCTGCGGTCGTCCATGCCGCTGACTTCGTCCAGTCCGCTGCGGTCCTCCAGGTCTCCTCTGCGGTCGTCCAGGCCTCCTCTGCGGTCGTCCAGGCCTCCTCTGCGGTCCTCCAGGCCTCCTCTGCGGTCCTCCAGGCCTCCTCTGCGGTCCTCCAGGCCTCCTCTGCGGTCCTCCAGGCCTCCTCTGCGGTCGTCCATGCCGCTGACTTCGTCCAGTCCGCTGCGGTCCTCCAGGCCTCCTCTGCGGTCCTCCAGGCCTCCTCTGCGGTCCTCCAGGCCTCCTCTGCGGTCCTCCAGGCCTCCTCTGCGGTCCTCCAGGCCTCCTCTGCGGTCGTCCATGCCGCTGACTTCGTCCAGTCCGCTGCGGTCCTCCAGGTCTCCTCTGCGGTCGTCCAGGCCTCCTCTGCGGTCGTCCAGGCCTCCTCTGCGGTCGTCCAGGCCTCCTCTGCGGTCCTCCAGGCCTCCTCTGCGGTCCTCCAGGCCTCCTCTGCGGTCCTCCAGGCCTCCTCTGCGGTCGTCCATGCCGCTGACTTCGTCCAGTCCGCTGCGGTCCTCCAGGCCTCCTCTGCGGTCCTCCAGGCCTCCTCTGCGGTCCTCCAGGCCTCCTCTGCGGTCGTCCAGGCCTCCTCTGCGGTCCTCCAGGCCTCCTCTGCGGTCCTCCAGGCCTCCTCTGCGGTCCTCCAGGCCTCCTCTGCGGTCCTCCAGGCCTCGGTCGTCCAGGCCGCTGACTTGAACCGCTTGGTGGTGTGTTGCAATGATGGTGCGGCAAACTCCAACTTGCCATTCTTCCCTCGTTTGTTCAATGACTTTCTTCATGGCTTCTACCATCTGTTCCTTTATGCCTTCTTTAAGGCCAGCCACATCGGTCTGCAGCTGATTGACCTGTCCACCAACTTCTGACTCCATATTGGTCACCTTACTGAGTAGCTCCTTTAGTAAAACAGGACAGGTACACTGGCAGTCCTGCACTTTGGTGTTCACATCTGTGAAATGCAACCTTCTTCGTGGTGAATGTGTCATGTCTTCTTGTCCAGGGGTGGCTACATGGTCCAAAAAAGAAGCTTCCTGATGCAGCGTGTTTGTCACGTCCTCTAGCACCGGTATTTCCAGATTCATTGGCTGAACACTGTGATCTGCAGGAGATGGAACAATTACATCATTTGCCACACCACATATCATCTCCAACGTATTATTCTTTGCCTTGGCATTTTTTCGTGGTTTCACCACATTTTCTTTCTGAGCCGCCTTGGCAGTTTTCTTCTTCTTTTGTGGGACTAATGCAGCAAGTTTCTGTGCCACTGATGGGTGGGTTTTGGCACTCCCGTAAAATCTGGTAGTCTGCATTCTTTGTCTTTTGTCTAAAAATATAAAAACCACAATAAGAAAACATGTAAAGCACAGCATGCTAAAAATAGCAAACAACTGTACATTTTCAAATAAAGTGCACAACAGTAAAGTGCAAATACTGTACAGTATTTGCCTTTTTTCCCTGTGCCTCCCAACAAGAACCTCTGCAGGAGGGACAGAATGCTCTGTTACGGACTTCAGTTTAAATATACAGTATGATTACCATCACCTGTGCGAACAACTATACTGTACAGTAGTTACTGTATTTGATAAGATAGGTGTTTCACCACAAGTGATAGCAATCATTCAGTACTACTGCACATACCTGTAGTACACCGGGATAAGCAAGGTCTATGTACATTACGTTATACCGAGCTGGATCGCTTAGCAACCTGACAAAATGGCCACCGACCGTGAACTCCCAGCACGTGGCAGCGCTTGGATATGGAGTGAGATACAGTATGGTACAGTCCAGGGGCAATGCTGAAGGAGCGTCACAATCCCCTAGCTCAATTACTAGAGCCATCTTAACAGCAGTGTGGGCCCCTGGACACAGCAATGCACTGGGGCCCCTACCCACTCACCAGCGGAAGGGGTGGGGGGAGCTATCAGCGGCAGCTTTGATGCTCCGCGGGGGATAGGGGGGGTTCTATCTTTCGCTCAGTATGTACAGTAGGACCTGGAGAAATAATTTCTGCTAATTATTCCTTTACTGCACAGATGGGGCAGGAAGGAGAACACTAAACTGTAGAAGGGGGCATTGTGCTGAATGAAGGGGCCCTGGTACAGTACATGACTTCCAGGGTGGTAGGGGGTGTTTAATACACAGGGGAGGAGTGGATAATGGAGTGGGCTTAATATTAGTGTTATGGACTGCAATTAGTTTCCTGTATGAAACAGATACAGTACAGTAAATAACCCTCCTTGGAAGTGCATGGGCCCTGTGAGACTTACAGTAGTGTACAGCATAAGGGTCGACTGACATGATGTACAAGCATTACATACAGTACATGTCAGTACTGTATGTAAATTCTTCAATTATTGCCTAACAACAATGCTGCTTACTGTATATTAAATACTGTAGGCCTAGAAATGTGCATCTCAATATAGTAGTTAAAAACACAGGGGCCTATGTGGATAAGCGAGTTCTATGCACACAAAAAATGGCCACCGACCGTGAACCCCCAGCACGTGGCAGCGCTCGGATATGTAGTGAGATACAATATGGCATACATTTCACAGTTCAGGGGGCAATGCTGAAGGAGCGTCACAATCCCCTAGCTCAATTACATTGGGATAAGCGAGGTCTATGCACATTACGGTATACCGAGCTGGATCGCTTAGCAACCTGACAACATGGCCGCCGACCGTGAACTCCCAGCACGTGGCAGCGCTCGGATATGTAGTGAGAGATGGTATACATTTTAAAATACACCGGGATAAGTTGTACAGGCCATGGAGCAATGCACAGGGACATTCATCATTTACGTACAGTATATAAATAATTGTAAACCGTAAATGAAAGAATTACCGGTCAAATACTGTATGACGAAACTGTGTCAATGAGCTGGAACAGTATGGCCTGTGAAGAAGTTTTCGAAGGCAGAAACGGAGAGCAAATTATCAGGAGATTTCTGAAAGGTCGGAGAAGATCCACACAGCAAGTCTGCCTACGAGGAAACAGATTTGCAAAGTGGGTAGCGTAAAGCCTAACAACAATGCTGCTTACTGTATATTAAATACTGTAGGCCTAGAAATGTGCATCTCAATATAGTAGTTAAAAACACAGGGGCCTATGTGGATAAGCGAGTTCTATGCACACTAAAAATGGCCACCGACCGTGAACCCCCAGCACGTGGCAGCGCTCGGATATGTAGTGAGATACAGTATGGCATACATTTCACAGTTCAGGGGGCAATGCTGAAGGAGCGTCACAATCCCCTAGCTCAATTACATTGGGATAAGCGAGGTCTACTGTATGCACATTACGGTATACCGAGCTGGATCGCTTAGCAACCTGACAAAATGGCCGCCGACCGTGAACTCCCAGCACGTGGCAGCGCTCGGATATGTAGTGAGATACAATATGGCATACATTTCACAGTTCAGGGGGCAATGCTGAAGGAGCGTCACAATCCCCTAGCTCAATTACATTGGGATAAGCGAGGTCTACTGTATGCACATTACGGTATACCGAGCTGGATCGCTTAGCAACCTGACAAAATGGCCGCCGACCGTGAACTCCCAGCACGTGGCAGCGCTCGGATATGTAGTGAGATACAATATGGCATACATTTCACAGTTCAGGGGGCAATGCTGAAGGAGCGTCACAATCCCCTAGCTCAATTACATTGGGATAAGCGAGGTCTATGCACATTACGGTATACCGAGCTGGATCGCTTAGCAACCTGACAACATGGCCGCCGACCGTGAACTCCCAGCACGTGGCAGCGCTCGGATATGTAGTGAGATACAATATGGCATACATTTCACAGTTCAGGGGGCAATGCTGAAGGAGCGTCACAATCCCCTAGCTCAATTACATTGGGATAAGCGAGGTCTATGCACATTACGGTATACCGAGCTGGATCGCTTAGCAACCTGACAACATGGCCGCCGACCGTGAACTCCCAGCACGTGGCAGCGCTCGGATATGTAGTGAGAGATGGTATACATTTTAAAATACACCGGGATAAGTTGTACAGGCCATGGAGCAATGCACAGGGACATTCATCATTTACGTACAGTATATAAATAATTGTAAACCGTAAATGAAAGAATTACCGGTCAAATACTGTATGACGAAACTGTGTCAATGAGCTGGAACAGTATGGCCTGTGAAGAAGTTTTCGAAGGCAGAAACGGAGAGCAAATTATCAGGAGATTTCTGAAAGGTCGGAGAAGATCCACACAGCAAGTCTGCCTACGAGGAAACAGATTTGCAAAGTGGGTAGCGGGCGGTGACTGAGACGCTCTTTTATTCACATTCAAAAGTACCTGTACAGTATGCTCTGTGATTGGTGTAAGGATGAATGCGCCTATATTGGCACCAATCACAGCGGTAAGAATTCCTTTTGTGTGAATGTGAATAAAAGAGCGTCTCAGTCACCGCCCCGCTACCCACTTTGCAAAGCTGTTTCCTCGTAGGCAGACTTGCTGTGTGGATCTTCTCCGACCTTTCAGAAATCTCCTGATAATTTGCTCTCCGTTTCTGCCTTCGATAACTTCTTCACAGGCCATACTGTTCCAGCTCATTGACACAGTTTCGTCATACAGTATTTGACCGGTAATTCTTTCATTTACGGTTTACAATTATTTATATACTGTACGTAAATGATGAATGTCCCTGTGCATTGCTCCATGGCCTGTACAACTTATCCCGGTGTATTTTAAAATGTATACCATCTCTCACTACATATCCGAGCGCTGCCACGTGCTGGGAGTTCACGGTCGGCGGCCATGTTGTCAGGTTGCTAAGCGATCCAGCTCGGTATACCGTAATGTGCATAGACCATTGAGCTAGGGGATTGTGACGCTCCTTCAGCATTGCCCCCTGAACTGTGAAATGTATGCCATATTGTATCTCACTACATATCCGAGCGCTGCCACGTGCTGGGAGTTCACGGTCGGCGGCCATTTTGTCAGGTTGCTAAGCGATCCAGCTCGGTATACCGTAATGTGCATAGACCTCGCTTATCCCAATGTAATTGAGCTAGGGGATTGTGACGCTCCTTCAGCATTGCCCCCTGAACTGTGAAATGTATGCCATACTGTATCTCACTACATATCCGAGCGCTGCCACGTGCTGGGGGTTCACGGTCGGTGGCCATTTTTTGTGTGCATAGAACTCGCTTATCCACATAGGCCCCTGTGTTTTTAACTACTATATTGAGATGCACATTTCTAGGCCTACAGTATTTAATATACAGTAAGCAGCATTGTTGTTAGGCAATAATTGAAGAATTTACATACAGTACTGACATGTACTGTATGTAATGCTTGTACATCATGTCAGTCGACCCTTATGCTGTACACTACTGTAAGTCTCACAGGGCCCATGCACTTCCAAGGAGGGTTATTTACTGTACTGTATCTGTTTCATACAGGAAACTAATTGCAGTCCATAACACTGAAGTTGTATTTTCAGTACTGTACAGTATACAATACTTAAATTTGAACATCAGGTACTGGATAGTAAACATGTACAGTATTAACTTCTATCATAAAACTCTTATGCATTTTCAGATGTGTAAATTTTAGACTACAGTATTCACAAATGTTTTCTCTCCATACAGGAATTATAGTTGGACAACATGCCAGTAACTATCAACAAAACGATGAGCAAGATAATCGCCAACATGAAAAAAGAAAATAAAACCATCAAAGAGATCCATGCATGGCTCAAGGAAAGTGGCATTATAGTCACTTTAGAAACGGTGCGCTATCATGCATTCGAGAGAACAACGCCCAGATTTGTATTTCCTACAAAATGCACATGGTACGTACTGTACACTACTGTAATGTTTAAATGACTTGCTTTATACCATAAACAATTTTTTTGAAATAAAATAAAAACTTCATCAATTGTAACTGTGATTGTGCTGTTCATGAATTCATATTTTTCATACTGTATTGTACTGTAGGAGAGTGCAACAAATTGTGGAGGAACTAACTCGTGAGGATGATGAGCGTACTGCTCTGCAAATAAAACGAATTCTCCATTCCAAGTATGACCTGGACATATCGGCCACCAGCATCAGAAGGATGCGACGGAAAATGGGATGGACCTTTGGCGCAACAAGGTAAAATACTGAAAGCAGTATAAACCATACAGTAAATGCACTGTTAATAATCCCTTGATACGTGATATAATAATGCCATAAATCATTATACAGAGTGTGTACTTTATACTATATACAGTATGTGTGTGTGTATATACTGTATATACAGTATTCTATCCCAAAAGAGATACCTACTGTATAGGCACTCAGAGACAGCAATGAAGCATTGCCGGCTTATTGTGATGATTACATACTGTATACTGTGTGTGTGTGTTTGTGTGTATGTACAGTATGTATATATATATTACTCTGTATGTAACTTAATGTACTGTATGTACAGTTTAATGTATACAGTAGGTATATAATACAGTATACTGCACATACAGTCTACTGTATATACAGTAATCTGTAAATCTGTAATTTCATAACTGTATCTGATTTCATTATTTTTGGCTCTTCACAGGATATCTCCAATGATAAGAGATGTGAATAAAGAAAAGAGAGTGGAACAGGCACGGCGATGGATTGAGAGTGGTGAAACATTTGATGATGTCATTTTCACAGATGAATCGTCTGTTGCCCTTGAGCGGTTCTCCAGAATGTCATTCAGGAAACGTAACCATATCTCTTTAAAACCACGCCCAAAGCATCCATTGAAAATCCATGTATGGGGAGGCATATCACGATTAGGAGCTGGTCCCCTATTATTTTTCGAAGGTACAGTACAGTACTATACTTTATTCTGTGCCTGTGTTCTGTAAAAATACATGTTGTACTGTAGAGTACGTGTAACTGCACAATAAAAGGAGTTGCTTATTAATGAACAACATTTTTTGATTTCTGTAGGAATCATGGATAAGAAATATTTCCAAGAAACAATAGTAGAGAAATGTATGGTGCCATTTGTGAATAAATATTACCCAACTCACCATAGGATATTCCAAGACAATGATCCTAAACACTCCGCCTCAGCCAAATTTATGGAAGAGAAAGGTATGAATTGGGAACGCACACCACCAGAGTGAGTATTCTTTCAACAGTGTACAAGTAAAATTTTGGATAGCACTCTAGTACTGTAAAAAAAAATTTTGTTTAATAAACAGTACAATATTGTATGTTTAATTTTCTCTATTTACTGTAATGTACTGTAATTAATTTTTTCTATACGCTTTTTTTTTTTTTTTAATTAGATCACCAGACATGAACCCAATCGAATTAGTGTGGGCTCAATTGAAGAGGTACGTTAGGAGTGTTGCAAAGCCAACAACAAAACAGCAACTGGTGGATGGGATAAAGAAATTTTGGCTAGAAGTACTCACACCTGAACATTGTAATAATTATATAAATCACCTGTATAAAGTATTACCTGTTGTAGTTGAAAGAAATGGTCAAGCCACAAATATGTAGTTCTGTATTTTCTGTTTAAAATTTTAAATTGGTGCATTATTAAAAAAAATGATAAAATTGCCTTTGTCTGATTATTGCATAAACTAATGTAGAATATTATACAGTAGTAATGTTATTGATGTGTACTGTATGAACAGTTATTTTCAGTTTTATAAGTCCTGAATAAGAGTACTGTACATTTTGATCAGTGCAGTACATGGAATCGGATGTTGTAATACTTTATTTTTACATTAATATTGATGTTTTTCCAATAAATATTCAATTTTACAGTATGGTACGGTACAGTACATGAGGGTACCTGTACAGTATGATACGTCATTATGGGGGAGAAATACTGTATCCACTAAATGTACAGTAAAATGTTTTTTTCTTATTACAAACACACAAATGCATCTCAGATGGAAATATGCTATACACAGCAGACAGCTTATGGTGACAGAACTTCCCTACTGTATCCCCACCCATAGTCGTGGTATATTTTAGATTGCCTAATGAGACACTCCTGCAGCATTGCCAATGATTCATGTAAAACCTGTGTGCAAACAGTATCTGTATTGAATGCAAAGTACAGTAAGAGTACAGTATACAGTATTATCAGAGCCAAACCTGACCAACATGATGCCCTAGGCTAGATTTTGGCTGATGCCCTCTTGCACAGATGCTACGTAGTTCCGCCTCTAACCCTGCACCCCTTTCCCAGCACCATCACCCATTTTGGCGCTCCTACCCCCTATAATCTAAATAAGAACAATGTGCACATTTAGTGCCAACCCAAAACAGTGTACAGTATGTTCTTGCTGGGAAGGGGCATGGTAACACAATAATACCCGAAGATGAAATGACACAACACAGTACTGCAACTTTATTCACATTATATCATGCAGTGGTGTCTCTTATTCTCATGACATCATATCATAGTACCACATTACTCCTAACAGTAATGCCCCTTATTCACATTACACCCCACCACATTCATCTTTATTTACATTAGACCACAGGTTCTCAAACTCAGTCCTCAGGACCCCACACAGTGCAGGTTTTGCAGGTCTCACAGAATCACAAGTGAAAAAATTAGCTCCACCTACTGTATGGACCTTCTAAAATGTCTCAGTTAGTAATGAATACATCTGTGCACTTGCTGGTTTACCTGCAAAACATGCACTGTGTGGGGTCCTGAGGACCAAGTTTGAGAACCACTGCATTAGACCATGCAGTAGTGCCCTTTCCTTATGTTACACCAGAAAATATTGTAGTACACCTTATACACATACAGTACAGTAATGCCACACATTAGTAATGCATTTCATATTTAAATTTTCTGATTTAATTTCATAGAGCCGCAGTCACTCACAGAATATAGGCATGTACTGTAGCATCTCATTTTATTCTGCAGAAGCTGATTATTCCCGTTTGGCTAGTTTGCCGCCTCTGTACAGTATATCACAATAGAAAAAAGTTATAGTGTCAGTGAAAAAAGCACCTCATGACAGATACTGTACACAAGCTCATGTCTAAATACTGTATACTGTAAGCAGTGACATTAAGGGGTACAGTACTGTATATGCAATTGCAGTCGAATTCCGGAAGGAATACGGAAAAAATGGACACGGGATCCCCCATCTTTTTAGAACCAGCACCGGGCTCTGCGCCTGGTCCTGGTGCAAAAAATAAGGGGGACAAAAAAAGCGTAGGGGTTCCCCATATTTTTTGAATCAGCACTGGGCTCCACTAGCTGGACAGATAATGCACAGCCGGGGGAGACTTTTATACAGGTCCCTGCGGCCATGGAATTAAATACCCAACTAGTCACACCTGGCCGGAGTACCCTGGAGGAGTGGGGGCCCCTTAAATCAAGGGGACCCCCCTCCAGCCACTCGATTATCTCTATCACCCCTGTGTATTGTAGCTAGGGGATTGTGACGCTCCTTCAGCATTGCCCCGTAGCCTGCAAAATCTGTGCTGTTATTTGCTCCATAGCTGAGTGCCTCCTAGGAGCTACTGTAGGAGTCACAGGCGGTAGCCATTTCAATTGAGTCTGCCCTGCTATAGAATTGTACAGGTATGTGTACATTACCGTACGGTGCATAGAACCTTTACAGTAGAAACTCTCCTGCAGCTTTGGCCTGCTTTACTGTATGTACTGTAAAACTTGTGTTTTGTCAGTTTGCTATGCGACCGAGCCCGGTGTAACGTACAGTACTGTAATGTGCATAGACCTCGCTTACAGTATCTCTGTGTATTTTGGCTAGGGGATTGTGACGCTCCTTCAGCATCGCCCCGTAGCCTGCACAGCTTATGCCATTTCTCATTCCATACCCAACTGCTGCCTGCCACGAGGTGGGGGTTCAGGAGGTGGGGGTTCATGGGTAGTGGTCGTTTTGACAGTGTGCTATGCGATTGAGTCCGGTGTACCGTAATACTGTATGCAATCCTACAGTAGCTTATCCCTCCCCTGTGTATTTTGGCTAGGGGATTGTGACGCTCCTTCAGCATTGCCCCATAACCTGCACAAGGGTTCAGGGGCGGCGGCCATTTTGCCAGTGTGCTACAGTATGTCATCGAGTCCGGTGTACCATAATATGCATACTGTGTATTTTAGCTAGGGGATTGTGACGCTCATTCAGCATTGCCCCATAGTCTGTACAATCTGGACTATTACTTGCTCCGTAGCCTAGGGCCTCTGTGGGGCAAGGAGTCATAGGTGGTAGCCATTTCTATTCAGTCTGCCCAGCTACAGAATTGTATGTGTACTGTGTACGGAGCATAGTACCTTAACCTGCATAGAACCTGCACATTATGGTACACCGGACTCGATCGCATAGAACCGCTCATGCAGCTACTGTATGCCCTGGTTTGCAGTATGTGAATAAAAAAAATAATAAAGTGTCTGAAAAAAACTACAGTAACATGCATTCGTACAGTACTTAAGGAATCGAACCCTGGACTCTGAGTATAGGAAGCGAAACACTTCACCACTTCGCCGCAGACAAATGTATAAATCCGTTGGTTTTGATTATGCTGTAATGGCTACGGGATTAGGACGATAACACTGTAGAAAATTCCTAATCTTGAGAGGCAATAGTGAACTTGTAACACACATCCATTTGCGACAGTGTACACTACTGGTTTTACAGTACTGTGTTTTGTCTGCGGGACTTGCACGCTCACATACAGTATTCATAAAGTATTGTAGATGGATCATATACTGTATGCTGTACTACTGTATTTGCGTCGGTGTCGTACTGTATATACTGTACAGTACTGTATTAAATAATGCAGCGTAATGAGTACAGTATTTGCTGTATGCAGCGTAATGAGACGCCTTAGTAAAGTAGTCCTTATTATGTATGTCAGTATTGTATTTTACGGGAGACCACACGCATGCGCAGTGGTGATTGTAAAAAGCGACATCTGGTGGCTGATCGCAGGTATTACACGTAAAGGTAACGCCAAACGTCAAATGTCTGTCTCCGTGCGATTAGATAGCCTCTCTGTGGCTAGGCGCGCCTCGCTACGCCACAGTACGCTGCGTATGGTCGAACGGGACAACCGCCGCGGCCACTCAAGATAAAGGTGGCTACATCTGTACTTATTGAGCACAGTTGTAAAAACATCCCACATTTCAGGCATACTTTTACCATGAAATACATTTTCCCAAATTATGTCCTTCATTGCTTGTTTCAGCAAGTTAAAATTAGCTTTTCTAAAGTTAAAAGTCTTAGTTAGACCCTTATAGTGTTGTTTTTGGAAGCTGATATATTATTATCGCTATTTCCCAAGGTCTCCCCTACTTTAGTATTTGATATTATCTCTACATTATTAGTTAGTACGGGTAGTCTTCTGTTTGCCGGCGGTCGGGCTCCCGGCGCTCAGTATACCGGCGCCGGAAGCCCGACCGCCGGCTTACCGACACTTATTTTCCCTCGTGGGGGTCCACGACCCCCATAGAGGGAGAATAAAATAGTGTGGCGCGCGTAGCGCGCCACCGTGCCCGTAGCGTGGCGAGCGCAGCGAGCCCGCAAGGGGCTCATTTGCGCTCGCCAAGCTGTCGGTAAGCCGGCGGTCGGGCTCCCGGCGCCGGGATGCTGGTCGCCGGGAGCCCGACCGCCGGCCACCCGTAGTGAACCCGTTAGTACTAGGTCCAGTATAGTCCTAAGTCTAGTTGGTTCCTCGATTACCTGGGACAAGTAATGATCTGTTAGCATGTTTAAGAACCTGTTACCGCTAGCTGTATTTACTGTTTCGGTGTCCCAATTTATGTCTGGGTAATTAAAGTCCCCAGTGATAACGATCTCCCCCATTCCTGCAGCTTTTTTGATTTGCTGAAAGAGTTGTAATTAATCAGACACACTAATATCTGGTGGTTTGTAGCATGTCCCTATTAAAAGCTTTTATGTATCTTTACCCCCAATCTCAACCCATAATGACAACACGTTATCTCCAGTCTCCTCGTAAATGACCTTCTTTAAAAACAGTTTTAAGAATGGCTTAATATAAAGACCAACACCCTTATTAGTCCTATCTCTCCTGAAGAGCGTGTACCCCTCCATGTTTGCTGCCCAGTCGTGAGAATCGTCCCACCATGTCTCTGTAATGCCTATGATATATTGGTCAACAAGTGCAATCGTTTCTAATTTCCCCATTTTACTTGTTAGGCTTCTTGCATTTGCAAGCATACACTTAAGTTTAGTAATTCCCTGATCTGCAAGTTTTGTTGTAGATAACGTTTCCTTACGAACTTGAGTTTTCCTTAATTTACCATCGCTGACTATTTTTCCCCTTTCCCCCTCTCCACCCCCATTATATTTTATTCATCCCTCGTTTCTTCTCTCTCTAGATGTCCTACTAATTCTTTCTAATCCCTCCCCCCTGGCACCTAGTTTAAAATCTCCTCCAACCTTCTAACCATTCTTCCCCAAAGCACTGCAGCCCCCTCCTCATTCAGGTGCAATCCATTGCGACAAAAAAGATGGTGCCTGACTGAGAAGTCTGCCCAGTGTTCCAAGAACACAAACCCCTCTTTTCTACACCAGTCTCTAAGAAGAACTGTACAAACTATCCGATACAATACAGTACTATAGCCTAGCTGTGAAGAGAAACAATATTCAACAACAGAAAAGTATTTGATAATATAATGTGTAATAATGTACCAATGCAAAACAGTCACTACAGTAATGAAAATGATACTTGCGTGTCCAGGCGGAGTCAGGACCTCTTGCAGCAGCACCTTCTGCAGCAACACCTACTCACAGGTATCTGCTTCCCCTGTGTTGGCTCCTTCCAGCTGCCCATGGCACCTTGTTCCCAGAGCCCTGCTCCCAACTCCAGCCTTAGTCAGACCCCCACTGCTTCACACTGTTCTGCTCCCGGCACCTTGCTCCCGCTGCTCCCCGCCACCTTGTACCCGTCTCCCTCGCTATTGGCTCAATTTTTTTGGCTCCCCTACGTTCCCAACACCTGACTTGCACCGGTAGCTTGCTCCGGCGCCAGGTGCGCTCCCGTGTGCAGATGCACACTCCCTTGTGCGCATCAATTTTGCTTCCTCTTCGGCTCTGTCACCAGCGATTCCTGTTCCAGCCTCACCAGCGCTTTCAGCACTTGGATCACAATAGTAACAGATGCAAACCACATAGTCACACTGGGAGGTCAGAGCAGCTGTGCAGAGCAGAAGCAGTGTGGTGCTATCGCGAAGTAGAGAGCCAGGTGAGTGAGTGTGAGACATCGCAGCTGGAGGGCGGACATTGCCAGGCCTACTGAAAGGTGCGGATGCCGTGGCCATCTTGTGCAGTAAAGAAGCACTGAGACAAATCCAGCTAGTGAGTACCTCTACCACAGAAGTTCTTAGTTAGTACACAGAGACTGTTATTGTTACGAGCAACAGGCAAACAAAGTGTCCATTTGTCACATGCTGCACATTGTAAAGGGAACAAGCAGTGTAATACAGCCCTACAACGCAACATCTTACAAACGGGTTCACTACGGCTGGCCGGCGGTCGGGCTCCCGGCGACCAGCATACCGGCGCCGGGAGCCCGACCGCTGGCTTACCGACAGTGTGGCGAGCGCAAATGAGCCCCTTGCGGGCTCGCTGCGCTCGCCACGCTACGGGCACGGTGGCGCGCTACGCGCGCCACACTATTTTATTCTCCCTCTATGGGGGTCGTGGACCCCCACGAGGGAAAATAAGTGTCGGTATGCCGGCTGTCGGGCTCCCGGCGCCGGTATACTGAGCGCCGGGAGCCCGACCGCCAGTATACAGAAGACCACACCTTACAAATACCCCCCTGTTCAAGAGCTGTTGAGAGAGATATTTAGTGATCCCTGAAGAGAAAGAAACTGAATCATTCATGCAAGTGAAATTGAGTTGCTTTATGTGGAAAGGACTGAGTTTATTTGCCCAGAAAATCCTTATTACTAAGTAAGCTGTATTTGTTGAAATAAAATGACATTCTTGCTAACTCAGGATTTCTTGTGCTCACGTGTGCCATTCCCCCATTGCAAAACTGTGGCACTTCAGGATTTAAACTCCAACGTTATTTGCTTGTAAAGATTGCAACATCCTTGTTAGGGAAAGTTAAGAATTTAGAAACTGTCATTGTGAATTGTATTTTTCATCATTCTTCTCAGCACCACATTATTATGGTGTCATATTCGAATAAGAAATATATTTGTGATTAGATTTTTTTTTGTCATTGTGAATTACCAATTGTTTTCTTCATGCTATTAGCTAAAGTCAACTGTGATTATCAATCTTCTTTGATGCCATGTTATTCTTGTGATTATCTTATTTTTGCCAAATAACTAATCATCCTTTTTAATCCAGAGTTCATTGCGACTCAATAAAAAATATCCTGTTGGAATTGCTGTCTCACTCCTGTTTCGTATCAATCTATTCTATTCTACACTATTCTATACTACAATCAAGGTATGGGGAAGAACATTTCAAGGGAAAGGACTGTCCTATAGCCACCCAACACCTGTGATATCTCAATACTATGTAAGTATCCTGCACTGGACATGAATTAACGTTATTTTTATCGTAGATTATATAAGAAACCAGCAGAATTCTTTTTACCCCTCATTTGGATCTACCATATTTTAAGGCTGGAGGTGCTCCAACAATCATGAGCTGAACCCATTAATATTTGTCTGTTGGCAGATGCCAACAAAAGAAGTAGATTGGCTTTTTTGGAGCACTCTTTTATCATGTAGTTAATGTGTTAATTTGATATGATTGCTTTTATTGAAAATAGTGATGAGCGGGTTCGGTTTCCGAGAAACCGAACCCCCCCGAACTTTACCCTTTTTACACGGGTCCGAGCCATACTCGGATTCTCCCGTATGGCTCGGTTAACCCGAGCGCACCCGAACGTCATCATCCCGCTGTCGGATTCTCGCGAGATTCGGATTCTATATAAGCAGCCGCGCATCGCCGCCATTTTCACTCGTGCATTGGAGATGATAGGGAGAGGACGTGGCTGGCGTCCTCTCCATTTATTGTAGAAGACAGTTGATTCTTGTTTGTTTTTTATTGCTTAATTGTGGGGAGGATTGGGGAGCAGCAGTTAGGAGTACAGTGCAGAGTTTTGCTGATAAGTGACCACCAGTTTTTTTTTATCCGTTCTCTGCCTGAAAAAAACGCTCCATACCATATCTGTGCTCAGTGTGCTGCATGATATATCTGTGCTGAGTGCTCACACTGCTTAATTGTGGGGACTGGGGAGCAGCTATAGCAGGAGTACAGTGCAGAGTTTTGCTGACAGTGACTACCAGTATACGTTGTCTGCCTGAAAAACACTCCATATCTGTGTTCACAGTGTGCTGCTTTATTGTGGGGACTGGGGACCACCAGTATAATTAAAATTATATAGGAGGAGTACAGTGCAGAGTGCACTGCTGTACCTACCTCTGTGTCATCACTCGTCATCCATTAAGTATACTATCCATCTACATTGTATACCTGTGGTGCATTTTAGACTAGTTTAGCAGTTTGCTGACAGTGTCCACCAGTATACTATATATAGCAGTACGGTAGGCCACTGCTGTACCTACCTCTGTGTCGTCACTCGTCATCCATTAAGTATACTATCCATCTACATTGTATACCTGTGGTGCATTTTAGTTTAGCAGTTTGCTGACAGTGTCCACCAGTATACTATATATAGCAGTATGGTAGGCCACTGCTGTACCTACCTCTGTGTCGTCACTCGTCATCCATTAAGTATACTATCCATCTACATTCTATACCTGTGGTGCATTTTAGTTTAGCAGTTTGCTGACAGTGTCCACCAGTATACTATATATAGCAGTACGGTAGGCCACTGCTGTACCTACCTCTGTGTCGTCACTTGTCATCCATTAAGTATACTATCCATCTACATTGTATACCTGTGGTGCATTTTAGACTAGTTTAGCAGTTTGCTGACAGTGTCCACCAGTATACTATATAAAGCAGTATGGTAGGCCACTGCTGTACCTACCTCTGTGTCGTCACTCGTCATCCATTAAGTATACTATCCATCTACATTGTATACCTGTGGTGCATTTTAGACTAGTTTAGCAGTTTGCTGACAGTGTCAACCAGTATACTATATATAGCAGTACGGTAGGCCACTGCTGTACCTACCTCTGTGTCATCACTCGTCATCCATTAAGTATACTATCCATCTACATTGTATACCTGTGGTGCATTTTAGACTAGTTTAGCAGTTTGCTGACAGTGTCCACCAGTATACTATATATAGCAGTACGATAAGCCACTGCTGTACCTACCTCTGTGTCGTCACTCGTCATCCATTAAGTATACTATCCATCTACATTCTATACCTGTGGTGCATTTTAGACTAGTTTAGCAGTTTGCTGACAGTGTCCACCAGTATACTATATATAGCAGTACGGTAGGCCACTGCTGTACCTACCTCTGTGTCGTCACTCGTCATCCATTAAGTATACTATCCATTTACATTCTATACCTGTGGTGCATTTTAGACTAGTTTAGCAGTTTGCTGACAGTGTCCACCAGTATACTATATATAGCAGTACGGTAGGCCACTGCTGTACCTACCTCTGTGTTGTCACTCGTCATCCAGTAAGTATACTATCCATCTACATTGTATACCTGTGGTGCATTTTAGACTAGTTTAGCAGTTTGCTGACAGTGTCCACCAGTATACTATATATAGCAGTATGGTAGGCCACTGCTGTACCTACCTCTGTGTCGTCACTCGTCATCCATTAAGTATACTATCCATCTACATTCTATACCTGTGGTGCATTTTAGTTTAGCAGTTTGCTGACAGTGTCCACCAGTATACTATATATAGCAGTACGGTAGGCCCCTGCTGTACCTACCTCTGTGTCGTCACTCGTCATCCATTAAGTATACTATCCATCTACATTGTATACCTGTGGTGCATTTTAGACTAGTTTAGCAGTTTGCTGACAGTGTCCACCAGTATACTATATATAGCAGTACGGTAGGCCACTGCTGTACCTACCTCTGTGTCGTCACTCGTCATCCATTAAGTATACTATCCATCTACATTCTATACCTGTGGTGCATTTTAGTTGTGCGCAGTATATATAGTAGTAGGCCATTGCTATTGATACTGGCATATAATTCCACACATTAAAATATGGAGAACAAAAATGTGGAGGTTAAAAAAATAGGGAAAGATCAAGATCCACTTCCACCTCGTGCTGAAGCTGCTGCCACTAGTCATGGCCGAGACGATGAAATGCCATCAACGTCATTTGCCAAGGCCGATGCCCAATGTCATAGTAGAGAGCATGTAAAATCCAAAACACAAAAGTTCAGTAAAATGACCCAAAAATCAAAATTAAAAGCGTCTGAGGAGAAGCGTAAACTTGCCAATATGCCATTTACGACACAGAGTGGCAAGGAACGGCTGAGGCCCTGGCCTATGTTCATGGCTAGTGGTTCAGCTTCAAATGAGGATGGAAGCACTCATCCTCTCGCTAGAAAAAAAGAAAAGACTTAAGCTGGCAAAAGCACAGCAAAGAACTGTGCGTTCTTCTAAATCACAAATCCCCAAGGAGAGTCCAATTGTGTCGGTTGCGATGCCTGACCTTCCCATCACTGGACTGGAAGAGCTTGCGCCTTCCACCATTTGCACGCCCCCTGCAAGTGCTGGAAGGAGCACCCGCAGTCCAGTTCCTGATAGTCAAATTGAAGATGTCACTGTTGAAGTACACCAGGATGAGGATATGGGTGTTGCTGGCGCTGGGGAGGAAATTGACAAGGAGGATTCTGATGGTGAGGTGGTTTGTTTAAGTCAGGCACCCGGGGAGACACCTGTTGTCCGTGGGAGGAATATGGCCATTGAAATGCCTGGTCAAAATACAAAAAAAATCAGCTCTTCGGTGTGGAATTATTTCAACACAAATGCGGACAACAGGTGTCAAGCCGTGTGTTGCCTTTGTCAAGCTGTAATAAGTAGGGGTAAGGACGTTAACCACCTCAGAACAAACTGCCCTTATACGTCACCTGCAGCGCATTCATCATAAGTCAGTGACAAGTTCAAAAACTTTGGGTGACAGCGGAAGCAGTCCACTGACCACTAAATCCCTTCCTCTTGTAACCAAGCTCCTGCAAACCACACCACCAACTCCCTCAGTGTCAATTTCCTCCTTACCCAGGAAAGCCAATAATCCTGCAGGCCATGTCACTGGCAAGTCTGACGAGTCCTCTCCTGCCTGGGATTCCTCCGATGCATCCTTGAGTGTAACGCCTACTGCTGCTGGTGCTGCTGTTGTTGCTGCTGGGAGTCGATCGGAATCCCAGAGGGGAAGTCGGAAGACCACTTGTACTACTTCCAGTAAGCAATTGACTGTCCAACAGTCCTTTGCGAGGAAGATGAAATATCACAGCAGTCATCCTGCTGCAAAGCGGATAACTGAGGCCTTGGCAGCCTGGGCGGTGAGAAACGTGGTTCCGGTATCCATCGTTAATTCAGAGCCAACTATAGACTTGATTGAGGTACTGTGTCCTCGGTACCAAATACCATCTAGGTTCCAGTTCTCTAGGCAGGCGATACCGAAAATGTACACAGACCTCAGAAAAAGACTCACCAGTGTCCTAAAAAATGCAGTTGTACCCAATGTCCACTTAACCACGGATATGTGGACAAGTGGAGCAGGGCAGACTCAGGACTATATGACTGTGACAGCCCACTGGGTAGATGTATTGCCTCCCGCTGCAAGAACAGCAGCGGTGGCACCAGTAGCAGCATCTCGCAAACGCCAACTCGTTCCTAGGCAGGCTACGCTTTGTATCACCGCTTTCCAGAATAGGCATATAGCTGAAAACCTCTTACGGCAACTGAGGAAGATCATCGCAGAATGGCTTACCCCAATTGGACTCTCCTGGGGATTTGTGACATCGGACAACGCCAGCAATATTGTGCGTGCATTAGATCTGGGCAAATTCCAGCACGTCCCATGTTTTGCACATACCTTGAATTTGGTGGTGCAGAATTATTTAAAAAACGACAGGGGCGTGCAAGAGATGCTGTCGGTGGCCCGAAGAATTGCGGGCCACTTTCGGCATTCAGGCACCGCGTACAGAAGACTGGAGCACCACCAAACATACCTGAACCTGCCCTGCCATCATCTGAAGCAAGAGGTGGTAACGAGGTGGAATTCAACCCTCTATATGCTTCAGAGGATGGAGGAGCAGCAAAAGGCCATTCAAGCCTATACATCTGGCCACGATATAGGCAAAGGAGGTGGAATGCACCTGACTCAAGCGCAGTGGAGAATGATTTCAACGTTGTGCAAGGTACTGCAACCCTTTGAACTTGCCACACGTGAAGTCAGTTCAGACACTGCCAGCCTGAGTCAGGTCATTCCCCTCATCAGGCTTTTGCAGAAGAAGCTGGAGACATTGAAGGAGGAGCTAAAACAGAGTGATTCTGCTAGGCATGTGGGACTTGTGGATGGAGCCCTTAATTCGCTTAACCAGGATTCATGGGTGGTCAATCTGTTGAAATAAGAGCACTACATTTTGGCCACCGTGCTAGATCCTAGATTTAAAACCTACGTTGTATCTCTCTTTCTGGCAGACACAAGTCTGCAGAGGTTCAAAGACCTGCTGGTGAGAAAATTGTCAAGTCAAGCGGAACGTGACCCGTCACCATCTCCTCCTTCACATTCTCCCGCAACTGGGGGTGCGAGGAAAAGGCTAAGAATTCCGAGCCCACCCGCTGGCGGTGATGCAGGGCAGTCTGGAGCGAGTGCTGACATCTGGTCCGGACTGAAGGACCTGCCAACGATTACTGACATGTCGTCTACTGTCACTGCATATGATTCTCTCAACATTGAAAGAATGGTGGAGGATTATATAAGTGACCGCATCCAAGTAGGCACGTCAGACAGTCCGTACGTATACTGGCAGGAAAAAGAGGCAATTTGGAGGCCCTTGCACAAACTGGCTTTATTCTACCTAAGTTGCCCTCCCTCCAGTGTGTACTCCGAAAGAGTGTTTAGTGCAGCCGCTCACCTTGTCAGCAATCGGCGTACGAGGTTACTTCCAGAAAATGTGGAGAAGATGATGTTCATTAAAATTAATTATAATCAATTCCTCCGTGGAGACATTCACCTGCAGCAATTGCCTCCAGAAAGTACACGGGGACCTGAGATGGTGGATTCCAGTGGGGACGAATTAATAATCTGTGAAGAGGGGGATGTACACAGTGAAAGGGGTGAGGAATCGGAGGATGATGATGAGGTGGACATCTTGCCTCTGTAGAGCCAGTTTGTGCAAGGAGAGATTGATTGCTTCTATTTTGGTGGGGGCCCAAACCAACCAGTCATTTCAGTCACAGTCGTGTGCAGACCCTGTCACTGAAATGATGGGTTCGTTAAAGTGTGCATGTCCTGTTTATACAACATAAGGGTGGGTGGGAGGGCCCAAGGACAATTCCATCTTGCACCTCTTTTTTCTTTCATTTTTCTTTGCATCATGTGCTGTTTGGGGACTATTTCTTTGAAGGGCCATCCTGCCTGACACTGCAGTGCCACTCCTAGATGGGCCAGGTGTTTGTGTCGGCCACTTGTGTCGCTTAGCTTAGTCACACAGCGACCTTGGTGCGCCTCTTTTTTTCTTTGCATCATGTGCTGTTTGGGGAGTATTTTTTTGAAGGGCCATCCTGCCTGACACTGCAGTGCCACTCCTAGATGGACCAGGTGTTTGTGTCGGCCACTTGGGTCGCTTAGCTTAGTCACACAGCTACCTCATTGCGCATCTTTTTTTCTTTGCATCATGTGCTGTTTGGGGACAATTTTTTTGAAGTGCCATCCTGCGTGACACTGCAGTGCCACTCCTAGATGGGCCAGGTGTTTGTGTCGGCCACTTGTGTCGCTTAGCTTAGTCACACAGCCACCTTGGTGCGCCTCTTTTTTTCTTTGCATCATGTGCTGTTTGGGGACTATTTTTTTGAAGTGCCATCCTGCCTGACACTGCAGTGCCACTCCTAGATGGGCCAGGTGTTTGTGTCGGCCACTTGTGTCGCTTAGCTTAGCCATCCAGCGACCTCGGTGCAAATTTTAGGACTAAAAATAATATTGTGAGGTGTGAGGTGTTCAGAATAGACTGAAAATGAGTGGAAATTATGGTTATTGAGGTTAATAATACTATGGGATCAAAATGACCCCCAAATTCTATGATTTAAGCTGTTTTTTAGGGTTTTTTGAAAAAAACACCCGAATCCAAAACACACCCGAATCCGACAAAAAATTTTCGGTGAGGTTTTGCCAAAACGCGTCCGAATCCAAAACACGGCCGCGGAACCGAACCCAAAACTAAATCACCTAAACCGAAAAATTTCCGGTGCACATCACTAATTTAAAACATAACTTTTAATATTTTTTGTTAAGATAAATTGGGTAGAGTGAAAACAGTATATATACTCTATATGACTTGATGTGTGTCACCCCCTTCATGTTACAAATACAAATAATAATAAACATAATAATAAGACATAATCAGTCTCTGTGGTGAGTTTTTTTGTGTGAATCAAAGTTTGTCCCTATAATACAGACATCTGGATCATTATTGCCTAGATTGTCATCTTTGGTTCTAGGCAATCATAGATAATTAATACAATTTTCAGGTATTATAATTAGCCAATGATCTCAGTAGTGAAATATTGTTATCATAACCGCTGCAGCATGCAATTCTGTTTTAGCATGTGAAAAAAATCATCCTATACTAATACTGAGATACTCAAGATAGAATTCCAAACATGTATACTATTCACAAATAACCAAGTGTCACAAATCCACTGAAAATGGCATATTTAACATACATTCAAACTAGCGCATTAGCGAGTGCTTAATATGGCATTAGCCGTCCAGTTCTAGAATACCATAAACATCCTAGTGATATTTGGTGGACCCCCTTTATTAAAGTAAACCTTAGTTACCTTCTAATACCAGTAAATAAAGACACGGAGACATGATTTTGGCAGAAAAATTGCTAGCTATTTATTTGACCCTAACCATAGCAAACCTGTAAATGGAAAAATTTGTTAAGCTGCCGAATCACCCGGCAAAATGGTGGCAGAAAAAAGAACGGCTCTATTAAACTATTGGTAAACTTAAATTGGTAAACTGACCGAAACCGTCCAACACCTTATCAAAACCGGTAATAGGTGTCAACACAACCCCCACAGTGACTTCCCACCGCTCCTGGGTGCCCTGCCGCTGCCTCCCGGATGGGTGGTCGAGCGGCCATTAAGTCGATGGAGGTGAGTGCACCTAAACCAAATAAACTGAAACTTACTACCTATATAAGCGATACAACTACAAACTGCCGTTCTTTTCCGCCTATAAATAGCCAACGAATGAAAACCAGCCAGCAATTAAAAACGCCAATGCACTCCGCATCAAACAAAACAACCTCTATCCCATAGGGCGGGAGGGCGGGAAGGAAATTCAAACAGCAAAGAGGCCCAAAATGGCCACTGCAGCCTATATATACCCTAACCCTCCCCCTTTTCCTAAGGCTGTACTACCTCACAGCTAGTTCCACCCCTCACAGGATGTTTAACCCATTCCTCTCCTATGCAGTCAATTCTTTCTCCTAAACATCCTAGTGATATTTGGTGGACCCCCTTTATTAAAGTAAACCTTAGTTACCTTCTAATACCAGTAAATAAAGACACGGGGGTATATTTACTAAGCTCCCGATTTTGACCGAGATGCCGTTTTTTCATCAAAGTGTCATCTCGGTAAATCTCGGTCATTTACTAAACACTAATCACGGCAGTGATGAGGGCATTCGTAATTTTTTGCTAGTTCAGGTAAAAAATTACGAATGAATACACCATCGGTCAAAACGCGGCAGTTTAAGTATGAATCTCGGTCATTTACTAAGAAGTGCAAAGCAAAAAAACACAAAACACTGCCGTGAAAAATTACAACTCGTAAAAAAGTCCTAAAAAAAAACAGACCTGCTTTTTTTATCCGTGATTTGAGATGCATGCAGGGATCCATGAGATCCGTGCATGTATATCAGTGGGAAGGGGTGTGAAAGTGCTTATTTTTGCTAAAAAAATTGCGTGGGGTCCCCCCTCCTAAGCATAACCAGCCTCGGGCTCTTTGAGCCGATCCTGGTTGCAGAAATATGGGGAAAAAAATGACAGGGGTTCCCCCATATTTAAGCAACCAGCATCGGGCTCTGCGCCTGGTCCTGGTCCCAAAAATATGGGGGACAAAAAGAGTAGGGGTCCCCCGTATTTTTAAAACCAGCACCGGGCTCCACTAGCTGGACAGATAATGCCACAGCCGGGGGTCACTTTTATATAGTGCCCTGCGGCCGTGGCATCAAAAATCCAACTAGTCACCCCTGGCCGGGGTACCCGGGGGGAGTGGGGACCCCTTCAATCAAGGGGTCCCCCCCCCCCAGCCACCCAAGGGCCAGGGGTGAAGCCCGAGGCTGTCCCCCCCCATCCAATGGGCTGCGGATGGGAGGGCTGATAGCCTTTGTTGTAAAATAAAAGATATTGTTTTTAGTAGCAGTACTACAAGTCCCAGCAAGCCTCCCCCGCATGCTGGTACTTGGAGAACCACAAGTACCAGCATGCGGCGGAACAACGGGCCCGCTGGTACCTGTAGTACTACTACTAAAAAAATACCCCAAAAAAGACAAGACACACACACCGTGAAAGTATAATTTTATTACATACATACACACATACATACATACTTACCTATGGCCCCACGCAGGTCGGTCCTCTTGTCCAGTAGAATCCAAGGGTACCTGTTGAATAAATTATACTCACGAGATCCAGGGGTCCAGGCTCCTCGGCAAATCCAGGGTTAATCCACGTACTTGTTAAAAATAAAAAAACGGTATCCCGACCACGAACTGAAAGGGGACCCATGTTTGCACATGGGTCACCTTCCCACGAATGCCAGAAAGCCACTTTGACTTCTGTCTAAGTGGGTTTCTTCAGCCAATCAGGGAGTGCCACGTTGTAGCACTCTCCTGATCAGCTGTGTGCTCTTGTCCTCACTGACAGGCAGCACACGGCAGTGTTACAATGTAGCGCCTATGCGCTACATTGTAACCAATGATGGGAACTTTCTGCTCAGCGGTGACGTCACTTTAGGTCAACCGCAGGGCAGAAAGTTCCCATCATTGGTTACAATGTAGCGCATAGGTGCTACATTGTAACACTGCCGTGTGCTGCCTGTCAGTGAGGACAGGAGCTCACAGTCGATCAGGAGAGTGCTACAACGTGGCACTCCCTGATTGGCTGAAGAAACCCACTTAGACATCAGTCAGAGTGGGTTTCTGGCATTCGTGGAAAGGAGTCCCATGTGAAAACATGGGGCCCCTTTCAGTTCGTGGCTCGGCTTTCCGTTTTCTTATTTTATGCAAGTACGTGGATTACCCCTGGATTTCCCGAGGAGCCTGGACCCCTGGATCTCGTGAGTATAATTTCTTCAACAGGTACCCCTTGGATTCTACTGGAGAAGAGGACCGACCTGCGTGGGAACATAAGGTAAGTATGTATGTATGTGTGTATGTATGTAATAAAATTATACTTTCACGGTGTGTGTGTCTTGTCTTTTTTTGGGTATTTTTTTAGTAGTAGTACTACAGGTACCAGCGGGCCCGTTTTTCCGTCGCATGCTGGTACTTGTGGTTCTCCAAGTACCAGCATGCGGGGGAGGCTTGCTGGGCCTTGTAGTACTGCTACTAAAAACAATATCTTTTCTTTTACAACAAAGGCTATCAGCCTCCCCATCCGCAGCCCATTGGATGGGGGGGGGACAGCCTCGGGCTTCACTCCTGGCCCTTGGGTGGCTGGGGGGGGGGGACCCCTTGATTGAAGGGGTCCCCACTCCCCCAGGGTACCCCGGCCAGGGGTGACTAGTTGGATTTTTGATGCCACGGCCGCAGGGCACTATATAAAAGTGACCCCCGGCTGTGGCATTATCTGTCCAGCTAGTGGAGCCCGGTGCTGGTTTTAAAAATACGGGGGACCCCTACTCTTTTTGTCCCCTGTATTTTTGGGACCAGGACCAGGCGCAGAGCCCGATGCTGGTTGCTTAAATATGGGGGAACCCCTGTCAATTTTTTCCCCATATTTCTGCAACCAGGATCGGCTCAAAGAGCCCGAGGCTGGTTATGCTTAGGAGGGGGGACCCCACGCATTTTTTTGGGGGATTTTACATTGTTTAATTTAAAAAAAAAAAAATAAGAACCCCAGCACGGATCACACAGATCCGGCCGAGATTGATTGTAAAAAAAAACGGCAGTGTTTTGCTAATCACTGCCGTAAAAATAGGTAAAAAAAAACGAATGACATCGACATCGGAAGAAAAGAAAAACCCGAATACGACAGCTTAGTAAATCCATCGTAATCAATTCAAAAAGTTGCAGTTTTACACTGTCGATGTCATTCGTGATTGAACTTTGACCCTTTTTCGGAAATTACGAATCTTAGTAAATTTACCCCACGGAGACATGATTTTGGCAGAAAAATTGCTAGCTATTTATTTGACCCTAACCATAGCAAACCTGTAAATGGAAAAATTTGTTAAGCTGCCGAATCACCCGGCAAAATGGTGGCAGAAAAAAGAACGGCTCTATTAAACTATTGGTAAACTTAAATTGGTAAACTGACCGAAACCGTCCAACACCTTATCAAAACCGGTAATAGGTGTCAACACAACCCCCACAGTGACTTCCCACCGCTCCTGGGTGCCCTGCCGCTGCCTCCCGGATGGGTGGTCGAGCGGCCATTAAGTCGATGGAGGTGAGTGCACCTAAACCAAATAAACTGAAACTTACTACCTATATAAGCGATACAACTACAAACTGCCGTTCTTTTCCGCCAAAAGCGAAGGACTCCCTCCCAGAGTCCTCGCACCGCCACCATAACCTAACCTAACTCCTGCAACACTAGGAACAGATCCTCCAGGAAAAACATCATCCCCTCATTGGATAGATGTACACCATCAGGCCGAAAAAGGTGTTTGTCTCGGAACCGAATCCTAGGGTGGCGAACCACTTTGCCTCCGTGGGCCAAGACCCACTTCGCCACCGCCCCATTCACCTTTATCCTGGCCTCATCTATTACGCGTCCGTCCTCCACACCGCGCCAACTCAACCTTGGCACCATCAGGGAAAAAAACAATACGCAATTGGTCCATGCTGCGGCCACCTTTGCCAGATCTTGTATCATGGCCCACCTTAGCTCCAAGGAAGTCCTCTTCCCCAGGTCGTTGCCACCTAAGTGGACAACCAACACCTTGGGAACACCATGCTTCCTAGCTTGACTGACTAATCTACTCAATAGATCTGTCCACATCATTCCTCGCCAACCAAGCCATCTGATTCCCTGACCTCCAGGGAACCTCTGAGCCGTATCAGAGGCCAAGAACCTAGCTGCCCAAAAGACATAAGAGTGGCCAACCACCCAAACGGACAAGCCATCAGCGAAACAACCTGAATGGAGGAAAAGGGGTAAAATGTGTTACTAAAATCTATACCAGAAATAGAAATTGCGTTAACCTGAAGGATCTGCCAAAAAAGAAAAATTTTGTTGATAGCTTCCTAAGTCGCAGCAGTCACGGCCTAGCCGATCTCCCGATATTCTAATAAATTTGAAGCAAAGCATTAAGACTTTAAGGGAAAGGTAAAAAAAAAAAAAATCAAAACGAAATCAAACAGGGGGGGGGGGTATAAAAAAGAGGGTAAAACATGAAATAACTCAGCTGGAGGTGAAAGCATAAAAACCTGCTGAGGGACTTTGATAGCAAAGATTAGCCTAATTAATGATTAGAATTCAGTCCGTCAAGTCAGGCAAAAATAGCAAAATAACTCCAGACCCCCGCTGCCGGCTCACGCCCGCAGCGGCAAGTGGCTAATCCCTGAGTAGGATCACACACGGGTAAACGAACCAACATATAGTGAACATAACATATGCATAAACCAAGCAAACCTTATCTTACTCTAACTTATTGCTGCCAGCTACGCTTACGCAAAGTATCTCAGGCGACGGGGCGAATGTACCGCTTATAACAGGACGACTTCCATCGCCCCACCGCCTGGATCTGGGCTCCCGAAAAACCCGTGGCCGCTGCCGCCGTAGCAGCCCCAATGCGGAAGGAGTGTGTACCGAAGTGAGAGGGGGAAAGGCCCAAGCTCGTCAGACAGCGACCCATCATCCACCGAAATTGGAACTTTGTTACTGGCAGCCCATCATAGTGCAGCAACCACGACCCCCGACAGTCGGGCCTTACTGCCTCATACTGCACTGCCAGCCGTACTGGGCATATGCTCTCCTCAAGTGCCGGAACCAGGGTGACCCATCGGCCCTTCCCCACCTGGTCCGTCTTAGAGCGTCGCAATCTGCACAGCAAGGACCTCCCACTCACCACCACGTCCCCCACCAGCATGCGCGAATCCGTTTGCTTAGAAGGCGCTACCAACTCCGAAATCCTAAAGGCACCGTGGTAGGCCATAGAGAAAGCCAATCTAAAAAGCAGCGATTCAAACATAGACGATGCGATGGCTCCCACCGACCCAATGATGTCAGGCAGCAAAGCTGCATCAATGGGCCGCCTCCTGTCAGGCGGCGTAGGTGCAACGCGCGCCCATCCTTTCATAGCCTTCAGCAGAATCCCGCTTTTCGTCAGATCGGGAACACCCTTAATTCTGCAGAAGAACGCAATGCCAGCCAAGTACCGGGACACCACCGCTCTCGACCTACCCGAAACATAAAGCTGCCAAATAAAAGAAAGCATCATCCGATGCCCACTCTTACCTCGTTGCTTCCGTCCTCTAGCAAATTCTTCCCATTCGCTCCAGGCCTGTTCGTAAGCCTTAAGCGTGGATGGCGCGACCGAGCGCAGTGCTAAACCTTCCAGTCCGGCTCGATGACCTGCCAGACATAACCGGGACAATGAAAACCCCGTTGGTCGGCCTCGGGAGCCAACAAGTAAAACCTATCCCAATGCCCTCGCGATAGCGCATCAGCGACCCCGTTCTCCAGACCCGGCACATGCTGCGCGCGGAACCACACGTTCCTGCGCAGACAAGTAAGCAGCAACTGCCCTAGGACCCGCAGCACCACCAGCGATTTAGCCCTCTGGTTGTTAATCGCGTGCACCACGCCCAGATTGTCGCATCTGAACAGGATGCTGCGATGCGCTAGCCGCTCGCCCCAAATCTCCAGCGCAACCATGATGGGAAAAAGCTCGAGGAGCAGAAGGTCCCTAGTGAGACCCGCCTGATGCCACTCCGCTGGCCACGATGCCGCGCACCAAGATCCCTCAAGATAGCACCCAAAACCGGATGCCCCTGCCGCGTCGGTGAAAAGCTGCAATCTGGCGCTATCTACCGTCGGTGCCTGCCATATTCGAACCCCGTTAAAATCTTCCAGGAACGAGGCCCACACTGCCAGATCTCTTTTTATCTCGGCTGGCAACCGTACAAAGTGGTGCAGCCTGGCACACCCCGCGGTTGCTCTTTCCAGCTTCCGGCAGAAAACCCTGCCCATCGGGATGACCCGACAAGCAAAGTTAAACATGCCCAGCAAGGATTGCGCCTGCCGCAGCTTAACCTTACGCGAGCCCATGAACTGGCCAATGGCCTCGCGAAGCTTAGCCACTTTGTCCAAAGGCAGACGACACTCGCCTGCCACTGTGTCGATCTCGATACCTAGAAATGACAGGCAAGAGATCGGCCCCTCCGTTTTGTCTTCGGCAACTGGCACTCCGAAGTGACAAAACAATGCTCGTATACTGAAAAGCAGGTTGCCGCACCGCGGCGAACCCGCCGGACCCGTACAAAGGAAATCATCGAGGTAATGGGCAACGCCGTGCCCACCCGACGAAGACTCCACGCACCAATGCAGGAAGGTGCTAAAACGTTCAAAATACGAGCATGAAACGGAACATCCCATCGGCAAACATTTGTCGATGAAATATTCCGATCCAATCCGGAAACCCATAAAACGAAATGAGTCCGGATGGAGGGGTAGCAACCTGAACGCGGATTCGACGTCAATCTTTGCCATGAGGGCCCCAGCTCCGTAGCTGCGGACCAAATTGAGCGCCTCGTCAAACGATTGATATACCACCGAGCAATGACCCGGAGGTATAGCGTCGTTGACCGAGGCCCCCGGTGGGTAGGAGAGGTGCTGGATCAGACGGAAGGCCCCAGGTGTCTTTTTGGGCACCACCCCCACCGGGGAGATGACGAGATCAGCCACGGGGGGTGAAGCCAAAGGCCCCACCATCCTGCCCAGCCTGATCTCCTTATCGACTTTTTCCCGCAATACTAAAGGCAAAGCTCGAGCCGACAGCAGGTTCCTCTGCGCCCTAACTGTAACCTCGCTTGCAACAGGCAAGCGGAACCCAAAACTAAAACCTTCGTATAAAAACCCGGCATCCTCCTTATTCGGATACCAACTCAACCATTTACGCATAGCCTCTAACCTAATTGGCGTTGGCGCCCTGAGGAGCACTCCCGCCGGGTGCTCCTCTAGAGTAGGGTTGTTTAGCGCGGGGACCCTGCCGAGTATTCTTGAAGCAGGAGGAGGCCGGGTGGGAACCCCCGCAATGGAGGCAAGCGTGACGGAACCGACACTGCTTGCCGTAGGTACATGCCGCGTTGTTAAACGCGAAGCATAACCCTTTCGTTCCTGTCTGTTTCCCAGTCCGGACGGCCGACCTAACTGGCTTGGCCGACCCGCCGTCCCCGCCGGGCGCATGGGCGGACGGCCCGACCCGGTGTCCGTCCGCCCCTGTGCCCCGGGGCTCCTTGGCCTGTTGTGAGGCCCTGGTGACCCTAAGCCATACCTCCACGTCCTTGAACCCGAAGTCCATCACATACAACCCGTCCTGTTTCTCTCTGAATTCCTCATCATATCTACGCCATTCGTCACCCGCCGACGTGCGTTGCATATCATGCACGAGGTGCAGGTACCGGATGACATTCATATGCTCGTCTGGCCTGTCCTCAAGGTAACAAGCCGCGAAAACCCAGAAACCTGCCAGCCAGTTATCGAACGTGCGAAATGCCTCGGCCCCTATGCCCTTCTTAGCGGTAGCTGCCTTGAACTCCCTCTTCGCGCCTTTCGTCAAGACGAAGACATCCACGTAGTCCCCCCTACGAATGCTTTTGCTGCAGCTATCCCTAAGCCCTCGCATGACAGCGGTATATTCGCAGCGAACCACGCCTGGCAAGTCGCGCCGCTTCCTAGCCTTGCGAGATTCTTTGCTAACCCGCCTTCGCCTCTTATGCCTCTCCTGCCTCCCAGCCGCCTTTTTGGCGTATTTAATCGCCCTTTTCTTCGCCTTCGCCGTGCTACTTATGTCGGACACCGCCGAGGAAAGGGAGGAGGAGGAAGAAGAGGAAGAAGAGGATGAAGGGGACGAGCTGCGCGAACTTGAGGGAGTA
Source organism: Pseudophryne corroboree (assembly GCF_028390025.1). Taxonomy (NCBI): domain Eukaryota; kingdom Metazoa; phylum Chordata; class Amphibia; order Anura; family Myobatrachidae; genus Pseudophryne; species Pseudophryne corroboree. Next base: position 750,726,884 of record NC_086444.1, read on the forward strand.
CTCGCAACCGACCCAGACTGCTCCGCCTCACCTGAAACCGTAGAATGGTCGGATCCAGATTCATCAGGGGCGATGTACGAAACGTCCTCCACTTCCGATTCCGCTTCCTCCGTATCCGTCTGAGCAACTGCGGGCAAAAAGGGGGAAGAGGACCCAGAGACACACAGTGGCGAGCGCCTAGCCCTTCCAGGCGATGGCGTGCCGGATGAACGCACATTCTCATCCCGCCGTGGCTGCTGCTGCAGCTGAGCCGCGGCCGCACCAAGCTCACGGCACGCACGCGCTACCCTCTGCGCGGCAGAGCCCGCACCCGCGCCCGATCCGCTAGGAAACCCCCCGGACCCAACCTCGCGCTCGGGGGCCGCTGAGAGCGGGCCCAAAGCTGCCACCACCGTGGCGAGGGCCGTAGCGAAAGCGTCTTGTGTTATATTCGCATCCCGTGGCGCAGGCGCGTCGCCTGCTGGTTGCCGAGCGGGCGGAACGCGCCGTGTGGACCCGCCGCTGGGCACGGGAAGCCATGACCCATCCGGACCACAAATCGGTCGGCCCTGCGGGGAAAGGTCCGTAATGACCGGGCACCTCACCCTGGACATAAACCCCCCCCTACTTCCTGTGCCCGCCCGCCCAGGTCCCCCGGAAGTGCTGGATGAGCTGCCACGTCCAGCCCGGGAGGCCCTGCTCTGTGCATCATGTGACGCCCGCGGTGCCGTGCTGCCCATCCTTTGCGCACCGCTGGGCGAAAAACCCCGAAAACCTGGTTGATCACCACCAGGCCTGCTTTCCCTCCTCGCCCCGCCGGAACTAATCCGCAGCGAGGAGGGCTGAGGGGACACGGAACGATGCGGCGTCGCTGCGCGCACCCATGCGCGAGAGACGCCGCCGGAGCCGCGCGTTGGTGCGCGCGCCCGTCGTGCACGCGCCCCACCGCCTCCTGTCCTGGTGTCCCCCGCTGCCGATGCAGCCTCTTGCTGTGCACTCCTATCCGACGATCCGGCGCTGGGCACACCGACGGGCCCAGGCCGGATCGCCGTCACGTCTGTCGCCCGCCCAGTTCTCCCCCGCCGCGTGGAGCTTCCAAGCGGCCCTGGCAGGGAGGACCGGCTGGGTGTCACCGCAGCGGGTGCCGAGCGGCGTCCAGCGAGGCGCGCTAGCGCGCGCCCGCGGGCTCTCACCGTCCCGACTCCCCCGACTGCCCCCGGAGGCGAGGACCGTTGGTCCCCTCTCTCCAGGATGTCAGACCTCCGGACCGCCACGTGCCGCCCACCGCGGCCGCCAGCAGCTACACTCGCGACCGCAGGGTCGCCGGAGGAGCGCGTCCTGCGCCCTGCACCCAACGACCCTGGAGCAGCCCCATGCGTATTAACGGCCTCCCCGGCGCCGGACATCCCGGCCCCGGGCTCAGCCTCGCTGGCCTGGTAACGGGCTGGCGCGCCTACTGATCGGCGTGGGCGGCTGGAGGCCATATTATAATTTGTTTCCTAAAACAAGTGCACGAAATATAGAAGGGTGAACAATCTGCCAGGCAGAACTCACCCCAAGGAAATTCAAACAGCAAAGAGGCCCAAAATGGCCACTGCAGCCTATATATACCCTAACCCTCCCCCTTTTCCTAAGGCTGTACTACCTCACAGCTAGTTCCACCCCTCACAGGATGTTTAACCCATTCCTCTCCTATGCAGTCAATTCTTTCTCCTTAGTAATTGTGGATTAGAAAACAAACTTTCATAATGTCTTTATCCTGCAACAATTGAGCTCTACCACAAACACACAGAGAAAGAAGCCTTTCTTGGGGTGCACCGAGATTCAGATAGATTATCAATTAATATATAACTTTTATTGTTCTTTATTAAAATTTTAATAAACAACAATAAAAGTTATATATTAATTGATAATCTATCTGAATCTCGGTGCACCCCAAGAAAGGCTTCTTTCTCTGTGTGTTTGTGGTATAGTCTTCTAAGCCAGGGGTAGCACTCCCGGACAGGAATAAAGTGTGGAGTCACACTATAGATCAGTTATAAGGGAAAGAGAGCAATTTTCTGGATAAATCTTGGCTGGTGCGGGAATATCTTTGTTCTATAAACAATTGAGCTCTAGGCTTCTTATACTGTGTTACAAATGATACATTATTACATTTGACAGACTGGCATTAAATTAAAGATACATACAATGCATACTATGGGGGTCATTCCGAGTTGATCGCACTCTGCCGATTTTTGCAGCGCAGCGATCAGGTTACTACTGTGCATGCGTATGCACCACAATGCGCATGCGCGTCGTACCGGTACAAACAGCATTGTTGCTGTGCAATGCTTCTAGCGACGATTCCATTCGCACAGCTGTTCGCAAGGAGATTGACAGGAAGAGGGTGTTTGTGGGTGGCAACTGACCGTTTTCTGAGAGTGGTAGGGAAAACGCAGGCATGTCCAGGCGTTTGCAGGGCGGGTGTCTGACGTCAATTCCGGGACCGAACAGGCTGAAGTGATCGCAAGAGCTGAGTAAGTTCAGACCTACTCTGAAACTGCAAAGAACTTTTTTGTCCCGCTCGGCTGCACAAGCACACTTGCAAAGCAAAAAATACACTCCCCCGTGGGCGGTGACTATGCGTTTGCATGGCTGCAAAAAGTAGCTAGCGAGCGATCAACTCGGAATGACCCCAGAAAAGGCAGACTTCTTTTCACTGATAGCATTGATATTGATCTTTTAGTGCTATATGTGCTCAATGCAGTTGCCACAGCAGAAATCTCTAGAGCATCACACCCATTTTGGACAACATAATTCCCCTAATGCAATAAAACATTTTTTTTTATATTATTGCAACTGTATTCAATGTATCATAGCTGTGTTCAGTATTAACTTGGGGTACCCCGTTTTGAGGCATGGTCACAGAGAGTATGCAGTGAACATAACAGATTGTTGTCACAGCAGAGCCCTCAGTTGCTCACTCCCTCTTGCCATATAAAAAAAAAATGTCTGGTGCTCATTGTTTGAATATCACCCATTGTGTATTGCTTAGACATGTAATATAGTGAATTCATTCTAAATATGTTGTGCTGATATAGAGGATAGTACAGTCTGTAGTGCACTTCCCTTCTTCTGCTGCCCGTCATCATCCTGTGGAGCGGATGACGAGTGAGAGTAAGGAAAAGTGCCAAGCTATAAGAAATGATAGGTACAGTGCCACTGTGTTACTCTGTGCCTGGTGTTAGGTGGATCCTGGTACCAGTGGCATTGCAGGATCCAGATGGGCCAGCAGGAAACAAGTGAGCTCCAGAAAGGAGGAGAGGTGCGGAGGATATCGTGTGTTACTGAGCTGCAAATAGCAGTTGTTCACATGCTGGGAGCAGCTTCCTCCTGCAGTGAGGAGTCGGAAATCCACTGAACATACGTTTCACCACGCAGACTTGATCACCAGTCGGCCCGGCGTGGTGTTAACCTGTGATATCTCTCCGACCATTTAGGCATACCTGCAAAACCCAGGGTGTTACACTTGCATAAACTCGCAGATGGGTGACCGCCAATAAAAACTGAGGCGTGTGCCTTGGCATGCGGAAATCATACCCAAATTGCTTTTACAAGTGTGATTTCCTTATCTCACTAAATCAGACTGTGAGAAATTAATACTAAGTATAATAAAAATTTGTGGTTACAATGCTTGTTCAATAGCAGCCTTAAGGCCTAATTTAGAGTTATTATTTATATTAAAGCAAAGACCTAGGGGGTAAATTTACTAAGCTCCCGATTTTGACCGAGATGCCGTTTTTTCATCAAAGTGTCATCTCGGTAATTTACTAAGCAATAATCACAGCAGTGATGAGGGCATTCGTAATTTTTTGCAAGTCCAAGAAAAAAATTACGAATGAATACACCATCGGTCAAAACGCGGCTGTTTAAGTATGAATCTCGGTAATTTACTAAGAAGTGCAAAGCAAAAAAAAAACAAACACTGCCGTGAAAAATTACAACTCGTAAAAAAGTGCTAAAAAAAAACAGACCTGCTTTTTTTTTCCGTGATTGGATAGGCATGCAGGGATCCATGAGATCCGTGCATGTATATCAGTGGGAAGGGGTGGGAAAGTTGTTATTTTATTTTAAAAAATTGCGTGGGGTCCCCCCTCCTAAGCATAACCAGCCTCGGGCTCTTTGAGCCGATCCTGGTTGCAGAAATATGGGGAAAAAATTGACAGGGGTTCCCCCATATTTAAGCAACCAGCATCGGGCTCTGCGCCTGGTCCTGGTTCCAAAAATACGGGGGACAAAAAGAGTAGGGGTCCCCCGTATTTTTAAAACCAGCACCGGGCTCCACTAGCTGGACAGATAATGCCACAGCCGGGGGTCACTTTGATATAGTGCCCTGCGGCCGTGGCATCAAAAATCCAACTAGTCACCCCTGGCCGGGGTACCCTGGGGGAGTGGGGACCCCTTCAATCAAGGGGTCCCCCCCCCCAGCCACCCAAGGGCCAGGGGTGAAGCCCGAGGCTGTCCCCCCCCCATCCAATGGGCTGCGGATGGGGAGGCTGATAGCCTTTTGTGATAATGAAAAGATATTGTTTTTAGTAGCAGTACTACAAGGCCCAGCAAGCCTCCCCCGCATGCTGGTACTTGGAGAACCACAAGTACCAGCATGCGACGGAAAAACGGGCCCGCTGGTACCTGTAGTACTACTACTAAAAAAATACCCAAAAAAAGACAAGACACACACACCGTGAAAGTAAAGATTTATTACATACATGCACACAAACATACATACATACTTACCTTATGTTCACACGCAGGTCGGTCCTCTTCTCCAGTAGAATCCAAGGGGTACCTGTTGAATAAATTCTACTCACCAGATCGCGGGTCCCAGGCTCCTCGGGGCATCCATTTGTAATCCACGTACTTGCATAAAATAAGAAAACGGAAAGCCGAGCCACGAACTGAAAGGGGCCCCATGTTTTCACATGGGACTCCTTTCCCCGAATGCCAGAAACCCACTCTGACTGATGTCTAAGTGGGTTTCTTCAGCCAATCATGGAGCGCCACGTTGTAGCACTCTCCTGATCGGCTGTGTGCTCCTGTACTGTATGACAGGCGGCACACGGCAGTGTTACAATGTAGCGCCTATGCGCTCCATTGTAACCAATGGTGGGAACTTTCTGCCCTGCAGTTGACCTAAAGTGACGTCACCGCTGAGCAGAAAGTTCCCACCATTGGTTACAATGGAGCGCATAGGCGCTACATTGTAACACTGCCGTGTGCCGCCTGTCACTCAGTACAGGAGCACACAGCCGATCAGGAGAGTGCTACAACGTGGCGCTCCATGATTGGCTGAAGAAACCCACTTGGACATCAGTCAGAGTGGGTTTCTGGCATTCGGGGTAAGGAGTCCCATGTGAAAACATGGGGCCCCTTTCAGTTCGTGGCTCGGCTTTCCGTTTTCTTATTTTATGCAAGTACGTGGATTACAAATGGATGCCCCGAGGAGCCTGGGACCCGCGATCTGGTGAGTAGAATTTATTCAACAGGTACCCCTTGGATTCTACTGGAGAAGAGGACCGACCTGCGTGTGAACATAAGGTAAGTATGTATGCATGTTTGTGTGCATGTATGTAATAAATCTTTACTTTCACGGTGTGTGTGTCTTGTCTTTTTTTGGGTATTTTTTTAGTAGTAGTACTACAGGTACCAGCGGGCCCGTTTTTCCGTCGCATGCTGGTACTTGTGGTTCTCCAAGTACCAGCATGCGGGGGAGGCTTGCTGGGCCTTGTAGTACTGCTACTAAAAACAATATCTTTTCATTATCACAAAAGGCTATCAGCCTCCCCATCCGCAGCCCATTGGATGGGGGGGGGACAGCCTCGGGCTTCACCCCTGGCCCTTGGGTGGCTGGGGGGGGGGGACCCCTTGATTGAAGGGGTCCCCACTCCCCCAGGGTACCCCGGCCAGGGGTGACTAGTTGGATTTTTGATGCCACGGCCGCAGGGCACTATATCAAAGTGACCCCCGGCTGTGGCATTATCTGTCCAGCTAGTGGAGCCCGGTGCTGGTTTTAAAAATACGGGGGACCCCTACTCGTTTTGTCCCCCGTATTTTTGGAACCAGGACCAGGCGCAGAGCCCGATGCTGGTTGCTTAAATATGGGGGAACCCCTGTCAATTTTTTCCCCATATTTCTGCAACCAGGATCGGCTCAAAGAGCCCGAGGCTGGTTATGCTTAGGAGGGGGGACCCCACGCAATTTTTTTTTTGGATTTTACAGTGTTTAATTTAAAAAAAAAAAAAAAAATGAACCCCAGCACGGATCACACAGATCCGGCCGAGATTCATTGTAAAAAAGTCGGCAGTGTTTTGCTAATCACTGCCGTAAAAATAAAAATAAAAACACGAATGACATCGACATCGGAACAAAAGAAAAACCCGAATACGACAGCTTAGTAAATCCATCGTAACAAATTCAAAAAGTTGCAGTTTTACACTTTCGATGTCATTCGTGATTGAACTTTGACCTGAAACGGGAAAACACGAATCTTAGTAAATTTACCCCCTAGTGTCATGATGTGAATCAGTACCAGCCTGATCAGCATAAGGCTGAAATCCCTAGCAGACTTGACATGCAAACCTCCCCATTGAGATAACCAGCCATATCCTGACTAGCATTGTGACACTTAGGCTGGGTACACACTTATCCAGGATTCATTATGGGATCCCGACAGTCAGGAACCTGGCGGTGAGCTCAACACGCTTTGCTCGCCACACTAATTTATTCCCCATTGGGGGGTGGAGTGGACCACCCCCCGAGTGGGGATAACGGGCCCAGGTCAATATTCTGACCACGGGTTTCTCTTAGCTGTCGGGATTCCAGCGTCGTTATCCTGATCGCTGGGATCCCGACAGCCAGGAAAAAACTACTTCCCCTTATCCAATCTGTCTGCAGGTCGCTGTATACGCCAACCAAGCGGAAAATCCAGGTGAGCATACACATTTAACAATTAATGTGTCTGCGCTGACATCACAACTCGGCAGGCATTTGAATTTGCCCACCCAATTTAGATGTCAGTCGCAGGCGGTCCCTGCAGCAAATGTGGGTCATCCTTACACACAGCCAGATATACCTGCATATACATCGGGCATCATCTGTGTCTCAGGGCTGACGCAATATGTCTGTGAACCAGGGCTGTCTTAACAGCAGTGTAGGCCTTTGGGCACTGCAATGCACTGGAGCCCCTACCCATCCTCCAATGGTAGGGGTGGTGGGTGCTATTAGCGGCAGTTTTGAAGTCCCATGGGCAGTAGGGGGTGTTCTCTCTTCCGTTCAGCATGTAGGACCTGGAGCAGTAATTTCTGCTAATTACTCCTTTACTGCACAGATGGTGGGAGATGGAGGGGGAGAGCACTAAACTGTAGAAGGGGCATTGGGCTGAATGAAGAAGCTGCGGTACATTACTTTCAGGGTGATAAGGGGTGTTTAATAAGCAGGGAAGGGGTGGATAGTGGAGTAGTCTTAAAATTCATCATTTTATGGTGAGAGAGCAGCTTGCTTCACTGCAGATATATCCAGTTCCTGGATATAGATATCTTAGCTTTCAATGGGATATCAAACTATAGAGTCTCACCTTTCAAGAGGTACTTGGAAGTTGGGGATCAGAGTTCAGGATCCAGAGCAATCCACTGACGAAAATATAAAAAATATAAAACTACACTTTAGATGCTGGAAGGCTGATATCTCTGGTTCTGGGCATAATAGAGACAAGCTGCCAGTGTCCACTGAAAGGGGAGAGTCCCACCTTATGTAGTATACCCTCAGAAAAACTGTAAGTCAGAGAGAACTCAAGATATCTGGCTAGGAAAAGCAATCAACAGGCTTGGATGGGGACCACTGCTTTGAAGTCGGATATCTTTGGTTCCCTAGGGTTGATTTTCAAAAAATCTGGAACCCCTGGAAAAAGGGGACCTCAACTATCAGCCTAGGGCCCTTATAGTCCTGGGGCCCTTGGGCAACTGTCCACTGAGCCCATACAAAAAGACGGCCCTGTTGTGAATGACGTCTGCAAACGAAAAATTGTCCATTGACTAGAACGGACGATATATTGCCCAGTGTGTACCCAGCATTACTGATGAATAGCACCATGGTTTGTGACACACACTGTAATATTAAACAGTGAAAACTAAAGTAAATAATATTGTGGAATAACAAGTCCCAGCAAGCCCTGTCAGCCATTTACTAGTAGTGCATACTGACACATGTGGAGCTACAAATTCCAGTATGATGAGAATAAATGAATAAACGGAAATGGTCTGGAGGGTCTTTACAAAGCTCAGATAATTTATCCCAGACTCCAAAGCCCCCTTTGACCCCTTCATTCATAATGCAGTTATACTAGGAGCTGGCGCTTATAGTTCCACAAGCTCTATCATGCTCTGGTAGCTGCAGGCATGATGGTACTTTGAAAACTGTTTTAATAACAATAAAATGGTTTGTTGTAACCAACTACCATTGGTGCAACAGGTGCATTGCACTGGGGCCTCTGAGGATTAAGGGACCCACTGCTGCCCAGACCAGCAATGAGTTATCCCCTGGCTTCCACAGGCCATTTTGAGCTATGTAGAATGAATGGCAGAGAGCAGGAAAGGGGGCCCACTGCCTGAGGGACCTCCCTTTACCTTAGGGTGACAGGGCTGATCTTGTGTGTGTCGGACTGATAGAGGAGTCCTGCCACCTATCAGCACTCTCAGCCACTTACTGACTATAATTAATAGACAACTGTACATTATTTCTGATTCACTGCTGTCTGTGAATTAAAGGCAGCTCACAACCGATGTAACTGACACTTGCTGCCTTTCCCTGCCACCCTCTGCCATCAGCTGTCACTCTTTGTATCCCCTTACCTTCATTTATCAGCTCTCTATGTTAACCTCTGCTTCCCCCTGCTTTACACTGTCACCCTCTGCCTCTCCCTGTCTTCCATTGCTGTGTGTTATATTGTGTACTTGCGTTGGGGTAGAGGAGGGGGGCCCAAATTATATTTTTGCACCTGGGTCTACCAATCACAAGTTCTGCCACTGGTTGTAGCTAAATGTTGGCAAATGGTTAGATTTAAGAGAGTTCCACCCAATGGGAGGGAGTTTACTAACTATGCATTGTAAATGTAGACACACTGAGGATTCATAACAACATCTTCATTTCGCAACACTGTTTTTAAATAACAATAGTGTAGTAGAAAAATAATAAGATTTTAAACCTACCGGTAAATCTATTTCTTCTAGTCCGTAGAGGACGCTGGGGACTCCGTAAGGACCATGGGGTATAGACGGGCTCCGCAGGAGATAGGGCACCTAAAAAGAACTTTGACTATGGGTGTGCACTGGCTCCTCCCTCTATGCCCCTCCTCCAGACCTCAGTTAGAGAACTGTGCCCAGAGGAGATGGACAATACAAGGCAGGATTTAGCAATCCAAGGGCAAGATTCATACCAGCCCACACCAATCATACCATGTAACCTGGAACATACATAACCAGTTAACAGTATGAACAAACTACAGTAACGGTCCAAGACCGATGTCATCTGTTACATAACCTTATGTAAGCAACAACTATATACAAGTCTTGCAGAGTTTCCGCACTGGGACGGGAGCCCAGCATCCGCTACAGACTAGGAAAAATAGATTTACCGGTAGGTTTAAAATCTTATTTTCTCTTACGTCCTAGAGGATGCTGGGGACTCCGTAAGGACCATGGGGTTTATACCAAAGCATCCAATCGGGCGGGAGAGTGCGTATAACTCTGCAGCACCGACTGAGCAAACGCTAGGTCCTCATCGGCCAGGGTATCAAACTTGTAGAATTTAGCAAAAGTGTTTGACCCCGACCAAGTCGCCGCTCTGCAAAGTTGTAAAGCCGCGACGCCTCGGGCAGCCGCCCAAGAAGAGCCCACCTTCCTAGTGGAATGGGCCTTAACCGAATTTGGTACCGGCAATCCAGCCGTAGAGTGAGCCTGCTGAATCGTATTACAGATCCAGCGAGCAATAGTCTGCTTCGAAGCAGGAGCGCCAATCTTATTGGCCGCATACTGGATAAACAGAGCCTCTGTTTTCCTAATTCTAGCCGTCCTGGCTACGTAAATTTTTAAGGCCCTGACTACGTCCAGGGATCTGGAATCCTCCAGGTCACTTGTAGCCACAGGCACCACAATAGGTTGATTCATATGGAACGAAGAAACCACTTTAGGCAAAAATTGCGGACGTGTCCTCAATTCAGCTCGATCCACATGAAAAATCAAGTTGGGGCTCTTGTGTGACAAAGCCGCCAATTCTGACACTCGCCTTGCTGATGCTAAGGCCAACAACATGACCCCCTTTCAGGTAAGAAATTTCAACTCAACCTTGTTAAGCGGTTCAAACCAGTGTGATTTTAGGAACTGCAACACCACGTTCAGGTCCCATGGTGCCACTGGAGGCACAAAAGGGGGCTGGATGTGCAGCACTCCCTTTACAAACGTCTGGACTTCTGGAAGAGAAACCAATTCCTTCCGAAATAAAATCGAGAGGGCCGAAATCTGTACCTTAACAGAGCCTAATTTCAGGCCCATATCCACTCCTGTCTGTAGGAAGTGGAGAAGACGACCCAGATGAAAATCTTCCTTAGGTGCATTCTTGGTCTCACACCAAGACACATACTTTCGCCAGATACGGTGATAATGTTTTATCGTCACCTCCTTCCTAGCCTTTATTAACGTAGGGATGACCTCTTCCGGAATCCCCTTTTTCGCTAGGATTCGGCGTTCAACCGCCATGCCATCAAACGTAACCGCGGTAAGTCTTGAAATACACAGGGCCCCTGCTGCAACAGGTCTTCCCTCAGAGGAAGAGGCCAGGGATCTCCTGTGAGCATCTCTTGTAGATCCGAGTACCAGGCCCTTCGGGGCCAGTCTGGGACAACGAGTATCGTTCGTACTCTTCTTCGTCTTATGATCCTCAACACTTTTGTGATGAGAGGAAGAGGAGGAAACACGTAGACCGATTTGAACACCCACGGTGTTACCAGAGCGTCCACTGCTATTGCCTGAGGGTCCCGAGACCTGACGCAGTACCTCTGAAGTTTTTTGTTGAGGCGTGACGCCATCATGTCTATTTGAGGAGTTCCCCAAAGATGTGTTACGTCTGCAAAGACTTCTTGATGAAGTCCCCACTCTCCTAGATGAAGATCGTGTCTGCTGAGGAAGTCTGCTTCCCAGTTGTCCACTCCCGGAATGAAGACAGCTGTGGCCATCGCAACTCTGCTTTTTGTCCCGCCTTGGCGGTTCACATGAGCCACTGCTGTGACATTGTCTGATTGAATCAGAACCAGTAGGTTTCGTAGAAAACTCTCCGCTTGTCGAAGGCCATTGTAAATGGCCCTGAGTTCCAACACATTGATGTGTAGACAGGACTCCTGGTCTGACCAAAGACCCTGAAAATGTTTTCCCTGTGTGACCGCTCCCCATCCTCGGAGGCTCGCGTCCATGGTAACCAGGATCCAATCCTGAATTCCGAACCTGCGACCCTCCAGGAGGTGAGCACTTTGCAACCACCACAGGAGGGACACTCTGGTCCCTGGGGACAGAGTTATTTTCCGATGTAAGTGCAGATGGGACCCGGACCACTTGTCCAGAAGGTTCCATTGAAAAGTCCTTGCATGGAACCTGCCGAAGGGAATGGCCTCGTAGGCCGCCACCATTTTCCCTAGAACTCGAGTGCATTGGTGAACTGACACCCTTTTCGGTTTTAGCAGGTCTCTAACCATGTTCTGTATGTCTTGGGCTTTCTCTATTGGGAGGAAGACCTTCATTTGTTCCGTATCCAGTATCATACCTAGGAATGGTAGTCGAGTTGTCGGAATCAACTGTGACTTCGGTAGAGTTAGAATCCAACCGTTTTGCTGGAGCACTCTCAACGATAGCGCCACACTGTTCAGCAATTTCTCCCTTGATCTCGCTTTTATCAGGAGATCGTCCAAGTATGGGATAATTGTGACTCCATGCTTGCGCAGGACCACCATCATTTCCGCCATTATCTTGGTGAAAATCCTCGGGGCCGTGGAGAGTCCAAACGGCAACGTCTGAAATTGGTAATGACAATCCTGTACAGCAAATCTCAGGTATTCCTGATGGGGGGCATATATGGGGACATGAAGGTACGCATCCTTTATGTCCAGAGACACCATAAACTCCCCCTCCTCCATGTTGGCTATTATCGCTCTGAGAGATTCCATTTTGAATTTGAATCTTCTTATGTACAGGTTTAGGGATTTCAGATTCAAAATAGGTCTGACCGAACCGTCCGGTTTCGGGACCACAAATAGGGTTGAATAGTAACCTCTTCCCTGCTGGTGCAGGGGAACCTTGATTATCACTTGCTGTATACACAGCGTTTGAATTGCAGCTAACACTACATCCCTTTCCAATGTGGAAGCTGGTAGGGCCGATTTGAAAAATCGGCGCAGGGGCACCTCCTCGAATTCCAATTTGTAACCCTGGGAAACTATTTCCAACACCCAGGGATTCAGGTCCGAACTGACCCAGGCCTGACTGAAAAGTCGAAGACGTGACCCCACTGGTGCGGACTCCCTCAGGGGAGCCCCGGCGTCATGCTGTGGGTTTTGGAGCAGCCGGGGAGGACTTTGGTTCCTGGGCACCTGCCGAAGCATGTGCTCTCTTGCCTCTGTCCTTACCTCTGGCAAGGAAAGAAGATCCCCGACCTCTGTTGGACTTGTGCGACCGAAAGGACTGCATCTGATAGGGTGTTACTTTCTTTTGCTGTGGGGAATATATGGTAAAAAAATTGATTTACCTGCTGTGGCTGTGGAAACCAGGTCCGTCAGCCCATCCCCAAACAATACATCACCCTTGTAGGGTAGTACTTCCATATGTTTCTTGGAATCCGCATCACCCGTCCATTGGCGAGTCCATAGGGATCTTCTCGCTGAGACAGACATGGCATTGGCCCTAGAAGCTAGCAATCCAATGTCCCTTTGAGGATCCCTCATAAATAAGACTGCGTCTTTAATATGGGCTAGAGTTAGGAATATAGTATCCTTATCCATATTATCAAATTGATCTGTCAGCTCATCTGTCCAAGCTGCAATTGCGCTACACACCCATGCCGACGCAATTGTCGGTCTTAGCACAGCACCCGTATGAGAATAAATACACTTTAAGGTAGTTTCTTGCCTGCGATCTGCAGGGTCCTTAAGGGCTGCTGTGTCAGGAGACGGTAGCGCCACTTTCTTGGACAAGCGCGTCAGGGCCTTGTCCACAGTGGGGGGTGATTCCCAAATCTCCCTGTCCTGCTTAGGGAAAGGGTATGCCATATAAATTCTTTTGGGGATCTGCTGTCTCTTATCCGGAGTCTCCAAAGCTTTTCCAAAGAATTCATTTAATTCATGAGATGTGGGAAAGTTAATAATCTGCTTCTTTTCCTTAAACATGTGTACCCTTGTGTCGGGGACAGAGGGTTCATCCACAATATGCAACACATCCCTTATTGCCACAATCATACACTGAATGGTTTTAGTCACCCTAGGGTGCAATTTTACTTCGTCATAGTCGACACTGGAATCAGAATCCGTGTCGGTAGTAGTGTCTTGTGTTAAGGGACGCTTTTGAGACCCCGACGGGCCCTGTGAGTCGGTCCAATCTGAGGATTGACCCCCTGATGTCCCCCCTAAATCAGCCTTATCAAGCCTTTTATGTAAAGATGCCACACTTGCATTCAACATATGCCAGGTGTCCATCCAATCTGGAGTCGGCACAACCGACGGGGACACACCACTCATTTGCTCCACCTCCTCCTTGGATAAGCCTTCCGCCTCAGACATGTCGACACACACGTACCGACACCCCACACACACAGGGATTAACCTATAAGGGGACAAAACCCCAACCAGGTCCTAAGGAGAGACAGAGAAAGAGTATGCCAGCACACACCAGCGCTTAAAAACACTGGAAAAAATATGTCCAGATAGCGCTTTTTTATATATAATATGCCAATTCCTACTCACTGCGTCGCTAATGTGCCCCCCTCCTCTTTTTTCCAGCCTGTGAGTTCAGCAGGGGAGAGACCAGGGAGCCAGCGTTTTCCTCATGCAGCTTCTGTGGAGAAAATGGCGCTGGTTAGTGCTGAGGATCAAGCCCCGCCCACCCGACGGCGGGCTTCGGTCCCAGTGATTTTTCCATAAAATGGCGGGGGATCATAGATTTACTGCCTCCGCAGTCTAATCCAACTGTGTTTGTGCCAAAATGTGAGGTTTATTGCTGCCCAGGGCGCCCCCCCCCCCCCCCCCCCCCGCGCCCTGCACCCTTCAGTGCTGCTCTGTGTGTGTGTGACTGGTAGCAATGGCGCGCAGCCTTACCTCATGAAGATCTGCTGTCTTCTGCCGCCTAAGATGTCTTCTGCCTTCTCATCCGGCTTCTATCTTCGACATCTGTGAGGAGGACGGCGGCGCGGCTCCGGGACGAACCCCAGGTGAGACCTGTGTTCCGACTCCCTCTGGAGCTAATGGTGTCCAGTAGCCTTAGAACATAGTTGCCTACCCTCCCTCATTCTGCAGGAGACTCCCTGAAATAGTAGCAATCTCCCTCACTCCCTGAATAGTCCCTCAATCTCCCTGAAAAAAAGAGAAATCATAGATACATACATTTAAATGGCATCATCAGCGCCATTTCCCTGTATTGGTTATAAGACACAATGATCCCTATGGCTACATGCATTGTAAAGGTTTCGTGTGGCCACTTACAGTATATGGAACCTCTTGTAAAACACAATACTCAAAAAAAAATCCTGCAAAATATCAGGGTCTTTTCTTCAACAAGCAGATCTTACTAACTTTGGGGCTCATTTACATGTGGATGTCAGTCATTTTCATGACACGCCTCTCAGATGTAGCATTACACGCCCGCGCTGACAGGTGTTACTTTCACAATCTCCCTGAAATGCTTTTTCAAAAGTAGGTAAGTATGCCTTAGAAGCAGTGCCCAACTTGACAAGCCAGCTCTGCTTCTCTCTCCTCGGTCCCACGATGCAGGGAGCCTGTTGCCAACAGGACTCCCTGAAAATAAAAAACCTAACAAAATTCTTTTTCCACAGAAAACTCTGGAGAGCTCTCTGCAGTGCACCCATTCTCTTCTGGGCACAAGATCTAACTGAGGTCTGGAGGAGGGGCATTGAGGGAGGAGCCAGTGCACACCCATAGTCAAAGTTCTTTTTAGGTGCCCTATCTCCTGCGGAGCCCGTCTATACCCCATGGTCCTTACGGAGTCCCCAGCATCCTCTAGGACGTAAGAGAAATAAATAATACAAAACAAACTTTCTCCTACCGTATTGCTAATCCAAAAATTGTGTCTATTACATTGGTCTGCGTTTTAATATTTTTACCTGAGGTCAAGGTTTTCATAGGTGATTTTTTAATATCTAGTGCACAGGTTCTCAAACTCGGTCCTCAGGACCCCACACAGTGCATGTTTTGCAGGTAACCCAGCAGGTGCACAGGTGTATTAATTACTCACTGGTACATTTTAAAAGGTCCACAGATGGAACTAATTATTTCACTTGCGATTCTGATAGGAGACCTGCAAAGCATGCACTGTGTGGGGGGGTGTAGTATGGTATGCCGGCGGACGGGCTCCCGGCGACCAGCATACCGGCGCCGGGAGCCCGACCGCCGGCATACCGACAGTGTGGCAAGCGCAAATGAGCCCCTTGCAGGCTCGCTGCGGGCACGGTGGCGCGCTACGCACGCTACGCTATTTTATTCTCCCTCCAGGGGGGTCGTGGACCCCCATGAGGGAGAATAAGTGTCGGTATGCCGGCTGTCGGGATTCTGGCGCCAGTATACTGTGCGCCGGGATTCCGACAGCCGGCATACTGAAGACCACCCGTGTGGGGTAATGAGGACCGAGTCTGAGAACCTGTGATCTAGTGCATGGTGATTGCAAAAATATTACTTATTTTGCTCAGTTAGGTCACATTTGTTTTGTTTTGTTTTGTTTTGTTTTGTTTTGCTCTCTCAAGTTTAGAAAACTTCATACTTCGTAAATTAATTCTATAATAGTTTGGAAATTGTAATGTGTATTGTATTTAAGCAGACTTACATTTATATATATATATACTGCTCAAAAAAATAAAGGGAACACTAAAATAACACATCCTGGGGGTCATTCCGAGTTGTTCGCTCGCAAGCCGTTTTTAGCAGCTTTGCACACGCTAAGCCTACGCCTACTGGGAGTGAATCTTAGCATAGTAAAATTGCGAACGAAAGATTCGCAATATTGCGAAAAGACATCTCTGTGCAGTTTCTGAGTAGCTCCAGACTTACTCGGCATCTGCGATCAGTTCAGAGCTTGTCGTTCCTGGTTTGACGTCACAAACACACCCAGCATTCGCCCAGCCACTCCTCCGTTTCTCCAGCCACTCCCGCGTTTTTCCCAGAAACTGTAGCGTTTTTTCCCACACGCCCATAAAACGGCCTGTTTCCGCCCAGAAACACCCACTTCCTGTCAATCACATTACGATCGCCTGAACGAAGAAAAAACCGTGAGTAAAATTCCTAACTGCATAGCAAATTTACTTGGCGCAGTCGCAGTGCGAACATTGCGCATGCGCACTAAACGGAAAATCGCTGCAATGCGATGAAATTTACAGAGCGAACAACTCGGAATGACCCCCCCTATATCTGAATGAATTAAATATTCTTATTAAATACTTTGTTCTTTACATAGTTGAATGTGCTGACATCAAAATCACACAAAAAATAAGAATTTACTCACCGGTAATTCTATTTCTCGTAGTCCGTAGTGGATGCTGGGAACTCCGTAAGGACCATGGGGAATAGCGGGCTCCGAAGGAGACTGGGCACTCTAAGAAAGAATTAGGACTACCTGGTGTGCACTGGCTCCTCCCTCTATGCCCCTCCTCCAGACCTCAGTTAGGGAAACTGTGCCCAGAAGAGCTGACACAATATGGAAAGGATTTGGAATCCCGGGTAAGACTCATACCAGCCACACCAATCACACCGTACAACTCGTGATACTATATCCAGTTAACAGTATGAACAACAACTGAGCCTCACGAACAGATGGCTCATAACAATAACCCTTTAGTTAGGCAATAACTATATACAAGTATTGCAGACAATCCGCACTTGGGATGGGCGACCAGCATCCACTACGGACTACGAGAAATAGAATTACCGGTGAGTAAATTCTTATTTTCTCTGACGTCCTAGTGGATGCTGGGAACTCCGTAAGGACCATGGGGATTATACCAAAGCTCCCAAACGGGCGGGAGAGTGCGGATGACTCTGCAGCACCGAATGAGCAAACTCAAGGTCCTCCTCAGCCAGGGTATCAAACTTGTAGAATTTTGCAAATGTGTTTGAACCCGACCAAGTAGCAGCTCGGCAAAGTTGTAAAGCCGAGACCCCTCGGGCAGCCGCCCAAGAAGAGCCCACTTTCCTCGTGGAATGGGCTTTTACAGATTTAGGATGCGGCAGTCCAGCCGCAGAATGTGCAAGTTGAATCGTGCTACAGATCCAGCGAGCAATAGTCTGCTTAGAAGCAGGAGCACCCAGCTTGTTGGGTGCATACTGGATAAATAGCGAGTCAGTTTTCCTGACTCCAGCCGTCCTGGAAACATATATTTTCAGGGCACTGACTACGTCCAGTAACTTGGAATCCTCCAAGTCCCGAGTAGCCGCAGGCCAGGGCCGTAACTACTAGAGATGAGCGGGTTCGGTTCCTCGGAATCCGAACCCGCCCGAACTTCATGTTTTTTTCACGGGTCCGAGCGACTCGGATCTTCCCGCCTTGTTCGGTTAACCCGAGCGCGCCCGAACGTCATCATGACGCTGTCGGATTCTCGCGAGACTCGGATTCTATATAAGGAGCCGCGCGTCGCCGCCATTTTCACACGTGCATTGAGATTGATAGGGAGAGGACGTGGCTGGCGTCCTCTCCATTTAGATTAGAAGAGAGAGAGTGAGATTGATTTGAGACAGAGACACTTGATTTACTGGAGCTTAGGAGTACTGTAGAGAGTGCAGAGTTTAGTAATGACTGACCACAGTAACCACCAGACAGTGCAGTTTTATTTAATATAATCCGTTCTCTGCCTGAAAAAAACGATACACAGTGACTCAGTCACATACCATATCTGTGTGCACTGCTCAGCCCAGTGTGCTGCATCATCTATGTATATATCTGACTGTGCTCACACAGCTTATAATTGTGGGGGAGACTGGGGAGCAGTGCCAGTTATAGGTTATAGCAGGAGCCAGGAGTACATATTATTAAAATTAAACAGTGCACACTTTTGCTGCAGGAGTGCCACTGCCAGTGTGACTGACCAGTGACCTGACCACACTGACCACCAGTACAGTTAGTAGTATACTATATTGTGATTGCCTGAAAAAGTTAAACACTCGTCGTGTGACTTGTGTGGTGTTTTTTTTTTTTATTCTATAAAAAACTCATTCTGCTGACAGACAGTGTCCAGCAGGTCCGTCATTATATAATATATACCTGTCCGGCTGCAGTAGTGATATATATATATTTTTTATATCATTATTTATCATCCAGTCGCAGCAGACACAGTACGGTAGTTCACGGCTGTAGCTACCTCTGTGTCGGCACTCGGCAGTCCATCCATAATTGTATACCACCTACCCGTGGTTTTTTTTCTTTCTTCTTTATACATACATACTACATCTCTTTATCAACCAGTCTATATTAGCAGCAGACACAGTACAGTAGTCCACGGCTGTAGCTACCTCTGTGTCGGCACTCGGCAGTCCATCCATAATTGTATACCACCTACCCGTGTTTTTTTTTTCTTTCTTCTTTATACATACATACTACATCTCTTTATCAACCAGTCTATATTAGCAGCAGACACAGTACAGTACGGTAGTCCACGGCTGTAGCTACCTCTGTGTCGGCACTCGGCAGTCCGTCCATAATTGTATACCACCTACCCGTGGTTTTTTTTTCTTTCTTCTTTATACATACATACTACATCTCTTTATCAACCAGTCTATATTAGCAGCAGACACAGTACAGTAGTCCACGGCTGTAGCTACCTCTGTGTCGGCACTCGGCAGTCCATCCATAATTGTATACCACCTACCCGTGGTTTTTTTTCTTTCTTCTTTATACATACATACTACATCTCTTTATCAACCAGTCTATATTAGCAGCAGACACAGTACAGTACGGTAGTCCACGGCTGTAGCTACCTCTGTGTCGGCACTCGGCAGTC
Source organism: Pseudophryne corroboree (assembly GCF_028390025.1). NCBI lineage: Eukaryota > Metazoa > Chordata > Amphibia > Anura > Myobatrachidae > Pseudophryne > Pseudophryne corroboree. The sequence goes on from NC_086444.1 coordinate 750,746,150, forward strand.
CGTCCATAATTGTATACCACCTACCCGTGGTTTTTTTTTCTTTCTTCTTTATACATACATACTACATCTCTTTATCAACCAGTCTATATTAGCAGCAGACACAGTACAGTAGTCCACGGCTGTAGCTACCTCTGTGTCGGCACTCGGCAGTCCATCCATAATTGTATACCACCTACCCGTGGTTTTTTTTTCTTTCTTCTTTATACATACATACTACATCTCTTTATCAACCAGTCTATATTAGCAGCAGACACAGTACAGTACGGTAGTCCACGGCTGTAGCTACCTCTGTGTCGGCACTCGGCAGTCCGTCCATAATTGTACACCACCTACCCGTGGTTTTTTTTCTTTCTTCTTTATACATACTACATCTCATTATCATCCAGTCTATATTAGCAGCAGACACAGTACAGTACGGTAGTCCACGGCTGTAGCTACCTCTGTGTCGGCACTCGGCAGTCCGTCCATAATTGTATACCACCTACCCGTGGTTTTTTTTTTCTTTCTTCTTTATACATACTACATCTCATTATCAACCAGTCTATATTAGCAGCAGACACAGTACGGTAGTCCATGGCTGTAGCTACCTCTGTGTCGGCACTCGGCAGTCCGTCCATAATTGTATACCACCTACCCGTGGTTTTTTTTTTCTTTCTTCTTTATACATACTACATCTCATTATCAACCAGTCTATATTAGCAGCAGACACAGTACAGTAGTCCACGGCTGTAGCTACCTCTGTGTCGGCACTCGGCAGTCCATCCATAATTGTATACCACCTACCCGTGGTTTTTCTTTCTTTCTTCTTTATACATACATACTACATCTCATTATCATCCAGTCTATATTAGCAGCAGACACAGTACAGTACAATAGTCCACGGCTGTAGCTACCTCTGTGTCGGCACTCGGCAGTCCATCCATAATTGTATACTAGTATCCATCCATCTCCATTGTTTACCTGAGGTGCCGTTTAGTTGTGCCTATTAAAATATGGAGAACAAAAATGTTGAGGTTCCAAAATTAGGGAAAGATCAAGATCCACTTCCACCTCGTGCTGAAGCTGCTGCCACTAGTCATGGCCGAGACGATGAAATGCCAGCAACGTCGTCTGCCAAGGCCGATGCCCAATGTCATAGTACAGAGCATGTCAAATCCAAAACACCAAATATCAGTAAAAAAAAGGACTCCAAAACCTAAAATAAAATTGTCGGAGGAGAAGCGTAAACTTGCCAATATGCCATTTACCACACGGAGTGGCAAGGAACGGCTGAGGCCCTGGCCTATGTTCATGGCTAGTGGTTCAGCTTCACATGAGGATGGAAGCACTCAGCCTCTCGCTAGAAAACTGAAAAGACTCAAGCTGGCAAAAGCACCGCAAAGAACTGTGCGTTCTTCGAAATCCCAAATCCACAAGGAGAGTCCAATTGTGTCGGTTGCGATGCCTGACCTTCCCAACACTGGACGTGAAGAGCATGCGCCTTCCACCATTTGCACGCCCCCTGCAAGTGCTGGAAGGAGCACCCGCAGTCCAGTTCCTGATAGTCAGATTGAAGATGTCAGTGTTGAAGTACACCAGGATGAGGAGGATATGGGTGTTGCTGGCGCTGGGGAGGAAATTGACCAGGAGGATTCTGATGGTGAGGTGGTTTGTTTAAGTCAGGCACCCGGGGAGACACCTGTTGTCCGTGGGAGGAATATGGCCGTTGACATGCCTGGTGAAAATACCAAAAAAATCAGCTCTTCGGTGTGGAAGTATTTCACCAGAAATGCGGACAACATTTGTCAAGCCGTGTGTTCCCTTTGTCAAGCTGTAATAAGTAGGGGTAAGGACGTTAACCACCTCGGAACATCCTCCCTTATACATCACCTGCAGCGCATTCATAATAAGTCAGTGACAAGTTCAAAAACTTTGGGCGACAGCGGAAGCAGTCCACTGACCAGTAAATCCCTTCCTCTTGTAACCAAGCTCACGCAAACCACCCCACCAACTCCCTCAGTGTCAATTTACTCCTTCCCCAGGAATGCCAATAGTCCTGCAGGCCATGTCACTGGCAATTCTGACGAGTCCTCTCCTGCCTGGGATTCCTCCGATGCATCCTTGCGTGTAACGCCTACTGCTGCTGGCGCTGCTGTTGTTGCTGCTGGGAGTCGATGGTCATCCCAGAGTGGAAGTCGTAAGCCCACTTGTACTACTTCCAGTAAGCAATTGACTGTCCAACAGTCCTTTGCGAGGAAGATGAAATATCACAGCAGTCATCCTGCTGCAAAGCGGATAACTGAGGCCTTGACAACTATGTTGGTGTTAGACGTGCGTCCGGTATCCGCCGTTAGTTCACAGGGAACTAGACAATTTATTGAGGCAGTGTGCCCCCGTTACCAAATACCATCTAGGTTCCACTTCTGTAGGCAGGCGATACCGAGAATGTACACGTCAGAAAAAGACTCACCAGTGTCCTAAAAAATGCAGTTGTACCCAATGTCCACTTAACCACGGACATGTGGACAAGTGGAGCAGGGCAGGGTCAGGACTATATGACTGTGACAGCCCACTGGGTAGATGTATGAACAGCAGCGGCGGCACCAGTAGCAGCATCTCGCAAACGCCAACTCTTTCCTAGGCAGGCTACGCTTTGTATCACCGCTTTCCAGAATACGCACACAGCTAAAAACCTCTTACGGCAACTGAGGAAGATCATCGCAGAATGGCTTACCCCAATTGGACTCTCCTGTGGATTTGTGGCATCGGACAACGCCAGCAATATTGTGTGTGCATTAAATATGGGCAAATTCCAGCACGTCCCATGTTTTGCACATACCTTGAATTTGGTGGTGCAGAATTTTTTAAAAAACGACAGGGGCGTGCAAGAGATGCTGTCGGTGGCCAGAAGAATTGCGGGACACTTTCGGCGTACAGGCACCACGTACAGAAGACTGGAGCACCACCAAAAACTACTGAACCTGCCCTGCCATCATCTGAAGCAAGAAGTGGTAACGAGGTGGAATTCAACCCTCTATATGCTTCAGAGGTTGGAGGAGCAGCAAAAGGCCATTCAAGCCTATACAATTGAGCACGATATAGGAGGTGGAATGCACCTGTCTCAAGTGCAGTGGAGAATGATTTCAACGTTGTGCAAGGTTCTGATGCCCTTTGAACTTGCCACACGTGAAGTCAGTTCAGACACTGCCAGCCTGAGTCAGGTCATTCCCCTCATCAGGCTTTTGCAGAAGAAGCTGGAGACATTGAAGGAGGAGCTAACACGGAGCGATTCCGCTAGGCATGTGGGACTTGTGGATGGAGCCCTTAATTCGCTTAACAAGGATTCACGGGTGGTCAATCTGTTGAAATCAGAGCACTACATTTTGGCCACCGTGCTCGATCCTAGATTTAAAACCTACCTTGGATCTCTCTTTCCGGCAGACACAAGTCTGCTGGGGTTGAAAGACCTGCTGGTGAGAAAATTGTCAAGTCAAGCGGAACGCGACCTGTCAACATCTCCTCCTTCACATTCTCCCGCAACTGGGGGTGCGAGGAAAAGGCTCAGAATTCCGAGCCCACCCGCTGGCGGTGATGCAGGGCAGTCTGGAGCGACTGCTGATGCTGACATCTGGTCCGGACTGAAGGACCTGACAACGATTACGGACATGTCGTCTACTGTCACTGCATATGATTCTCTCAACATTGAAAGAATGGTGGAGGATTATATGAGTGACCGCATCCAAGTAGGCACGTCACACAGTCCGTACTTATACTGGCAGGAAAAAGAGGCAATTTGGAGGCCCTTGCACAAACTGGCTTTATTCTACCTAAGTTGCCCTCCCACAAGTGTGTACTCCGAAAGAGTGTTTAGTGCCGCCGCTCACCTTGTCAGCAATCGGCGTACGAGGTTACATCCAGAAAATGTGGAGAAGATGATGTTCATTAAAATTAATTATAATCAATTCCTCCGCGGAGATATTGACCAGCAGCAATTGCCTCCACAAAGTACACAGGGAGCTGAGATGGTGGATTCCAGTGGGGACGAATTGATAATCTGTGAGGAGGGGGATGTACACGGTGATATATCGGAGGATGATGATGAGGTGGACATCTTGCCTCTGTAGAGCCAGTTTGTGCAAGGAGAGATTAATTGCTTCTTTTTTGGGGGGGTCCAAACCAACCCGTCATATCAGTCACAGTCGTGTGGCAGACCCTGTCACTGAAATGATGGGTTGGTTAAAGTGTGTATGTCCTGTTTATACAACATAAGGGTGGGTGGGAGGGCCCAAGGACAATTCCATCTTGCACCTCTTTTTTCTTTTATTTTTCTTTGCGTCATGTGCTGTTTGGGGAGGGTTTTTTGGAAGGGCCATCCTGCGTGACACTGCAGTGCCACTCCTAGATGGGCCCGGTGTTTGTGTCGGCCACTAGGGTCGCTTATCTTACTCACACAGTCAGCTACCTCATTGCGCCTCTTTTTTTCTTTGCGTCATGTGCTGTTTGGGGAGGGTTTTTTGGAAGGGCCATCCTGCGTGACACTGCAGTGCCACTCCTAGATGGGCCCGGTGTTTGTGTCGGCCACTAGGGTCGCTTATCTTACTCACACAGTCAGCTACCTCATTGCGCCTCTTTTTTTCTTTGCGTCATGTGCTGTTTGGGGAGGGTTTTTTGGAAGGGCCATCCTGCGTGACACTGCAGTGCCACTCCTAGATGGGCCCGGTGTTTGTGTCGGCCACTAGGGTCGCTTATCTTACTCACACAGTCAGCTACCTCATTGCGCCTCTTTTTTTCTTTGCGTCATGTGCTGTTTGGGGAGGGTTTTTTGGAAGGGACATCCTGCGTGACACTGCAGTGCCACTCCTAGATGGGCCCGGTGTTTGTGTCGGCCACTAGGGTCGCTTATCTTACTCACACAGCGACCTCGGTGCAAATTTTAGGACTAAAAATAATATTGTGAGGTGTGAGGTATTCAGAATAGACTGAAAATGAGTGTAAATTATGGTTTTTGAGGTTAATAATACTTTGGGATCAAAATGACCCCCAAATTCTATGATTTAAGCTGTTTTTTAGGGTTTTTTGAAAAAAACACCCGAATCCAAAACACACCCGAATCCTACAAAAAAAATTCGGTGAGGTTTTGCCAAAACGCGGTCGAACCCAAAACACGGCCGCGGAACCGAACCCAAAACCAAAACACAAAACCCGAAAAATTTCCGGCGCTCATCTCTAGTAACTACGTGTGTGCCAAGTGGGCTTGGCACACAGCGCAGTTGCCCTGAGGGCGCACGACCATCGGCATGTAAATTGACTCATTACATGCCGCCTCTGCTGTGTGCTGTGTGCGCCGCGCTGTGGAGGGAGAAGAGGACCAGCGCCGGGCAGCGGAGAAGGAGGAGGAGGGAGGGGGAGCAGGGAGCCGCATCAGCGCTATGTCATTGGTAGTAAGCGCCGCTGCAGCATCCCCCTCTCCTTCTGTATTGGCTGCCCGGCGCTGCTGTGGATGCTGGGATGCGGTTCCTCCATCCCAGCATCCACAGCAGCGCCGGGCAGCCAATACGGAAGGAGAGGGGGGGATGCTGCAGCGGCGCTTACTACCAATGACATAGCGCTGCTGCGGCTCCCTGCTCCCCCTCCCTCCTCCTCCTTCTCACCTCACTGCCTGCACTGAGGGAGCTACACGAGGAGCCTGACTCCCTGCAGGGAGATGGTAAGTATATCTCTCTTTCTCTCTCTCTCTCTCTCTCTCTCTCTCTCTCTCAGGGGGTCACCGTCTGCCGCAATGTGTAAAAAGGGGGATGGCTGCCGCAATGTGTAAAAAGGGGGACTGGCTGTAAAAAGGGGGCCTGGCTGCCGCAATGTGTAAAAAGGGGGCCTGGCTGCCGCAATGTGTAAAAAGGGGGACTGGCTGCCGCAATGTGTAAAAAGGGGGCCTGGCTGCCGCAATGTGTAAAAAGGGGGCCTGGCTGCCGCAATGTGTAAAAAGGGGGACAAAAGGGGGCCTGACTGCCGCAATGTGTAAAAAGGGGTACTGGCTGCCGCAATGTGTAAAGAGGGGGCCTGGCTGCCGCAATGTGTAAAAAGGGGGACTGGCTGCCGAAATGTGTAAAAAGGGGGCCTGTCTGCCGCAATGTGTAAAAAGGGGGACTGGCTGCCGCAATGTGTAAAAAGTAGAGATGAGCGGGTTCGGTTTCTCTGAATCCGAACCCGCACGAACTTCATGTTTTTTTTCACGGGTCCGAGCGACTCGGATCTTCCCGCCTTGCTCGGTTAACCCGAGCGCGCCCGAACGTCATCATGACGCTGTCGGATTCTCGCGAGGCTCGGATTCTATCGCGAGACTCGGATTCTATATAAGGAGCCGCGCGTCGCCGCCATTTTCACACGTGCATTGAGATTGATAGGGAGAGGACGTGGCTGGCGTCCTCTCCGTTTAGAATAGATTAGAGAGACACTTGATTTACTAATTTTGGGGAGCATTAGGAGTACTCAGTACAGTGCAGAGTTTTGCTGATAGTGACCACCAGTTTTATTTATAATCCGTTCTCTGCCTGAAAAAAGCGATACACAGCACACAGTGACTCAGTCACATACCATATCTGTGTGCACTGCTCAGGCTCAGGCCAGTGTGCTGCATCATCTATTATCTATATATAATATTATATATATCTGATTATCTGTCTGACTGCTCAGCTCACACAGCTTATAATTGTGGGGGAGACTGGGGAGCACTACTGCAGTGCCAGTTATAGGTTATAGCAGGAGCCAGGAGTACATAATATATTATATAGTGAGTGACCACCAGACACACAGTGCAGTTTATTTAATATATCCGTTCTCTGCCTGAAAAAAGCGATACACACAGTGACTCAGTCAGTCACATACCATATCTGTGTGCACTGCTCAGGCTCAGGCCAGTGTGCTGCATCATCTATATATATTATATATCTGTCTGACTGCTCAGCTCACACAGCTTATAATTGTGGGGGAGACTGGGGAGCACTACTGCAGTGCCAGTTATAGGTTATAGCAGGAGCCAGGAGTACATAATATTATATTAAAACAGTGCACACTTTTGCTGCAGGAGTGCCACTGCCAGTGTGACTAGTGACCAGTGACCTGACCACCAGTATATATAATATTAGTAGTATACTATCTCTTTATCAACCAGTCTATATTAGCAGCAGACACAGTACAGTGCGGTAGTTCACGGCTGTGGCTACCTCTGTGTCGGCACTCGGCAGCCCGTCCATAATTGTATATACCACCTAACCGTGTTTTTTTTTTCTTTCTTTATACATACATACTAGTTACGAGTATACTATCTCTTTATCAACCAGTCTATATATTAGCAGCAGACACAGTACAGTGCGGTAGTTCACGGCTGTGGCTACCTCTGTGTCGGCACTCGGCAGCCCGTCCATAATTGTATATACCACCTAACCGTGGTTTTTTTTTCTTTCTTTATACATACATACTAGTTACGAGTATACTATCTCTTTATCAACCAGTCTATATATTAGCAGCAGACACAGTACAGTGCGGTAGTTCACGGCTGTGGCTACCTCTGTGTCGGCACTCGGCAGCCCGTCCATAATTGTATATACCACCTAACCGTGGTTTTTTTTTCTTTCTTTATACATACATACTAGTTACGAGTATACTATCTCTTTATCAACCAGTCTATATATTAGCAGCAGACACAGTACAGTGCGGTAGTTCACGGCTGTGGCTACCTCTGTGTCGGCACTCGGCAGCCCGTCCATAATTGTATATACCACCTAACCGTGGTTTTTTTTTCTTTCTTTATACATACATACTAGTTACGAGTATACTATCTCTTTATCAACCAGTCTATATATTAGCAGCAGACACAGTACAGTGCGGTAGTTCACGGCTGTGGCTACCTCTGTGTCGGCACTCGGCAGCCCGTCCATAATTGTATATACCACCTAACCGTGGTTTTTTTTTCTTTCTTTATACATACATACTAGTTACGAGTATACTATCTCTTTATCAACCAGTCTATATTAGCAGCAGACACAGTACAGTGCGGTAGTTCACGGCTGTGGCTACCTCTGTGTCGGCACTCGGCAGCCCGTCCATAATTGTATATACCACCTAACCGTGGTTTTTTTTTCTTTCTTTATACATACATACTAGTTACGAGTATACTATCTCTTTATCAACCAGTCTATATATTAGCAGCAGACACAGTACAGTGCGGTAGTTCACGGCTGTGGCTACCTCTGTGTCGGCACTCGGCAGCCCGTCCATAATTGTATATACCACCTAACCGTGGTTTTTTTTTCTTTCTTTATACATACATACTAGTTACGAGTATACTATCTCTTTATCAACCAGTCTATATATTAGCAGCAGACACAGTACAGTGCGGTAGTTCACGGCTGTGGCTACCTCTGTGTCGGCACTCGGCAGCCCGTCCATAATTGTATATACCACCTAACCGTGGTTTTTTTTTCTTTCTTTATACATACATACTAGTTACGAGTATACTATCTCTTTATCAACCAGTCTATATATTAGCAGCAGACACAGTACAGTGCGGTAGTTCACGGCTGTGGCTACCTCTGTGTCGGCACTCGGCAGCCCGTCCATAATTGTATATACCACCTAACCGTGGTTTTTTTTTCTTTCTTTATACATACATACTAGTTACGAGTATACTATCTCTTTATCAACCAGTCTATATATTAGCAGCAGACACAGTACAGTGCGGTAGTTCACGGCTGTGGCTACCTCTGTGTCGGCACTCGGCAGCCCGTCCATAATTGTATACTAGTATCCAATCCATCCATCTCCATTGTTTACCTGAGGTGCCTTTTAGTTGTGCCTATTAAAATATGGAGAACAAAAATGTTGAGGTTCCAAAATTAGGGAAAGATCAAGATCCACTTCCACCTCGTGCTGAAGCTGCTGCCACTAGTCATGGCCGAGACGATGAAATGCCAGCAACGTCGTCTGCCAAGGCCGATGCCCAATGGCATAGTACAGAGCATGTCAAAACCAAAACACCAAATATCAGTAAAAAAAGGACTCCAAAACCTAAAATAAAATTGTCGGAGGAGAAGCGTAAACTTGCCAATATGCCATTTACCACACGGAGTGGCAAGGAACGGCTGAGGCCCTGGCCTATGTTCATGGCTAGTGGTTCAGCTTCACATGAGGATGGAAGCACTCAGCCTCTCGCTAGAAAACTGAAAAGACTCAAGCTGGCAAAAGCACCGCAAAGAACTGTGCGTTCTTTGAAATCCCAAATCCACAAGGAGAGTCCAATTGTGTCGGTTGCGATGCCTGACCTTCCCAACACTGGACGTGAAGAGCATGCGCCTTCCACCATTTGCACGCCCCCTGCAAGTGCTGGAAGGAGCACCCGCAGTCCAGTTCCTGATAGTCAGATTGAAGATGTCAGTGTTGAAGTACACCAGGATGAGGAGGATATGGGTGTTGCTGGCGCTGGGGAGGAAATTGACCAGGAGGATTCTGATGGTGAGGTGGTTTGTTTAAGTCAGGCACCCGGGAAGACACCTGTTGTCCGTGGGAGGAATATGGCCGTTGACATGCCAGGTGAAAATACCAAAAAAAATCAGCTCTTCGGTGTGGAGGTATTTCACCAGAAATGCGGACAACAGGTGTCAAGCCGTGTGTTCCCTTTGTCAAGCTGTAATAAGTAGGGGTAAGGACGTTAACCACCTCGGAACATCCTCCCTTATACGTCACCTGCAGCGCATTCATAATAAGTCAGTGACAAGTTCAAAAACTTTGGGTGACAGCGGAAGCAGTCCACTGACCAGTAAATCCCTTCCTCTTGTAACCAAGCTCACGCAAACCACCCCACCAACTCCCTCAGTGTCAATTTCCTCCTTCCCCAGGAATGCCAATAGTCCTGCAGGCCATGTCACTGGCAATTCTGACGAGTCCTCTCCTGCCTGGGATTCCTCCGATGCATCCTTGCGTGTAACGCCTACTGCTGCTGGCGCTGCTGTTGTTGCCGCTGGGAGTCGATGGTCATCCCAGAGGGGAAGTCGTAAGCCCACTTGTACTACTTCCAGTAAGCAATTGACTGTTCAACAGTCCTTTGCGAGGAAGATGAAATATCACAGCAGTCATCCTACTGCAAAGCGGATAACTGAGTCCTTGACAACTATGTTGGTGTTAGACGTGCGTCCGGTATCCGCCGTTAGTTCACAGGGAACTAGACAATTTATTGAGGCAGTGTGCCCCCGTTACCAAATACCATCTAGGTTCCACTTCTCTAGGCAGGCGATACCGAGAATGTACACGGACGTCAGAAAAAGACTCACCAGTGTCCTAAAAAATGCAGTTGTACCCAATGTCCACTTAACCACGGACATGTGGACAAGTGGAGCAGGGCAGGGTCAGGACTATATGACTGTGACAGCCCACTGGGTAGATGTATGGACTCCCGCCGCAAGAACAGCAGCGGCGGCACCAGTAGCAGCATCTCGCAAACGCCAACTCTTTCCTAGGCAGGCTACGCTTTGTATCACCGCTTTCCAGAATACGCACACAGCTGAAAACCTCTTACGGCAACTGAGGAAGATCATCGCGGAATGGCTTACCCCAATTGGACTCTCCTGTGGATTTGTGGCATCGGACAACGCCAGCAATATTGTGTGTGCATTAAATATGGGCAAATTCCAGCACGTCCCATGTTTTGCACATACCTTGAATTTGGTGGTGCAGAATTTTTTAAAAAACGACAGGGGCGTGCAAGAGATGCTGTCGGTGGCCAGAAAAATTGCGGGACACTTTCGGCGTACAGGCACCACGTACAGAAGACTGGAGCACCACCAAAAACTACTGAACCTGCCCTGCCATCATCTGAAGCAAGAAGTGGTAACGAGGTGGAATTCAACCCTCTATATGCTTCAGAGGTTGGAGGAGCAGCAAAAGGCCATTCAAGCCTATACAATTGAGCACGATATAGTAGGTGGAATGCACCTGTCTCAAGTGCAGTGGAGAATGATTTCAACGTTGTGCAAGGTTCTGATGCCCTTTGAACTTGCCACACGTGAAGTCAGTTCAGACACTGCCAGCCTGAGTCAGGTCATTCCCCTCATCAGGCTTTTGCAGAAGAAGCTGGAGGCATTGAAGAAGGAGCTAAAAGGGAGCGATTCCGCTAGGCATGTGGGACTTGTGGATGCAGCCCTTAATTCGCTTAACAAGGATTCACGGGTGGTCAATCTGTTGAAATCAGAGCACTACATTTTGGCCACCGTGCTCGATCCTAGATTTAAAGCCTACCTTGGATCTCTCTTTCCGGCAGACACAGGTCTGCTGGGGTTGAAAGACCTGCTGGTGACAAAATTGTCAAGTCAAGCGGAACGCGACCTGTCAACATCTCCTCCTTCACATTCTCCCGCAACTGGGGGTGCGAGGAAAAGGCTCAGAATTCCGAGCCCACCCGCTGGCGGTGATGCAGGGCAGTCTGGAGCGACTGCTGATGCTGACATCTGGTCCGGACTGAAGGACCTGACAACGATTACGGACATGTCGTCTACTGTCACTGCATATGATTCTCTCAACATTGATAGAATGGTGGAGGATTATATGAGTGACCGCATCCAAGTAGGCACGTCACACAGTCCGTACTTATACTGGCAGGAAAAAGAGGCAATTTGGAGGCCCTTGCACAAACTGGCTTTATTCTACCTAAGTTGCCCTCCCACAAGTGTGTACTCCGAAAGAGTGTTTAGTGCCGCCGCTCACCTTGTCAGCAATCGGCGTACGAGGTTACATCCAGAAAATGTGGAGAAGATGATGTTCATTAAAATGAATTATAATCAATTCCTCCGCGGAGACATTGACCAGCAGCAATTGCCTCCACAAAGTACACAGGGAGCTGAGATGGTGGATTCCAGTGGGGACGAATTGATAATCTGTGAGGAGGGGGATGTACACGGTGATATATCGGAGGGTGAAGATGAGGTGGACATCTTGCCTCTGTAGAGCCAGTTTGTGCAAGGAGAGATTAATTGCTTCTTTTTTGGGGGGGGTCCAAACCAACCCGTCATATCAGTCACAGTCGTGTGGCAGACCCTGTCACTGAAATGATGGGTTGGTTAAAGTGTGCATGTCCTGTTTTGTTTATACAACATAAGGGTGGGTGGGAGGGCCCAAGGACAATTCCATCTTGCACCTCTTTTTTCTTTTCTTTTTCTTTGCATCATGTGCTGATTGGGGAGGGTTTTTTGGAAGGGACATCCTGCGTGACACTGCAGTGCCACTCCTAGATGGGCCCGGTGTTTGTGTCGGCCACTAGGGTCGCTAATCTTACTCACACAGTCAGCTACCTCATTGCGCCTCTTTTTTTCTTTGCGTCATGTGCTGTTTGGGGAGGGTTTTTTGGAAGGGACATCCTGCGTGACACTGCAGTGCCACTCCTAGATGGGCCCGGTGTTTGTGTCGGCCACTAGGGTCGCTAATCTTACTCACACAGCTACCTCATTGCGCCTCTTTTTTTCTTTGCGTCATGTGCTGTTTGGGGAGGGTTTTTTGGAAGGGACATCCTGCGTGACACTGCAGTGCCACTCCTAGATGGGCCCGGTGTTTGTGTCGGCCACTAGGGTCGCTTATCTTACTCACACAGTCAGCTACCTCATTGCGCCTCTTTTTTTCTTTGCGTCATGTGCTGTTTGGGGAGGGTTTTTTGGAAGGGACATCCTGCGTGACACTGCAGTGCCACTCCTAGATGGGTCCGGTGTTTGTGTCGGCCACTAGGGTCGCTTATCTTACTCACACAGCGACCTCGGTGCAAATTTTAGGACTAAAAATAATATTGTGAGGTGTGAGGTATTCAGAATAGACTGAAAATGAGTGTAAATTATGGTTTTTGAGGTTAATAATACTTTGGGATCAAAATGACCCCCAAATTCTATGATTTAAGCTGTTTTTTAGTGTTTTTTGAAAAAAACACCCGAATCCAAAACACACCCGAATCCGACAAAAAAAATTCGGTGAGGTTTTGCCAAAACGCGTTCGAACCCAAAACACGGCCGCGGAACCGAACCCAAAACCAAAACACAAAACCCGAAAAATTTCAGGCGCTCATCTCTAGTAAAAAGGGGGACTGTCTGCTGTAATGTGTAAAAAGGGGGACGCTGTCTGCTGTAATGTATAAAATGGGCTCTACCTGGTGTAGTGGCGCTACTGTGCAGCATAATTTGAATAATGTAGACTACTGTGCACCGTAGTCTGAATTGCTATTATTTTGTTGCCACGCCCCTTCCCCGTGAAGCCATGCCCCTATAAAATTTTCACTGCCCCTATCTTACATGGGGGGGCGCCACTGTCGTTTCTTGCACACAGTGCTAAAATGCCTAGTTACGGCACTGCCGCAGGCACCACAATAGGTTGGTTCACATGAAAAGCTGAAACCACCTTAGGAAGGAATTGGGAACGAGTCCTTAATTCCGCCCTATCCATATGAAAAATCAGATAAGGGCTTTTACATGACAAAGCCGCCAATTCTGATACACGCCTGGCCGACGCCAAGGCCAACAGCATGACCACTTTCCACGTGAGGTATTTTAGCTCCACGGTTTTAAGTGGCTCAAACCAATGCGACTTTAGGAAATCCAACACCACGTTGAGATCCCACGGTGCCACTGGAGGCACAAAAGGGGGCTAAATATGCAGCACTCCTTTAAAAAAGTCTGAACTTCAGGCAGTGAAGCCAGTTCTTTTTGGAAGAAAATCGACTGAGCCGAGATCTGGACCTTAATGGAACCCAATTTTAGGCCCATAGTCACTCCTGACTGTAGGAAGTGCAGAAATCGACCGAGCTGAAATTCCTCCGTTGGGGCCTTCCTGGCCTCACACCAAGCAACATATTTTCGCCATATGCGGTGATAATGTCTTATCAAACGCAGCCGCGGTAAGTCTTGGAACAGACAGGGCCCCTGTTGCAGCAGGTCCTGTCTGAGCGGCAGAGGCCATGGGTCCTCTGAGATCATTTCTTGAAGTTCTGGGTACCAAGCTCTTCTTGGCCAATCCGGAACCACAAGTATAGTTCTTACTCCTCTCCTTCTTATTATTCTCAGTACCTTGGGTATGAGAGGCAGAGGAGGGAACACATAAACCGACTGGTCAGTGGCGTAAGTTTGTTCCAGTTGCCCGGAGGCAAGAAAAATATTGGTGACCCCCTCCTATATATACTATATATATATATATATATATATATATCTATATTTCTTTTTTTTTTTTGCTCCTGCATAGTGAGCCTGCAGATTCTAACTATATGAAGCTACTACAAACCCATTGCAACTAGGCAGATCTATGTAGGGGTCCAGCCACTCACTACATAGATCTTCTCAGTCACACACAATGCTGATTATTTCTCTGACAATTAATTTGCAAGTGTCATATCCAGGATTAGAACCCACAACCTTTTACACTGGAAGCATGCACCTTACTGATGGAAATATCTGCTCTTGCATAGGAAGTGTGAGAATTCTAACTATATGAAGTTACTTGTAATTGTCAGAGAAATAACTTCATATAGTCAGAATTCTCATGCTTCCTTTATAGGAGCAAATAGCTTCATCAGTAAGGTGTCTACTTCCAGTGTATCTATAATAAAGAGGGTGTGATTTGTAAGGTGCAGTGACTAGTGGGGAAGTCGGCTACGGAAGAGATACCGGCTGCTGTCAATTAACTTAATTGATTAATGTCGCTGAACACACAGAACCAGAGGAGAAGTGCCCCCCTTCAAAGCAGGAGCCCGGCGGCAGCTGACTCCGTTGCCTCCCAGAGTTCTGCCTCTGCGACTGGTACACCCACGGTGTCACTAGAGCGTCCACAGCTATCGCCTGAGGGTCCCTTGACCTGGCGCAATATCTTTTTAGCTTTTTGTTGAGGCGGGACGCCATCATGTCCACCTGTGGCCTTTCCCAACGGTGTACAATCATTTGGAAGACTTCTGGATGAAGTCCCCACTCTCCCGGGTGGAGGTCGTGCCTGCTGAGGAAGTCTGCTTCCCAGTTGTCCACTCCCGGAATGAACACTGCTGACAGTGCTAACACATGATTTTCCGCCCATCGGAGAATCCTTGTGGTTTCTGCCATCGCCATCCTGCTACTTGTGCCGCCCTGACGGTTTACATGGGCGACCGCCGTGATGTTGTCTGACTGGATCAGCACCGGTTGGTGTTGAAGCAGGGGTCTTGCCTGACTTAGGGCATTGTAAATGGCCCTTAGTTCCAGAATATTTATGTGTAGGGAAGTCTCCTGACTCGTCCATAGTCCTTGGAAGTTTCTTCCCTGTGTGACTGCCCCCCAACCTCTAAGGCTGGCATCCGTGGTCACCAGGACCGAGTCCTGTATGCCGAATCTGCGGCCCTCTTGAAGATGAGCACTCTGCAGCCACCACAACAGCGACACCCTGGTCCTTGGAGACAGGGTTATCAGCCGATGCATCTGAAGATGCGATCCGGACCACTTGTCCAACAGATCCCACTGAAAGATCCTTGCATGGAACCTTCCGAATGGAATTGCTTCGTAAGAAGCTACCATCTTTCCCAGGACTCGCGTGCAGTGGTGCACCGACACCTGTTTTGGTTTTAGGAGGTCTCTGACTAGAGATGACAACTCCTTGGCCTTCTCCTCCGGGAGAAACACCTTTTTCTGTTCTGTGTCCAGAACCATCCCCAGGAACAGTAGACGCGTTGTAGGAACCAGCTGCGACTTTGGAATATTCAGGATCCAGCCGTGCTGTTGTAGCACTTCCCGAGCTAGTGCTACTCCGATCAACAACCGTTCCCTGGACCTCGCCTTTATAAGGAGATCGTCCAAGTACGGGATAATTATAACTCCCTTTTTTCGAAGGAGTATCATCATTTCGGCCATTACCTTGGTAAATACCCTCGGTGCCGTGGACAGACCAAACGGCAACGTCTGGAATTGATAATGACAGTCCTGTACCACAAATCTGAGGTACTCCTGGTGAGGAGGGTAAATGGGGACATGCAGGTAAGCATCCTTGATGTCCAGTGATACTATGTAATCCCCTTCGTCCAGGCTTGCAATAACCGCCCTGAGCGATTCCATTTTGAACTTGAACCTTCTTATATAAGTGTTCAAGGATTTCAAATTTAAAATGGGTCTCACCGAACCGTCCGGTTTCGGTACCACAAACATTGTGGAATAGTAACCCCGTCCCTGTTGAAGGAGGGGTACTTTGGTTATCACCTGCTGGGAGTACAGCTTGTGAATCGCCTCCAGCATTGCCTCCCTGTCTGGGGGAGTACTTGGCAAGGCTGATTTGAGGAAACGGCGAGGGGGAGACGTCTCGAATTCCAGCTTGTACCCCTGAGATACCACTTGTAGAATCCAGGGATCCACCCGTGAGCGAACCCACTGGTCGCTGAAGTTCCGGAGACGGGCCCCCACCGCACCTGTGGAGCCCCAGCGTCATGCGGTGGACTTAGAGGAAGCGGGAGAGGACTTTTGTTCCTGGGAACTTGCTGTTTGGTGCAGCTTTTTCCCCCTACCTCTGCCTCTGGGCAGAAAGGACGCGCCTATAACCCGCTTGCCTTTCTGGGGCCGAAAGGACTGTACCTTATAATACGGTGCTTTCTTTGGCTGCGAGGGAACATGGGGTAAAAATGTCGACTTCCCTGCCGTCGCTGTGGAAACGAGGTCCGAGAGACCATCCCCAAACAATTCCTCACCCTTGTAAGG
Organism: Pseudophryne corroboree; assembly: GCF_028390025.1. Lineage (NCBI taxonomy): Eukaryota > Metazoa > Chordata > Amphibia > Anura > Myobatrachidae > Pseudophryne > Pseudophryne corroboree. The sequence continues at coordinate 750,762,850 of NC_086444.1, forward strand.
CAAAACCTCCATGTGCCTTTTAGAATTCGCATCACCTGTCCACTGCCGAGTCCATAATACTCTCCTGGCAGAAATGGACATTGCATTTATTCTAGATGCCAGTTGGCAAATATCCCTCTGTGCATCTCTCATGTATAAGACTACGTCTTTAATATGCTCTACAGTTAGCAATATAGTGTCCCTGTCAAGGGTATCAATGTTATCAGACAGGGAATCTGACCACGCAGCAGCAGCACTGCACATCCATGCTGAATCAATAGCTGGTCTCAGTATAAAACCTGAGTGTGTATATACAGACTTCAGGATAGCCTCCTGCTTTCTATCCTCAGGCTCCTTTAGGGCGGCCGTATCCGGAGACGGTAGTGCCACCTTCTTTGACAAGCGTGTGAGCGCTTTATCCACCCTAGGGGATGTCTCCCAACGTATCCTATCCTCTGGCGGGAAAGGGTACGGCCTTAGTAACTTTTTGGAAATTACCAGTTTCTTATCGGAGGAAACCCACGCTTCATCACACACACGCTTCATTTAACTCTTCAGAAGGGGGAAAAACCACAGGTTGCTTTTTCTCCCCAAACATAGGGGGTCATTTCGAGTTGTTCGCTCTGTATTTTTTTTTTCGCAACGGAGCGATTAGTCGCTAATGCGCATGCGCAATGTCCGCAGTGCGACTGTGCCAAGTAAATTTGCTATGCAGTTAGGTTTTTTACTCACGGCATTACAAGGTTTTTTCTTCGTTCTGGTGATCGTAATGTGATTGACAGGAAGTGGGTGTTTCTGGGCGGAAACTGGCCGTTTTATGGGTGGGTGTGAAAAAACGCTACCGTTTCTGGGAAAAACGCGGGAGTGGCTGGAGAAACGGAGGAGTGTCTGGGCGAACGCTGGGTGTGTTTGTGACGTCAAACCAGGAACGAAACTGACTGAACTGATCGCAGATGCCGAGTAAGTCTGGAGCTACTCAGAAACTGCTAAGAAGTGTCTAATCGCAATTCTGCTAATCTTTCGTTCGCAATTTTGAGAAGCTAAGATTCACTCCCAGTAGGCGGCGGCTTAGCGTGTGCAAAGCTGCTAAAAGCAGCTTGCGAGCGAACAACTCGGAATGACCCCCATAATACCCTTTTTTGTGGTACCAGGATTAATGTCAGAAATGTGCAACACATTTTTCATTGCCGTAATCATGTAACGGATGGCCCTATTGGAATGTACACTAGTCTCATCGTCGTCGACACTGGAGTCAGTATCCGTGTCGACATCTGTGTCTGCCATCTGAGGTAGCAGGCGTTTTTGAGCCCCTGATGGCTTTTGAGACGCCTGGGCAGGCACGGACTGAGAAGCCGGCTGTCCCACATCTGCTATGTCATCAAACCTCTTATGTAAGGAGTTGACACTGTCACGTAATTCCTTCCACATATCCATCCACTCAGGTGTCGACCCGCAGGGGGTGACATCACATTTATCGGCACCTGCTCCGCCTCCACATAAGCCTCCTCATCAAACGTGTCGACACAGCCGTACCGACACTCCGCACACACACAGGGAATGCTCTGACTGAGGACAGGACCCCACAAAGTCCTTTGGGGAGACAGAGAGAGAGTATGCTAGCACACACCACAGCGCTATAAATCACAGGGATGTACACTATAATGAGTGATTTTACCCTATAGCAGCTATATATATATTTATATATATATATATATATATATATATATATATAGTATTTGCGCCTAAATTTAATGCCCCCCCCTCTCTTTTTTACCCTATTGAGCCTGGAAACTGCAGGGGAGAGCCTGGGGAACGTCCTTCCAGCGGAGCTGTGAGAGGAAATGGTGCCAGTGTGCTGAGGGAGATAGCCCCGCCCCCTTCACGGCGGACTTCTCCCGCTTTTTTTTATGGATATATGGCAGGGGATTTTACACATATATAGTCTGAATGACTATATTATGTGTATTTTTTGCCAATGTAAGGTAATCTTATTGCAGCCCAGGGCGCCCCCCCCCCCAGCGCCCTGCACCCATCAGTGATCGGAGTGTGAGGTGTGCATGGGGAGCAATGGCGCACAGCTGCAGTGCTGTGCGCTACCTTAATGAAGACCGGAGTCTTCAGCCGCCGATTTCCTGGACGTTCTTCTTGCTTCTGGCTCTGCAAGGGGGACGGCGGCGCGGCTCCGGGACCGGACGACCGAGGCTGGGCCTGTGTTCGATCCCTCTGGAGCTAATGGTGTCCAGTAGCCTAGAAGCCCAAGCTAGCTGCAAGCAGGTAGGTTCGCTTCTCTCCCCTAAGTCCCTCGTAGCAGTGAGTCTGTTGCCAGCAGATCTCACTGAAAATAAAAAACCTAAATATACTTTCATTTCTAGAAGCTCAGGAGAGCCCCTAGTGTGCATCCAGCTCGAGCCGGGCACAGATTATAACTGAGGTCTGGAGGAGGGGCATAGGAGGGAGGAGCCAGTGCACACCAGGTAGTCCTAATTCTTTCTTAGAGTGCCCAGTCTCCTTCGGAGCCCGCTATTCCCCATGGTCCTTACGGAGTTCCCAGCATCCACTAGGACGTCAGAGAAATTATCAATGGAAATCAATTTATTAACACATGGAGGTCTGGATTTGAAGTCACACTCAAAATTAAAGTGGAAAAACACACTACAGGCTGATCCAACTTTGATGTAATGTCCTTAAAACAAGTCAAAATGAGGCTCAGTAGTGTGTGTGGCCTCCACATTCCTGTATGACCTCCCTACAATGCCTGGGCATGCTCCTGATGAGGTGGCGGATGGTCTCCTGAGGGATCTCCTCCCAGACCTGGACTAAAGCATCCGCCAACTCCTGGACAGTCTGTGGTGCAACGTGGCGTTGGTGGATGGAGCGAGACATGATCTCCCAGATGTGCTCAATTGGATTCAGGTCTGGGGAACGGGCGGGCCAGTCCATAGCATCAATGCCTTTTTCTTGCAGGAACTGCTGACACACTCCAGCCACATGAGGTCTAGCATTGTCTTGCATTAGGAGGAACCCAGGGCCAACCACACCAGCATATGGTCTTACAAGGGGTCTGAGGATCTTATCTCGGTACCTAATGGCAGTCAGGCTACCTCTGGTGAGCACATGGAGGACTGTGCGGCCCACCAAAGAAATGCCACCCCACACCATTACTGACCCACTGCCAAACCGGTCATGCTGGAGGATGTTGCATGCAGCAGAACGTTCTCCTTGGCGTCTCCAGACTCTGTCACGTCTGTCACATGTGCTCAGTGAGAACCTGCTTTCATCTGTGAAGAGCACAGGGCACCAGTGGCGAATTTGCCAATCTTGGTGTTCTCTGGCAAATGCCAAACGTCCTGCACGGTGTTGGGCTGTAAGCACAACCCCCACCTGTGGACGTCGGGCCCTCATACCACCCTCATGGAGTCTGTTTCTGATCGTTTGAGTAGACACATGCAGATTTGTGGCTTGCTGGAGGTCATTTTGCAGGGCTCTGGCAGTGCTCCTCCTGTTCCTCCTTGCACAAAGGCGGAGGTAGCGGTCCTGCTGCTGGGTTGTTGCCCTCCTACGGCCTCCTCCACGTCTCCTGATGTACTGGCCTGTCTCCTGGTAGCGCCTCCATGATCTGGACACTACGCTGACAGACACAGCAAACCTTCTTGCCACAGCTCGCATTGATGTGCCATCCTGGATGAGCTGCACTACTTGAGCCACTTGTGTGGGTTGTAGACTCCGTCTCATGCTACCACTAGAGTGAAAGCACCGCCAGCTTTCAAAAGTGACCAAAACATCAGCCAGAAAGCATAGGAGCTGAGAAGTGGTCTGTGGTCACCACCTGCAGAACAACTCCTTTATTGGGGGTGTCTTGCTAATTGCCTATAATTTCCACCTGTTGTCTATTCCATTTGCACAACAGCATGTGAAATTGATTGTCAATCAGTGTTGCTTCCTAAGTGGACAGTTTGATTTCACAGACGTGTGATTGACTTGGAGTTACATTGTGTTGCTTAAGTGTTCCCTTTATTTTTTTGAACAGTGTATATAAATCTATATTATATGGAGATATATATATATATATATATATATATATATATATATATAATCACCCCAAATCAGTACCGTGGATTAGTGCTTATTGTTTATTAGATTATTTTTTAATTCATCTTTTTGTGATCACATCATATCATGAACCCTGATTAAACTTATTTATTATAGCCATACTTGCCTACCTGACCCTCTCCATGAGAGAGAAAATGCTCTGTTCCTGGACTTTCCTGGTAATGTATGATTGCCAAAAAGGGGTCCGTCCACTACACAAAGTGCGTCAGGGAAGATATGCCTATATACTAGATCTCCAACCAACATAAATTAACGAACAACTGTCATTCTAATTTACCATCCTTATCCCGTAGCAAAACACGGGTATTCAGCTATCTACAATGTTATTTATACTGTGTGTTTAAACAGACATTCTTAAAATCCCGGGCAACGCCGGGTACTCCAGCTAGTATATATATATATATATATATTAGTGATGAGCGGGTTCGGTTTCTCGGAAACCGAACCCCCCCGAACTTCACTCTTTTTTACACGGGTCCGAGCAGACTCGGATCCTCCCGCCTTGCTCGGCTAACCCGAGCGCGCCCGAACGTCATCATCCCGCTGTCGGATTCTGGCGAGATTCGGATTCTATATAAGCAGCCGTGCGTCGCCGCCATTTTCACACGTGCATTGAGATTGATAGGGAGAGGACGTGGCTGGCGTCCTCTCCGTTTAGTTATAGAGCCTTAGAGTTAGTTGATCTGATTGATTGCTACTGCTTAGCTTATTGTGGGGAGGATTGGGGAGCAGCTGTTAGGACAGGAGGAGTACAGTGCAGAGTTTTGCTAGTTTTTTTTTATCCGTTCTCTGCCTGAAAAAAAAACGCTCCATACCATATCTGTGCTCAGCCTCAGTGTGCTGCATAATATATCTGACTGTGCTGAGTGCTCACACTGCTTAATTGTGGGGGAGACTGGGGAGCAGCTATAGCAGGAGTACAGTGCAGAGTTTTGCTGACAGTGACCACCAGTATACGTTTGTCTGCCTGAAAAACACTCCTGTGGTGTCTTTTTTTCTTTATACTATAAACGCAGTCTGCTGACAGTGTCCACCAGGTCCATTATACTGTATATAGCAGTACGGTAGGCCACTGCTGTACCTACCTCTGTGTCGTCACTCGTCGTCATACATAAAGTATACTAGTAGTATATCCATCCATCTACATTGTATACCTGTGGTGTCTTTTTTTTTTTATACTATAAACGCAGTCTGCTGACAGTGTCCACCAGGTCCATTATACTGTATATAGCAGTACGGTAGGCCACTGCTGTACCTACCTCTGTGTCGTCACTCGTCGTCATACATAAAGTATACTAGTAGTATATCCATCCATCTACATTGTATACCTGTGGTATCTTTTTTTCTTTATACTATAAACGCAGTCTGCTGACAGTGTCCACCAGGTCCATTATACTGTATATAGCAGTACGGTAGGCCACTGCTGTACCTACCTCTGTGTCGTCACTCGTCGTCATACATAAAGTATACAAGTAGTATATCCATCCATCTACATTGTATACCTGTGGTGTCTTTTTTCTTTATACTATAAACGCAGTCTGCTGACAGTGTCCACCAGGTCCATTATACTGTATATAGCAGTACGGTAGGCCACTGCTGTACCTACCTCTGTGTCGTCACTCGTCGTCATACATAAAGTATACTAGTAGTATATCCATCCATCTACATTGTATACCCGTGGTGTCTTTTTTTCTTTATACTATAAACGCAGTCTGCTGACAGTGTCCACCAGGTCCATTATACTGTATATAGCAGTACGGTAGGCCACTGCTGTACCTACCTCTGTGTCGTCACTCATCGTTATACATAAAGTATACTAGTAGTATATCCATCCATCTACATTGTATACCTGTGGTGTCTTTTTTTTATACTATAAATGCAGTCTGTTGACAGTGTCCACCAGGCCCATTATACTGTATATAGCAGTACGGTAGGCCACTGCTGTACCTACCTCTGTGTCATCACTCGTCGTCATACATAAAGTATACTAGTAGTATATCCATCCATCTACATTGTATACCTGTGGTGTCTTTTTTTCTTTATACTATAAACGCAGTCTGCTGACAGTGTCCACCAGGTCCATTATACTGTATATAGCAGTACAGTAGGCCACTGCTGTACCTACCTCTGTGTCGTCACTCATCGTCATACATAAAGTATACTAGTAGTATATCCATCCATCTACATTGTATACCTGTGGTGTCTTTTTTTCTTTATACTATAAACGCAGTCTGCTGACAGTGTCCACCAGGTCCATTATACTGTATATAGCAGTACGGTAGGCCACTGCTGTGCCTACCTCTGTGTCGTCACTCATCGTCATACATAAAGTATACTAGTAGTATATCCATCCATCTACATTGTATACCTGTGGTGTCTTTTAGTTGTGCGCATTAAAATATGGAGAACAAAAATGTGGAGGTTAAAAAAATAGGGAAAGATCAAGATCCACTTCCACCTCGTGCTGAAGCTGCTGCCACTAGTCATGGCCGAGACTATGAAATGCCATCAACGTCTTCTGCCAAGGCCGATGCCCAATGTCATAGTACAGAGCATGTAAAATCCAAAACACAACAGATCAGTAAAAAAATGACCCAAAAATCAAAATTAAAAGCGTCTGAGGAGAAGCGTAAACTTGCCAATATGCCATTTAAGACACGGAGTGGCAAGGAACGGCTGAGGCCCTGGCCTATGTTCATGGCTAGTGGTTCAGCTTCACATGAGGATGGAAGCACTCAGCCTCTCGCTAGAAAAATGAAAAGACTTAAGCTGGCAAAAGCACAGCAAAGAACTGTGCGTTCTTCGAAATCACAAATCCCCAAGGAGAGTCCAATTGTGTCGGTTGCGATGCCTGACCTTCCCAACACTGGACGGGAAGAGCTTGCGCCTTCCACCATTTGTACACCCCCTGCAAGTGCTGGAAGGAGCACCCGCAGTCCAGTTCCTGATAGTCAAATTGAAGATGTCACTGTTGAAGTACACCAGGATGAGGATATGGGTGTTGCTGGCGCTGGGGAGGAAATTGACAAGGAGGATTCTGATGGTGAGGTGGTTTGTTTAAGTCAGGCACCCGGGGAGACACCTGTTGTCCGTGGGACGAATATGGCCATTGACATGCCTGGTCAAAATACAAAAAAAATCAGCTCTTCGGTGTGGAATTATTTCAACACAAATGCGGACAACAGGTGTCAAGCCGTGTGTTGCCTTTGTCAAGCTGTAATAAGTAGGGGTAAGGACGTTAACCACCTCGGAACATCCTCCCTTATACGTCACCTGCAGCGCATTCATCATAAGTCAGTGACAAGTTCAAAAACTTTGGGCGACAGCGGAAGCAGTCCACTGACCAGTAAATCCCTTCCTCTTGTAACCAAGCTCACGCAAACCACACCACCAACTCCCTCAGTGTCAATTTCCTCCTTACCCAGGAAAGCCAATAGTCCTGCAGGCCATATCACTGGCAAGTCTGACGAGTCCTCTCCTGCCTGGGATTCTTCCGATGCATCCTTGAGTGTAACGCCTACTGCTGCTGGCGCTGCTGTTGTTGCTGCTGGGAGTCGATGGTCATCCCAGAAGGGAAGTCGGAAGACCACTTGTACTACTTCCAGTAAGCAATTGACTGTCCAACAGTCCTTTGCGAGGAAGATGAAATATCACAGCAGTCATCCTGCTGCAAAGCGGATAACTGAGGCCTTGGCAGCCTGGGTGGTGAGAAACGTGGTTCCGGTATCCATCGTTACTTCAGAGCCAACTATAGACTTATTTGAGGTACTGTGTCCCCGGTACCAAATACCATCTAGGTTCCATTTCTCTAGGCAGGCGATACCGAGAATGTACACAGATGTCAGAAAAAGACTCACCAGTGTCCTAAAAAATGCAGTTGTACCAAATGTCCACTTAACCACGGACATGTGGACAAGTGAAGCAGGGCAGACTCAGGACTACATGACTGTGACAGCCCACTGGGTAGATGTATTGCCTCCCGCTGCAAGAACAGAAGCGGCGGCACCAGTAGCAGCATCTCGCAAATGCCAACTCGTTCCTAGGCAGGCTACGCTTTGTATCACCGCTTTCCAGAATACGCACACAGCTGAAAACCTCTTACGGCAACTGAGGAAGATCATCGCAGAATGGCTTACCCCAATTGGACTCTCCTGGGGATTTGTGGCATCGGACAACGCCAGCAATATTGTGCGTGCATTACATCTGGGCAAATTCCAGCACGTCCCATGTTTTGCACATACCTTGAATTTGGTGGTGCAGAATTATTTAAAAAACGACAGGGGCGTGCAAGAGATGCTGTCGTTGGCCAGAAGAATTGCGGGCCACTTTCGGCGTACAGGCACCGCGTACAGAAGACTGGAGCACCACCAAAAACACCTGAACCTGCCCTGCCATCATCTGAAGCAAGAGGTGGTAACGAGGTGGAATTCAACCCTCTATATGCTTCAGAGGATGGAGGAGCAGCAAAAGGCCATTCAAGCCTATACATCTGCCCACGATATAGGCAAAGGAGGTGGAATGCACCTGTCTCAAGCGCAGTGGAGAATGATTTCAACGTTGTGCAAGGTTCTGCAACCTTTTGAACTTGCCACACGTGAAGTCAGTTCAGACACTGCCAGCCTGAGTCAGGTCATTCCCCTCATCAGGCTTTTGCAGAAGAAGCTGGAGGCATTAAAGGAGGAGCTAAAACAGAGCGATTCCGCTATGCATGTGGGACTTGTGGATGGAGCCCTTAATTCGCTTAACCAGGATTCACGGGTGGTCAATCTGTTGAAATAAGAGCACTACATTTTGGCCACCGTGCTCGATCCTAGATTTAAAACCTACGTTGTATCTCTCTTTCCGGCTGACACAAGTCTGCAGAGGTTCAAAGACCTGCTGGTGAGAAAATTGTCAAGTCAAGCGGAACGTGACCCGTCACCATCTCCTCCTTCACATTCTCCTGCAACTGGGGGTGCGAGGAAAAGGCTAAGAACTCCGAGCCCACCCGCTGGCGGTGATGCAGGGCAGTCTGGAGCGAGTGCTGACATCTGGTCCGGACTGAAGGACCTGCCAACGATTACTGACATGTCGTCTACTGTCACTGCATATGATTCTGTCACCATTGAAAGAATGGTGGAGGATTATATGAGTGACCGCTTCCAAGTAGGCACGTCAGACAGTCCGTACGTATACTGGCAGGAAAAAGAGGCAATTTGGAGGCCCTTGCAGAAACTGGCTTTATTCTACCTAAGTTGCCCTCCCTCCAGTGTGTACTCCGAAAGAGTGTTTAGTGCCGCCGCTCACCTTGTCAGCAATCGGCGTACGAGGTTACTTCCAGAAAATGTGGAGAAGATGATGTTCATTAAAATGAATTATAATCAATTCCTCCGTGGAGACATTCACCAGCAGCAATTGCCTCCAGAAAGTACACGGGGACCTGAGATGGTGGATTCCAGTGGGGACGAATTAATAATCTGTGAAGAGGGGGATGTACACAGTGAAAGGGGTGATGAATCGGACGATGATGATGAGGTGGACATCTTGCCTCCGTAGAGCCAGTTTGTGCAAGGAGAGATTGATTGCTTATTTTTTGGCCCAAACCAACCAGTCATTTCAGTCACAGTCGTGTGGCAGACCCTGTCGCTGAAATGATGGGTTCGTTAAAGTGTGCATGTCCTGTTTATACAACATAAGGGTGGGTGGGTATACAACATAAGGGTGGGTGGGAGGGCCCTAGGACAATTCCATCTTGCACCTCTTTTTTCTTTAATTTTTCTTTGCGTCATGTGCTGTTTGGGGAGTATTTTTTTGAAGGGCCATCCTGCGTGACACTGCAGTGCCACTCCTAGATGGGCCAGGTGTTTGTGTCAGCCACTAGGGTCGCTTAGCTTAGTCACACAGCTACCTCATTGCGCCTCTTTTTTTCTTTGCGTCATGTGCTGTTTGGGGAGTATTTTTTTGAAGGGCCATCCTGCGTGACACTGCAGTGCCACTCCTAGATGGGCCAGGTGTTTGTGTTGGCCACTTGGGTCGCTTATCTTAGTCACACAGCTACCTCATTGTGCCTCTTTTTTTCTTTGCGTCATTTGCTGTTTGGGGAGTATTTCTTTGAAGGGCCATCCTGCGTGACACTGCAGTGCCACTCCTAGATGGGCCAGGTGTTTGTGTCGGCCACTTGGGTCGCTTAGCTTAGTCATCCAGCGACCTCGGTGCAAATTTTAGGACTAAAAATAATATTGTGAGGTGTGAGGTGTTCAGAATAGACTGAAAATGAGTGGAAATTATGGTTATTGAGGTTAATAATACTATGGGATCAAAATGACCCCCAAATTCTATGATTTAAGCAGTTTTTTAGGGTTTTTTAAAAAAAAACACCCGAATCCAAAACACACCCGAATCCGACTAAAAAAATTTCGGTGAGGTTTTGCCAAAACGCGTTCGAACCCAAAACACGGCCGCGGAACCGAACCCAAAACCAAAACACAAAACCCGAAAAATTGCCGGTGCACATCACTAATATATATATATCTATCCATGTTCACATAGATGCACTCACCTTCAATTCAGCATGCAGGGTGCGTCCTTAATTGTCCCTCCTCAGGAAACTTCCATACCCATTGAAACGAGGGCACTCACTACTTTGTCACATTTGAAGATACTAAAAACCTTTATTAGTTCAATCTTCAGGCACAGCTACAATAGTTCAATCTGTTATCTTAGTACAGAAAGCATGTCCATTTATATGGAGTCCAATATTCAGCTGTTAGGGTCTCTTGCCCTGTGCTGCCACGTCGTCATGGCAACCGGGAGACAAGTGCTAGTGGAGTAACCTGAGCGCAGCTGATACTCCGGTTCGGGTCTTTTGCTGTGCAGTGGTTATAGGCTCTGTGCACGGCAGGGGATCCGGTGCTGGTTTTTGTGCTCACAGTCTGTGAGGTCTGAGTGGGGCGTGGACAGCACCTGCTTTATAAGGCCTCTTTTCAGGGTAAGCAGATGCTGCTGAATCTTTGTTGGTTAGTCAGTTCATGAAAGTTAGCCAGTACTGTGTAGCTTTGTATTTGTTTGTTGCTTACTGCAAATAGGCCTGGGAATTTGGTATTACACTCTGCCAATCCAGACCTAGCAGTAAGACTGGAGTCAGTCGTTTAGCTTGCTGGGGTTCTGTTACTACTCTGTGTACTTAGCAAGTTTGCGGCTGTATTCTAAGACTTGCCTGTCTAATCCTGTCTCACTGTGCTAGGTGTCAGGGGTCAGTTTAGTGGCAGTAAGCTAAAACCTGTGCACTGCAAGTGAGAATTAGGATTGTGGAGATTCTCCTTGTGTCTATCATTCCATCTCTGACCAAGGAGTTTACTGCCACACCCGTTGGTAACCCTTTAGGGTTTTGCTGTTGCCCTTAGCAACAGCATTTAGGGTTCTCTACGTATTAAAACACAACATCTTGCTTTTTCCATCTTAGCAGTTCTAATACAAGGGAGATACCCAGTTCCTTAGCCTCTGGGCTTCTCTGTTCACTTTGTGTGTATTTTGTTACCCTATCACCTTCTGTGTACGTTATGTCATATCCCCCAGTTTGTCTGTGAGTCCATCTGTTTTGCATAACAGTTCAAACACCAGTACATTCCTGCAGACACTGGAGTGCATAACAGTTCTGACACCAGTACTTTCCTGCTGGCACTGGTGTGCATAACATATTCAGCAGCCTAATACTCCTGTTGAAATTTTGTGGGAATATGGAGCATACCCCTCAAAATACGTTGCAACAGGTGGTCGATCAGGTGCAGGTCCTGACTCGACAATTTAATGATTTGTCCATTAAAATGCACACCTCCCAGGCTGCTGGCGGAGCTCCCGCAGCAGCATTACCTGCAGGGGTTAAGGAGCCAAAAGTAAATCTCCCGGATCGTTTTTCTGGAGATCGCTCGCAGTTCTTTTGTTTCAAGGAGAGCTGCAAGCTATACTTCCGGCTTAGGCCTCAGTCTTCTGGGTCGGAGATTCAGCGGGTGGGCATAGTGATTTCCTTTCTACAAGGAGACCCACAGGTCTGGGCATATGGGTTGCAGCCTGACTGTCCGTCGCTTAAAAGTGTTGATGCTTTTTTTGCGGCACTGGGCATGTTGTATGATGACCCTGACAAGACGGCCTCAGCCGAGGCTCAGATTTCGATCCTTAAGCAAGGGCGAAGGCCAGTTGAGGTTTACTGTACGGAGTTTCGGAGGTTGGCCCATGATACCCAGTGGAATGACCCAGCCCTGAGACACCAGTACCGAAGAGGTCTTTCTAACCAGATAAAGGACCAACTGGTACAATATCCCTTGCCTGATAGCTTGGATCAGCTCATGCAGTTATCCATCCGGGTGGATAGACGGCTGAGAGAGCGTAGGCTTGAAAGGGAGACTGAGATTTCCTTCCTTCCCAAGGGAACCTCAGACTCTGAGGAATTTTCTGAGGAGCCTATGCAGATTGGGGCTACCCGCCTCTCCTCGCGTGAGAAGACGCGGAGGAGACAGCAGGGGTTGTGTTTGTACTGTGGGAATAAAGGTCATGTGGTAGTATCATGCCCAGAAAAGCCGGAAAACTTCAGGGCCTGAGGGTGATGGGAAATATCCTGTCAGGCCAGAAGTCAGAATTTCCCAAGAAGACTTTTATCATTCCGGTGACCTTGAAGATCCTCGGTCAAACTGTCAAGACTGAGGCCTTTGTGGACAGTGGGGCCGACGGGGTTTTTATGGACCGCCAATTCGCCCTGAAACACTCTGTTCCCTTAGTACCCTTGGCATCGGAAATTGAGATTTGTGGGTTAAACGGGGAACCATTATCCCAAGGTAAAATTACCTCTTGCACTAGCCAGATTTCTTTGTTTATTGGAGCCACACACTCTGAAAAATTGTCCTTTTATGTGACTGTCTGTACTTTTGCCCCATTGGTGTTGGGGTTACCCTGGTTAAGGGCCCACAATCCTCAATTTGACTGGGTCTCTGGGGAGATTCTTAGTTGGGGTACTGATTGTTTCAGGAGTTGCTTGAGCCTTCCAGTCAGGCTCTCGCAGCTAAGTTTGCCAGGATTGCCAGGGTGTTATGCAGATTTTGCGGACGTGTTCTCCAAAAAAGTTGCAGAGGTACTACCTCCCCATCGCCCCTATGACTGTGCCATTGATTTGTTGCCAAATGCTAAGCTTCCCAAGAGCAGGTTGTACTCCCTGTCACGTCCTGAGACTCAGGCTATGGCAGAGTACATTCAGGAGAACTTGGCTAAGGGATTTATCAGACCTTCACAGTCTCCAGTTGGGTCGGGGTTCTTCTTCGTGGGTAAAAAGGACGGTTCGTTGCGACCCTGCATCGACTTCAGGGAATTGAACCGTATCACGATTAAAAACTCATACCCACTGCCTCTCATTTCGGTCTTGTTTGACCAGCTTCGTACTGCCACCATTTTTTCTAAGATTGACCTACGCGGTGCGTACAATCTAATCCGAATAAGAGAGGGGGATGAATGGAAGACTGCCTTTAATACCCACTCAGGGCATTATGAATATTTGGTGATGCCTTTTGGGCTCTGTAATGCCCCGGCAGTCTTCCAGGATTTCATGAATGATGTGCTCAGGGAATATTTGGATAGATTCTTAGTTGTATACTTAGATGACATCCTAATCTTCTCCCATTCCCTGGAGGAACATCGGAAGCATGTACGCTTAGTCCTCCAGAAACTCAGAGACCACCGGCTTGGGGCGAAGCTGGAGAAGTGCGAATTTGAAGTTCAGCAAATTGCATTTCTAGGATATATTATCTCCCCAGAAGGTTTCCAAATGGAGGGTTCCAAGGTAAAGGCAGTCCTGGATTGGGTGCAGCCCACTAGTTTGAAGGCGCTTCAGCGTTTCCTGGGCTTTGCAAATTTTTATAGACGATTTATCGCTGGATTTTCGTCTATAGTGGCGCCATTGGTGGCACTCACTAAGAAAGGGGCGGATGTTGCTCACTGGTCTTGTGAGGCTAAAGCGGCTTTTGCCCGTCTCAAAAGGGCATTTGTTTCGGCCAAGGTGCTGCGACACCCAGATCCAGAGCGTCCTTTTGTGGTGGAGGTGGATGCCTCTGAGATGGGTATTGGGGCAGTGCTTTCTCAGATGGGAGTGTCTGATAATCGCCTTCATCCCTGTGCTTACTTTTCCCGTAAATTTTCGCCTGCCGAGATGAATTATGACGTGGGTAACCGGGAATTGTTGGCTATTAAGGATGCACTCGAGGAGTGGAGACACTGGCTTGAGGGGGCTAAGTTTGTGGTCTCAATTCTCACTGACCATAAGAATCTGGCATATTTAGAGTCAGCGAAGCGTCTCAATGCCAGGCAGGCACGATGGGCTTTGTTTTTTGCTCGCTTTAATTTTTTGATAACATATCGCCCTGGGTCAAAAAACATCAAGGCTGATGCGCTCTCACGGAGTTTTGCTCCAATCCAGGAGACCACCGAGGAGCCGTTGCCCATTGTTTCCCCATCATGTATTAAAGTGGGCATTACCCAGGACCTCTTATCATTAGTCCTTAGAGCACAGGAGCAGGCTCCTCCAGACCTTCCGGTAGGTCTTTTGTTTGTGCCTCCTAGGTTAAGACAGCGAGTGTTCCTGGAATTCCATGCCAAGAAGTCGGCAGGTCACCCGGGTATTGCCAGAACTCGGGAGTTGCTATCTAGGGCGGTGTGGTGGCCCTCGGTGGCTAAGGATGTGGATCAGTGGGTTCGGGCATGTGACATCTGTGCCCGAAATAAGACTCCTAGAGGGGTTCCTGTTGGCCCATTACATCCACTCTCTATCCCATCTAAGCCATGGACCCACATTTCAATGGATTTTGTGGTGGACTTGCCCAAATCCTCGGGGATGACAGCCATCTGGGTTGTAGTTGACAGGTTTTCGAAGATGGCGCACTTCGTTCCACTGGTTGGGCTGCCATCAGCCAGACGCCTGTCTGAATTATTTATGCTGCATGTTGTGCGTCTCCACGGGTTGCCACTTGATGTGGTCTCTGACCGCGGATCCCAGTTTGTGGCCAAATTCTGGAGGGCATTTTGTTCCGATCTCCAGATTTCTGTCAGCTTGTCGTCAGGCTATCATCCGCAGTCTAATGGGCAGACGGAAAGGGTGAACCAGTCCTTGGAGCAGTTCCTCAGGTGTTATGTCTCCAAGTGTCAGACTGACTGGGTTGCTCATCTGTCCATGGCGGAGTTTGCCTATAACAACGCGGCTCACTCTGCTACAGGGATCTCTCCCTTCCTTTGTGTGTATGGGCATCATCCTAAGGCCAATTCTTTTGACCCCCTGGACTCCACGCCTGGTGGTTCCTCTGTGGTTTCGGTCCTTAGAGGTATTTGGCGGAAAGTGAAGAAAGCCCTTGTGTCTGTGTCATTAGTGACCAAAAGGGTTTTTGATAAGCGGAAAAGACCCTGCAGCTTCAAATTAGGAGACTTCGTCTGGTTGTCTACCAAGAATTTGAAGTTGAGACAGCCATCTCATAAGTTAGGGCCCCGGTTCATCGGCCCTTATAAGATCACCAGGGTTATCAATCCGGTGGCATTTCAGTTAGATCTGCCCCGTTCTTTGGGTATCAATAAAACATTTCATTGTTCCCTTTTAAAACGGGCGATTAGTAATCCTTCTTCCAGTGGAAGACCTTCCCCTCTTCTGATACGTGGCAAGAGGGAGTTTGTTGTTGAAAGGATTCTTGACTCCAAGGTGGTTCGGGGTCGGCTGTCATTTTTGGTGCACTGGAAGGGGTATGGCCCGGAGGAGCGGTCGTGGGTGCGCAGTTGTGATCTTCATGCCCCCAGACTGATACGCTCTTTCTTCTCGCAGTTCCCCGATAAACCCGGTGGTAGGGGTTCTTTGACCCCTCGTCAGAGGGGGGGTACTGTTAAGGTCTCTTGCCCTGTGCTGCCACGTCGTCATGGCAACCGGGAGACAAGTGCTAGTGGAGTAACCTGAGCGCAGCTGATACTCCGGTTCGGGTCTTTTGCTGTGCAGTGGTTATAGGCTCTGTGCACGGCAGGGGATCCGGTGCTGGTTTTTGTGCTCACAGTCTGTGAGGTCTGAGTGGGGCGTGGACAGCACCTGCTTTATAAGGCCTCTTTTCAGGGTAAGCAGATGCTGCTGAATCTTTGTTGGTTAGTCAGTTCATGAAAGTTAGCCAGTACTGTGTAGCTTTGTATTTGTTTGTTGCTTACTGCAAATAGGCCTGGGAATTTGGTATTACACTCTGCCAATCCAGACCTAGCAGTAAGACTGGAGTCAGTCGTTTAGCTTGCTGGGGTTCTGTTACTACTCTGTGTACTTAGCAAGTTTGCGGCTGTATTCTAAGACTTGCCTGTCTAATCCTGTCTCACTGTGCTAGGTGTCAGGGGTCAGTTTAGTGGCAGTAAGCTAAAACCTGTGCACTGCAAGTGAGAATTAGGATTGTGGAGATTCTCCTTGTGTCTATCATTCCATCTCTGACCAAGGAGTTTACTGCCACACCCGTTGGTAACCCTTTAGGGTTTTGCTGTTGCCCTTAGCAACAGCATTTAGGGTTCTCTACGTATTAAAACACAACATCTTGCTTTTTCCATCTTAGCAGTTCTAATACAAGGGAGATACCCAGTTCCTTAGCCTCTGGGCTTCTCTGTTCACTTTGTGTGTATTTTGTTACCCTATCACCTTCTGTGTACGTTATGTCATATCCCCCAGTTTGTCTGTGAGTCCATCTGTTTTGCATAACAGTTCAAACACCAGTACATTCCTGCAGACACTGGAGTGCATAACAGTTCTGACACCAGTACTTTCCTGCTGGCACTGGTGTGCATAACATCAGCACACTCATTCACTTTGTATTATATAAATTTCAATGAAAAGAGTTGGATAATCACCTATCATTTATATTCATGTGCAGGGCCGGTTCTAGACCTTGTGGCGCCCAGGGCGAAAGTTTCCTGTGGGTCCCCCCCCCCCAACAGCTGGTGCACGCCGATGGCACGCGCCCCAAAACAGGGGTGTGGCATCTTCATAGGGAAGGGGCGTGGCTTCTTCATGGGGAAAGGGCATGCCCACAGTTATCCCTCTGTACTTGTGCCCCCCTGTAGCTGTGCCCCAGTAGTTGTGCCCCCAGTCAGAGGCGTCGGAACTGGGGGGGGCAAGGGGGCAGCTCGCCCCCCCCCCAAACATAGAGAGGCGCCGATCAGGGTACGGGAGGAGCGGAGGAGCGATGTGCGGTCAGGTGAAAGACCGCACATTACATCCTCCTCTCCGTGAGTGAACATCCCAGGCCCGGTGTGGCCCCTCCCCCGTCATTTTCAGCCTTTTTTATTAAATTATTATTGCTGCCGCTGCGCTGCTAGTCATACAGCAGCAGCAGCAGCATGCCTGCAGTCTGAGGAGCTCCGCCTCCTTGAGCTCTGCGAGGTTCCCGGCCGTCAGCATGAGGGAGGAGGATCTCTCCCCGCGCTATAGATGCAGACGGCGGACCTACTGAGCCTAGAGGCGGACAGGTGAGCGGGAACGGAGAGGGTGAGGAAGCTGGCTGTGGACTGTGCGGCAGGAGCATACCCGGGGACAGCGTGGGGGAGAGAGGGAAGAGGCGGCTGGAGGCATCATGACAGCGGGTGAGGGGGAGGAAGCTGCCTGTGATGCTGGAAGCATCCCCTTTGCTCTGTGAAAGGGGGTGGAGGAGGCTGTCTGTGCTGCTGGGAGGCATCCCCTGCCCCTGTCATCGTGCAGTGGGTGGGGGGTTAGGAGGTTGGCTGTGCCCTATCATCCACTATCCACCTGTCACCCTCACCATGTCACCCACTATCCACCCATCACCCTCACCATGTCACCCACTATCCCCCGTCACCCTCACCATTTCACCCGCTATCCATCTGTCACCCGCTATCCCACCTGTCACCCTCACCATGTCACCCGCTATCCACCTGTCACCCTCACCATGTCAACCGCTATCCACCCGTCACCCTCACCATGTCACCCGCTATCCACCTGTCACCCGCTATCCCACCTGTTACCATCACCATGTCACCCGCTATCCCCCCATCACCCTCACCATGTCACCCGCTATCCACCCGTCACCCTCACCATGTCCCCCTGTCACCCTCACCATGTCACCCGCTACCCCCCTGTCACCCTCACCATGTCACCCGCTATCTCCCTGTCACCCTCACCATGTCACCCGGTATCTCCCTGTCACCCTCACCATGTCACCCGCTATCCCCCTGTCACCCACACCATGTCACCCGCTATCCCCCTGTCACCCTCACCATGTCACCTGCTATCCCCTCTGTCACCCTCACCATGTCACCCACTATCCCCCGTCAACCTCACCATGTCGCCCGCTATCCCCCCTGTCACCCTCACCATGTCACCCCCTAACCCCCTGTCACCCTCACCATGTCACCCTCTATTCCCCTGTCACCCTCACCATGTCTCCCCCTGTCACCCTCACCATGTCACCCCCTATCCCGCTGTCACCCTCACCATGTCACCCGCTATCCCCCTGTCACCCTCACCATGTCACCCTCACCATGTCACTTGCTATCCCCCCTGTCACCCTCACCATGTCACCCTCACCATGTCACCCACTATCCCCCTGTCACCCTCACCATGTCGCCCACTATCCCCCTGTCATCCTCACCATTTCGCCCACTATCCCCCGGACACCCTCACCATGTCACCCACTATCTCCCTGTCACTCTCACCATGTCACCCACTATCCACCCTTCACCCTCACCATGTCACCCACTATCCCCGTCACCCTCACCATGTCACCCACTATCTCCCTGTCTCTCTCACCATGTCACCCACTATCCACCTGTCACCCTCACCATGTCACCCGTTATCCCCCTGTCACCCTCACCATGTCACCCACTATCCCCCTGTCACTCTCTCTCCCTGTAACTCTCTCTCCCTGTCGCCCACTATCTACATCACCTAGTATCTCCCTGTCACCCTCACCATGTTACCCACTATCCACCTGTCACCCATTATCTCCGTCATTCTCTCTCCCTGTAACTCTCTCTCCCTGTCACCCACTATCTCCATCACCTAGTATCTCCCTGTCTCCCTCACCATGTCACCCACTATTTTTCTGTCACCCAATGTCTTTCTGTCACCCACTATTTCCCTGACACTTTCTATCTATCTCCCTGTCACACCTCCTTGCTGAGAAGTGCTGCTGTTGCTGCCGGCTGCCAGCGCTTGGCACTGTGACAGGCAGCAGCTGTGCCGGCAGCATGAAAAGCGGCCTCCCCCTCTCTACCTCCTTACTGAGGGAGCCGCACTGTCGTGCCTGTTGCTGCCGCTGCTGCCAGAGCCTGTCTCACTTACCACAGGCAGCGCAGCAGTGGGGCCGGCGGCATGAAGAGATGTGCCGCCCACCCGCCCAGGAAGACCACACTATCTCAGGCAGCTCTGAGTACTCTCCGAGTCCCGAGCTCCGCCTCCCCAGTGGGCTGCTCTAAATCGAAGGGATCGCTGCAGCACACAGACAGAATCCCACGTGTGACAGGCTGCTGCCTCTTCCTAAAGAAGAGAGGAGGCACTACTTATACTCCAAATATACGGTAGTCAACAGTCGGGGGGGGGGGGGGGGCTCTCCATATGTTCTAATCTGATTCTGTATATGAATGTTTAATACACACTTGGATTTAGAGTATTTTATTTATTTTAATAAAGCTATTTTTATAGGCCCCTTCCCTCACTTTCCTTGTAAGTCCACCCTCAGTACCCCTGCCTTCACCCTCCCTTTAACACCCCATCAGCGCCCATGTCCTCACCCTCCCTGTAACTCCCCATCAGTGTCCCTGCCCTCACCCGCCCTGTAATTCCCCATCAGCATCCCTGCCCTCACCCTTCATGTAGCTCCCTCAGTGTGCACTCACCCTCCTTCTAACTGCCCCCTCAGCATCCCTACTCTCACCCTCCCTGTAACTCTCCCCTCAGCGTCCCAGCCCTCACCCTCCCTGTAACTCTCCCCTCAGCGTCCCAGCCCTCACCCTCCCTGTAACTCCCCCCTCAGTGCTCCTCACACTCCTTGTAACTCCCTGTCAGTGCCCATGCCCTCACCCTCCATGTAACTCCCCTTCAGTGTCCCTGCCCTCACCCGCCATGAAACTCCCCGTTAGCGTCCCTGCCCTCACCCTTCATGTAGCTCCCCCCTCAGTGTGCACTCACTCTCCCTCTAACTCCCCCCTCAGCATCCCTACTCTCACCCTCCCTGCAACTCCCCCCTCAGCGTCCCAGCCCTCATCCTCCCTCTAACTGCACCCTCAGTGCCCCTGCCCTCACCCTCCCTGTAACTCCCCCCTCAGTGCTCCTCACACTCCTTCTAACTCCCTGTCAGCATCCATACCCTCAGTCTCCCTTTAACTCCCCCCTCAGCATCCCTGCCCTCACTGTAACTTCCTCTCAGCATCCCTACTCTCACCTCCCCTGTAGCTCCCCCCTCAGCGTCCCAGCCCTCACCCTCCCTGTAACTCCCCCCTCAACATCCCTGCCCTCACCCTCCCTGTAACTCCCCCCTCAACATCCCTGCCCTCCCTGTAACTTCCTCTCAGCATCCCTACTCTCACCCCCCCCCTGTAACTCCCCCCTCAGCGTCCCAGCCCTCAGCCTCCCTGTAACTCCTCCCTCAGCATCCCTGCCCTCACCCTCCCTGTAACTCCTCCCTCAGCGTCCCAGCCCTCAGCCTCCCTGTAACTCCTCCCTCAGCATTCCTGCCCTCACCCTCCCTGTAACTCCCTTTCAGCATCCCTGCCCTCACACTCCCTGTAACTCCCAAGGCCACTGCTAAAAGTCACCTCGACGCCCCAGCACTGCACTGGTCACTGCTAGTGCTTGACCTACTCTCCCTGCTACATGGGGCACATGGTGGGAAACTAGAGTGGCATGGGAGAGCTGAGCTGCTAATTTTGCTGTTCTGTGTTCAAATAGTCGCCACCTCCAAGGGGAGTGTATATTTGGCGTGCAAGTGTGCGATTGCATGTGTAGCCGAGCTGCTAAAATCCACTAAAATCAACTTTGTGCAGTCTCTGCGCAGCTCAGGACTTACTCCTACAGTGCGATCACATCAGGCTGATAGGGGCCGGAGCTGACATCAGATACCCTCCCTAAAAACGCTTGGGGACACCTGCGATTTTCCGGACACTCCCAGTAAACGGTCAGTTACCACCCACAAATGGCCTCTTCCTGTCAATAACCTTGCGAACACCCGTGCAAATGGATTTTTCGAATCATCCCCTCGCTGACCAGAGATGCCCTTTGTTGCTGTCCAATGCGCGTGCGCAGTTAATACCTGATTGCCCACTGTGCGAAAACATACAGCAGCGATCAGATCTGAATGATCCCCTTAGTGTGGATCTGGCCTTCTCAGTGTATTTCAGGTGGATCTGGCCTTTAGCGATTCAGCAATTTAGGGGCGCCAAAATGAGATTATATCTTGCCCCCCCAACCTAAAAACGTTCTGACGCCCCTGCCCCCAGTAGATGTACCCCCAGCAGCTGTGCCCCCAGTTAATTTTCCCCCAGTAGCTGTTCCCCCTGCTGTAGCAGTGCTCCCTTTAGTAGTGCCCCCTGTAGCTGTGCCCCTTGTAGCTGTGCCCCCAGTAGCAGTGCCCCCTGTAGCAGTGCCCCCAGTTGATTTGCACCCTGTAGCAGTGCCCCCTGTAGCTGTGCCCCCAGTTGATTTGCACCCTGTATTAGTGCCCCCTGTAGTAGTGCCCCCAGTATGTGCCCCCTGTAGATTTGCCCCCAGTAGTTGTGCCCCCTGTAGCTGTGCCCCCAGTTAATTTTCTCCCAGTAGCTGTTCCCCCTGTAGCAGTGCCCCCTTTCATAGTGCCCCTAGTAGTTGTGCACCAGTAGCTGTGCCCCCTGTAGTTGTACCCCCTGTAGATTTGCCCCAGTAGCTGTGCTCCTTGTAGCTGTGCCCCCTGTAGGGGGCTGCCCCTGTAGTGGTGCCCCCATTAGCTGTGCCTCCTGTAGTAGTGTCCCCTGTAGTAGTGCCACTTTGAAACCCTAAAAAAAAAAAAAAAAACAATACTTACCAGCCTCGCTACTGCTTCCGGACCGCTGCTGCTGCTGTCTCCGGGCACCGGCTCCTCTCTATGGGAGAGACGTCATGACGTCTCTCCCATAGCAGCGCCGCACTAACACTAGGGGACAATTTTGACCTGTAGCGTCAGTCAGCAGCTACGCCGGATGCGCGGCCGCAGCTGCCGGGGGCCGGGGAGCAGGTGTGGAGGGAGGGTGCATTAGTAGCGTCTCTTGCCACGGTGGCGGCGCCCTCGGGGTAGCGGCGCCCCGGGCAAAAAGCCTGCTTGCCCGTGGCAAGAGCTGCTACTGTTCATGTGATAATGTGAACTAATAAAGGTTTTTAGTATCTTCAAATGTGATAAAGTAGTGAGTGCCCTCGTTTCAATGGATATATATATATATATATATATATATATATATATGTAGCCCCATGTAAAACGGCACTTAGCAAGATATACCAGAGACGTCTCTCAGATTTTGAAATCTGAGAGACGTCTCTGGTATATCTTGCTGAGTGCCGTTTTGCATGGGACTTACATATAATTATTTTACTCGGGCACTGGCTACATTGTGACTAATTGGTGCAGTGCCAGTCAACACATATATATATATATATATATATACTCACAGTATATGAGATGGTACAGAATAAAGTTTCATGTGTGTCTTGCGCTGGAACATCTGTCTTGAGGCACTAGCAATAGTCCGCAAGCATATTCACATGCCAGCTGTCCTGGTACCTCTCTTCCATCACTCGAATGTCATGATGAAAGCGCTCTCTTTGCTCCTCACTGAGATCGACGCAGTTTTCAGGAAAGTAGCCTAAATGCGCGCCGAGGAAATGCATCTTTCAGGGACGTGCGGTGAGGTAAATAGCTAGTGAAGCACTGGCTAGTACCAGAGACAGATTTACTGTACACACAATATATGAGCTAAATGATTCATGTGGACATTATACACAGGTGCAGCAGTATAAAATCCTGGAAATGTGTTGAGCTTTGATCGGAAATGTGCAGAAAAGATAGGCAGGAGAGTCACTCCCCTGCCACAGACTTTTTACTCAGAGTTTTGACTATAAAAATGATTTGAATAATGCAAAGAAGATATTTCTAATATATTTTTTGTATTTTTCATATACTTTATGTAACTAAACATCTGGCATATACGTTAGTATGACAGGGAAGGATCTGCCTCACCCCTCCGCACGTCACTGGCATCTTTATGGAAATATGTGCACCAAGAGCCGGGAAGCTGCACAGGAGTTCCTCGACAACATGTTTGTACTCAGGGCTTCGAGGTTGCTCAGAAAGTTTGTGATAATTGACTTGAATGCGAGCCAGGCACTCCTCTAATTGTCCTCCATACTTTTGTTAAATTTAGTATCTCTCGTAAGCTCCCTGATCAGGACACTTTTGCATCTTGTTGCTCCAGCGCAACACAAGTCTTGCAGCATATGTGAGGTGCAAAGGCTTTGTCCTGGTCAGCATTTTTAGCTCCAAAGTACTGTAGGCGTGATACTGTACATTTTCCTCTTTTCCTCACAAAAGAAGTGATTTTCGATAGCCGATCTGATGTGACTGGGTCACACATGTAGGAAAACCTGTTTGGGTGATTCTTACACTTTCTATTCATTTTATAAAACAGTAACGTATCATTCAGAGAGTTCAAGCCAGACTACCTGGAGCAGCGAGCAGCTATATATCAGCACACCTTAATCCGAATCCCCACCCCTGTAGATAATCTCTAGGAGGATTGTCAGGATGTGAATATGTTTTCGGACTATTGCTGGTGCCTCAAGAGAGATGTTCCAGGTGCAATACATACACGAAAGTCTTTGAAAAGTTTCTTTCTTCCAGAATAACTGTATATGTGTACTACGTATAGATAGATAGATAGATAGATAGATAGATAGATAGATAGATAGATAGATAGATAGATAGATAGAATTGATACAATTGATGCAAATGTAAGTCTGCTTTTAAACAATAAACATTATATTTTCGGAATATGAACTTTTTACAATTTCAGAGAGCAAAAAAAACTGACCCGATTGAGCAAAATGAGTTTAATTATTTAATTCATAATGCACTAAATATAAAAGATCACCTATGAAAATCTAAACCTCAAATGACGCAAACCAGTATAATTAGGGCTTATTGCCAAAGTACTGATTTAAAAGATGTACTGAAATGCATAAATCCACATAGCCAGTACTTCACGTTAGACAGAATTAGATAGTGTGCCCCCATTTATGATATGGCTGACATTATCGATTCATAAGCATTGGAATGTGATATTTGCTTAAATACATGCTGATCAATGTTTTTCAGGATGAGTAAGGGCAGTTCTGAAATAGGGTAGTATGGGGTGTTACGGAGTACCATTAAGAAATATGGTGGTGGTACACAGAACCACCAGCCCACTGCTGGGGCATAATATGTGTGTGGGAAATGAAATGGTGTCAGTGGCATAACTGTGTGTGGCATAATATGTAAGGCATTACGGTGTGTGGCATAATGTGTAATAAGCAATACGGTGTTTGGCATAATGTGTAAGGGGCATTACCGTGTGTGGCATAATGTGGCCATGCCCCTATTTTCACGTAGCCACTTCCCTAGTTTTGTGTGACCACACACCCTCATGACACGTGACCACGCCCGTTTTACTATAAATACCACCAAGTAAAAATTCTACTTGCACCACTGAGTAAGGCCCTCTGTAATAAAACACTGAGCACTCTTGGCACCATTTTGCACTGCCACTAACCACGATGCCAGTCACTTTGCAGTCAGAGTAGGGAGGAGAAGGGATAAGCAGACACAACCAATATCTGTGAGAGGCTGCCCCCATGGACACCCCCACTTATATCATGTTTCTGATCCCATTACTACAACTACTAGTGCTGTGCCCCTACAGCCAGGAGCAACTCTCACCCACACTACCTGCAGTCTCGCCATCAGGCAGCAGGAACTCCTTGTATAGTCGGATAAACAGGGAGAAGGTGCACAGGATGGCCTGGACATACAAAGGGCTGAGCCGCATGGTGCACACAGGACACTGCATGTTCACCCAGCTGTTGATGACCTCAATCTGAAAATACTAGCGCAATTACTGGAGCAGTGTCGGCAGTTCAGTGCCATGGGCAGCTCCTCCAGGGGCTGATGTACCATGCACAGCAATGGCCACGGCAGCAAGCTATGGGGTGAGGAAGTGAGTGGCCAGCGGTGGCTACTACCCACGGACATTGCGGCTACCTTCAATGCAGTTATGAACCTTTTAGGGAGTTTGACCAGCAGCACTCACTCCAGTGGGTCCAGGTGTGTACACTGCCCCGCAGGACTTCCATCAGAAATTGTGAGGCCTGGGACTGACAAAATAGGCAGGGCCCCCACAACTACTCCCATAGATCACCAGACAGGATCAGTCACAGTCATAAACAGAATTAAAGCTACACACCTGCTATTTCTCTTTCCGTTCCTCTTTCTGCAGTATGCACAACTGGGCTATCTATAATTCTGCCAATCTAGTATATATAGCTCTCTCCCACTCTCTTCCTCTCTATACCTGGCTCCTCTCTTTTTTCCCCTTTATTGCACCTACTTATCCCTATTACATGCACAGCTATCTTTTTCTTTGCTCCTTCCTCTATTATGTACCAAGCTTTCTGTCACTGTGCACCTGTCTAGATAATACAGGCAGCCAGCTGCTCTACTCAACTATCTTCTCTCTCCTTCTACATCTCCACTCTCCCTCTCCAGCACTAGCCAGGATGTCCCCACACCCTGCATCCACTTGCATGACTTATCACCTTTTCTGACCTCCAGTTCCTTCTTCTCCTGTGACCTTGTGATATCAAGTATGCCGGCTCAACAACAAAAAACTTTATTGAACAGACGGGTTGCTGGGCACGAGGGTAGTTGCAGGTGGCGCACTGCTAGGTGCGGGTCCCCTCTTCAACCATTATGCAGGGAGCCGGGGGAGGCAGCAGTAGGAGCAGCCAGCCCCCCCTTTCTGTTGAATATACCCGAGACTTGCCCAGGACACATGCCCAGTTCACTCATCCTTGTTACACCTTTGAACACTAGTCTGATATCACGCCTGACTTGGATCCGAAAATGAGTCATTATCCCGCTGTTGGATCTCATGGCTTTTGGATTCTATATCGTCCCGGTGATCTGCGCCATCTTCACTCCGGATTTGGAGAGTGCACAGTAAGGATGTGTTCCTTCTGTGCTGTAATCGGATAGGCAGGTTAGAGAAGGGGGGCAGGAGAGAGCAGAGGGGTTGCAGCAGGAGAGCTGAGTTAACCTGGGGTGCTGCTTGTGTAGGTGTGCTGTGACTGCCACTGTGTTAGGACTCCACATAGTAGACAGTGCACTGCATATAGCATACTGTGGCTGTGTATAGGATCAGTTGTTGTTTTCATGTCTATAAGGGGCTGTGTACTGCCGTACACTACTGCTATTTCCTCTGTGTGTGATCCAAAGCAAAAAAAATATTTCTATTGCTGCGTCACTCTGACTACTAGTACTGCGTCTGTCGTACACTACTGCTATATATCTCTGTGTGATCAAAAACAAAAAATATATTTCTATTGGTGCGTCACTCTGACTACTAGTGCTGTGGCTGTCACACACTACTGGTATATATCTGTATGTGATCCAAAGCAAAAAATATATTTCTATTGGTGTGTCACTCAGTGACGACCACTAGTACTGCCGTACACTACTGCTATATATCTGTGTGTGATCCAGAGCAAAAATGATATTTCTAGTGGTGTATCACTCTGACTACTAGTGCTGCAGCTGCCATACACTACTGCTATATATATATGTGTGTGTGTGTGTGTGTGTGTGTGTGTGTGTGTGTGTGTGTGTGTGTGTGATCCAAAAATTATATTTCTATTGGTGCATCACTCGGACTACTAGTGCTGTATGTGTCGTACACTACTGCTATATATCTGTGTGTGATCCAAAGCAAAAAATATATTTTTATTGGTGTGTCACTCTGAATACTACTACTGCGGCTGCTGTACACTACTGCTATATATCTGTGTATGATCCAAAGCAAAAAATATATTTCTATTGGTACTTCACTCTGACTACTAGTACTACAGCTGCCATACACTACTGCTATATATATGTGCGTGATCGAGAGCAAAAAATATATTTCTATTGGTGCGTCACTTAGTGATGACTACTAGTACTGCCGTATAGTACTGCTATATATCTGTGTGTGATCAAAAGTAAAAAATATATTTCTATTGGTGTGTCACTCAGTGACTACTAATACAGCGGCTGTGAGGAAAAAGCTACATTTTATGAAGAGACCCACAGATCAGCCAGGAACAAGTTTTAACATCTGATCCTGAATAAAGGAGCTGCCTACAATTACTGACATGCCTACTGTCACTGCTTATGATGCTGTCACCATTGAAAGAATGGTTGGCGACTATTGTATCCAGTGATAGCATCCAAATAGACATGTCAGACAGTCCATTTCAATGCTGGCAGGAAAAAGAGGCAATTTGGAGGCCCTTGCACAAACTAGCTTTGTTTTACTTACGTTGCCCCCCCCCCCCCCTCCAGTGTGTACTCAGAAAGAGTTTCTAGTGCAGCCAGTAACCTTGTCAGCGATCGGCATAGGAGGTTACTTCCCCAAAATGTGGAAAAGATGATGTTCATCGAAATTAATTACAATTTCCACGTGGAAGACCTTTACCAGCAAGTGCCTCCACAAAGTACAGAGGGACCTGTGATGGTGGATGGTCTGTGAAGACGAGGATGCACACACTGATGGGGGTGAGTCATCGGAGGATGATGACGACATCTTTCTTCTGTAGAGCCAGTTTGTGCAGGGAGAGATCAATTGCTTCTTTTTTGTGGGGGCACAAACAAACCAATCATTTCAGCCACAGATATGAAAGTCCCTGTGGCTGAAATGATTGGTTTGTTGAAGTGTGCATGTCCTGTTTATACAACAAGGACAATTCCATCTTGCACCTCTTTTCTTTGCATTATGTGCTCTTTGGAACATTGTTTGGGCGTACTTTGTAAAACTGCTATCCTGTCTGCCACTGCAGTGCCACTCCTAGATGTGCCAGGTGTTTGTGCCACCCACTTCTGTCTCTTAGCTTAGTCATCCAGCTACCTCGGTGTAATCTTTTGGCCTAAAAACAATATTGTGAGCTGTGAGGTGTTCAGAATAGACTGGAATTGAGTGGAAATGAATGTTATTGAAGTTAATAATACTGTAGGAACAAAAACGCCACCAAATTCTGTTATTTTAGCTGTTTTGATGATTTTTTCTAAAAAAAAATAATTGTTATGGTAGACTTACCGT
This sequence comes from Pseudophryne corroboree, assembly GCF_028390025.1. NCBI lineage: Eukaryota > Metazoa > Chordata > Amphibia > Anura > Myobatrachidae > Pseudophryne > Pseudophryne corroboree. The sequence continues at coordinate 750,791,299 of NC_086444.1, forward strand.
TGACAAACGCTATTTCTCCTAAGTCCACAGGCTCCACAGGATAACATTGGGATATGAGGTAGCGACAGCGGATTGGCACCAAACGATCAACGCTTTTGGCCTCCCAGCTTGCAACGGGCCCGTCCCTCTATCCCCGCCTCCTGGCTCAGGCAAATCAGTTGTTTTTCCAAAGCTCAAGGCAGGAGCATCATAGAAAGCCCTAATCAGGCGAGAAGAACACATATACACACCCTTCCGTACAAGAAGGAAGAGGTTATTGAGTGTAAGGATCCTGAAATCAGGTGCGTCAGGGTGGGATACCGAATTCAGCGTCCTGAGAGGAAAAGGTATCAAAGGCATAATGTCTTATGAATGTGTTAATGGAAGACCATGTGGCTGCCTTACATATCTGTTCTGCTGAAGCACCACATTGTGCTGCCCTTGATGGACCTACCTTATGAATAGAGTGAGCAGAAACATTAGCCGGAATAGGGAGATCAGCTTGAGAATATGCTTCTGAAATAGTCATCCGAAGCCACCTCGCCAGTGTCTGCTTGTCAAATCCGTAGAGAACGAAGAAAGTATCTGTCTTTATGATGGTACTGGTATAATCCACGTAGATCCTTAAAGCACGGACTACGTCCAACGATGCATCTCCCACAGAAAGGTCCGGCCCCTGGAAGGCCGGGACTACAATTTCTTTGTTACTGTTGAATTCAGACACTACCTTAGGAAGATAACCACCAGATTTGGTTCTGAGAACCGCTCTATCTGGATAAAAATAAATCAGAAAAGGAGGGCGATATAACAATGCCGCTAAATCGGAAACTCTTTTAGCTGAAGCAATGGCCAGTAGAAAGAGAACTTTAGCTGTTAACCATTTAAGAGCCACTCATTTTAGTGGTTCAAATGGGGCAACTTGAAGAGCCTTTAGGACTAAACTTAAGGAGGAACATAAGGACGTTGAATGTGCAGCATTCCCTGGAAAAAAGTGTGCACATCCTGTAGGTTAGCAATTTTCTTTTGGAAAATGCTGACACTTGCGCTCTCAAGGAAGCCACCCGTAGACCTTTGTCCATTCCTGCCTGAAGGAATGCTAAGACTCTGTAAACTCTGAAAGACCTAGGGTCAAATTTTCGGTCACTGCACCATTGAATATATGCTTACCATATTCGGTGATAAATGCAAGCTGAGGAAGGTTTCCTTGTTCTAAGCATTGGTTGAATTACCTGTTGAATCCTCTTGCTTTCAGGATGGAAGTCTCAAGAGCCACGCCATCAAAGACAGTCGATCCAGGTGCTTGTGATTGCAAGGACCCTGAGACAGTAGATCTGGACTTTGAGGGGGTAGGAATGGAGCATCCATCGACATCCTCTGCAGATCTGTGTACCAATGTCTTCTGGACCAAGCCGGAGATATTAGTATCACGGCGCCCTTTCCTTGTTTTGCCTTTCGCATCACCCTGGGTAACAGGGCGATTGGTGGAGACACATAGGCCAGAGGAAAGTCTCATCTCACTGACAGGGCATCCACAAAGGTCGCTCTGGAATCCTTTGTTCTTGACCTGTATGTGGAACTTTGTTGTTCTGATGGGACACCATGAGATCTATCTCCGGTAATCCCCACTTGTCTACCAGAGTTTGGAAGACCTTGGGGTGTAAAGCCCATTCGTTTGCATGAATGACATGTCGACTGAGAAAATCCGCTTCCCAGTTTAGGACTCCCGGAATGAATACTGCGGACAAGGCTGTATGATGACGTTCTGTCCACTTTAATGTGCGACTTACCTCCTCCATTGCTTTTTGGCTGTGAGTTCCTCCCTGATGGGGAATTGAACTGATTTCCCCAGAAGGATGTCCTTTACCTGAATTAGTGCCATATACTGAATATGGCCTAATATATTTATTGGCAGGCAACTTTCTTCCTTGGTCTCTGGAAGCAACTCCTTCCTGACACCGCTACCCAGCCCTAAAGACTGGCATCCGTTGTCAGAATTTCCCAATCTGATATCCAAAAGGGTCTTTGTCCAGATGGGATGTCTGTAGCCACCAGGTAATGACCTCTTTACTTTCAGAGGAAGGACCATTGTCTGCGTTTTTATTGTCTGATGAAAACCATTCCAATTGGACAGGATCAGACGTTGCAGAGGCCTCGAGTGGAACTGAGCATACTCCACCATGTGAAATGTCGACACCATCAACCCCATCACGCACATTGCGGTGTGAATGGATACCCTTTGACTGTGGAGCAGCTCCTGAATCCTTGACTAAATTTTGGATATTTTGTTCAGAGGTAGAATTACTCTCTGAAGAACTGAATCCAGGACAGCCCCCAAATGAGTCATCCGTTGTGACGGAACCAGGAACGACTTTGCCCAATTTATGAGCCAACCGTGTCTCTGCAAACAGGCTATTGTCTGTTGCTGATGACACTGAAGCAATTCCTCAGATTATGCCAGGATTAATAAATCATCAAGGAATGGAAAAATCCTTATCCCCTGCTGACAGAGATAAGCTGCCATTACCACCATCATTTTGGTGAATACTGTGGGAGCTGTGGCCAGTCCAAATGGTAGGACCTGAAAATGATGCTGGAGGATAGCAAACCTGAGATAGTGCTGATGGGACAGTGCTATAGGAACATGTAGGTAAACATCCTGGATATCCAGGGATGCCATAAAATTCTCCGGCTCCATGGCCAAAATAATGGAATGTAAAGTCTCCATATGAAACCGAGGTACCCAAATGTACTTGTTCAGCACTTTGAGATTGAGTGTGGGCCGGAACGACCCATTTGGCTTCTAGACTAGAAACAGGTTGGAATAAAAACCCTGTCCTCATTGCTCAGGAGGAACTGGAATTATCACTCCTAACTGAAGCAACTTCTGAACTGCCTCTTGCAAAGCCCTGGCCTTTGTATCCACTGAAGATGGGCTGGTACAAAAAAACCTTTGAGGAGGGTGTTTCTTGAAAGCAAACGCATATCCGTGAGATACTGCTTCTTGCACCCAGGCATCTGTGGTAGACTGCTGCAGATCTGTGCAAACTGAAGAAGTCGGCCTCCCACCCTGGGGTCCCCCAGGTGGAGGCCAGCACCATTAGGCTGATGGTTTATCTTCTGATTTGGAAGCCGGTCCTCTGGTAGCCCAATGCTTTTTATTCTTACCAGACTTGTCAGATTGAGACTGTTTGCCATAACCCTTTCCTTTTGCTTTTCCTTTAGTCCGAAAGGGCCAAAAAGCTGGTAATTTGTATAATTAAAAAAAAAAAAGCTGGTAATTTGTGGCTTGGATTTGTGTGTGGAAGGAAACTTTACTTTTTTGGAGTCTGCTCCTGACTCCAAAATGCTGTTTCATTCTTTACCAAAAAGAATATCTCCAGTAAAAGGCAAAGACTCCAGAACCTTCTTGGATTCTGAGTCAGCTTTCCATGTACATAGCCAAACCACTCTGCAAGCTGCTACTGCTGAGGCTGATGCCTGAGAGGCAATTGTACCCATATCCAATGCTGATTCTTCCATAAAAACAGCCGCCTGTTTGATATGTGCAATATGGGATTTTTGCTCTTTAGATGCCACTGAAAGATCATCCTCCAATGCATCAGCCCAGGCTGCCACTGTTTATGCCATCCAGGCTGAAGCCATGGCTGGTCTTACGATTGCCCCAGACAAAGAGAAAATTAATTTTTAGAAAAGCATCTATTTTCCAATCTGTGACATCATTTAATGATGTTGAAGGCAGAGGTAATGTAGATTTTCGCACCAATCGAATTACATGCATATCTACTTTGGGAGCCACCTCCCTTTTTAAACAGTCCCCAGCCAGAAGAGGATAATGGGAATTCCATTTCTTTGGAATTCTAAACTTCTTACTGGGCATAACCCAGGCCTCTTGCATAATTTCCGTCAGCTGTTCTGACCCAGAAAACTCAGTCCTAACTGTTTTGGGACGTTTAAACACAGGTGCCTTAGATTTTAGCAAAGGCTCTGCTGCCTCTTCTAAGAATAGAATGGCTTTCATAGCACTAAATAGCTCAGGTATGTCCACTGAGCTGAGGCCTTCCTACTCATCCCTGTATGAAGACCCGGAGTGCGATGAGTACTCATCCTTCGAAGAGTCCTCATCTGAAACATGTGTAGACTTTGAAGATGTAGTTTCATGTCTATGTGATCTACTTACCACTGGCCTTTCAGCCTGCTTTTACTGAGAGGCTGCCAATTCCTGTGCTGGATGTGATAAACCCCAGTTGGAATGTTGCATGTAGGGGTAAATAGGGTAACCTATCCCTGGTATAGGAGCTGGTATTATCCGCTCGGCTATATTGGATAATGTCTGTGCAAAAGTAGCCCATGGGGGTTCAACTTGAACCTGTGCCTGCCTCAACTAATTTAAGAGGCTTTGGTGAAAGCTAAAACAATTTGCGCATAATCCACTCTGAACCAGATACTGAGAGGTTAACCAAGCTTTGCAAGACAAACATGAAATGAGTGTTGGTGCTGCTATGGAGGGGATATCCTCCTCATCCTTGCCTCTCTTAGACATCATAAATAAATTACAAACCTGTACAGTGTTACTACACGATTTGTGACTGCAATCACTTTACATTTTGTTAAAGTGACATACAATCCGATCCCTCCCTGCTTTGCCCCAGCATTGAGGACCGGAATATACAGAAGACTGACAGAATTATTAGTAAAGTAGGCAATCACACTAGCAATCAGTCACAGGTTATACATTAGTATAATAAGCAATATGAGCAGATAATCAACTACAGATACATTTCAAGTATGTAGGAGAAACATATTACTGCATAAACTTATATAGGAGTTTAAACGTATTCAGTTGCACAGCGACAAAAACAGCAGTAATAGTTTACAGACTCATATGCCATAGGCACTTATCCAACTATTCGTACTATTCAGTAGATAGAGACTTAGGGGGTCATTCAGACCCGATCGCATGCTGCCTTTTTTTGCAGCCATGCGATCGGGTCTGAACAGCGCATGCGTATGGTCCGCAATGCGCAGGTGTGCCGGCACAGCTCAGGACTTACTCAGCCGCTGCGATGATCCTGGACGGAGCTGACGTCAGGAACCCTCCCTGGAAATGGCCGGGCACGCCTGCGTTTTCCTGAACACTCCCTGAAAACGGTGAGTTGACACCCAGAGATGGCCTCTTCCTGTCAATTTATCATTCAATCCATCGCTGCTAGGCGACGCCCGTCACTGGCGGCCGATGCCCCTGCGCATTACGGACCATATGCATGCGCTGTTCAGACCCGATCGCACGACTTTGAAAAAAGGCAGCGTGTGATCGGGTCTGAATGACCCCCTTAGTGCTGTATCACTTGGCCCAGGAGAGTGGGATACAGGGAAACTTCACCCCACTTCCAGGATCGATCAATACATTAGTGAATGTTGAGTATTTCCAGATGCTATTAGTATACACAATCGCCCTGGGAACCTACAGTGCACACAGACGCCCAAATGAACACTGACGCACCAGCCACACAGCCGCCTATGCTGTGACTGGGTCCTTTTTAGATAGACAGCGTCTCAGATGGAAGCGGGAACTCAGTTCATGGCAGGAAACTCAGAGGAAACTGGTCATGAACCAGGGGGGAGGGGCGACCAAAGGAGTGTCTTACTCCCCACTGCTGACATCAACCCTAGGGATCACGGCCTCATACTACCCCTGGAGCCTATGATCCCTGAGGCCTAGCGCTGGTGCACCCAAGGTGGCATCCGCATCAGCGACTGTTTGGTAGTCTTCATCTTGAAACAGTGCGGCTGTGTCCCATGTTTCTCCTACTAAGCGGAACTGATGCCTTACTTTCTCCCCGTGCTCCGGCCACAGCCTGGTAATGTCTGCTGGACTTGCTAGTACATCCTACACAGACACCAGCTGAAACAGCACTGTACATGTGGGTAAGCGTTGTCGCGACCTGGCGGGGAGTTGTTGGAGTGACTCTTTCCAAGGTACGTATAAGACTCTTTTTTAGAAAGATTGCTCAAAAAAACATAGTACGACTATAAAAAAACAACAATTTATGGCTGCTAAAATCCAGCAGCCCAGTGACCATGGTCTGGCTCCTGCCACACCAAACAAAAAACTGATTTGCTTGAGCCAGGAGGTGGGGATATAGGGACAGACAGGGCCGGTTCAAGGGCGCATAGCGCCCCGGGCAGGAAAGGGGGCGTGGCCTAATACAGGGGGCGTGGTCAGTTACGCCCCCTGTACATTCTAGCGCCGCTTGATTGCTGAGCGATGCGCGATGACGTCATCGCGCACCGCACAGCAAAAGGTCCTCTCCGCGAAGGGAAACTAGACGCTATGCGTCTAGTTCCCTTCGTGGAGAGGACCTTTGCTGTGCGGTGCGCGATGACGTCATCGCGCACCGCTCAGCAAAGTTACTCTCCACGAAGGGAAACTAGACGCATAGCGTCTAGTTCCCTTCACAGGGGACGGCAGCGGGCATTTGAGGCGGACGGGGGACACAGCGGGCAGCAGTGGCGGATCTTGCCACGGTGCGGCGCCCTCCGGATGGCGCCAGCGCCCTCCGGAAGGCGGCGCCCCGGGCAAAAGTCCTGCTTGCCCGTGGCAAGATCCGCTACTGGGGACAGACCTATTGCATGCTGGGAGGCCGAAAGCTTTGATCGTTTGGTGCCAATCCGCTGTCGCTACCTTATATCCCAATGTTATCCTGGGTTACCTGTGTTTGTGTTACCCTGCCAGAGAAATCCAGATCCAAAACCCGCAAGGGTGGTTTATTTAGCAAAACCGATCCAAAACACAAAGGAGATACAGGTCCAAAACCAAAACACAAAACCTGAAAAATGGCCCGTTGCACACCCCTAGTTATAACCAGAAAACATTTTTTGGGATCCTAGATTATCTCCTTATTGTCAGACATACAGTACCATATATTTTATTAGAATCCTTGTTGGTGTACAATATTCATGACCCACAGGCACTTGAGGTGTTAGAACCATGATACACTAACATTTGGGACCTAAGCTAATAAAAAAAATAAAAATAAAATAAAAGTTTGAGCACCACACCTTTGAATGACTTGTAGTAAACAGGCGACACAAGGAAAGGTGGTAGTGGTACAGTACATTTCATCCATAGTAACATAGTTAATGAGGTTACAAGAAGACAAACTGCCCACTGAGTTCAACCTGTATTATAATTTTGGCACTATACTGTATTTAGGTACGTTTACTACAATGACCCAGCTGAAGTAATGATTTTAAGCCTAATTAACAACTATAATTCGTGGTATTACTAAAAAAAACATATTTTTACTGCAACATCCCTGGATATTTTTTTGTCCAGAAATGTATCTAATCCATTTTTAAACATATTTACCGATTCTACCAGTTCCAAATCTTTAAGGCCCATACTGTGAAGAACCCTTTCCTTCGTTTGGTATGACATTTTCTCTCCTCTAGCCGCATGTCCTGTTTAGAGATCTCTCAATATATAAATTGCTAGATAGCTCCCCTTGTCCCTTTATATATTTGAAAATATTAATAATGTCTCCTCTTAGGCGCCTCTTTTCAAGTGTAAATATATTAAATCTAGTAAACCTTTCCTCATATTCCAGTTCCTCTAACCCCTTAACCAACTTTGTAGCTCGCCTTTGAACTCTTTCAAGTTCCAAGATATCTTTTTTATATTGTGGTGCCCAGAACTGAACACAATATTCCAGGTGTGGCCGTACCAAGATTTATATAGTGTCAGGATTATGCTCACATCCCTTGTCTCAATGCCCCGTTTTATGCATCCTAACACCTTATTTGCCTTCTTTGCTGCACTTTGACATTGTGTACTGCTACTTGTTAGACAGTGGATCACTCTGTGGTCTGTCTCCGTCCCCAGCACTAGAGGCAGCTTCCCTGCTCTAGTGTTTTCCCTACTAGTGACAGCTCAGTGCAGGAGGAGGTGCTTGGTGCACAGTCTGAGAGAGTTCTTCCTGGGAGAGACAACTGCACTGACATGCATCTTCTGCTCTCCTCAGTGTGTGACCTTGTCTACCCCGCAGCCGCACCCTGTGTGTATACAGCCGGATCCTGTGTGTACTAAGACGCTGTGTTACCGCTGTACTGCTTCACATGTGTACTGTGAGTTCCTGCTGCTGCAGAACATCTTCTTTATACTACAAGCTGTAATCTCTTTTATCTGAATAAACCAATCATCCTGGTTAAGTGCCATTGTGTGGACTAACATCCCTATCCGACACTGCAACACTCTGCCAACACTACTAAGCCCAGGGGTTAAAGTGAGCCGGAACGGGGCGGAACTGCGTTCCGTCAGTTCCACCAGGAGACGGAACGCAGTTCCGCCTCCCCCGGCTCACCTAACCCGATGTCCCGGGCGGCGCTGCAGGGAGATGCCGGGCGCCCGCTGAGATCGCGTTACCCTCTCCGCAGCGGCAGCCGGAGCTCAGTACTGAGCTCCGGCTTCCGGCTCTGTCAGTGCGCGCTATGGGAGAGACGTCATGACGTCTCTCCCATAGTGCCGAGGAGCGGGCGGCGAGAGAGGACTGCGGCGGGAGCGGGGCTTCGTAAGTATGGTGCTCCCCCCCCCCCTCCCTCCTATATGTGTACCACTGGCGGTGTTTCTACTGGGGGCTAGTTACTGGGGAGCTTTTACTACTGGGGGGCTTTACTACTGGGGCAAACTACAGAGGGGCAAACTACTGGGGGGCTTTACTACTGGGGCAAACTACAGAGGGGAAAACTACTGGGGGGCTTTAGTACTGGGGGCAAACTACTGGGGGGCTTTACTGCTGGGGCAAACTACAAGGGGCAAACTACTGGGGGCATTACTACAAGGGGGCAAGCTACAAAGGGGTAAACTACTGGCAGCATTACTACTGGGGGCTAAACTACAAGGGGGCATAATTACAGGAGCTAAACTACTGGGGGTATAACTACAAGGGGGCAAACTACTGGGGACATTACTAACTTTGGCAAACTACATGGGGGCTAAACTACAGGGGCTAAACAACTGGGGGCACAACTGCAGGGGGCATTACCACTGGGGGATAAACTACATGGGGCAAACTACATGAGGGCAAAACTACTGGGGGCATTACCACTCAGAGGCTAAACTAAAGGGGGTTGGGGAGTAAATTGCTGGGGTCATAACTGCAGGGGCATTACCAGTATGGGCATGACTACTGGGGCTAAACGACTAGGGGCAATACTACACAGGGGCATTACCATTAAGGGCATTACTGATGAGGTGCACAGTTAATGAGGGCATTGTAAAGGGGGCACTTCATAAGGGGCACTACTGTTGGGGGCATTGCATAAGGGGCACTACTACTGTGGGCATTGTATAAGGGGTGCTACTGCTGGGGGCATTACTGTATGGGCCGACAAAGAAGCTGCGTTCCCGTTTCGCCGTCCGTCGCTCCACACCTACCATCGCCGCCGCACTGGAAGCCCAGGTTCCAGACTCCCAGCTGCAGCGGATCTGGGACCAGGCCGGCTTTATTATCCCTGCCGCTGCATCGAGCTCCTGTGACCGCGGCGCTACTAGTTCAAATCTGTCGCTGATTGGCTGCCGGTCCGCAGCAGTTTTGAAATATTAGCACTGTGGTCACAGGAGCTCGATGCGGCGGCAGGGATAATAAAGCCAGCCTGGTTCCAGATCCACTGCAGCCCCCCTCAGCCTCTTCTGCCGCCCCGCCCTCGGACCTCTGCGCACCCACAGCCTCCTCCTCCGCACTATCTCCGAGGCCCACAGCCTCCTCCACGTCACGCCTACCACAGCCTACTCATCCACAGCACCGCAGACCACCGCCGCTGCTAAACAGGTAATCTAACCTGCTGCCTTTCTCTCTCCCTAGTCCCTACTGTATTCCCTTGCTGTCACTTTCCATGTCCCTGCTGTCACTTTCCATGTCCCTGCTGTCACTCTCCATGTCACTCTATAATGTGAATTTCGGCTCATACCGTGTGCTATAATGTGAATTTCGGCTCATACCGTGTGCTATAATGTGAATTTCGTCTCATACTGTGTGGTGTAATGTGAATTTCGGCTCATACCGTGTGCTATAATGTGAATTTCGGCTCATACCGTGTGGTGTAATGTGAATTTGGCTCATACTGTGTGGTGTAATGTGAATTTAGCTCATACTGTGTGGTGTAATATGAATGTGGCTCATACTGTGTGGTATAAATGTGAATTTCGGCTCATACTGTGAGGTATAATGTGAAAGGGGTCCTACTATTGTGGTGCATAATGTGTATAAGGGGTATATGGTGTGGTAAACTACACTGAAGGGCACGCCCCCTTTTGTGTGGCCACGCCCCCTTGTCAGGAGTGCGCGCGCTTTCGGCGCGCACATAATTGCACCCTTCACTTTTCCATACCCCCACTTCAAAATTTCCACTTGGGTACTACTACTGTGGGCATTATTACTATTGTGTGACCACGCCCCTTTCTTTTTGAGGCCACACCCCCTTTTTGCTGCGCGCGCCGTAGGCGTGCGCAATACCTTTATTACATGGGCACCGTGGGGAGGGGGTTGAGTTCCACCACCTCTCTAGGACCACTTTAAGCACTGACTAAGCCCATACACACTGGGCGATTTTGAGCTCAAATTAGCTAACTTTTGGCATTTTGAGCTACTTTGAGCTCAAACTCGGGCAGTGTGTATGGGTGGGTGATGAACGGTGATACTGATGCACGCTCCCGCATCATCGCTGGCTGACGCCGTCCGTCAGGCTGTTTGATCAGCCGAGTGATGCACTTTCTACAGTCTTCTACTGTGGAAAGTGCTTCACTCCCACGTGAACATGCTGGGCACAGGGAAAATAGCTCTGTGTGTATGCACTGAGCTATTTTCCTGCCAGCGATGTTCACGATCATCACTGTGCATACACGCTGGGCAACAACGCCCAGTGTGAGCACCGCCAAATCTTTTTAAACCACTGTTTCTCCTAGATTTTCCCCCTTTAATTTATACAGTGCATGATTATGTGTAGTCCCAAAGTGCATGACTTTACATTTTCTATATCAAACCTCATGCTCTATTTAGAGGTCCAAAATTTCAGTTTAAATAAGTCGTTCTGTAGAGACTCAATCCAATACAATAACATGCCAACAATATCTTATCCTTTGCTTTCCTTTGAAGGCTGTAGTCGGCATTATTATAAAAACATAAACAGAAAACATTTTAAAAAAAAGGAGATTTCGCCATTTAGATCCCTATCACATAAACATGTTTGAGCCTTGCAGTTGAACACTTTAACAGTCTCTTAGGGGAGAATTAACTACAACCTGCTCAGCAGCTGCATAAGTGGACGCAGGCTAATAAAAGTATGACCGTAAGTGGCTGCTAGGTCAAGGTCATCGCAGAGAATTCTTTTAACTGTGGAGTGAAAATGTCATTGTCCATTTTTAATTACAGCCAGATTACACATTCAACATTATAGTGTTTCCTCTCCATTGCACATTCCATAATTTGGGGTTGACTTTTTGCATCTGAAAGAAATAATATTTTAAATAGCAGTAATTATGGAATAAAGCAAAGGTAAAGCAATAGAAATAAAGTGTGTGCACTACATTAGGTGAATAAAACCATTTACAAAAATCTGTAATTATATATACAATTGTTGCATTTGCAGACACATTTCTAGCATTTTTAAAGCTGCCCTCAAGGCAAAATATGAAATCACATCAGCCCCCAAAGGAAAATCAGCCAGTTTATACAACTGTAGGTGACTACGTTTGTTCTGCATTACTAGTCACTTGCAGGTGTATTCTGTTGTACTGGCTTCAGTTCAAGCTGAAGATACCTCACAAGGGGCCTAATTCAGAGTTGATCACAGCAGCAAATTTGTCAGCAGTTGGGCAAAACCATGTGCACTGCAGGGGGGGCAGATGTAACATGTGCAGAGAGAGTTAGATTTCGGTGGGGTGTGTTCAAACTGAAATCTAAATTGCAGCGTAAAAATAAAGCAGCCAGTATTTACCCTGCACAGAAACAAAATAATCCACCCAAATCTCTCAGCCATCCTTTTCCTGCTCCCAGACAGCAGAGGCTGTGACTGTGGGCAGGACATAGGCTGGTGGCAGACGAGAGTGGGTGAGCACCTGGAGGATGACTGCGGCTGCGCCCTCAGACCATAGCGCCCTGGGCGGATGCCCTGCTTGCCCCGCCTCTAGAACTGCCACTGACTGTAAGTACTCCACACTGACAGTGTTAGGCTGCCAGAGGGGATTCACCATCAAACTTAGAACAATCCCAATCACAGCAGAGTATTTATTTTGTGTAAACATAAACCATGCTTTCTCTGACGTCCTAGTGGATGCTGGGGACTCCGAAAGGACCATGGGGATAGCGGCTCCGCAGGAGACTGGGCACAAAAGTAAAAGCTTTAGGACTACCTGGTGTGCACTGGCTCCTCCCCCTATGACCCTCCTCCAAGCCTCAGTTAGATTTTTGTGCCCGAACGAGAAGGGTGCATACTAAGGGGCTCTCCTGAGCTGCTTAGAGTAAAAGTTTAAAGTAGGTTTTTTATTTTCAGTGAGACCTGCTGGCAACAGGCTCACTGCACCGAGGGACTAAGGGGAGAAGAAGCGAACTCACCTGCGTGCAGAGTGGATTGGGCTTCTTAGGCTACTGGACATTAGCTCCAGAGGGACGATCACAGGCCCAGCCATGGATGGGTCCCAGAGCCGTGCCGCCGGCCCCCTTACAGAGCCAGAAGACTGAAGAGGTCCGGAAAATCGGCGGCAGAAGACGTCCTGTCTTCAATAAGGTAGCGCACAGCACCGCAGCTGTGCGCCATTGCTCTCAGCACACTTCACACTCCGGTCACTGAGGGTGCAGGGCGCTGGGGGGGGCGCCCTGAGACGCAATAAAAACACCTTATATGGCAAAAAATACATCACATATAGCTCCTGGGCTATATGGATGTATTTAACCCCTGCCAATTTTTTCCTTAAAAAAGCGGGAGAAAGGCCGCCGAGAAGGGGGCGGAGCCTATCTCCTCAGCACACTGGCGCCATTTTTTCCTCACAGCTCCGTTGGAGGGAAGCTCCCTGACTCTCCCCTGCAGTCCTGCACTACAGAAACAGGGTAAAACAAGAGAGGGGGGGCACTAATTTGGCAGATAAATCTATACAGCAGCTATATAAGGGAAAAACACTTATATAAGGTTATCCCTGTATATATATAGCGCTCTGGTGTGTGCTGGCTAACTCTCCCTCTGTCTCCCCAAAGGGCTAGTGGGGTCCTGTCCTCTATCAGAGCATTCCCTGTGTGTGTGTGCTGTGTGTCGGTACGTTGTGTCGACATGTATGAGGAGGAAAATGGTATGGAGGCGGAGCAATTGCCTGTATTAGTGATGTCACCCCCTAGGGAGTCGACACCTGACTGGATGGTCTTATGGAAGGAATTACGTGATAGTGTCAGCACTTTACAAAAGACTGTTGACGACATGAGACAGCCGGCAAATCAGTTAATACCTGTACAGGCGTCTCAAACACCGTCAGGGGCTCTAAAGCGCCCGTTACCTCAGGTGGTCGACACAGACACTGACACTGACTCCAGTGTCGACGGTGAGGAAACAAACGTATTTTCCTGTAGGGCCACACGTTACATGATCACGGCAATGAAGGAGGTTTTGAACATTTCTGATACTACAAGTACCACAAAAAAGGGTATTATGTGGGGTGTGAAAAAACTACCCGTAGTTTTTCCAGAATCAGATGAATTAAATGAGGTGTGCGATGAAGCGTGGGTTTCCCCCGATAAAAAACTGCTAATTTCTAAAAAATTATTGGCATTATACCCTTTCCCGCCAGAGGTTAGGGCGCGTTGGGAAACACCCCTAGGGTAGATAAGGCGCTCACACGCTTATCAAAACAAGTGGCGTTACCGTCTCCTGATACGGCCGCCCTCAAGGAACCAGCTGATAGGAAGCTGGAAAATATCCTAAAATGTATATACACACATACTGGTATTATACTGCGACCAGCAATCGCCTCAGCCTGGATGTGCAGTGCTGGGGTGGCTTGGTCGGATTCCCTGACTGAAAATATTGATACCCTGGACAGGGACAATATATTGTTAACTATAGAGCATTTAAAGGATGCATTTCTATATATGCGAGATGCACAGAGGGATATTTGCACTCTGGCATCAAGAGTAAGTGCGCTGTCCATTTCTGCCAGAAGAGGGTTATGGACGCGACAGTGGTCAGGTGATGCGGATTCCAAACGGCATATGGAAGTATTGCCGTATAAAGGGGAGGAGTTATTTGGGGTCGGTCTATCGGACCTGGTGGCCACGGCAACGGCTGGGAAATCCACCTTTTTACCCCAGGTCACCTCTCAGCAGAAAAAGACACCGTCTTTTCAGGCTCAGTCCTTTCGTCCCCATAAGGGCAAGCGGGCAAAAGGCAACTCATATCTGCCCCGGGGCAGAGGAAGGGGAAAAAGACTGCAGCAGACAGCTTCTTCCCAGGAACAGAAGCCCTCCCCCGCTTCTGCCAAGTCCTCAGCATGACGCTGGGGCCTTACAAGCGGACTCAGGCACGGTGGGGGCCCGTCTCAAGAATTTCAGCGCGCAGTGGGCTCACTCGCAAGTGGACCCCTGGATCCTGCAGGTAGTATCTCAGGGGTACAAATTGGAATTCGAGACGTCTCCCCCTCGCCGGTTCCTGAAGTCTGCTTTACCAACGTCTCCCCCCGACAGGGAGGCGGTATTGGAAGCCATTCACAAGCTGTATTCCCAGCAGGTGATAATCAAGGTACCCCTCCTACAACAGGGAAAAGGGTATTATTCCACGCTGTTTGTGGTACCGAAGCCGGACGGCTCGGTGAGACCTATTTTAAATCTGAAATCCTTGAACACTTACATACAAAGGTTCAAATTCAAGATGGAATCACTCAGAGCAGTGATAGTGAACCTGGAAGAAGGGGACTATATGGTGTCTCTGGACATCAAGGATGCTTACCTCCATGTCCCAATTTGCCCTTCTCACCAAGGGTACCTCAGGTTTGTGGTACAGAACTGTCACTATCAGTTTCAGACGCTGCCGTTTGGATTGTCCACGGCACCGCGGGTCTTTACCAAGGTAATGGCCGAAATGATGATTCTTCTTCGAAGAAAAGGCGTCTTAATTATCCCTTACTTGGACGATCTCCTGATAAGGGCAAGGTCCAGAGAACAGTTAGAGGTCGGAGTAGCACTATCTCAAGTAGTACTTCGACAGCACGGATGGATTCTAAATATTCCAAAATCGCAGCTGATTCCGACGACACGTCTGCTGTTCCTAGGGATGATTCTGGACACAGTACAGAAAAAGGTGTTTCTCCCGGAGGAGAAAGCCAGGGAGTTATCCGACCTAGTCAGGAACCTCCTAAAACCAGGAAAAGTGTCAGTGCATCAATGCACAAGGGTCCTGGGAAAAATGGTGGCTTCTTACGAAGCGATTCCATTCGGCAGATTCCACGCAAGAACTTTTCAGTGGGATCTGCTGGACAAATGGTCCGGATCGCATCTTCAAATGCATCAGCGGATAACCCTGTCTCCAAGGACAAGGGTGTCTCTCCTGTGGTGGTTACAGAGTGCTCATCTTCAAGAGGGCCACAGATTCGGCATTCAGGACTGGGTCCTGGTGACCACGGATGCCAGCCTGAGAGGCTGGGGAGCAGTCACACAGGGAAGAAATTTCCAGGGCTTGTGGTCAAGCACGGAAACGTCACTTCACATAAATATCCTGGAACTAAGGGCCATTTACAATGCCCTAAGTCAGGCAAGGCCTCTGCTTCAGGGTCAGCCGGTGTTGATCCAGTCGGACAACATCACGGCAGTCGCCCACGTAAACAGACAGGGCGGCACAAGAAGCAGGAGGGCAATGACGGAAGTTGCAAGGATTCTTCGCTGGGCGGAAAATCATGTGATAGCACTGTCAGCAGTGTTCATTCCGGGAGTGGACAACTGGGAAGCAGACTTCCTCTGCAGACACGACCTCCACCCGGGGGAGTGGGGACTTCACCCAGAAGTCTTCCACATGATTGTGAACCGTTGGAAAAAACCAAAGGTGGACATGATGGCGTCCCACCTCAACAAAAAACTGGACAGATATTGCGCCAGGTCAAGGGACCCTCAGGCAATAGCTGTGGACGCTCTGGTAACACCGTGGGTGTACCAGTCAGTGTATGTGTTCCCTCCTCTGCCTCTCATACCCAAGGTACTGAGAATCATAAGAAGGAGAGGAGTAAGGACTATACTCGTGGCTCCGGATTGGCCAAGAAGGACTTGGTACCCGGAACTTCAAGAGATGCTCACGGAAGACCCGTGGCCTCTACCTCTAAGAAAGGACCTGCTCCAGCAGGGACCATGTCTGTTCCAAGACTTACCGCGGCTGCGTTTGACGGCATGGCGGTTGAACGCCGGATCCTGAAGGAAAAAGGCATTCCGGATGAAGTCATCCCTACCCTGATCAAAGCCAGGAAGGAGGTAACTGTGCAACATTATCACCGTATATGGCGTAAATATGTTGCGTGGTGTGAGGCCAGGAAGGCCCCTACAGAGGAATTTCAACTGGGTCGTTTCCTGCATTTCCTGCAAACAGGACTGTCTATGGGCCTAAAATTAGGGTCCATTAAGGTTCAAATTTCGGCCCTGTCAATATTCTTCCAAAAAGAACTAGCTTCAGTTCCTGAAGTTCAGACGTTTGTCAAGGGGGTACTGCATATACAGCCTCCTTTTGTGCCTCCAGTGGCACCTTGGGATCTCAATGTAGTTTTGGGATTCCTAAAATCACATTGGTTTGAACCACTCACCACTGTGGACTTAAAATATCTCACATGGAAAGTGGTAATGCTGTTAGCCCTGGCTTCAGCCAGGCGTGTCTCAGAATTGGCGGTTTTATCCTATAAAAGCCCTTACCTAATTTTTCATTCGGACAGGGCAGAATTGAGGACTCGTCCTCAATTTCTCCCTAAGGTGGTTTCAGCATTTCACTTAAACCAGCCTATTGTGGTGCCTGCGGCTACTAGGGACTTGGAAGATTCCAAGTTGCTGGACGTAGTCAGGGCCCTGAAAATATATGTTTCCAGGACGGCTGGAGTCAGAAAATCTGACTCGCTGTTTATCCTGTATGCACCCAACAAGCTGGGTGCTCCTGCTTCTAAGCAGACTATTGCTCGTTGGATTTGTAGTACAATTCAGCTTGCACATTCTGTGGCAGGCCTGCCACAGCCAAAATCTGTAAAAGCCCATTCCACACGGAAAGTGGGCTCATCTTGGGCGGCTGCCCGAGGGGTCTCGGCTTTACAACTTTGCCGAGCAGCTACTTGGTCAGGGGCAAACACGTTTGCTAAATTCTACAAATTTGATACCCTGGCTGAGGAGGACCTGGAGTTCTCTCATTCGGTGCTGCAGAGTCATCCGCACTCTCCCGCCCGTTTGGGAGCTTTGGTATAATCCCCATGGTCCTTTCGGAGTCCCCAGCATCCACTAGGACGTCAGAGAAAATAAGAATTTACTTACCGATAATTCTATTTCTCATAGTCCGTAGTGGATGCTGGGCGCCCATCCCAAGTGCGGATTGTCTGCAATACTTGTACATAGTTATTGTTACAAAAATCGGGTTATTATTGTTGTGAGCCATCTTTTCAGAGGCTCCTCTGTTATCATGCTGTTAACTGGGTTCAGATCACAAGTTGTACGGTGTGATTGGTGTGGCTGGTATGAGTCTTACCCGGGATTCAAAATCCTTCCTTATTGTGTACGCTCGTCCGGGCACAGTATCCTAACTGAGGCTTGGAGGAGGGTTATAGGGGGAGGAGCCAGTGCACACCAGGTAGTCCTAAAGCTTTTACTTTTGTGCCCAGTCTCCTGCGGAGCCGCTATCCCCATGGTCCTTTCGGAGTCCCCAGCATCCACTACGGACTATGAGAAATAGAATTATCGGTAAGTAAATTCTTATTTTATAAATGTATGAATTACTTTTTATGTTTGTACTAGTTACTAGCCTGTCAAAATGACAGAATAACATAACAGTAATGTCAGGACATTTGAATTGCTCCTTTGGGCGCCATCTAAGCACTTGAATTCCCCCACAGAGGTGAGGAGAGGCGTTAGCCTTTCATTATACAGGTTGCTGTTGAAATGGTGTGGCTATAATTTCAAACATGCCTTCCCTGGAAAGTATTTTTTAGAATAGAGATGTGACTGGCAGCTATACGTGTCTCATTTTTTCCTCTACCAGGCCTGGTGGATATATTGGTAATTGCAGTGCCAGTCTCTTTGGGGGAAATTCATAGGCTGATAGCTAGGGTGCAGTTTTTGCATCCCTGCGATCAGGTAGTCACCGCCTACAGGGGGAGGGTGTGGAGTGTGTACAGGTGTAGATCGCATTTTTAGCAGAACTGCACAAACATCAGTTTGTGCAGTTTCTGCTTAGGCCAGGACATACTCAGCCGCTGCGATGATCGGGACCGGAGCTGATGTCAGAATACCTCCCTCCAAATGCAACTCCTTGAAAACGATCAGTTGCCACCCACAAACGCTCTTTCCAGTGCATTCGGAAATTTTGCACAATCCCGTCGCTGACTGGTGATCCCCGTTGCTGCGGTTCATTGTGCCTTCGCATTGCGGTGCATACGCATGCGCAGTTCAGATCTGATCACAGGCTGTGACAAAACGCAGCCTAGCGATCAGGTCTGAATTACCCCCTTTGTCAAATCACCGGAGTTATTGTCTTATCTTAGGACAATTAGTATACATTAGTGTTATACTTGTCTTTCATATGACATGTATTACTGGACATCATTGCTACATATGACTTATTATGTGGTATTACCACTACTGGTGGTGCTTTACATTGAATTACTTCAATTAGTGGGTTAATAATGGGCACTACTGTTAGGGCTGGTTATTAAGAGATTTTACCCATTTACTCATCCAACATTTCAGAAAAAAATTATTACAGTTCACTTCTTTTCATTCTTCTATTTATCTCTCCAAATATAACTAATCTGTAACAGGAGTGACCGCTCTCCTCTCCAAATATAACTAATTATTTACAGGTGTGAAAGCTCTTCTCTCCAAATATAACTAATAATTTACAGGATAGACTGCACTTCTCTTCAAATATTACTAATAATTTACAGGAGTGACTGCTCTTCTCTCCAAATATAACTAATCTATTACAGGAGTGACCGCTCTTCTCTCCAAATATAACTAATCTATTACAGGAGTGACATATCTACTCTGCAAATATAACTAATATTTTACAGGAGTAATATCCAGGAGTAATATCCAGAAGTAATAGGTCCACTGTCCAAATATAATTAATCGATTACAGGAGTGATATCTCTACTCTTCCAAAGTAACTAATTTCTTACAGGAGTGACACCCCTACTCTCCCAATATAACTTTTTTTTTACAGGAGCAACATAATTGTCAAATTGGTCTCCGGAACAGACATGTTTCCGGATACATGGGCATGCGCAGTAGATTCTGACATAATGCCGGAGACTACTGGGCCCACCTGGAGGTGCACATGGGCCCCCTTAACTGTTAAAATGCCCCTGACAGGAGTGTTATCTCTTTCCCAATATAACTAATCTTTTACAGGAGTGACATCCCTACTCTCCAAATACCTGCTCCTCCAATATAACTAATCCTTTGCTAGAGTGACTTTTTTACTATTGTTAGTAACAGCAGGTAAACAAATGTGTCTTCTTGCCTTTTCAGACTCTCCTCATTTGCCTTGTCACCAATGTTCTCTATTTTGTGTACTGTGTGTTTTGGGTGCTTCAAGTCACAGGCCCTTTATGTACTTTATAATCATCTAATAGCAGATCTCATGCTGGGAACTGGGCTTGCTATAGGTGAAAGCCTTGTTAAATTGTGTTTGATAATGTATCTTGTGTATGAGTTTCATAACATCATAAATAACCAAAAACATATAGGAGCATATTTTTTCAATTATTATTTGTGGGCTATCCCCTGAATACACCCAAGCTCAGGGTTGGTTTTGATTGTAAGTGATTGCTGCTTTAAAAAAATGGGCAGACTCACACAAAGTCCTGCACCTCCGCAATTTCAGGGGCTATAATATTTAGCCTTTATCTGGTGACTGGGAAGATTGCTTGGTCACAATTTCTTGAGAGGTTCATACTGTATATCACTTAAACTTTTTGTGGATCAGTTTTGGAGACTGGAAGAAACTGATATGGCTTTTTATTAGAAATATTAAGCTTTGTCAGCCCTCTAATAAATTTGGCCCTAGATTCATTGAACCATTTAAAATTTTAAAGAAATTGAATAGATTGTTTTTTAGTTCAAAGTTCTTGGATCTTTAAAAAAGCATTAATTCAGTCACATTGAAGAGTTTTCAAACATGACCTGCCCAGGCAAAGTCCTCAAAAGCATCTCAGAACTTTGACTAGGCCACTCTAAAACCTTAAGTTTGTTTCTTTTGAGCCATTCATAGATGGGCTTGCTCTTGGTCTTCAGATAAATGTCTTGCTGCATTACCCAATTACACTTGAGCTTCAGTCCATTGACTGATAAACAAACATTCTTCCTCACAATTTTCTGATAGAGAGCAGAGTTCATGATTATGTCAGTAATGAAAAGATGCCCAGGTCCTGAAGCAGCAAAGCATACCCACACCATCACTAGCTCCTCCATGTTTAATTGTTGGTATGATGTTTGCATCGTGGAATGCTGTGTTAGCTTTACGCGAGATGTAACGGTACCTATGTCTTCCGAAAAGTTCCATTTTGACTATTCGGTCTGCAAAAAAGTAGTTCAAAAAGTTTTGGGGTCATGACAAATGTGGGACGAGTCTTTATGTTCCTCTTGGTTAGCAGATAGCAACTTTCCCATGGATAGCATTTTTTTCCAGTCTCTTTCTTACAGTATGTTGGAATCATGAGTACTAACATTAACTAAGTCCTTAGAAGTTTGTATGAGTTCTTCTTATGTGACTTCCTGGATGAGTAATTAAAGTGCTCTAGAAAAAAATTTGGTAGGGCAGTCCCCACTGTTCCACGTTTTCTCCATTTTAAAACATTAGCTCTTTGAAATACCAGTGCCTTAGAGTGATGTTTAGATTCAATAGGGCTGGCAGTATTCAAGCCTGATTGTGCCTAGTATAAATGAACCCAATTAACAATTCAATTTGGTTCATTAGTTGAATTAATAATTGAGGGGACATTTACTACTTCACAAAGGACCAGTTGGTGTTGGCTGAGTTTTTTCCTTCAATGAATATAATTATCTTTTTAAAACTGTATTTTGTGTTTATGCAGGTTGTCTTTGTCATATATTTTGTTTGAAAATATATACAAGATAGTGGATGATTAATTGGATACTCCATTAATACTAAACACTTTAGTTTTATTGATAAATTGGTGATGAGTGCACCACTAATATACACTCCTCACCCCTAAGTGAGTGGCAGCTCTTTAACCAATATTATGATGGTAAGTCCCAATTACAAGAGAAGGTGATTGTGGAGGAGGGAAGAGCACCTACTAGTGTGTTAAATACTATATAATTCAGTATTCAATTAGTGCAGTGGTAAAAGAGAGGAATAAGCTGTATGCTTAGCTTAGTATTGTTTATTGGTCATAAGACGATGATGACCCTCATCATTTTGTATGAATTCAACATGTAAGTGTGGTACCCACCTCTTGTGTTTTATTTGACTAAGGACTGGGGTGTTCCTAATTATGCCTATGGTGCTTCATATTACTGATTGATTTTTTTCAGTTTAAATTGATGTATGGCAAGTCAGTGCACACTATGTTGTTGCTTTCTCTCTACATCAGGCATTCCCAACTGCGGTCCTCAAGGCACACCAACATTGCAGGTTTTAGTGATATCCAGGCTTCAGCACAGATGGTTAAATCAAAATAACTGAGGTACTAATTAAGTCACCTGTGTTCAAGCCTGGATATCACTAAAACCAGGACTGTTAGTGTGCCTTAAGGACCGCGGTTGGGAAACACTGCTCTACATGTTGAATTGATACAAAATGATGATGGTCTCGTCATCGTAGTATGACCAAGAAATAATACTAAGATAGGCACAAAACGTCTTCTTCTCTTTTAACACTACACTAATTAAATACTGAAGATTTATATATATATATATATATATATATATATTTTCACCCAGACGTCCGGCACTCTTAGTGGGGTATAACGTTACTTGCTGCGGTGCCATCCATGAGCTTGCACACTCAACATAGTCGGTATTGATATCGGCGTCACTCAGCAGTCTTGTTATGCATTTTAAAAGGTGCCTTTATTTACACCTGTAAATAAAGGCATCTTTTAAACTGCATAACAAGACTGCTGAGTGACGCCGATACCAATACCAACTATATATATATATATATATATATATATTTATATATATATATATATATATATACAGTGCTGTATTTGTAGAAAAAATGGTTCAGGAGCTCCTGGGGGTGGGCAGCAGTGGGCGGAGCTGTGGGGAAATGTGATAGGAGCTACAGTGGGCAGATCACCTTTGTAACAATAAAGCCTTTTCCTATGTAAAAATAAAGAATTTGCCTGCAGTGCACCCCTCAAAAGGGGCTTGGCCTTGCTGTAAGGGGCGTGGCCTTGCTGCAATGGGCATGGTCTTGCAGGAAAAGACTACCTTATACCCCAGTTTTGCAAAATGCACACCCATACATTGGCCACCACAGGAAAAATAAAAATCCTGATTCATACTCCTTACATTATTTATCAATTTTTATCCTTATAGTAATGCCCCTTACACAATATGCCACACACCATAATGCCCATTACACATTATGCCACACACTGTAATGCCCATTACACATTATGCCACACTCCTTAATGCCCATTACACATTATGCCAGACACCATAATGCCCATTACACAATGAAACACCATAATGCCCATTACACAATTTGTCACACAATTTATCACTTATTACACAATATGCCACACACTGTAATGCCCATTACACATTATGCCACACACCGTAATGCCCATTACACAATATGCCACACACAGTTATGCCCCACACACAATAATGCCCCTTACAAATGATGCCCCACAGTAAGGCTTCTAATTACTTTTAAATTACCTGCTCATTGTCAGGGTCTCATGCTCATTGTCAAGGGTTCCATGCTTGCTGCGAGGGGTCTCATGTTTGTTGCCAAGGAGTTTCCTACTCAAAGGGCTTTCCTACTTATTGCCAAGTTTCCCTGTTTGCTGCCAGGGGTCTCATACTTATTGCCAAGGGGTTTCCCTGCTCACTGCCAGGGGTATCATGCTTATTGTCAAGGGGTTTCCCTGCTTGCTGCCAGGTGTCTCATGGTTGTTGCCAAGAGGTTTCCTACTCATTGCCAAGGGCTTTCCTGCTCATTGCCAAGGGGTTTCCCTCTTTGCTGCCAGGGGTCTCATGCTCATTGCCAAGAGGTTTCCCTGCTCACTGCCAGGGGTATCATGCTCATTGCCAAGGGGTTTACCTGTTCGCTGCCAGGGGTCTCATGCTCATTTCCAAGGCACTTCTTGTTTGTTGCCAAGGGTTTCATTCCCACTGCTGGGGGTCTCATGCTCATTGCCAAGAAGTTTGTTGCTTGTTACCAAGGGTTTCATTCCTGCTGCCGATGTCTCATACACATTGTAAAGGGGTCTCCTGCTCATAGCCAAGGGGTTTCCCTGCTCACTGCCAGGGGTCTCATGCTCATTGCCAAGGGGTTTCTTGCTTGTTACCAAGGGTTTTATTCCCACTGACAGGGCTCTCATGCTCGATACCAAGGGGTTTACTGCTCATTTCCAAGGGGATTCTCTTCTCTACAGAGAGCACAGTGGGCTGTGGGGGGCTGCATTTTTATGAAGCCCCCATAGTGGCTTGGATGCACCATTGACTGTGGGGGAGCCCATTGTGTTAAAAAAAAGTCCACCCAAAATAGCCACCACGGAGCAGGAGACAGGTGCTAGATACCCTACTTGACCTCTAGCATCTGTCTCCTGCTCCGCAGTGGCCATTTTGGGTGGGTTTATTTACACTGCAGCAGCACCCTGTGGTCCCAAGCTGCTACAGGGGCTATTTCTATGCAACCTGGGCATCTGCCGGCACCCGACCAACCACATAAAAAAAATCCTTTCAGCGACGACGGCCAGGATGTTCCGGAATGCCATTCCTGGTGACTTCATTTTTCACCAGACCTTCAGGAACGGTGTTCTGGAGCATTCTGACAGAAATGGAGGTGGGAAGACAAAAAATATTGTGTACCCAAAATCTTTGGAACAGCAACATTGGTAACAGAAGTTTAAACCCATCTCACAATGTAAAAGTGATTATAAAACTGAACACATAGGTAAGCTGGGGATCAGGGCTACTGGCGATACCCCCTCCCCCGGGGGAAAAAAAGACACTGGGCAGCCACCTCATGGGTGTGTTGGAAGAGTTGCTAATTATTGTTAAAATGTTGACAGTTACATCTAACTCATTGACAACTTAAGAACATGAAGAATTAAACTCAGGCAACGCGGGGAACTTCAGCTAGTATAATATAAGCAAGTACTATCATTCATATTTCTGCTGATCATTCTAAACTACAACTAGAAATACAATAATGAATTACAAACAAGTGTTTTTTAAAATATCTGTATATTGATCTACTGTATATTAAGATCATGAGAATGACAAAGTTTACCAAGTATCAATGAGCAGAGAGAATTCAGCTAGGACAACAAATGATGGGAGGAAGAACCCATCACAGATATCTTGTAACTGGTGCATAGTACCATTCCACATTATACCCAACGAAAACTCACTTTTGCAGTAACTAGACAGTACGTGACAATTTCGTTTCTTTTCATACCGTTTTTCTCTGTAGCACCAGATAAAGGCAATCAATCCACTTATCAACAATCCTACTGCTATTCCAATAGCAATATACGTTGTTTCCATTTCATTTCCGTATGTTGCTGCTAAAATGACATGTTCACATCTTTCCCCTGTATAGCCGTATGAGCATCTAAAAGCACAGAACAGAGGTCTAAATAATATGCTGGTTGCATACTGTAGTTTAATCTGCTCTATTATACTTGCTGTACAGTGCTCTGTTATTATGATGTCATTTCAAACACAGCCCAAAAGTGATATAATAGAGAGAATAGCGTTATGAAGGGGGAACACAATACAGTTACATTAATCCATCGGAAAGCTCTGTATACACAATATTCTATCATATAGAGAACACAAATGTTGCTCTTGTTTGTCATTTTAGTATCATTCGGCATCATTGCAGAAACTGTTTTTTAGATATATTTTTTTAAGAGATTAGAATCTAATCTACTATAATAGAAATTATATGACGTTACAAGCACATCAAGATACCTAAATGGTGTGCCCTGTTTGTTTGAGCCTATATACTCTTACTATCCTGAGCTGTGCTCCTAGCTATTTTAGTATGCTGCCATTTGTCTCTTCACCAGACATTATTCAATTTATACAAACCTCTTATCTATTTACTTACTCAACATCAGTAGTCTCCAATGAATTTACCTACGCTTACCTCATCCAACAAATTTAAATGTCAGCAAGCCAAAAGGTATTGGCTGAAGTCATTGTTGAGAATTTCATAAACTGTGTTATTTAACTGATTTAGTTGTCCTATTTTATCTCAAAATGAGGTCATGATGTGCTCATCTGGCTTTTGTTTTGTTGAAAGTATACAAACCTCATAATACTCATTTGATTTATTATATTATTTCATATTTTTATTATTTAACCTTTAAAATGACTTTGGCTTTATATGATGTCATCTGTTTCAGTTAATATATAATATAAAAGCATGTGTGTTTACCATGCTTAACATCAAGATCGTGGGGGTGGCAGACGGCGATGGCATGGGAATGGCGGACAGACGTTAATAGACTGAGGAACAGTACTTGATGATAGAAGTGACTCCTGCTGACCAGTGCACCCCTTCTTTGTAATATACGGCGGTACTGTGTTATTTTTGTTGTACAGATAGCCACCGTCCAATTAAATACCCGGTTTCTTTAAACCATAAAAAAAAACCAAATGGGAACATCCATATTATGGACAATCTTCTCTAAACTCCATCCCAAAATCTTCTAAAACTTAATTTATTTTTTGTGAAAATGACTTACATTTTATATAAACAATCTCTAAGGAATACTGCATAAATATGGGTGAACACACCTAGTAGCATACACATTTATAATGGTCACATGGTAGCTATATGACTTCTATTACATATCATCCACCCACATGATAGAAGAGAGGAATGTAAACTATGCAGATACACTCCTCTGACCTGTGCCGACACAAAAGGATCAATGACACTAAAAGTGACACAGAAATGCAGTAAGTAATCCCTGGGAAGGACTGTCTGTAGGGGATGTATTCAGCATCCCAGCGGTCAGGATGCCGGTGGACATGTAACTGACGCCGGAATACCGACACCACTCAGGTGATCGGCGCCAGATCACCGATATCCTGAAGGTGAGTATTGGGGTTCAGGGTTAGGGTTAGGTCCCCGGGGG
The DNA here is from genome assembly GCF_028390025.1 of Pseudophryne corroboree. Taxonomy (NCBI): domain Eukaryota; kingdom Metazoa; phylum Chordata; class Amphibia; order Anura; family Myobatrachidae; genus Pseudophryne; species Pseudophryne corroboree. The sequence continues at coordinate 750,817,841 of NC_086444.1, forward strand.
AGGGGAGAGGGTTAGGCACTAAGGGGGATGGTTAGCTATAGTTGCCAACCCCCGAGGGTTAGCCATATCCACCACCCCTTAATGGTTAGAGTTAGGGTAGGGGACAGGGGAGGGTAAAAATACTTACCCTGTCTGCTGTCGGGATCTTCAGTGTCAGGTTGCCGCTGTTGGTCCCAACTGCCGGTATTTGGTATGTATTCCATCTGTAGCTGTGTGTTATGATCACTGTCATTGTATATGATATGGACATATTTTTATCTTGCTCTGTAAATGATAAATATATGCAAAGCCCCTGTGGCATTGTGTGAAGATAATATATTGTAAAAGTACAAATCCACGGGCTGAGTTCTTAGTTATTACACAGCTCATGGAATTCCAAATACAGTTTTAAAATCCTTTTCTAGTGGGCTGTATGTTAGTCTATAATACAAGTATGGGCTCTAGTAATGTAAACCCATTTTACACAAATCTAGAAAATGCAGAATAAGAATAAAAGAAATAATTGCTACAGCACTGGGTTATGTAAAAAAGTATAACATACAAATGTGTCCTCATACACCTGTGGGCATATTCAATAGGTCACTGGATTTTTGCAGCAAAAATTTACATAGCCCTCGCAAGCAAATTTGAATTACTGCAGGTATGTCAATGAATAGCTTGTCGTAGGTTATAATTACTATTCTTTTGTATAGTATATGACATACAGTACCTGCATATTGGGGTGTCAACAGCTTTATGAAAAACACAGACCCCATTAATGCAAAAGCTGGAGTATTCTTCCTGGCACGGAAACTCCCTTTGAGTCATGTTTTCCAATTCCCTATCTAATGAAATAGGAAACATCAGTAAAATAGTGCTTGTAATGTTTCATACTTTTTCTTCTCTTTTATCTTCAAAAAGATTACTTTTATTTTCATTTATTTTATCCTTTATGCGGTATATATACTAAACAGTGAAATTCAAATTAGTTGATTATCAGTGGATTTGACCAATAACAGCAATATATGCAAATACAAGGCAAGCCTGATGTAGCATTTATTACTATTACTGTTTTAAACTCAGCAGTCAAAGCTGTCGAGGATCTGTGAAAACCCGCTATTTAGTAAATATAACCTTATGTATACCTCCCAACATACGGACCCTCTAATGCGGGACTGTCTTCCAGGCGCACCAGGAAAGGGGGCGTGGTCTATGAAAAAGGACGTGGCTTCGTGGGAATGTTGCGATCACGAGCCATGCCTCTTATTTTCATCACTGCTGGGGCATAGCCAGCGCTCTGGGAGCTGCTGGAATGCCCCCAGATCCTCTGGCTCCTGTGAATAGACGCTGCGCGCATGCACCGCTAAGCAGAGCAGTGAGTGACAGGAGCCTCCCAACTGCACCCCGCCCCCCCTCCCACCTCCACCACCACTGGACACTGTGGCCTGCGGGTGGGACAGCGGTACGGTCCCAAGAGAACGGGACTGTCCCGCGAAAATTGGGACAGTTGGGAGGTATGCCTTATGGCTAAGCATTTATAATTGTCTACTCATAAAGAAAACTTGCCACTAAAGTTTGGTAAAGTGATGTTTGTAGTTTTTAATGAAATGTGTGTGTTTAGTGTAGGCCATCTGTGTACAATATAACTATTTATAGGTAATCAGGTTTAACAGATCTCTATGATGGTATTTCTGAGATAGAAAACAAAATATATATTTCTGAATAACGCAAATACTGCACAGTTGAAAACAATATAAATATTACTGACATCATTTTATACTGAGCTCAGACTACTCAATCCCCGCATACATATCGCTGGTTTCTTTGAAGCGGAGCTTTTTAAGCTTACTCCATCTGAGCTGAAGTATTCACTATAACACAGTCCTAAGAAAGTATGCTTTAAAGGTGCCCATACATTAGTGCGATTTTGGCGGATTTCATCTGATTTTGACACATCAGGCTGATAAATCAGATGAAAAGTGGAAAATCGCATGTGTTTTACCTCATCGGATCGGAGCCCTTAGATCGCAAGTATAGCACTATAGATTAATTGGAATCGTATGCCATACGGTGCACATCGTGAGTATTTTTGTACCTGCGATATATTGCATGCGATGTGTCGCATGAGTCACTTAACTCGCATTTCTCTGGACACTCCCACCTACACAGCAGCAGCTTGATTTAATTTCATGCAATATATTGCATGTAAAAATAGTACATAAAGTACCAAATCGTATGGAAGGACTCCTGGGAAGCTGCCGGGGGAGTTCAAGGGAAATCGCATGTGACTGGAAGGTCTGATAAGTCCTACTAGTGAATGGCCAGCTTAAAAGATTGTTTTAGTAAATGTAAAAAAAATGATAAAGCAAAGTAGGACATTCCTTAACACACAAACACACCCTATATAGTAATTATTTGTGAGGAGCCAGTTAACCCAACAGCATGTTGTTTGGACTGTGTGAGTAAACTGGACCACAAAACACATATATAACATAAAAATTCAACCAAAACTTTACAACCAGTGTGCCACAAATGAAAAATGGACGTGATGGAAAACATGAGGGTGTAGTTTGTCTAATGTGGGTGTGGTCTTATAGGCAATGAAACATTAAAAATGTAATGTTGTAGAGTTACTGTCAATAACATCTACCTGCCCCATCTGATTTGTATTCAATGCAGAGACTATTCCTGCGACCTCTATATAGAATTAATTTTTAATTACTATATGATACTGTACTTCCTAGTGACTGATATACAATACAGTGAGGTATCTAGGGACCACATACAATATAGGAAGCACCTTAATGACTAATCTACAATACAGAGAACATCTTAATAAATATTATACAATACACAGAACATTATTGTGACCTCCATACAATAGAGTGAGTATCTTTATAACTTCTATACAATACAGATAACATCTTCATAATCAATATACAAAGCAGAAAGCATTTATAAACAATATACATTCAGAGAAGATTCTAGTAAAAACAACATAATACAGAGTGTAAATACTGTCTTGGCCCAACTTGGCTCCTGGTACTGGTCCATTCAATCATAGTAACTGGGCCCCTGAGGTATCATATGAACAGATAAGCACGGCCTTATTGTGCCATTTACATCAAGTGGGTAGGACAAAGTATATGCTTATATATATTACCTGTGTCAATACACACACAAGCCCAAACACTGTTACTTATCACCATATAGGTAAGTGATCTCCTTGATGCACAGTTCTCCAGGGAACTTCACATATCTTAGGAGCTTCCAAGGCACGAGTTTATAACATGAAAGATTACAGTTTCCGTAAAATATAATTACTTCTGAAACCTCATTGATTTAGATTTATTATTTAAACCTGCTAATGGATCTTCAACCCTGCTCAACCCCACAACGAAAAATCCTGGTGCCACCAGAATTTTAAAGTAACATTTCATTAATAAAGTTAATCAATAAATATTGTTTAAAAAAAAAAAAATTATAGTGGATTGTACAAAGTAAATATTTGCTTTCCCTTTTTCCTAATGGGAATACCCTACTTCCTGAGAATTTGGGCCTTTAGTTTAATACCAGGATTATGTCAATGAGTCTATATGTTTCTCAATAAGATTTGTCTGATTGTGAATTGGAACTTCCTCATTTTAGACACAAAAGATAAGGGAATATTTAAAAAAATACCTTTTGTCAAACTTCTTTCATTATCTTCTGCTGAAGGGGGAGTGGAAGGTTCTTCACTTAACACGGTCATCACTGCTTATTTTGAATTCAAAGAGAAACACACATGTATCACATTTAGGGGTATATGCAATTGCGGTCGAATTCCCGAAATTGTCGAAAAACTGGACTTTTTCGCCCAAAAAAAAAAAATCGACAATGCAATTCAGTACTTTCCGTCAAAAAAACGGACTTTCAAAATTCGACTTTTTGAAATTCGACATTTGTCAAATTCGACATTTCTGCAATGGTACAAATGCAGCAATTCGCCAAAAGTATATTCAATTGAAGTTTGGAAATTCGACAACAGTGCTTTGAGACAGTAAATTCGTCATTTTCAATTCGCCACACTTTGGTGGGGGAATCTAATAAAAAAAATTTAAAACATGTTTTTTTTGGTGTTTTTTTTATTGGTAATAGCATATCTATTTATATTAGAAGGGATTAGGTAATTGGTTTGTCTATTTTGGAGGCACAAGTATTATTTATATATTTTTACAAATATTTTTTTTTTTAAATGGAATGGTAAAATCCCGAAAAAAAATGGCGTGGGGTCCCCCCTCCAAAGCATAACCAGCCTCGGGCTCTTCGAGCCGCCCCTGGTTCTAAAAATCCGGGGGGGGGAAATGACAGGGGATCCCCCGTATTTTTAAAACCAGCACCGGGCTCTGCGCCTGGTGCTGGTGCAAAAAATACGGGGGACAAAAAGCGTAGGGGTCCCCCGTATTTTTTACACCAGCATCGGGCTCCACTAGCTGGACAGATAATGCCACAGCCGGGGGTCACTTTTATACAGCGCCCTGCGGCCGTGGCATTAAATATCCAACTAGTCACCCCTGGCCGGGGTACCCTGGGGGAGTGGGGACCCCTTCAATCAAGGGGTCCCCCCCCAGCCACCCAAGGGCCAGGGGTGAAGCCCGAGGCTGTCCCCCCCATCCAAGGGCTGCGGATGGGGGCTGATAGCCTTGAGAAATTTGAAAGAATATTGTTTTTTTCCGGGGGTACTACAAGTCCAAGCAAGCCTCCCCCGCAAGCTGGTACTTGGAGAACCACAAGTACCAGCATGCGGTAGAAAAACGAGCCCGCTGGTACCTTTAGTTCTACTGGAAAAAAAATACCCAAATAAAAACAGGACACGCACACCGTGAGAGTAAAACTTTATTACACACATGTCGACACACACATACTTACCTATGTTCACACGCCGACCTCTGTCCACTTGTCCAAGTAGAATCCACGTGTACCTGTGAATAAAATTATACTCACCTCAATCCAGTGTCCAGATTATAATCCTCGTACTTGGCAAAACAACAAAACGAACACCCGGACCAAACGGACTGAAAGGGGTCCCATGTTTACACATGGGACCCCTTTCCACGAATGCCGGGACCCCACGTGATTGCTGTCACAGAAGGTCCCTTCAGCCAATCAGGAAGCGCTACTTCGTGGCACTCACCTGATTGGCTGTATGCGCGTCTGCTGTCAGACAGCGCATCGCACAGCTCCCTCCATTAGTTTCAATGGTGGGAACTTTGCGGGTAGCGGTGGGGTTACCCGCGGTCAGCCGCTGACCGTGGGTGACCTCACCGCTGACACAAAGTTCCCACCATTGAATATAATGGAGAGGCTTTGCGATGCGCTGTCTGACAGCTCAGACGCACATACAGCCAATCAGCAGAGTGCCAGGACGTTGCGCTCGCTGATTGGCTGAAGAGACCTTTCTGTGACAGCAGTCACGGGGGGGCGGGTCTCTGCATTCGGGGAAAGGGGTCCCATGTGTAAACATGGGACCCCTTTCAGTCCGTTTGGTTCGGGTGTTCGGTTTTTTTTTTTGCCAAGTACGAGGATTATTTTAAAAGATCCGGACACTGGATTGAGGTGAGTATAATTTTTTTCACAGGTACCCCGGATTCTTCAGTGACGAGGGGGGCGTGGCAGTCGGCGGGTCAACATAGGTAAGTATGTATGTGTCGGCATGTATGTAATAAAGTTTTACTTTCACGGTGTGTGTCTCCTGTTTTTATTTGAGTATTTTTTTTGCAGTAGAACTACAGGTACCAGCGGGCCTGTTTTTCTCCCGCATGCTGGTACTTGTGGTTCTCCAAGTACCAGCTTGCGGGGAGGCTTGCTGGGACTTGTAGTACTACTGGAAAAAACAATATTCTTTCAAATTTCTCAAGGCTATCAGCCCCCCATCCGCAGCCCTTGGATGGGGGGGACAGCCTTGGGCTTCACCCCTGGCCCTTGGGTTGCTGGGGGGGACCCCTTGATTGAAGGGGTCCCCACTCCCCCAGGGTACCCCAGCCAGGGGTGACTAGTTGGATATTTAATGCCACGGCCGCAGGGCGCTGTATAAAAGTGACCCCCGGCTATGGCATTATCTGTCCAGCTAGTGGAGCCCGATGCTGGTGTAAAAAATACGGGGGACCCCTACTCTTTTTGTCCCCCGTATTTTTTGCACCAGCACCAGGCGCAGAGCCCGGTGCTGGTTTTAAAAATACGGGGGATCCCCTGTCATTTTTCCCCCCGGATTTTTAGAACCAGGACCGGCTCGAAGAGCCCGAGGCTGGTTATGCTTTGGAGGGGGGACCCCACGCAAATTTTTTGGGTTTTTTCCCGCTTTTTCCCGTTTTTAAAAAATCGGATCAAAATCCGTCAAATCGGCCGTTTTTCGACAGCGGGACCGTCGAATCCGTTTTTTATTGAATATGGTAAATTTCGGCACCCACTTGCCGGAATTTGACGGTCGAATTGTGTCGAATTAAAAAACGGGCAAAAAATTGCCGCGATTCGCCGCTAATTGTATATACCCCTTAGACTTTCACATTATTATTATTATTATTATTATTATTATAGTGGTATATGTATAATTAGAATTCTTCAATGTGAAGCATCTTCGATGGTGCAAAATTGTTCACTGGCTAATGGAAGGAGTTAGACAGATCAACTGTGCAGAATATGACAGTGCACTGACTTTTTCTACCAATTTGCAGCAAAATAAAAGGTAGGGAAAGTGTATTGTGCCAATCTCCATAATACCTACGCTTTGCTGCTTTTCTCAGGGTGTCAGTGTGAGGGGTGTGTGTGGTCATGCAACTGACACGATCACAACGAAAGCTCCTCCCTTTGTCGATCACAAGTGCTGTCCCGCATCAGCCTAGTGCTGATAAGCAACATCATGGGTTCTGGCTGGGTGACCCCAATGTGCTTGCCTGAGATCTTGAATAACTGAGAAATCTCATTGAAAGGGAACTGCACATACAGGAACATGTAAGTGTGCACAGCGCCATCCTCAGGTGGGTTTATGTATTAGGTGACTAGCAATGAACAGTTCAGCTTTTTATCGTTTAGTAAGTGCCCATAATGCACCGCTGCCATAGCCAGCCATGACAGAAGAGTTATATACAGAAGCCAAAGGAGCCAATGAGAAATCTCTGCCTTTGAATACATGTAAGAGAAGCACAAATAACCTGTTTTTAAGTGAAAAAAGGGGCCAACACACCACTTCATATGTTTGCAACATACTGTAACTGAGGAATAAACACACTAGTGTCATAAGTACTACCATGTATCTGAGATTTGGATGTGTCCAGACAACATTCTGCTGTGGACAGCCACTGATACCAATACAGGAACAAGAAGTAACGTTAGAGAAATCGGAAAATTGTTTACAGAAATATAAAATGATTTACGTCCTTATTTACTAATACAATTCTAAAGGAAATTAATACTTGTACCATAGCAAAAGACATAACTTCTAAATTGCAGTGTAATTGAAGGGGTAAAATTGGAACCTACCTGTCAGTAATGAGAACAGAAAACATAAAACCATTGTGAAGCTCTCCTCAGTGTCAGTCTGAAGTATTAATAGAATGTTCAGGTGAAGTATCATCCCTGTCCCAGCCATTTATATAGAACAATGGGGTATATTTACTAAGGTCCCGATTTTGACCGAGATGCCGTTTTTTCATCAAAGTGTCATCTCGGTAATTTACTAAGCAATAATCACGGCAGTGATGAGGGCATTCGTAATTTTTTGGAAGTCCAAGAAAAAAATTACGAATGAATACACCATCGGTCAAAATGCGGCTGTTTAAGTATGAATCTCGGTAATTTACTAAGAAGTGCAAAGCAAAAAAAAAAAAACACTGCCGTGAAAAATTACAACTCGTAAAAAAGTGCTAAAAAAAACAGACCTGCTTTTTTAATCCGTGATTGTATAGGCATGCAGGGATCCATGAGATCCGTGCATGTATATCAGTGGGAAGGGGTGGGAAAGTGGTTATTTTCTTAAAAAAAATTGCGTGGGGTCCCCCCTCCTAAGCATAACCAGCCTCGGGCTCTTTGAGCCGATCCTGGTTGCAGAAATATGGGGGAAAAATTGACAGGGGTTCCCCCATATTTAAGCAACCAGCATCGGGCTCTGCGCCTGGTCCTGGTTCCAAAAATACGGGGGACAAAAAGAGTAGGGGTCCCCCGTATTTTTAAAACCAGCACCGGGCTCCACTAGCTGGACAGATAATGCCACAGCCGGGGGTCACTTTTATATAGTGCCCTGCGGCCATGGCATCAAATATCCAACTAGTCACCCCTGGCCGGGGTACCCTGGGGGAGTGGGGACTGGGGACCCCTTCAATCAAGGGGTCCCCCCCCCCAGCCACCCAAGGGCCAGGGGTGAAGCCTGAGGCTGTCCCCCCCATCCAATTGGCTGCGGATGGGGGGCTGATAGCCTTTTGTGAAAATGAACAGATATTGTTTTTAGTAGCAGTACTACAAGGCCCAGCAAGCCTCCCCCGCATGCTGATACTTGGAGAACCACAAGTACCAGCATGCGGTGGAAAAACTGGCCCCCTGGTACCTGTAGTACTACTACTAAAAAAATACCCAAAAAAAGACAATACACACACACCTTGAAAGTAAAGTTTTATTACATGCATCCACACAAACATACATACATACTTACCTTATGTTCACACGAGGGTCGGTCCTCTTCTCCAGTAGAATCCAAGGGGTACCTGTTGAATAAATTCTACTCACCAGCTCCAGGGTCCCAGGCTCCTCGTAGCATCCATTTGTAATCCACGTACGTGAATAAAATAAAAAAACGGAGAGCCGAGCCACGCACTGAAAGGGGACCCATGTTTGCACATGGGCCCCCTTTCCCCGAATGCCAGAAACCCACTCTGACTGATGTCTAAGTGGGTTTCTTCAGCCAATCAGGGAGCGCTACGTTGTAGCACCCTCCTGATCGGCTGTGTGCTCCTGTACTGTCTGACAGGCGGCACACGGCAGTGTTACAATGTAGCGCCTATGCGCTCCATTGTAACCAATAGTGGGAACTTTGTAGTCAGCGGTTGACCGAAAGTGACCTCACCGCTGACCACAAAGTTCCCACCATTTGTTACAATGGAGCGCATAGGCGCTACATTGTAACACTGCCGTGTGCCGCCTGTCAGACAGTACAGGAGCACACAGCCGATCAGGAGGGTGCTACAACGTAGCGCTCCCTGATTGGCTGAAGAAACCCACTTAGACATCAGTCAGAGTGGGTTTCTGGCATTCGGGGAAAGGGGGCCCATGTGAAAACATGGGTCCCCTTTCAGTGCGTGGCTCGGCTCTCCGTTTTTTTATTTTATTCAAGTACGTGGATTACAAATGGATGCTACGAGGAGCCTGGGACCCTGGAGCTGGTGAGTAGAATTTATTCAACAGGTACCCCTTGGATTCTACTGGAGAAGAGGACCGACCCTCGTGTGAACATAAGGTAAGTATGTATGTATGTTTGTGTGGATGTATGTAATAAATCTTTACTTTCAAGGTGTGTGTGTCTTGTCTTTTTTTGGGTATTTTTTTAGTAGTAGTACTACAGGTACCAGCGGGCCCGTTTTTCCGTCGCATGCTGGTACTTGTGGTTCTCCAAGTACCAGCATGCGGGGGAGGCTTGCTGGGCCTTGTAGTACTGCTACTAAAAACAATATCTTTTCATTTTCACAAAAGGCTATCAGCCCCCCATCCGCAGCCAATTGGATGGGGGGGACAGACTAGTTGGATTTTTGATGCCACGGCCGCAGGGCACTATATAAAAGTGACCCCCGGCTGTGGCATTATCTGTCCAGCTAGTGGAGCCCGGTGCTGGTTTTAAAAATACGGGGGACCCCTACGCTTTTTCCCCCCGTATTTTTGGAACCAGGACCAGGCGCAGAGCCCGATGCTGGTTGCTTAAATATGGGGGAACCCATGTCATTTTTTTCCCCATATTTCTGCAACCAGGATCGGCTCAAAGAGCCCGAGGCTGGTTATGCTTAGGCCCCTCCTAAGCATAACCCACGCAATTTTTTTTAAAGTTTTACAGTGTTTATTTAAAAAAAAAAAAAAATGAACCCCAGCACGGATCACACAGATCCGGCCGAGATTCATTGTGATAAAGTCGGCAGTGTTTTGCTAATCACTGCCGTAAAAAACGGGGGGAAAAAACGAATGACATCGACATCGGAACAAATGAAAAATCCGAATACGACAGCTTAGTAAATTAGGCGTAATAAATTCAAAAAGTTGCAGTTTTACACTTTCGATGTCATTCGTGATTGAACTTTGACCTTTTTCCGAAAATTACGAATGTTAGTAAATATACCCCAATGAGTCAGCTGTCTTTTCAAACCAGTCACAACTGTCCATACTTAGGCACCTGCTACAAAACTTCCTGCGGTCATACACTTAACTACTGAAATAACTTGATCTGTCAAGAAGCAATGAAGCACCTCCATTTTCAAACCAGTGGGTGTACTGAAACCTGCCAGGAATGTGTACAGTGCTTTCTCTTTTTTTTTTAAATGTATAAATATTTGTTGTATGTCAGACATCAAAGAGTGTCATCCAGGAACATGGTCCACTCAGTTTTGGTATGGTTTCTGCTAAACAATTCTTCACATAGAGTAAAAAATACCAACTTTCTCCCATGGAGTAGATTGATTACTGACATTTATAAATATCAATATAAATATTCAGAGAAATAAGAAGGGAAATCGCACACACTTTTAATTCAAAACACGGGAGCCAGGTCTCAAAACATTATAATGTAGAAGTCCATCCTCTAATCCACAGGAGTTCTACACGAGCAGGGCCCTCTTCCCTCATGTGCTTACCCGTTTCTTACTTTTATAATCTTCAGCTGCACCAAATCCAGCAGTCTTCTGCCACCTGATACTTATTCCAGTGTCATCTGCTGATGTAGCTATGTTTATTTACCCTGTACTTGTCCTATATTGTTGTCAACTGTAAGTTGCTGTTTTCCTGTTTGATTATTTGTTTATGTACTCTGTAATTGGGCGCTGCGGAACCCTTGTGGCGCCATATAAATAAAGGATAATAATAATAATAATAATAATAATAAGGTGGAAGGACCAGCACAACCATAAGTAATCCAAAAAGTTTAATAGAGCATCAAAGACAGTGAACACGCTACATCTTCAGCATATAAGTAATATTTTACGTATTCATATTATTACAGGCAGCAGCATCAAATAGCGTAAGACATTCCTACCATCATTGTGACAGCAGTTTCGATGAGAGAGGCTAAACAGACAACCAGACAACGTAATCATCTCACCTGCGTGAAGTGGGATATTCTTTGTTAGTTGCCGGCTATACCTGGGACCTCTACCATAGGTGCAGGCAGTGCAGCTGCTATGGGGCCCAGACCTGAGAGGGGCCTACCTTCCCTGTCAAAATTACATGTGCTGTACAGTATACATTTTTCACCATTGGTAGATACATAGGGGCACTTGCAAACTTTTACCTTGGGGGCTATAATATATCTATTTATATTGATCCCGTGGACCTGTGCATTGTAATATGGTATAAAATAAACTGGAGGGCATAATACTGTTACATAATATAAACTAAAGCACTGTAATGTGGCACAATATAAAGTGGATGTACTATAGTGTGTCATAATATGAACTGTATCATAATATGAATTGGGGATACTGTGTTGCATAATGTGTACAGTCAGCCCTTCAATGTGACATAATGTGAATTAGAGCACTACTGTGGTTCATAAAATATACTAGCACACTACTATGGGACATAAACATTAACTAAGGCACTACTGTGGTTCAGAAAATGAACTATGGCACTATTATGGGGCATACAATTAACAGGACAGGGGCCCTTCAAAATGTTGCTATGGGGTCCATTAAGCTCTGGCTACGCCCCTGCACTGACTTGATGTGTAACCGTCAGTATAGATATCACTGTCAGGTATTTGCAGAGCCAGGCCGGGAGGTAGTGGATAGATAGACAGTTACAAGATCAACATTCAATAGGTTGACAATATAGGGTTCACAGTCAAAAGGTCGACAGGGTCAAAAAGTTGACAGTCAAAATGTCAACAGGGCCAAAAGGTTAACAGGGTCAAAAGGTTGACATGGGAAATGTCGACACACGTATGGTTGACATATTTTTTTCAGGATTTTTACTTGTTTTTACAACTTCTGCTGCATTTACTATCCATGTCACAAACTATTACCATTAGTAACCTTGTGGCAAAAGAAGCGAGCCACCCAAACCAAAGTTGGGTTAAATATGTTTAAAAACACAAAATAACATTAAAAAAATACTTTTTTGTGTCAGCTTTTTTCATGTTGACCTGTTGACCCTGCCGACCTATTGACCCTGTTGACCTTTTGACACTTTTGACCTGTCGACCTTTTGCCCTTGTCAATCTTTTGACCCGGTTGACCTTTTGACTGTCGACCTAAAGCTGTCAACCTAATGACTGTCGACATTTATAATGTCTATGTTCTGTATCACACCCGCATGGCCGGGGTCTCTTGCTGGCCTGCCCTGGTTCCTCTCATTAACTTCCAGAGATTGTGCTGAATTAGCGTGTCCTCTCTTGTTGCTTTGCTTTGCCGGGTTAAAGGATGAAAATTGCCAGGAGCAGGCATGTCAATTGTATGAAGCAATCGCCCTTTTGGGGTCTGGCTTCTTATAAGTTGGAACTGGAAGTAATAGGATAATCAATGTGGAAAGGCAGCAGTAGTGGTGGGATCTAATGCTGTATGCAACTATGCATTTTATCCACCACCGTGGACTTTTTCAAGTTGAATGCTCTCATTTGTCTTTTACTTATTTAAATCCCTGAAATACCTGACATGCTGCGCCAGGTAGAGTCCCTTACACACATTGCACAAGATAGAGCCTCATATACACATGCCAGGTACAGCCACTTATACACACTGTGCCAGGTAGAGCCTCTTATACACATTGCGCCAGGTAGCCCCTTATACAGATTGTGTGGGGTAGCCCCTTCTATACATTGCACCAGGTAGCCCCTTATACACATACGCCAGGTAGCCCCTTATACACATTGTGTCAGGTAGTCTCTTATACACATTGCACCAGGTAGCCCCTTATACACATACGCCAGGTAGCCCCTTATACACATTGTACCAGGTAGAGCCTCTTACAAACATTGCGCCAGGTAGCCCCTTATACACACTGCACCAGATAGAGCCTCTTGTACACACTGTGCCAGGTAGCCCCTTATACACATTGCGCCAGGTAGCCCCTTAAACACATTGCTCCATGTAGCCTTTTATACTCATTGGACCAGGTAGCCCCTTATACACATTGTGGCAGTTAGGCTCTTATACACACTGTGCCAGGTAGCCTCTTATACACATTGCGCCAGGTAGCCTCTTATACACATTGCGCCAGGTAGCCCCTTATGCACATTGCGCCAGATAGCCCCTTAAACACATTGCTCCAGGTAGCCTTTTAGAGACATTGTACAGGTAGCCCCTTACACACATTGCACCAGGTAGCCTCTTATATACACTGTGCCAGGTAGCCTCTTATACATATTGCACAAGGTAGCCACTTATATACATTGCACCAGGTAGAGTCTCTTATACACATTGTGCCATGTAGCCCTTATACACATTGCAAAATCCTTATGTCCTCACGGTCCTCGAAAAGACAACACAATATAATAAGATCCTCAATCCTTCTATTGCTTTAGCCCCCGGTTTTGCTGAAACTGACCTTTCTTAAAAACAATGCGTTCACATAAAGGTTTCTTTCATCACATCTTCTATACACAGCAATGCGATACACCTAACGTCAAACCATTAAAACGGCTTACCTTACTGATAAGCCCTATATGCATCAAAAGGTATCTTTTTGTGTTCTCCTTCACAGGGATCTCCTCCGTTCAAAAGATAAGCTCCGTGTCCTCTTTTTAAAATTTGATATTTAATTTTACCACAAACAAGTGGCATAAAAAAGGATAAAAATACAAATACAAAAGACAATAAGGTACCCAACTGTAGACAGGCAAGGCCACTTCCACTTACACCCCTTAGATGGAATAGGGGTTTAATCTCAAACCACCGGAGAATAAGGAGTTACAATCAATCCAAGTGGGTATAAACATAAGCGGTGGGGTTCAAGCCTGGGGTCCTTCTATAGCTGTACCAATGCGTTTCAGATGTAAATCCTTCCTCAGGGTTTAATTTTGGAAGTGACCCTCTCGGTCTTATATACCCACTAGCCATTATCACATGACAATATCATCCAATGGCGTTTCAGTAACACCTAATCATATCTTTCTTCATAACTGATACTCTCCAAACTACATGTACACATAAACCTGCATACATTAATCATATACAATTATATCAATTCATATTGCTACTAAAAACCGTTCTAAAACAACATAAATTCATAATAATTGGTAATGCATAAGATCCGGTTATAGTCCAGACAATCTGAATCTTCATGTGTTAATACTCCAGTTCCTGGACTATATTAGCCATCTCTTCAATAAGTCCTAACTCCAAAACCCTCCCCCTTTGTTTGTGATGCAATAGCTCCATCTCTGGCTCCTCAATTTGTTTCATCGTTGCTATGGAAACCGCACGTACTCAGTGGTAATCGGAAATGCACACTTCTCCCATAATGGTCCTAGTTACAGGGAGCTCCTTTCTGTATTTGGTGCGCAAATGTCATTTCCTCCGCGGCTCTCATGGAGCGCATCCAGCCGGGGAGTATTCATCGCGCATCAATTCCGGGATTTGGAGCGCATACCGGAAGTTGGTTAGCAGCCGCTGTGGAACGCATATCACCGCTCCACATACCGCATTCACCGGCAGGGGGGAGAAATAAAGAGGGATTAATACAATATACTGGTCACTAAAAACATCGGTGGTCATTCCGAGTTGTTCGCTCGCAAGCTGCTTTTAGCAGCTTTGCACACGCTAAGCCGCCGCCTACTGGGAGTGAATCTTAGCTTATCAAAATTGCGAACGAAAGATTTGCAATATTGCGATAAGACATCTCTGTGCAGTTTCTGAGTAACTCGAGACTTACTCGGCATCTGCGATCAGTTCAGTGCTTGTCGTTCCTGGTTTGACGTCACAAACACACCCAGCGTTCGCCCAGACACTCCTCCGTTTCTCCAGCCACTCCCGCGTTTTTCCCAGAAACGGTAGCGTTTTTTCACACACACCCATAAAACGGCCAGTTTCCGCCCAGAAACACCCACTTCCTGTCAATCACATTACGATCACCAGAACGAAGAAAAAACCGTGAGTAAAATTCCTAACTGCATAGCAAATTTACTTGGCGCAGTCGCAGTGCGAACATTGCGCATGCGCACTAAGCGGAAAATCGTTGCGATGCGAAGAAATTTACCGAGCGAACAACTCGGAATGACCCCCATTAAACAGAGTCATATATTAACCTACTAGTATGTACTTAGCCTTTTGAAATGTCACTATAACATACACACGGACCTATGTTCTAAACTCCCCATTACAATCCACTTTTTTGCATATCGCAATACAGAAGATTCACTGATTACTAACTATCTACAGGAACCATTTGGTCTCAAAATCCATATTGAGACCTTTTGGATGCAGAGTTTTTAATTCAAAAATCTTTCTTATCTCTGCTCTCACCAATCTCTCTTCATCATCGTTCCTACGCCAGTTAGAATTTACACATAGAATAGCACAGAAACTAGTCAGCTGAGAAATATCGCATTTATGAGCATTTTTAAAATGGAGTGAGACATTATGTGTCTCTAATCCATTTTTAATATTGCGAGCGTGTTCCGCCATGCGTGTCTTAAGCATTCTAGTAGTCCGTCCAACATATTGGGACCCACAGGCACATTCTAATAGATACACACAATTTTGGGTGGAGCATGTAAAAAATTCCCTTATGGGATAGGTATGTTTGGTATATGATGATGTATACTCCATAATTTTATTTCTTTTATCTTTACAGGAGCGACACATCTTACATTTGCCGCACCTGTAAAACCTTTGGACTTAATCCTGGTTTGCATCTTCGGAACCGATATGACACTATTAACAATATCATTCTTCAAATTTCTCGCCTTTCTATACACAAATCTAGGAGTTTTAGAGACATACCCCTCTAGTATCGGGTCCCTATTAAGGATACCCCAATGTTTTCTTATAATCCTCTCTATTTCTTTATACTGACTGTTATAGCCTGTAATAAAGGCTACTTCCCCACTTCTCCTGTTGACACTATCCTTTCCTTTTTTTAGGCTTTTAGTAGTGATGAGCGGGTTCGGATCCTCGGGATCCTAACCCTCCCGAACTTCACCTTTTTTTGCACGGGTCCGAGCAACTCGGATCCTCCCGCCTTTCTCGGTTAACCCGAGCGCGCCCGAACGTCATCATCCCGCGGTCGGATTCTCACAAGATTCGTATTCTATATAAGGAGCCGCGCGTCGCCGCCATTTTTCACTCGTGCATTGGAGATGATCGTGAGAGGACGTGGCTGGCGTCCTCTCAGTTTCTATGTTCAGTGGGCTGCAAATATCTGTGCTCAGTGTGCTGCAAATATCTGTGCTCAGTGTGCTGCAAATATCTGTGCTCAGTGTGCTGCAAGTGCAAATATCTACGTTCTCTGCCTGAAAAACGCTCCATATCTGTGCTCAGTGTGCTGCAAATATCTGTGCTCAGTGTGCTAATTGCTTTATTGTGGGGACTGGGGACCAGCAGTATTATATAGTAGAAGGACAGTGCAGAGTTTTGCTGTCCAGTGACTACCAGTATTATACGTTCTCTGCCTGAAAAACGCTCCATATCTGCGCTGCATTGTAGTATATAGTAGGAGGACAGTGCAGAATTTTGCTGACCACCAGTATAACTATGTATATAGCAGTACGGTACAGTGGTCCACTGCTCTACCTCTGTGTCGTCATGTATACTATCACATCCATACCTGTGGTGCATTTCAGTTTTGCACAGTTTGCTGACCACCAGTATATAATATATAGCAGTACGGTACAGTAGGCCACTGCTCTACCTACCTCTGTGTCGTCAAGTATACTATCCATCCATACCTGTGGTGCATTTCAGTTTTGCACAGTTTGCTGACCACCAGTATATAAGATATAGCAGTACGGTACAGTAGGCCACTGCTCTACCTACCTCTGTGTCGTCAAGTATACTATCCATCCATACCTGGGGTGCATTTCAGTTTTGCACAGTTTGCTGACCACCAGTATATAATATATAGCAGTACGGTACAGTAGGCCACTGCTCTACCTACCTCTGTGTTGTCAAGTATACTATCCATCCATACCTGTGGTGCATTTCAGTTTTGCACAGTTTGCTGACCACCAGTATATATAATATATAGCAGTACATAGAAACATAGAATTTGACGGCAGATAAGAACCACTTGGCCCATCTAGTCTGCCCCTTTTTTATTGTATCCTTTAGGCAATCTCAACCCTTTTTTAACCTTAATTCTTTGTAAGGATATTCATATGCCTGTCCCAAGCATGTTTAAATTGCCCTACATTCTTAGCCTCTACCACCTCTGATGGGAGGCTATTCCACTTATCCACTACCCTTTCTGGGAAGTAATTTTCCCTTAAATTTCCCCTGAACCTCCCCCCCTCCAGTCTCAATGTATGCCCTCGAGTTCTAATACTTCTTTTCCTTTGAAGAATGTTTCCCTCCTGAACTTTGTTAAGACCCTTGATATATTTGAAAGTTTCTATCATGTCCCCCTTTTCCCTACTCTCCTCCAAACTATACATGTTAAGATCTTTTAGCCTTTCCAGGTAAGTTTTGTGATGTAGGCCATGCACCATTTTAGTTTCCCTTCTTTGTACATTCTCTAATGTATTTATATCCTTCTGGAGATAGGGTCTCCAGAACTGGACACAGTATTCCAGATGGGGCCGTACCAATGACCTATACAGTGGCATTATCACTTCTTTTTTCCTGCTACTGATTCCTCTCCCTATGCAACCAAGCATCTGACTTGCCTTTCTCATTGCTTTGTTGCATTGCTTTCCTGCCTTCAAGTCACTTGAAATAGTGACTCCTAAATCTCTTTCCTCCTCAGTAGTTTCCATTATAGTACCCTTGATACTATACTCAGCCTTTGGGTTTTTGAGTCCCAAGTGCATGATTTTGCATTTTTTAGCATTAAACTGTAGTTGCCACGTTCTTGACCATTTCTCAAGCCTACCTAGGGCATTAATCATTTGTTTGACCCCTCCCGGTGTGTCTACCCTGTTGCATATCTTTGTATCATCTGCAAAAAGGCATATCTTCCCTTCAATACCATCTGCAATGTCACCAACAAAGATATTAAAGAGAACTGGACCAAGTACAGATCCCTGGGGTACTCCACTGGTAACATTTCCCTCCATAGATTGCACTCCATTAACTACGACTGTCTGTTTCCTATCCTGCAACCAGGTTCTTATCCATTTAACTGATTTATAATCCACCCCCAGGCTTTTAAGTTTATTTAGCAGTCTGCGATGTGGGACAGTGTCAAATGCCTTACTAAAGTCTAGATATGCTACATCTACAGCTCCCCCTTGATCTATTATTTTCATCACAGAGTCAAAAAAGTCAATAAGATTTGTTTGGCATGATCTCCCACCAGTAAATCCATGCTGTTTTGGATCCTGTAAGTTGTTTGATTTAAGATATTCCACTACTCTTTCTTTTAATAGTTTTTCCATTACTTTCCCTACTACTGATGTAAGGCTTACTGGTCTGTAGTTACTTGCTTCTTCCTTGCTTCCACTTTTGTGCAGTGGAACTACATTTGCTATTTTCCAGTCCTCTGGAATAGCACCTGTATTTAGTGACTGGTTAAATAATTCTGTTAAAGGTGTAACCAGCACATCTTTTAGCTCTTTGAGTATCCTTGGGTGTATCCCATCTGGTCCCATTGATTTATCCACTTTTAGTTTTGAAAGTTCTGTTAGGACCTTCTCCTCTGTAAATGTATTTTCATCTACCTTATTTTTATGAATGTCCTTGCAACTTAACTGTGGACCCATCCCTTTTTCTGTAGTAAATACTGAGCAAAAATAATTATTTAGGTGATCTGCTATTGCCTTGTCTCCCTCCACCAAATGCCCACTCTCTGTCTTAAGTCTTATTATTCCTCCATTTGATTTTCTCCTTTCACTTATATACTTAAAAAAGTTTTGCCCCCTTTATCTACTGACTGGGCCATTTTCTCCTCAGCTTCTGCCTTTGCACGTCTGATCACTTTCTTAGCATCCTTCCGTCTGTCCAGATACACCTCTTTGTCGTTATTATTTTGAGTCTGTTTGTATTTCCTAAAAGCCATCTTTTTTGCTTTCACACTAGTTGATACTTCTTTTGTGAACCACACTGGCTTCCTTTTCCTGGTGCTTTTCCTAACCATTTTGATACAAAGGTCTGTTGCACTTAGTATTGCACTTTTCAGTTTTTTCCACCTCTCCTGCACTCCTTCCAAGTTCCTCCAGTCTGCCAATGAATCACTTAAACATCTCCCCATTTTTGCAAAGTCAGCATTTCTAAAATCCAACACCTTTGTTTTTGTGTGACAGGAGTTGGATCCTGTCTTTATACTAAACCATACTGCTTGATGATCACTGGATCCCAGGTGCTCACCCACATATATATCAGATATCATATCACCATTCCTAAGAATTAGATCTAATATTGAGTCTTTGCGAGTGGGCTCCCTCACCAATTGCTTGAGAGATGCTCCCTGTAAGGAATGTAGAAATTTGCCACTTGTAGCTGAACTTGCAAAAGACGGATGGTACGGAAGTACGGTACAGTAGGCCACTGCTCTACCTACCTCTGTGTCGTCAAGTATACTATCCATCCATACCTGTGGTGCATTTCAGTTTTGCACAGTTTGCTGACCACCAGTATATAATATATAGCAGTACAGTAGTCCACTGCTCTACCTACCTCTGTGTCTCAAGTATACTATCCATCCATACCTGTGGTGCATTTCAGTTTTGCACAGTTTGCTGACCACCAGTATATATAATATATAGCAGTACGGTACAGTAGGCCACTGCTCTACCTACCTCTGTGTCATCAAGTATACTATCCATCCATACCTGTGGTGCATTTCAGTTTTGCACAGTTTGCTGACCACCAGTATATAATATATAGCAGTATGGTACAGTAGGCCACTGATCTACCTACCTCTGTGTCGTCAAGAATACTATCCATCCATACCTGTGGTGCATTTCAGTTTTGCACAGTTTGCTGACCAGCAGTATATAATATATAGCAGTACGGTACAGTAGGCCACTGCTATACCTACCTCTGTGTCGTCAAGTATACTATCCATCCATACCTGTGGTGCATTTCAGTTTTGCACAGTTTGCTGACCATCAGTATATATAATATATAGCAGTACGGTACAGTAGGCCACTGCTCTACCTACCTCTGTGTCATCAAGTATACTATCCATCCATACCTGTGGTGCATTTCAGTTTTGCACAGTTTGCTGACCACCAGTATATAATATATAGCAGTATGGTACAGTAGGCCACTGATCTACCTACCTCTGTGTCGTCAAGAATACTATCCATCCATACCTGTGGTGCATTTCAGTTTTGCACAGTTTGCTGACCACCAGTATATAATATATAGCAGTACGGTACAGAAGGCCACTGCTCTACCTACCTCTGTGTCGTCAAGTATACTATCCATCCATACCTGTGGTGCATTTCAGTTTTGCACAGTTTGCTGACCACCAGTATATAATATATAGCAGTACGGTACAGAAGGCCACTGCTCTACTTACCTCTGTGTCGTCCAGTATACTATCCATCCATACCTGTGGTGCATTTCAGTTTTGCACAGTTTGCTGACCACCAGTATATAATATATAGCAGTATGGTACAGTAGGCCACTGCTCTACCTATCTCTGTGTCGTCAAGAATACTATCCATCCATACCTGTGGTGCATTTCAGTTTTGCACAGTTTGCTGACCACCAGTATATATAATATATAGCAGTACGGTACAGTAGGCCACTGCTCTACCTACCTCTGTGTCGTCAAGTATACTATCCATCCATACCTGTGGTGCATTTCAGTTTTTGTGCGCAGTATATATAGTAGTAGGCCATTGCTATTGACAAATATATTACTGGCATATAATTCCATACATTAAAATATGGAGAACAAAAATGTGGCGGGTAAAATAGGGAAAGATCCAGATCCACTTCCACCTCATGCTGAAGCTGCTGCCACTAGTCATGGCCGAGACGATGAAATGCCATCAATGTCGTCTTCCAAGGCCGATGCCCAATGTCATAGTAGAGAGCATGTAAAATCCAAAAAACAAAAGTTCAGTAAAATGACCCAAAAATCAATATTAAAATCGTCTGAGGAGACGCGTAAACTTGCCAATATGCCATTTACGCCACGGAGTGGCAAGGAACGGCTGAGGCCCTCTCCTATGTTCCTCATGACTAGTGGGTCAGCTTCACATGAGGATGTAAGAACTCATCCTCCTGCTAGAAAACTTAATAGACTTAAGATGGCAAAAGCACAGCAAAGAACTGTGCGTTCTTCTAAATCACAAATTCCCAAGGAGAGTCCAATTGTGTCGGTTGCGATGCCTGACCTTCCCAACACTGGACGGGAAGAGGTGGCGCCTTCCACCATTTGCACGCCCCCTGCAAGTGCTGGAAGGAGCACCCGCAGTCCAGTTCCTGATAGTCAAATTGAAGATGTCACTGTTGAAGTACACCAGGATGAGGATATGGGTGTTGCTGGCGCTGGGGAGGAAATTGACAAGGAGGATTCTGATGGTGAGGTGGTTTGTTTAAGTCAGGCACCCTTGGAGACACCTGTTGTCCGTGGGACGAATATGGGCATTGACATGCCTGGTCAAAATACAAAAAAAATCACCTCTTCGGTGTGGAATTATTTCAACAGAAATGCTGACAACTGGTGTCAAGCTGTGTGTTGCCTTTGTCAAGCTGTAATAAGTAGGGGTAAGCACGTTAACCACCTAGGAACATCCTCCCTTATACGTCACCTGGAGCGCATTCATTAGAAGTCATTGACAAGTTCAAAAACTTTGGGTGACAGCGGAAGCAGTCCACTGCCAACTAAATCCCTTCCTCTTGTAACCAAACTCACGCAAACCACACCACCAACTCCCTCAGTGTCAATTTCCTCCTTAGACAGGAAAGCCAATAGTCCTGCAGGCCATGTCACTGTCAAGTCTGACGAGTCCTCTCCTGCCTGGGATTCCTCCGATGCATCCTTGAGTGTAACGCCTACTGCTGCTGTTGTTGCTGCTGGGAGTCGATCGTCGTCCCAGAGGGGAAGTCGGAAGACCACTTGTACTACTTCCAGTGAGAAATTAACTGTACAACAGTCCTTTGCGAGGAAGATGAAATATCACAGCAGTCATCCTGCTGCAAAGCGGATAACTCAGGCCTTGGCAGCCTGGGTGGTGAGAAACGTGTTTCCGGTATCCACCGTTAATTCACAGGGAACTAGAGAATTGATTAAGATACTGTGTCCCCGGTACCAAATACCATCTAGGTTCCATTTCTCTAGACAGGCAATACCGAAAATGTACACAGACGTCAGAAAAAGAGTCACCAGTGTCCTGAAAAATGCAGTTGTACCCAATGTCCACTTAACCACGGACATGTGGACAAGTGGAGCAGGGCAGACTCAGGACTATATGACTGTAACAGCCCACTGGGTAGATGTATTGCCTCCCGCAGCAAGAACAGCAGCGGCGGCACCAGTAGCAGCATCTCGCAAACACCAACTCGTTCCTAGGCAGGCTACGCTTTGTATCACCGCTTTCCATAAAAGGCACACAGCTGACAACCTCTTACGGAAACTGAGGAACATCATCGCAGAATGGCTTACCCCAATTGGACTCTCCTGGGGATTTGTGACATCGGACAATGCCACCAATATTGTGCGTGCATTACATCTGGGCAAATTCCAGCACGTCCCATGTTTTGCACATACATTGAATTTGGTGGTGCAGAATTATTTAAAAAACGACAGGGGCGTGCAAGAGATGCTGTCGGTGGCCCGAAGAATTGCGGGCCACTTTCGGCATTCAGCCACCGCGTGCCGAAGACTGGAGCACCAGCAAACAGTCCTGAACCTGCCCTGCCATCATCTGAAGCAAGAGGTGGTAACGAGGTGGAATTCAACCCTCTATATGCTTCAGAGGATGGAGGAGCAGCAAAAGGCCATTCAAGCCTATACATCTGCCTACGATATAGGCAAAGGAGGGGGAATGCACCTGACTCAAGCGCAGTGGAGAATGATTTCAACGTTGTGCAAGGTTCTGCAACCCTTTGAACTTGCCACACGTGAAGTTAGTTCAGACACTGCCAGCCTGAGTCAGGTCATTCCCCTCATCAGGCTTTTGCTGAAGAAGCTGGAGAGATTGAAGGTGGAGCTAAAACAGAGCGATTCCGCTAGGCATGTGGGACTTGTGGATGAACGATGACTTTTTCAAAGGTGATATCCTGCTTCCAGAGTGTGCAGTATTTAAGCTCTGAACTAATCAGAGTGAACAGCTGTCAAAAATCAGTATCTAATTACAATAATGCTTAATAGCGTTGGCTCTCTTATCAGTAGTAAAATGAATCATGAAACAAACAAAAAAATATTTTTGAGGATCAGCGAGATACCTTTCAAAATAAAGTCTCTCTGATTTTCTTCGGTTCCATACTTCTCCCAAAAAAACCTGATCGCCTCTAAACCATGGCCCTCATTCCGAGTTGTTCGCTCGCAAGCGGATTTTAGCAGATTTGCTCATGCTAAGCCGCCGCCTACTGGGAGTGAATCTTAGCATCTTAAAATTGCGAACGATGTATTCGCAATATTGCGATTACACACCTCGTAGCAGTTTCTGAGTAGCTCCAGACTTACTCGGCATCTGCGATCATTTCAGTACTTGTCGTTCCTGGTTTGACGTCACAAACACACCCAGCGTTCGCCCAGACACTCCTCCATTTCTCCGGCCACTCCTGCGTTTTTTCCGGAAACGGTAGCGTTTTTTCCCACACGCCCATAAAACGGTCTGTTTCCGCCAAGTAACACCCATTTCATGTCAATCACATTACGATCGCCAGAACGATGAAAAAGCCGTGAGTAAAATTCCTAACTGCATAGCAAATTTACTTGGCGCAGTCGCAGTGCGGACATTGCGCATGCGCATTAAGCGGAAAATCGCTGCGATGCGAAGATTTTTACAGAGCGAACAACTCGGAATGAGGGCCCATGTTCATGCTCTATGACCGTGTACAGCGACGTAACGTCCGCCGTAACCAGCATAAGCCCGGGCCGCCATTCAATCTCTTTAAGCCTATTTATAGTGCCAATTGTGTTCTTGAGATATGAACGGGTTAATTTAACCATTGGTTGTAACTTTCTATCTATAAAGTATGATAAATTTGACAGGCAGGAATTCGTGCCAGCCACAATTGGTCGTCCTGGCGGCTTCTCCTTATTTTTGTGGATTTTAGGCAGTACATAATGTACTGGTACAGATGGACTCTCAATGACGATAAATTCACTATCTTCCTTGGTTATTACTTGCCTAGACATATAAATGGCCAAGAATATCTTTAATTTATCTTCAATACTAACCGCAGGATTACCCCTTAATTTTTTATATGTGTCCCCATCCTGTAACTGTCTAAAAACCTCAGCATTGTAGTCCTCCAAATTCATGACCACAACACTGCCCCCCTTATCAGCGGGCTTCACTACTATGCTTTTATTTTCCCTTAAAGTTTTGATGACATTACGTTCTTCTTTGGTGAGGTTCATTTTCCTATTTGGTTTCAAGTTAATACTTTCTAGGTCATTCTTCACAGACTTCTCAAAGGCTTCTATAAAACTACCTTTTTTGTGTCTAGGGTAGAAGGTGGATTTACGTCTTAGTTTGACTTCCTCCTCAACCTGGGGTACCTTAAGTTCCTGTTTACCTTTAAAATATCTTTTAAGGGTAAGTCGTCTAACAAATCTTTATATATCAACAAAGACATCAAATTTATCACATCTGTTTGACGGGGCAAACTTGAGGCCCTTTTTGAGGATCCCTTCCTCATCCTTCGTTAGCTCATAATCACTTAGATTATAAATTTTAGTGGCATTTTTACTCTCCACTCTATCATCCTGGGGAGCAGGAGTCACTATCTCCTTGTTGTTCTCCTCATGTATAATATTAAGCTCTTTTATTGATTCTCTAATCTTTCATTTTCTCGAATTCAGAGCTCTACCCTTCCCCCCTCTCTTCCCTCTTACTTTAATTTTATCATGACTTACCTCCATTTTTTGTAGTTCCTTTCTCTCACCTCTAAAAAAATGCCTTTTGAAGTTGGGGTTATCCTGATTATATCTCCCCCTTAGATTGATCTGTCCCCGTTCCTCCCATCGATTTCTCTGACTGGGACCTGCTTGGTACCTCTCATCTCCCCCTTCTCTGTTCTCCTCTCTTTCTTCATTGAATCTCCTACCATCATACCGACTCCTCCTTCCATCATACTTCTCTCTATGTGTATTTCTGTCATTTTGATATCGGCCTATTTGGTATGTTTTTTTCTCATTATACTTCTCTGTTCTTCTTTTATAATTGCTCCTTTTTTCAACCTAATCGGAGTTCTCTCCATGCTAACCCTACTTTCCTTAATTTCCTCGGATTTAGATGTTCCTTCTCTACCATTTTTCTTAACTTCTTCAATATCCCTAAAATATTTCTTACGTTTTTTGTCCTTTATCTCCTTTTCATTTCTTGACACCTTCCTAATAACCTCCTCTTCCATTTCTTTAAAGTCCCTGAGTTCAGAAAAAGGCTCTACCAGAGATCTTAAAATATCGATCTCTTCCTCTAGATTCTTGAGAACCTTGCTCTTTTCTACCACAATGAGTTGCATGAGGGAGTATGAGCAGACATCAAGAATCTTTTGCGATTCGTTCTGAAAGTCAGTGGATTCAATATTGAAAGAGGGTGCCTTAATAATTCTCAAACCTTTCGTTACAAGGCCCTCTGAACAATATTTTTCAAGGAAAGCTATTTCCCACCAAATCCTGCTTTCTTTTATAAGTAATTTCTCCAATTTCGACATCGCTTCTTCTAAATTATTATCTGTTAAATCGATGTCTCTGTTTTCACTAAAGAGACTATCGATCTGCGCCTGTCTGTTAGTTCTATGTGAGAACATAGTGTAGGCAGCAAGACAAAGTTATATGGTAAAGGATATACAGATAGGAAAGAAAACAATAACTTGCGCCCTAGCTGCAGCTTGGCACTCATCCAATAGAAAACCACTTCTCTCTTAGGCACACAAATAAACAAGATGAACGGTCTCCAAGCGCTGCTAATCAGATCCAAAATCCTTATGTCCTGACGGTCCTCGAAAAGACAACACAATATAATAAGATCCTCAATCCTTCTATTGCTTTAGCCCGCGGTTTTGATGAAACTGACCTTTCTTATAAACAATGCGTTCGCATAAAGGTTTCTTTAATCACATCTTCTATACACAGCAATGCGATACACCTAATGTCAAACCATTAAAACACGGCTTACCTTACTGATAAGCCCTATATGCATCAAAAGGTATCTTTTTGTGTTCTCCTTCGGATGTAAATCCTTCCTCAGGGTGTAATTTTGGAAGTGACCCTCTCGGTCTTATATACACTTGGGGAGTATCAGTTATGAAGAAAGATATGATTAGGTGTTACTGAAACCCCATTGGATGATATTGTCATGTGATAATGGCTAGTGGGTATATAAGACCGAGAGGGTCACTTCCAAAATTAAACCCTGAGGAAGGATTTACATCCGAAATGCATTGGTGCAGCTATAGAAGGACCCCAGGCTTAAACCCCACCGCTTATGTTTATACCCACTTTGATTGATTGTGACTCCTTATTCTCCGGCGGTGTGAGATTAAACCCCTATTCCATCTAAGGGGTGTAAGTCGAAGTGGCCTTGCCTGTCTACAGTTGGGTACCTTAGTGTCTTTTGTATTTGTATTTTTATCCTTTTTTATGCCACTTGTTTGTAGTAAAATTAAATATCAAATTTTAAAAAGAGGACACGGAGCTTATCTTTTGAACGGAGGAGATCCCTGTGAAGGAGAACACAAAAAGATACCTTTTGATGCATATAGGGCTTATCAGTAAGGTAAGCCGTGTTTTAATGGTTTGACGTTAGGTGTATCGCATTGCTGTGTATAGAAGATGTGATGAAAGAAACCTTTATGTGAACGCATTGTTTTTAAGAAAGGTCAGTTTCAGCAAAACCGCTGGCTAAAGCAATAGAAGGATTGAGGATCTTATTATATTGTGTTGTCTTTTCGAGGACCGTCAGGACATAAGGATTTTGGATCTGAGTAGCAGCGCTTGGAGACCGTTCATCTTGTTTATTTGAGTGTCTAAGAGAGACGTGGTTTTCTATTGGATGAGTGCCAAGCTGCAGCTAGGGCGCAAGTTATTGATTTTTTTCCTATCCTTATACACATTGCGCCATGTAGCCCCTTAAACACATTGCTCCAGGTAGCCTCATATATATTGCACCAGGTAGCCCCTTATACACATTGCACCAGGTAGCCTTTTCTACACACTGTACCAGGTAGCATCTTATACACATTGCGCCAGGTAGCCCCTTATACACATGGCACCAGGTAGAGCCACTTATACACATTGCGCCAGGTAGCCCCTTATACACATTGCGCCAAATAGCCCCATATACACATTGCTCCAGGTAGCCTTTTATACACATTGCACCAGGTAGCCCCTTATACACATTGCGCCAGGTAGCCTCTTATACACATTGTGCCAGGTAGCCTCTTATACACATTGCGCAAGGTAGCCCCTTATACACATTGCACCAGGTAGAGCCTCTTACACACATACGCCAGGTAGCCCCTTATACACACTGCACCAGGTAGAGCCTCTTATACACACTGTGCCAGGTAGCCCCTTATACACATTGCACCAGGTAGTCCCTTAAACACATCGCTCCAGGTATACATTTTATACACATTGCACCAGGTAGCCCCTTATACACATTGCACCAGGTAGCCCCTTATACACACTGTGCCAGGTAGCCCCTTAAACACATCGCTCCAGGTATACATTTTATACACATTGCACCAGGTAGTCTCTTATACACATTGCACCAGGTAGCCCCTTATACACATATGCGAGGTAGCCTCTTATACACACTGTGCCAGGTAGCCTCTTATACATATTGTGCAAGGTAGCCCCTTATACACATTGCACCAGGTAGAGCCTCTTATACACACTGTGCCAGGTAGCCCTTTTGCACATTGCAAGGGAAAGTCTCTAAACTAGCATATACCGTATGCTTAACACATCATTAAATTGCAGTTAAAATTGACTCACCTTCCAGATGCAGCAGGTAGCATCTAGATTGAGGCTAGCTTGTGAGCCAAAACCAATTAGGATTCTATGTACTAAGTCTTGAAGAGAGATAAAGTTGAGAGCAATAAAGTACCAGCCAATCAGCTCCTAACTGACTTGTTACAGGTTGTATTTGAAAAATGACCGGAGCTGACTGGTTGGTACTTTACCTCTCTCCAAGGCTTAGTACATAGCAGTGGCGTAACTCCCAGAAACAATGGAGACATTTGCTGCTGAGCTGCAGCTGTCAGAGGGGCCCTAAGAAAGAAAGACTGAGGGGGCTTCTGAACTAGAAAAGATCTCACTCCTCTCATTTCATAGTGACTTACTGCAGTCACTGCTGACTAATGCCCAAGCTCAGAAACCTCCTTTGAAGACCCCTTCAGCTGAAGAGTCTGGAATGTGTCTGGTAATAGATCAAAGTGTGCACAATGATGTACAGCTCTGCTGCTGTATCTTATAGGAGGAAAGAAAGGAAAGCAGAAGTTGGTTTTAAGAAAATGCACTAATTATTATAATAAATCTTTTATGGGGCATATTTATCAAAGCTTGGAGAGAGATAAACTTGTGAGAGATAACGTACTAACCAATCCGCTCCTGTCATTTTTCAAACACAGCCTGTAACATGTAAGGCAGAAGTTGATTGCCTGGTTCTTTATCTCTCAAAATTTTATCTCTCTCCGAGATTTGAAAAAACCCCACCCCTTAGGGTTCTATTTATTATAATTTACAGCCAGCACCTTGAAAATAAAGATTCCTTATCGCCACAAATAGCTTCCATAAGGAATCTTTATTCTTCCAGATGTACCATTGAAAAGTCACAGGGATGTCAGCACATGTGCAAGCTGGAACCAATGGGGGGACACCCATAGCCAGATAGAGATGTGGCCGCAGGGCATACTGTACCCCGGGCCCCCTTCTGCCAGGTACACTGACATTAGTAGCACTCCCTCTTGTGCAGCAGCAGAACCAGGCAGCCAGAATGTGAGCAGGACAGTATTCAGTGCAGAAGAGACACGTGAGTATCAGGAATCATAAGCTACCAATGGAGCTACCTGACCAGAGGAAAGATAGGAGGGGCAGAGAGCTGTAAGTGACCCAGGTTTCCCAGTTTCTCCTCTTCCCCACCTATGTGTATAGGTCCTATGTAACCTGTAATCTAATGAGAGCATTTGGGTCTAGAGAGAAACACACAGAGAGTCCTCCTGAGACCTATCCAGGGTAGTACAGAGGCTGCTGTTATTGCATTTTCGCAAGATATTTGATAAATATTATTAAACTATTAGTTTAAATCTAATATACACCATTGGTTTAAATTTAATATACAGAATCCATATCTCCCCTTGACCCATTCCAGAAGGGACTCTACCTGCTGGACTTTCCTCTTAATTTATTATTACAATCACCTCTGTTGAAATACTGGGGGTAATTCCAAGTTGATCGCAGCAGGAAATTTTTTAGCAGTTGGGCAAAACCATGTGCACTGCAGGGGGTGCAGATATAACATTTGCAGAGAGAGTTAGATTTGGGTGTTTTATTTTGTTTCTGTGCAGGGTAAATACTGGCTGCTTTATTTTTACACTGCAATTTAGATTGCAGTATGAACTCACCATACCCAAATCTATCTCTCTCTGCACATGTTATATCTGCCCCCCTGCAGTGCACATGGTTTTGCCCAACTGCTAAAAAATTTCCTGCTGCGATCAACTTGGAATTACCCCCACTGTACCTTTCTTATCAATAAAATAGTTCAACACAGGTGACACCAATCATATATATTAAGAGGGAAGTCCAGGTAGAGAGCATTTTGTCCCTCCTGGAATGGGTCAAGTAGGGAGATATGCACAATCTGATATTCAATTCAATTAGCCTTGGTAAATTATGGCACTGAGAAGAGGGTGGTAGCCTCAGGCTTTTACGTCAGAGGCTATTCAGTTACAGACCCTTTTTCTTGCATAGTAAATTGCAATAGTACCCGGAGCTATGGATTAAGACATTTGCAGCACCCGCGATAAGGTCACGTAACACAGATTCCTCTTTGAGCCTCCCTAAAGGGGGGTACTCATGGAGCGATCGCTGCTTAAAATCTAAGCAATCTGACTAGATTGCTTAGATTTTAAGCCTGATCTCTCCGTGTGTAGCCCCACAGCAATAGCGATGCGCAGCCCCGCGCATCGCTATCGCTGGTGCTAGATTGGCCTGCCGTGCAGGCCAGTCTAGCGGGTCGCTTATTTCATCCGCTGGGTGAAATGAGCGCCCCCCCCCGCGCGCTCCCCCCGCATGCTCAGCACACATCGCACTATGCTGAGCAGCGGGAGAGATGTGTGCTGAACGGTTCGCTCAGCACACATCTCTCCCGCATCGGCCAGTGAGTACTGGCCTTTAGACTCGAACAGAAATCTGCATTACGTGCAGTCTGCAAGCTTATCGTGAGCTGTAGTTGAATAGCCATGGCAAAACAATTTGACTGCGGTTTATTACCGCAGCTAATTGAATACGGCCCTTAATCTTTTATATTTGTATTAGTAATCAGCACACAGCATGGCTTTACTACTTGCTGGAACAGATATGTAAAAAAAAACATATTTGCTTAATTTAATTAGAAAATTAGAATTTGCATTTAGTTCTGTATTTGCCATAACTTGTGTAAAAGGAACCAGTAGTCTTTTTGAGACTTAGACTATGGATTGATATCCATCACAAATATGCTGGATAATAGATTCCTACTGCTTGCATAACATATTAATTACATTTTGATGACAGGTCACCTTCAGCATACTAATACATAAATCAAACCTAAGCAGAAAAACTAAGCAAACCCCAAGCTATGTTTATATTAAATATTTAAATATAGAAACTATAACCATGTACAGGATATCAGGTAGAGATATTTGACAATATTAGGTGATATAAGGATTACGTTATACTATATCACTAAGATTTATGAAGATAAGATTTGGAAAATATGTGGTTTCCAGCTATTCAGTGTGCCATAATTGCTCTCATACTTGTAAGAACACATTTATGCTTTACAAATGGGTGTACAGTACATACATAAATATAAATGTAACATTTCTAAATGCACTGACAACAAGAATGAGTGACCACCCAAAAATAATCATCACTCACTTATTACTGTACAGCTGCGGTATAGATATAGCAGTCACACCTCTACCTAACAGCACATTCCAGATACATTCCTTAAGTAAACCTCACTTATGTCGACTAGCCATTAGGTTGACCACTATTGGTCGACGTGGGCATTAGGTCGACGTGGTGATAATGTCAAATAGTACCTTTAAACATAAGCTATATACTAGTACGGACTAAGTACGCAATTGGCGCACTGAGTACCGTAAGGGTATGCACTTAGCGTATCAGACGCTAGGCCGTGGGCGCGACGCACGAGTGACACGCACGCTCACGGACTCACGCTTAGTATCGAGCACGCTATAGCCGTACCGAGTACCGTAATGCTACGCTATTGGCGTAGCGGATGCTGCGCCGTGAGAGTGAGACACGAGCGGCGCAGACGCTCACAGAATGATACACAGTAAACCTTATTGACAACACACAGTAAGGGTATGCTTATACTCTAAACCTTAGTAATCAAATACTACAATGATGTAACGCTTATTAACCTTGATAATGTGTAAGCTGTTTGAGCGGTTGAGACGCTAAGAAAAGCCCTTTGTAGTAACTAGTGAAAACGCAAGACCTTGTTTGGATTTAAAAACCACTCCGGCTCTAACACCTTCGTGGATGATTTAGAGTAAAAAGGGGAAAAACAGTACAGGTTATACACTACAAACTAACATAGAAATCTAAACAGAATAACAAAGAATAATATGAACAATAGCGAACGATCGCAAACACGAGCAAACAGAATGAGAACAAATGGCAAAACAGAAAGAATAACAAAATGGCTACAGAGAATAATACATACGTGGGGATGATTCGCAAGCGCGTCCTAGATCCAGTCCTCAGCATTCAATGAGAAAGCCTTTCAGAGAGAGTGAGTGACTGGCCCAGCAATGGTGGTCTTTATATACACAGCATACATTCACAATACAATGGTCCCTATAATCTCATTGTTCATTGGACACAGGAATGTGTCTCTGCATTATAACAAAAGGTCATAGGTGGATTTGAACAGGTGGGCTGTGTCTTTCTCCAACTGCTCAGGTGGGAGGTATCCTCAGGATTCCCGCCGCATGTGTAATAAACAGCAAATACAGTAAATGTCCATAAACTACTTTTGTACATAACTATACGCAGGAGCGAGCGATCTTTTCCTAACCACCACCGAAATGTTACCATTAAAATACTCTACAGCTGGATACGAGACACCACCTTTCAACCTTTATCTGACCCTTCCTATCATGCAAAGAGGAATCTCTCTGTCCAGGAACCGTTTAAACTAAACATACTTGCTGACGTTGTCTAGGGGAATATTAACTATAAAACACACTATATGGGTTAAAAATGTTGCGATCGAGTCGCCCGCTAGACGCTCACAAACCCTACCGTAAATGCGCATACCACGCGCCAAAGCGCACGGCCGTAGAAGCTCTATTACGCAAAGTGCGAATATACGCACGCACGGCAGAGCGTGTGCACGCGCAGCGGGCATGTGCATGGGGTTAGTACAAGGCATGTGAATCATGATATTTTTCAACTTTGACAGTCCACCCTTTGGCAGTCGCCAATAACTGCCACTATCTAAACAATTTAAGCAGAAGAATATATAATACCATGAAATATCTATTTATGATTGGGAGTAGGGAGGAGAGGAGAAGGTGGGAAATGTATGACCTAGTGAGATAGTAAAAAGCATGTATGTATGAAATTCATGTCTGAGGGGTCATGTATCATCGTGCCGTACATGTTCTAAAATAAGCTTCGAGGTATTGCGAAGTATACATTGAATCCTTCTTATCCCGTATTAAGGGTCTGTAAGTGGGCTAACAAACTCTACCGAGCTCTTTTCAGCTTTTAGTTCCAACAAATGGGGTGCACATTAGTTGATGATACATGAAGGGGGAAAAATATGTGAGTGCTAATTTATGTGTCTATATCACCTGTCGACTATGTGTGTCACTACCTGCAGATAGTAGAGATGAAGATAAGAAACATGCGTTATAAATGCATTCATATGATATTGTATGTGATTGTCCTTGGGCGTCTGTTGGAGTCTTGTTGATGTCTTGTCCGGATTGCTGTATCTTTGCTGTAAGTGGCAAGCAAAGTTTTTCAAGTGTCCATAAAAGTTAAAGTCTCTAAAAGTTCATCAATTGTCTGTGAAAAAGTTCATCAATGGTCTGTATAAAGGGTCGTCAAAATCTTCTTCCGAGTGGATGTCTTTTTACCTTGGAGAAAAACAAAGGAGAAACGGGTGAAAGAAACGGACCGTGGAATCACATCTTATCACAGCATTGTCTCGATTGATGGGTCATAAATTAAACCAGTTGTTGTAACAATGCTCTCACTCCTCAAACTCATCAATTTGGTACTGCGCTTGCAATGCATTAAAATTCGAACACATCTGAATATCAGACCAATCATTATGACAACTCCTAGGATACATAAGAGAAATTTCCCTACAGTAACGATAACATTTTGAGCCCATTCTCCTAAACCTGAGAACCAATTGCGTGGGTTCAACCATGAAACCCAGCCGGTCAGTTCATTACCCACAGAAGTAAGGGTAAGGTTGTGCCTCCTTCGGAACTCCCACTTCAATTGCAAGATATCGTCCATCTTTTGATCTATGACCTCGGTTGGGTCCTCAGTGCTGTTTGTGAGATACGTACAACACTTCACACCATACTGAGTTGCTAGGGTGACACAATACCCTCCTGTCACTGCTGTGATGTAATTGAGAACCATCCTGTGCTGGATCAGTTCCGTTTTGTAAGCTTGCAATTCTCTCCCAGTATACCTGAAGGTGTCATCATACATCTCAGTGATATTATCTATCAGGTTCGCTAGCGCAGTTATATACCTAAAATTTATAACTCCTCTGGCGGTACGGGTGATATCCCGGTGGATTCGTGGATCAAATCAGAGGCTGCATGCTCTGTCCTATCTATAAGGTGTCTCTTTACAATGTGTTCGTAATGGGTGTGAGTGTAAGGAGCTTGAGCATTGCGGTGAACGTCTTTCATTTTATCATGGGTAATGGTCATTACTTCCGGCAACACTCTTCCAATGTAACACAATCCCTCTGAGTTTGGGGCAAGCCACTTATACGCCTTCCTCCCACATATGAAATATGCATTATCGGGGAGGACATATGGGACAGAAAATGACATCACCATATTACAAACCTTCCAGGTGAAAAATCTGGAAAAATACTATCCCTAACTCTCTCATTTGTCTAGTACACGTATCAGGCTGTATGATATGCGCACAGTATCCTGGTGATACTTCTCCAACTCGCATGGTCCTACTTCCTAAAGTGTACCTATATTGAAAATACCTCCCACTGTTGGCTATTTGGCGTATAAGCTCTGAGTCTACGGGCATTCTATCGGCTCTGTGTGAAAATGTCATGGTTTGGTTGTTCCATGTCACTTCCCAATTTCCCGGCTTTCGGGGATTGGAAATGTTAAAACATATTAGGGACCTATCCACATGGTATTGGTGGAGCTTCAAACTAGGAGGCCTAGATATATTACATTTCTTGTCCACCGGTCTCCCACCCCTTAATTCAAGTACCTCATCTATCGTTAAAGCGTATGGCACTAGTCCTGACTTTCTATGACCTTGAGGTACTTGTGAGCACACCCAGCATTCCGTTTGGTTTAAAACCTTTCCCACTAATGAGTGATAGTCACTCAATGGATGACGGTCCATATCGATATTAAGGCTGGACTGACATCTCTGGATGCACCCGTCCTCAACTATGTTGTCACAATTCCTACAGATACAGTTCTCTTCAGCTAACAATCCTTCACAATGTCTACTAGTGTCATGGCTACCAGATCGTTTTCTGATACTCGCCTTTGCTCTGTGATTGTGTTGCTCTTGGAATTCTACGAATCCATCCTGGTCATCCGAACCCATTCCAGATCCTTTCTCTACCAATCTGGTACTCTCACCGAAACAGACTGCTCTGGTCAACAACAGGGTCAACAGGAAAACACGGACTGCAGTCTCTTGGGGCGAGTCCATCTTACAGGAGGAGAAAGAAAAAGTTGTAATGGGGGAAGGGAAAATAGCTAGGAGGGGAAAAAAACTTGGCGCGTCAACCGCCTCTGATCTTGTAGTTTTCTGTGCTCAGGTGCCGTGACAACAGTCCTGCCTCTCAACCTTCCCAGAACAGACACTCCAGTGATATGGTTTCCTCCACACTCTGCTCTTTGTCACGGGCTTTCTCTGGGTCAGCGACCTTCTTACAGTGGGATGAGTGGACCCAGGTCTCTCTCTCGGCAACCTTCAATGCTGTCGTGCTGGTCAATAAGACTTGGTACGGTCCTTCCCAACGGTCAATCAGGCAACCTGTCCCTCCACTAGGGGCCTTTGCTACTCCTCTTACAGGTTGGGCCGTGCCCACTGTAGTCTCTCGTATGGTGGCTGCTAGAGAGAGTGCCGATATTGTGGTAGGCTCATCTTCCTGTTCGCAGTCCTGAGGGAAGTTTAAGACGGGATACAACTTGCACGGGTTAGCATTAGCATCAATACACTTATCTACTTTACTCTTATCATTAATACATTTATTAAGTGCACTTTTATCATATACCAGTATGCCATTCTTTGTAGCCACTTTCTCTCCTGTTATGTATGGTGGTGGTGGTGCTGTAGCTATCAGTTTTCTGATAGGGTTGGAACCAGCTGCTTGAGCTAATCCCCGTTGTATCTCACCTTCCTGTTGCCATAACTGTAAATAATCATAATGTCTAATCCGTTGCTTCCCGGATTTTTATCAGACATATCCTTCTCCTTAAATTTTGCAAAACCTCAGGATTAAAACTGCCTACTCTTGGGAACTTTTCCCCATCGTTCACAGTCATATGTTCCCATTCATTGCATAAAACCTCTGCGTGTGATCCATATTTTTCACACATTATATACCTCGCTGACCCTACTGGCCGCGGCATTATATCAACCTGAACCTTGGTTGATCGTCCCTTACTTGAGCAACTGGCCCCCATTCTTTGCAGGTATTGCCTTCTCAGCGAATTCCTACAAAAACCAAGTTCCCAGAGGTAAGGCAACGGTGAAAGTTCAACAAGTGCTCTCACCCACTTTCGCCCACGTCGGCCAATACGCCCACACACCGTCCTCAGTGCTGGCGTACCCAACCCAGGGCCCCTGTGTAACCTCTATTTACTGGGAGCGTGTGGGAGTATGCTACCCTTCCCAGTAAATATCAGTTGCTGGAGAATTCCTGAGTGAACAGCGAAACTCCCTTAAAATAAAAAAAACCTACACAAATCACGTCAAAGTGTACAAATAGCGTTTATGATCCGGCAAAGCATACGCAAATTGCGTAATGGGTATCAAGGTAATCAACTAATGCACACAATTACATGCGGTACAGTCGCACTGCGTATAAGTAACTATTACTTATCCGCTGAACAACCAGCGGAATCGGTTGTTTAGGCTGCGAAACCTCAGCCGGAACGTATTCTCAAAACGGGCCTATATGTGTACTGCGCCAACCCCCGGGGCTGCGCTCACTACCTCTGACCTTTCTTAAGTCAGGGCTTTCAGAACTTTATTCGCTGACCTTTTGGTCTGCTGTAATACTAATTGCTCCTTTATACCTTATACAACTGTTGACGTGAGATGGCCTTCTCCCACGCCACCACGTGTTCACTTCACGGGTGTCCTTCGACGAGATCTCGAATTCCGGGGTTCACACAAAACTTTATTTGCATACACACGCTCTTTCACTTCATATATACTTTGATTTTTCTGTACAGAAAATTTCTTTCATTCAGGTAACACAGGCTAATCCCAGAGGTAATGCAACGAGAGGAGGATCTTTTTAAACTAAAATTTTGGGAACTGAACAAATTTGTGCTATTATCTCGTGGCTTCCGTATCGCCTACTAAAACAATGCTATCGTGTGATTTGTATTTAGTGGGCGTATCTGTAGGCACGTTGCGTAATATACGCCACGTGTGTAGGCCTTTGCGTTGCGTACGCAGTCTCGCACGCGGTCAGGGACACGTGTACACAGGCCGGATACGTCCGCAGTAGCACAAATAACACGCTTCTATAAATGCAAACGATATTTAACTCTAATCGTTTACCAAGCACCACACAGTATCTCCTGTATAACCTTTATAACTGGGTCAGGCTGCGTGCGTGTTTTACAATTACTCCCTTAAGTATTAGTTTTACTTTTAACTAAATAGCAACAAATTTTCTCAGCACGTGATCAATGCTAATGGCAAACAGAAAGGTAGATATGTGAAAATACACAAATGAAAATACAGGTGTGTGCGTGTGTTGCGTGTGCAATTTGCACCAATCAGAATTTTAAAACAGATTTAAAAGAAAATAGCTTAACGTTCTTACCTTTCGGATCCGGATCCCACCAGCATCCCTACAAACCAAGCGGAGCAGACGCTTATCTAATCAGCACTATTGTATCCCTGACCACCAAATGGCTAACAAGGGATACTACCTTCCCGCCCTTTGCTGATGGATAAAGTCTGCCTTGTCCTGCTAGGTTGCGGATATGAGGAGGACCGGACGAGCCCTCAATTGATAATGTCAAATATTACCTTTAAACATAAGCTATATACTAGTACGGACTAAGTACGCAATTGGCGCACTGAGTACCGTAAGGGTACGCACTTAGCGTAGCAGATGCTAGGCCGTGGGCGCGACGCACGAGCGACACGCACGCTCACGGACTCACGCTTAGTATCGAGCATGCTATAGCCGTACCGAGTACAGTAATGCTACGCTATTGGCGTAGCGGACGCTGCGCCGTGAGAGTGAGACACGAGCGGCGCAGACATTCACAGAATGATACACAGTAAACCTTATTGACAACACACAGTAAGGGTATGCTTATACTCTAAACCTTAGTAATCAAATACTACAATGATGTAATGCTTATTAACCTTGATAATGTGTAAGCTGTTTGAGCGATTGAGACGCTAAGAAAAGCCCTTTGTAGTAACTAGTGAAAACGCAAGACCTTGTTTGGATTTAAAAACCACTCCGGCTCTAACACCTTCGTGGATGATTTAGAGTAAAAAGGGGAAAAACAGTACAGGTTATACACTACAAACTAACATAGAAATCTAAACAGAATAACAAAGAATAATATGAACAATAGCGAACGATCGCAAACACAAGCAAACAGAATGAGAACAAATGACAAAACAGAAAGGATAACAAAATGGCTACAGAGAATAATACATACGTGGGGATGATTCGCAAGCGCGTCCTGGATCCAGCCCTCAGCATTCAATGAGAAAGCCTTTCAGAGAGAGTGAGTGACTGGCCCAGCAATGGTGGTCTTTATATACACAGCATACATTCACAATACAATGGTCCCTATAACCTCATTGTTCATTGGACACAGGAATGTGTCTCTGCATTATAACAAAAGGTCATAGGTGGATTTGAACAGGTGGGCTGTGTCTATCTCCAACTGCTCAGGTGGGTGGTATCCTCAGGATTCCCGCCGCATGTGTAATAAACAGCAAATACAGTAAATGTCCATAAACTACTTTTGTACATAACTATACGCAGGAGCGAGCGATCTTTTCCTAACCACCACCGAAATGTTACCATTAAAATACTCTACAGCTGGATACGAGACACCACCTTTCAACCTTTATCTGACCCTTCCTATCATGCAAAGAGGAATCTCTCTGTCCAGGAACCGTTTAAACTAAACATACTTGCTGACGTTGTCTAGGGGAATATTAACTATAAAACACACTATATGGGTTAAAAATGTTGCGATCGAGTTGCCCGCTAGACGCTCACAAACCCTACCGTAAATGCGCATACCACGCGCCAAAGCACACGGCCGTAGAAGCTCTATTACGCAAAGTGCGAATATGCGCACGCACGGCAGAGCGTGTGCACGCGCAGCGGGCATGTGCATGGGGTTAGTACAAGGCATGTGAATCATGATATTTTTCGACTTTGACAGTCCACCCTTTGGCAGTCGCCAATAACTGCCACTATCTAAACAATTTAAGCAGAAAAATATATAATACCATGAAATATCTATTTATGATTGGGAGTAGGGAGGAGAGGAGAAGGTGGGAAATGTATGACCTAGTGAGATAGTAAAAAGCATGTATGTATGAAATTCATGTCTGAGGGGTCATGTATCATCGTGCCGTACATGTTCTAAAATAAGCTTCGAGGTATTGCGAAGTATACATTGAATCCTTCTTATCCCGTATTAAGGGTCTGTAAATGGGCTAACAAACTCTACCGAGCTCTTTTCGGCTTTTAGTTCCAACAAATGGGGTGCACATTAGTTGATGATACATGAAGGGGGAAAAATATGTGAGTGCTAATTTATGTGTCTATATCACCTGTCGACTATGTGTGTCACTACCTGCAGATAGTAGAGATGAAGATAAGAAACATGCGTTATAAATGCATTCATATGATATTGTATGTGATTGTCCTTGGGCGTCTGTTGGAGTCTTGTTGATGTCTTGTCCGGATTGCTGTATCTTTGCTGTAAGTGGCAAGCAAAGTTTTTCAAGTGTCCATAAAAGTTAAAGTCTCTAAAAGTTCATCAATTGTCTGTGAAAAAGTTCATCAATGGTCTGTATAAAGGGTCGTCAAAATCTTCTTCCGAGTGGATGTCTTTTTACCTTGGAGAAAAACAAAGGAGAAACGGGTGAAAGAAACGGACCGTGGAATCACATCTTATCACAGCATTGTCTCGATTGATGGGTCATAAATTAAACCAGTTGTTGTAACAATGCTCTCACTCCTCAAACTCATCAATTTGGTACTGCGCTTGCAATGCATTAAAATTCGAACACATCTGAATATCAGACCAATCATTATGACAACTCCTAGGATACATAAGAGAAATTTCCCTACAGTAACGATAACATTTTGAGCCCATTCTCCTAAACCTGAGAACCAATTGCGTGGGTTCAACCATGAAACCCAGCCGGTCAGTTCATTACCCACAGAAGTAAGGGTAAGGTTGTGCCTCCTTCGGAACTCCCACTTCAATTGCAAGATATCGTCCATCTTTTGATCTATGACCTCGGTTGGGTCCTCAGTGCTGTTTGTGAGATACGTACAACACTTCACACCATACTGAGTTGCTAGGGTGACACAATACCCTCCTGTCACTGCTGTGATGTAATTGAGAACCATCCTGTGCTGGATCAGTTCCGTTTTGTAAGCTTGCAATTCTCTCCCAGTATACCTGAAGGTGTCATCATACATCTCAGTGATATTATCTATCAGGTTCGCTAGCGCAGTTATATACCTAAAATTTATAACTCCTCTGGCGGTACGGGTGATATCTAGCGCAAGTAGGAATTCAATCCCGGTGGATTCGTGGATCAAATCAGAGGCTGCATGCTCTGTCCTATCTATAAGGTGTCTCTTTACAATGTGTCCGTAATGGGTGTGAGTGTAAGGAGCTTGAGCATTGCGGTGAACGTCTTTCATTTTATCATGGGTAATGGTCATTACTTCCGGCAACACTCTTCCAATGTAACACAATCCCTCTGAGTTTGGGGCAAGCCACTTATACGCCTTCCTCCCACATATGAAATATGCATCATCGGGGAGGACATATGGGACAGAAAATGACATCACCATATTACAAACCTTCCAGGTGAAAAATCCTATCCCTAACTCTCTCATTTGTCTAGTACACGTATCAGGCTGTATGATATGCGCACAGTATCCTGGTGATACTTCTCCAACTCGCATGGTCCTACTTCCTAAAGTGTACCTATATTGAAAATACCTCCCACTGTTGGCTTTTTGGCGTATAAGCTCTGAGTCTACGGGCATTCTATCGGCTCTGTGTGAAAATGTCATGGTTTGGTTGTTCCATGTCACTTCCCAATTTCCCGGCTTTCGGGGATTGGAAATGTTAAAACATATTAGGGACCTATCCACATGGTATTGGTGGAGCTTCAAACTAGGAGGCCTAGAAATATTAAATTTCTTGTCCACCGGTCTCCCAC
This sequence comes from Pseudophryne corroboree, assembly GCF_028390025.1. Taxonomy (NCBI): domain Eukaryota; kingdom Metazoa; phylum Chordata; class Amphibia; order Anura; family Myobatrachidae; genus Pseudophryne; species Pseudophryne corroboree. The sequence goes on from NC_086444.1 coordinate 750,859,445, forward strand.
CCCTTAATTCAAGTACCTCATCTATCGTTAAAGCGTATGGCACTAGTCCTGACTTTCTATGACCTTGAGGTACTTGTGAGCACACCCAGCATTCCGTTTGGTTTAAAACCTTTCCCACTAATGAGTGATAGTCACTCAATGGATGACGGTCCATATCGATATTAAGGCTGGACTGACATCTCTGGATGCACCCGTCCTCAACTATGTTGTCACAATTCCTACAGATACAGTTCTCTTCAGCTAACAATCCTTCACAATGTCTACTAGTGTCATGGCTACCAGATCGTTTTCTGATACTCGCCTTTGCTCTGTGATTGTGTTGCTCTTGGAATTCTACGAATCCATCCTGGTCATCAGAACCCATTCCAGATCCTTTCTCGACCTCTCTGGTACTCTCACCGAAACAGACTGCTCTGGTCAACAACAGGGTCAACAGGAAAACACGGACTGCAGTCTCTTGGGGCGAGTCCATCTTACAGGAGGAGAAAGAAAAAGTTGTAATGGGGGAAGGGAAAATAGCTAGGAGGGGAAAAAAACTTGGCGCGTCAACCGCCTCTGATCTTGTAGTTTTCTGTGCTCAGGTGCCGTGACAACAGTCCTGCCTCTCAACCTTCCCAGAACAGACACTCCAGTGATATGGTTTCCTCCACACTCTGCTCTTTGTCACGGGCTTTCTCTGGGTCAGCGACCTTCTTACAGTGGGATGAGTGGACCCAGGTCTCTCTCTCGGCAACCTTCAATGCTGTCGTGCTGGTCAATAAGACTTGGTACGGTCCTTCCCAACGGTCAATCAGGCAACCTGTCCCTCCACTAGGGGCCTTTGCTACTCCTCTTACAGGTTGGGCCGTGCCCACTGTAGTCTCTCGTATGGTGGCTGCTAGAGAGAGTGCCGATATTGTGGTAGGCTCATCTTCCTGTTCGCAGTCCTGAGGGAAGTTTAAGACGGGATACAACTTGCACGGGTTAGCATTAGCATCAATACACTTATCTACTTTACTCTTATCATTAATACATTTATTAAGTGCACTTTTATCATATACCAGTATGCCATTCTCTGTAGCCACTTTCGCTCCTGTTATGTATGGTGGTGGTGGTGCTGTAGCTATCAGTTTTCTGATAGGGTTGGAACCAGCTGCTTGAGCTAATCCCCGTTGTATCTCACCTTCCTGTTGCCATAACTGTAAATAATCATAATGTCTAATCCGTTGCTTCCCGGATTTTATCAGACATATCCTTCTCCTTAAATTTTGCAAAACCTCAGGATTAAAACTGCCTACTCTTGGGAACTTTTCCCCATCGTTCACAGTCATATGTTCCCATTCATTGCATAAAACCTCTGCGTGTGATCCATATTTTTCACACATTATATACCTCGCTGACCCTACTTGCCGCGGCATTATATCAACCTGAACCTTGGTTGATCGTCCCTTACTTGAGCAACTGGCCCCCATTCTTTGCAGGTATTACCTTCTCAGCGAATTCCTACAAAAACCAAGTTCCCAGAGGTAAGGCAACGGTGAAAGTTCAACAAGTGCTCTCACCCACTTTCGCCCACGTCGGCCAATACGCCCACACACCGTCCTCAGTGCTGGCGTACCCAACCCAGGGCCCCTGTGTAACCTCTATTTACTGGGAGCGTGTGGGAGTATGCTACCCTTCCCAGTAAATATCAGTTGCTGGAGAATTCCTGAGTGAACAGCGAAACTCCCTTAAAATAAAAAAAACCTACACAAATCACGTCAAAGTGTACAAATAGCGTTTATGATCCGGCAAAGCGTACGCAAATTGCGTAATGGGTATCAAGGTAATCAACTAATGCACACAATTACATGCGGTACAGTCGCACTGCGTATAAGTAACTATTACTTATCCGCTGAACGACCAGCGGAATCGGTTGTTTAGGCTGCGAAACCTCAGCCGGAGCGTATTCTCAAAACGGGCCTATATGTGTACTGCGCCAACCCCCGGGGCTGCGCTCACTACCTCTGACCTTTCTTAAGTCAGGGCTTTCAGAACTTTATTCGCTGACCTTTTGGTCTGCTGTAATACTAATTGCTCCTTTATACCTTATACAACTGTTGACGTGAGATGGCCTTCTCCCACGCCACCACGTGTTCACTTCACGGGTGTCCTTCGACGAGATCTCGAATTCCGGGGTTCACACAAAACTTTATTTGCATACACACGCTCTTTCACTTCATATATACTTTGATTTTTCTGTACAGAAAATTTCTTTCATTCAGGTAACACAGGCTAATCCCAGAGGTAATGCAACGAGAGGAGGATCTTTTTAAACTAAAATTTTGGGAACTGAACAAATTTGTGCTATTATCTCGTGGCTTCCGTATTGCCTACTAAAACAATGCTATCGTGTGATTTGTATTTAGTGGGCGTATCTGTAGGCACGTTGCGTAATATACGCCACGTGTGTAGGCCTTTGCGTTGCGTACGCAGTCTCGCATGCGGTCAGGGACACGTGTACACAGGCCGGATACGTCCGCAGTAGCACAAATAACATGCTTCTATAAATGCAAACGATATTTAACTCTAATCGTTTACCAAGCACCACACAGTATCTCCTGTATAACCTTTATAACTGGGTCAGGCTGCGTGCGTGTTTTACAATTACTCCCTTAAGTATTAGTTTTACTTTTAACTAAATAGCAACAAATTTTCTCAGCACGTGATCAATGCTAATGGCAAACAGAAAGGTAGATATGTGAAAATACACAAATGAAAATACAGGTGTGTGCGTGTGTTGCGTGTGCAATTTGCACCAATCAGAATTTTAAAACAGATTTAAAAGAAAATAGCTTAACGTTCTTACCTTTCGGATCCGGATCCCACCAGCATCCCTACAAACCAAGCGGAGCAGACGCTTATCTAATCAGCACTATTGTATCCCTGACCACCAAATGGCTAACAAGGGATACTACCTTCCCGCCCTTTGCTGATGGATAAAGTCTGCCTTGTCCTGCTAGGTTGCGGATATGAGGAGGACCGGACGAGCCCTCAATTGATAATGTCAAATATTACCTTTAAACATAAGCTATATACTAGTACGGACTAAGTACGCAATTGGCGCACTGAGTACCGTAAGGGTACGCACTTAGCGTAGCAGATGCTAGGCCGTGGGCGCGACGCACGAGCGACACGCACGCTCACGGACTCACGCTTAGTATCGAGCACGCTATAGGCGTACCGAGTACCGTAATGCTACGCTATTGGCGTAGCGGACGCTGCGCCGTGAGAGTGAGACACGAGCGGCGCAGACGTTCACAGAATGATACACAGTAAACCTTATTGACAACACACAGTAAGGGTATGCTTATACTCTAAACCTTAGTAATCAAATACTACAATGATGTAATGCTTATTAACCTTGATAATGTGTAAGCTGGTTGAGCGATTGAGACGCTAAGAAAAGCCCTTTGTAGTAACTAGTGAAAACTAGGGATGTGCACTTGCAATTTTTCGGGTTTTGTGTTTTGGTTTTGGGTTCGGTTCCGCGGCCGTGTTTTGGGTTCGACCGCGTTTTGGCAAAACCTCACCGAATTTTTTTTGTCGGATTCGGGTGTGTTTTGGATTCTGGTGTTTTTTTCAAAAAACCCTAAAAAACAGCTTAAATCATAGAATTTGGGGGTCATTTTGATCCCAAAGTATTATTAACCTCAAAAACCATAATTTCCACTCATTTTCAGTCTATTCTGAATACCTCACACCTCACAATATTATTTTTAGTCCTAAAATTTGCACCGAGGTCGCTGGATGACTAAGCTAAGCGACCCTAGTGGCCGACACAAACACCTGGCCCATCTAGGAGTGGCACTGCAGTGTCACGCAGGATGGCCCTTCCAAAAAACACTCCCCAAACAGCACATGACGCAAAGAAAAAAAGAGGCACAATGAGGTAGCTGTGTGAGTAAGCTAAGCGACCCTAGTGGCCGACACAAACACCAGGCCCATCTAGGAGTGGCACTGCAGTGTCACGCAGGATGGCCCTTCCAAAAAACACTCCCCAAACAGCACATGACGCAAAGAAGAAAAAAAGAGGCGCAATGAGGTAGCTGTGTGAGTAAGATAAGCGACCCTAGTGGCCGACACAAACACCTGGCCCATCTAGGAGTGGCACTGCAGTGTCACGCAGGATGGCCCTTCTAAAAAACACTCCCCAAACAGCACATGACGCAAAGAAGAAAAAAAGAGGCGCAATGAGGTAGCTGTGTGAGTAAGCTAAGCGACCCTAGTGGCCGACACAAACACCTGGCCCATCTAGGAGTGGCACTGCAGTGTCACGCAGGATGGCCCTTCCAAAAAACACTCCCCAAACAGCACATGACGCAAATAAAAATGAAAGAAAAAAGAGGTGCAAGATGGAATTGTCCTTGGGCCCTCCCACCCACCCTTATGTTGTATAAACAGGATATGCACACTTTAACCAACCCATCATTTCAGTGACAGGTTCTGCCACACGACTGTGACTGAAATGACGGGTTGGTTTGGACCCCCACCGAAAAAGAAGCAATTAATCTCTCCTTGCACAAACTGGCTCTACAGAGGCAAGATGTCCACCTCATCATCATCCTCCGATATATCACCGTGTACATCCCGCTCCTCACAGATTATCAATTCGTCCCCACTGGAATCCACCATCTCAGCTCCCTGTGTACTTTGTGGAGGCAATTGCTGCTGGTCAATGTCTCCACGGAGGAATTGATTATAATTCATTTTAATGAACATCATCTTCTCCACATTTTCTGGAAGTAACCTCGTACGCAGATTGCTGACAAGGTGAGCGGCGGCACTAAACACTCTTTCGGAGTACACACTTGTGGGAGGGCAACTTAGGTAGAATAAAGCCAGTTTGTGCAAGGGCCTCCAAATTGCCTCTTTTTCCTGCCAGTATAAGTACGGACTGTCTGACGTGCCTACTTGGATGCGGTCACTCATATAATCCTCCACCATTCTTTCAATGGTGAGAGAATCATATGCAGTGACAGTAGACGACATGTCCGTAATCGTTGTCAGGTCCTTCAGTCCGGACCAGATGTCAGCATCAGCAGTCGCTCCAGACTGCCCTGCATCACCGCCAGCGGGTGGGCTCGGAATTCTGAGCCTTTTCCTCGCACCCCCAGTTGCGGGAGAATGTGAAGGAGGAGATGTTGACAGGTCGCGTTCCGCTTGACTTGACAATTTTGTCACCAGCAGGTCTTTGAACCCCAGCAGACTTGTGTCTGCCGGAAAGAGAGATCCAAGGAAGTTTTTAAATCTAGGATCGAGCACGGTGGCCAAAATGTAGTGCTCTGATTTCAACAGATTGACCACCCGTGAATCCTTGTTAAGCGAATTAAGGGCTCCATCCACAAGTCCCACATGCCTAGCGGAATCGCTCCCTTTTAGCTCCTCCTTCAATGCCTCCAGCTTCTTCTGCAAAAGCCTGATGAGGGGAATGACCTGACTCAGGCTGGCAGTGTCTGAACTGACTTCACGTGTGGCAAGTTCAAAAGGTTGCAGAACCTTGCACAACGTTGAAATCATTCTCCACTGCGCTTGAGACAGGTACATTCCACCTCCTATATCGTGCTCAATTGTATAGGCTTGAATGGCCTTTTGCTGCTACTCCAACCTCTGAAGCATATAGAGGGTTGAATTCCACCTCGTTACCACTTCTTGCTTCAGATGATGGCAGGGCAGGTCCAGGCGTTTTTGGTGGTGCTCCAGTCTTCTGTACGTGGTGCCTGTACACCGAAAGTGTCCCGCAATTCTTCTGGCCACCGACAGCATCTCTTGCACGCCCCTGTCGTTTTTTAAAAAATTCTGCACCACCAAATTCAAGGTATGTGCAAAACATGGGACGTGCTGGAATTTGCCCATATTTAATGCACACACAATATTGCTGGCGTTGTCCGATGCCACAAATCCACAGGAGAGTCCAATTGGGGTAAGCCATTCCGCGATGATCTTCCTCAGTTGCCGTAAGAGGTTTTCAGCTGTGTGCGTATTCTGGAAACCGGTTATACAAAGCGTAGCCTGCCTAGGAAAGAGTTGGCGTTTGCGAGATGCTGCTACTGGTGCCGCCGCTGCTGTTCTTGCGGCGGGAGTCCATACATCTACCCAGTGGGCTGTCACAGTCATATAGTCCTGACCCTGCCCTGCTCCACTTGTCCACATGTCCGTGGTTAAGTGGACATTGGGTACAACTGCATTTTTTAGGACACTGGTGAGTCTTTTTCTGACGTCCGTGTACATTCTCGGTATCGCCTGCCTAGAGAAGTGGAACCTAGATGGTATTTGGTAACGGGGGCACACTGCCTCAAGAAATTGTCTAGTTCCCTGTGAACTAACGGCAGATACCGGACGCACGTCTAACACCAACATAGTTGTCAAGGCCTCAGTTATCCGCTTTGCAACAGGATGACTGCTGTGATATTTCATCTTCCTCGCAAAGGACTGTTGGACAGTCAATTGCTTGGTGGAAGTAGTAAAAGTGGGCTTACGACTTCCCCTCTGGGATGACCATCGACTCCCAGCAGCAACAACAGCAGCGCCAGCAGCAGTAGGCGTTACACGCAAGGATGCATCGGAGGAATCCCAGGCAGGAGAGGACTCGTCAGAATTGCCAGTGACATGGCATGCAGGACTATTGGCATTCCTGGGGAAGGAGGAAATTGACACTGAGGGAGTTGGTGGGGTGGTTTGCGTGAGCTTGGTTACAAGAGGAAGGGATTTACTGGTCAGTGGACTGCTTCCGCTGTCGCCCAAAGTTTTTGAACTTGTCACTGACTTATTATGAATGCGCTGCAGGTGACGTATAAGGGAGGATGTTCCGAGGTGGTTAACGTCCTTACCCCTACTTATTACAGCTTGACAAAGGCAACACACGGCTTGACAAATGTTGTCCGCATTTCTGGTGAAATACTTCCACACCGAAGAGCTGATTTTTTTGGTATTTTCACCAGGCATGTCAACGGCCCTATTCCTCCCACGGACAACAGGTGTCTCCCCGGGTGCCTGACTTAAACAAACCACCTCACCATCAGAATCCTCCTTGTCAATTTCCTCCCCAGCGCCAGCAACACCCATATCCTCCTCATCCTGGTGTACTTCAACACTGACATCTTCAATCTGACTATCAGGAACTGGACTGCGGGTGCTCCTTCCAGCACTTGCAGGGGGCGTGCAAATGGTGGAAGGCGCATGCTCTTCACGTCCAGTGTTGGGAAGGTCAGGCATCGCAACCGACACAATTGGACTCTCCTTGTGGATTTGGGATTTCGAAGAACGCACAGTTCTTTGCGGTGCTTTTGCCAGCTTGAGTCTTTTCAGTTTTCTAGCGAGAGGCTGAGTGCTTCCATCCTCATGTGAAGCTGAACCACTAGCCATGAACATAGGCCAGGGCCTCAGCCGTTCCTTGCCACTCCGTGTGGTAAATGGCATATTGGCAAGTTTACGCTTCTCCTCCGACAATTTTATTTTAGATTTTGGAGTTCTTTTTTAACTGATATTTGGTGTTTTGGATTTTACATGCTCTGTACTATGACATTGGGCATCGGCCTTGGCAGACGACGTTGCTGGCATTTCATCGTCTCGGCCATGACTAGTGGCAGCAGCTTCAGCACGAGGTGGAAGTGGATCTTGATCTTTCCCTAATTTTGGAACCTCAACATTTTTGTTCTCCATATTTTAATAGGCACAACTAAAAGGCACCTCAGGTAAACAATGGAGATGGATGGATACTAGTATACTTATGGATGGACGAGCGACTGCCGACACAGAGGTAGCTACAGCCGTGGACTACCGTACTGTGTCTGCTGCTAATATAGACTGGATGATAATGAGATGAAATCAATATATATATATATATATATATATAATATCACTAGTACTGCAGCCGGACAGGTATATATATTTATTATGTAATGACTGATGACGGACCTGCTGGACACTGTCAGCTCAGCAGCACCGCAGACTGCTACAGTAAGCTACTATAGTAGTATGTATAAAGAAGAAGAAAGAAAAAAAAAAAAACACGGGTAGGTGGTATACAATTATGGATGGACCAGCGACTGCCGACACAGAGGTAGCTACAGCCGTGGACTACCGTACTGTGTCTGCTGCTAATATAGACTGGATGATAATGAGATGAAATCAATATATATATATATATAATATCAGTAGTACTGCAGCCGGACAGGTATATATATTTATTATGTAATGACTGATGACGGACCTGCTGGACACTATCAGCTCAGCAGCACCGCAGACTGCTACAGTAAGCTACTATAGTAGTATGTATAAAGAAGAAAGAACAAAAAAAAAACCACGGGTAGGTGGTATACAATTATGGATGGACCAGCGACTGCCGACACAGAGGTAGCTACAGCCGTGGACTACCGTACTGTGTCTGCTGCTAATATAGACTGGATGATAATGAGATGAAATCAATATATATATATATAATATCACTAGTACTGCAGCTGGACAGGTATATATATTTATTATGTAATGACTGATGACGGACCTGCTGGACACTGTCAGCTCAGCAGCACCGCAGACTGCTACAGTAAGCTACTATAGTAGTATGTATAAAGAAGAAGAAAGAAAGAAAAAAAACCACGGGTACGTGGTATACAATTATGGATGGACCAGCGACTGCCGACACAGAGGTAGCTACAGCCGTGGACTACCGTACTGTGTCTGCTGCTAATATAGACTGGATGATAATGAGATGAAATCAATATATATATATATAATATCACTAGTACTGCAGCCGGACAGGTATATATATTTATTATGTAATGACTGATGACGGACCTGCTGGACACTGTCAGCTCAGCAGCACCGCAGACTGCTACAGTAAGCTACTATAGTAGTATGTATAAAGAAGAAGAAGAAAAAAAAAAACACGGGTAGGTGGTATACAATTATGGATGGATCAGCGACTGCCGACACAGAGGTAGCTACAGCCGTGGACTACCGTACTGTGTCTGCTGCTAATATAGACTGGATGATAATGAGATGAAATCAATATATATATATATAATATCACTAGTACTGCTGCCGAACAGGTATATATATTTATTATGTAATGACTGATGACGGACCTGCTGGACACTGTCAGCTCAGCAGCACCGCAGACTGCTACAGTAAGCTACTATAGTAGTATGTATAAAGAAGAAAGAAAAAAAAAACCACGGGTAGGTGGTATACAATTATGGATGGACCAGCGACTGCCGACACAGAGGTAGCTACAGCCGTGGACTACCATACTGTGTCTGCTGCTAATATAGACTGGATGATAATGAGATGAAATCAATATATATATATATAATATCACTAGTACTGCAGCCGGACAGGTATATATATTTATTATGTAATGACTGATGACGGACCTGCTGGACACAGTCAGCTCAGCAGCACCGCAGACTGCTACAGTAAGCTACTATAGTAGTATGTATAAAGAAGAAAAAAAAAACCACGGGTAGGTGTTATACAATATTATATATATATTATATACAATTATATATATATATATATATATTAAACTGGTGGTGACTGGTGGTCAGGTCACTGGTCACACTATCAGCAACTTGCAAGTAGTACTCCTAAGCAGACAATCACAATATATATTATACTGGTGGTCAGTGTGGTCACAATGGCAGTGTGGCACTCTGGCAGCAAAAGTGTGCACTGTACGTTATATGTACTCCTGAGTCCTGCTCTCAGACTCTAACTGCTCCCCACTGTCAGTGTCTCCCCCACAAGTCAGATAATATACAGTCACACTATCTATCACTTCAGCAAGTAATTAGTACTCCTCCTAATGCTCCCCAAAATTACTACTGTGTCTCTCTCTACTGTCTCACTCTCTTCTCTATAAACGGAGAGGACGCCAGCCACGTCCTCTCCCTATGAATCTCAATGCACGTGTGAAAATGGCGGCGACGCGCGGCTCCTTATATAGAATCCGAGTCTCGCGATAGAATCCGAGCCTCGCGAGAATCCGACAGCGGGATGATGACGTTCGGGCGCGCTCGGGTTAACCGAGCAAGGCGGGAAGATCCGAGTCGCTCGGCCCCGTGTAAAAAAACATTAAGTTCGGGCGGGTTCGGATTCCGAGGAACCGAACCCGCTCATCCCTAGTGAAAACGCAAGACCTTGTTTGGATTTAAAAACCACTCCGGCTCTAACACCTTCGTGGATGATTTAGAGTAAAAAGGGGAAAAACAGTACAGGTTATACACTACAAACTAACATAGAAATCTAAACAGAATAACAAAGAATAATATGAACAATAGCGAACGATCGCAAACACGAGCAAACAGAATGAGAACAAATGGCAAAACAGAAAGGATAACAAAATGGCTACAGAGAATAATACATACGTGGGGATGATTCGCAAGCGCGTCCTGGATCCAGCCCTCAGCATTCAATGAGAAAGCCTTTCAGAGAGAGTGAGTGACTGGCCCAGCAATGGTGGTCTTTATATACACAGCATACATTCACAATACAATGGTCCCTATAATCTCATTGTTCATTGGATACAGGAATGTGTCTCTGCATTATAACAAAAGGTCATAGGTGGATTTGAACAGGTGGGCTGTGTCTTTCTCCAACTGCTCAGGTGGGTGGTATCCTCAGGATTCCCGCCGCATGTGTAATAAACAGCAAATACAGTAAATGTCCATAAACTACTTTTGTACATAACTATACACAGGAGCGAGCGATCTTTTCCTAACCACCACCGAAATGTTACCATTAAAATACTCTACAGCTGGATACGAGACACCACCTTTCAACCTTTATCTGACCCTTCCTATCATGCAAAGAGGAATCTCTCTGTCCAGGAACCGTTTAAACTAAACATACTTGCTGACGTTGTCTAGGGGAATATTAACTATAAAACACACTATATGGGTTAAAAATGTTGCGATCGAGTTGCCCGCTAGACGCTCACAAACCCTACCGTAAATACGCATACCACGCGCCAAAGCACACGGCCGTAGAAGCTCTATTACGCAAAGTGCGAATATGCGCACGCACGGCAGAGCGTGTGCACGCGCAGCGGGCATGTGCATGGGGTTAGTACAAGGCATGTGAATCATGATATTTTTCGACTTTGACAGTGGATATTAGGTTGACATGGCAAACATGAAAAGGTCGACATGAGTTTTTCACTTTTTTTTTCTTAATTTTTTGAACTTTTTCATTTTTTATGATTCACGTGGACTACGTTTGGGAATAATAATCTGTGCCGAGCACAGCGGTACAAGGCACCTTGCCCGCCATGTGAGGGGACACGGTGCACTAATTGTGGTTCCCGATCACTTTACAAAGAAAACAACACAAAACTCCCCCCAAAAAAACTCATATTGACCTTTTTCCATGTCGACCAGATGACCATGTCGACCTTTTCCAGGTGTCGACCTAGTGCCTGTTGACCAATAGTGGTCAACTTAAATAGGGTCGACCCAACAAACCCATTCCGCACATTAATTTTAAACATTTTCCATTGGATTATTGAGAATATCAGTGTAATATCAGTGCTACTGTACAGAGCCGTAAATAGACCTTTTGGTGTCCTGTGTCAGAGAGAGACCCCTCTTCTTCTCAATAGGGAAAGAAGGCGCATGCCTTGTGGGGAAGGTGCATGAAGAGATTGATCCCAGAGAAAGGCTATGCTATGATGCCCCTTCCCACATTATATATATATATATATATATATATATATATATATGTGTATATATATATATATATATATATATATATATATGTATTCAGGTTGAGTATCCCATATCCAAAATGCTTGGGACCAGACGTATTTTGGATATCGGATAATTCCGTATTTTGGAATAATTGCATACCATAATGAGATATCATGGTGATGGGACCTAAATCTAAGCACAGAATACATTTATGTTACATATACACCTTATACACACAGCCTGAAGGTCATTTTAGCCAATATTTTTAATACCTTTGTGCATTAACAAAGTGTGTGTACATTCACACAAATCATTTATGTTTCATATACACCTTATACACACAGCCTGAAGGTCATTAAATACAATATTTTTAATAACTTTGTGTATTAAACAACGTTTGTGCACAATGAGCCATCAGAAAACAAAGGTTTCACTATCTCACTCTCACTCAAAATATAAAATAGTCTGTATTTCGGAATATTCCGTATTTCGGAATATTTGGATTTGGGATACTCAACCTGTATATATATGTATATATATATATATATATATATATATATATATATATATATATAAAATTGGTGAACCGGTACTCCTTCATAGGCTTGTAGTGCTCCGGTGCCCTCAAGTAAAATATGCACTAAAAACGGAAGAAGGCGGCACTCGGAGACGGCATGGAAAGAAGAAGTTTCTTAATTTAATTTTCTCATGAAGCCGACGTTTCGGGGCCAGACATGCCCCTTTGTCTGGCCCCGAAACGTCGGCTTCATGAGAAAATGAAATTAAGAAACTTCTTCTTTCCATGCCGTCTCCGAGTGCCGCCTTCTCCTGTTTTTAGTGTGTGTGTGTGTGTGTGTGTGTTTGTGTGTGTGTGTATATAATATACACACATTTATAGACCGCTGCAAAAGAATGGATTTGGACACAAATCCTCTTCATACCACATTCATGCATTTAACTTGAGAGCTCGCTGTTATTCAGTTACAGTACTTTTTATTAAATTGCACTTTTCAATATACTGCCATTCCCAGGATTCAAACCTATAACCTGTTGAATTCTAATCAGACACCCCACTCATAGCTATTTGATCCTGCAGGGAAACCATGAACACTATGGGCCAAATGTAATAGAGTGAGAGTTTCGGAAAGTGAGAGATTTGGTAAGGTTTTGCAGTTGTTTTTTAAAGTGGTAAAGATTTAAAGGGGGCACTGACGGGAGAGATGTGTGCTGAGCGATCTTAGCACAGACCGCTCAGCACACATCTCTCTCCCCACTCAGCACAGCACGATGTGCTGAGCGAGGGGGGGCGCTCACTTCTCATAGCGGTGAAGTGAGCGACCCGCTAGATTGAGCCTGCAGGCTCAATCTAGCACCGGCGATAGCACCGCGCATCGCTATCGCTGGGGGGCTTACACACGGCAGATCCAGGCTTAAAATCTAAGCATTCTAGTCAGATTGCTTAGATTTTAAACACGGATCTCTCCGTGTGTACCCCCCTTTACACTGCAAAACCAGGTTGATCTTGCTGTGTAAATGATTGCCACTTTAAAAAAAACTGCAAAACCTTACCAAATCTCTCACTTTCTGAAACTGTCACTCTATTACATTTGGCCCTTTGTGGTACTTTGTAAAAAAAATTATCAGCATTGTAATTGAGCAGATTTATTTTTTCACAAAGTACAAGGTAAGCTTCAAATAGTTAGAATTCTCTAGTTTAGAATTATCTGCCTTTCTATGCAAGGGCAGATACTGTAGCTCAATGAATAGATTACATAGTTGTTGTTACATAGTTGTTGAGGTTGAAAAAAGACAAATGTCCATCGAGATCAACATATATGTATATATACATATACATACATGTATATATATATTTTTTTTATATTAATTAAATGCTGTATCCTTGGATATCTTTTTCCACTAGGAATTTATCTAATCCATTTTTAAACTTATTGATTGAGTCCACCATTACTACCTTCTCTGGCAGAGAATTCCAAATCCTTACTGTTCTTACTGTGAAGAACCCTTTTCTCCGTTGTGTATGGAATTTTATTTCTTCTAACCTCAGGGGGTGTCCTCGTGTCCTATGTAGTGTTTTTTTTTATAAACAAATCCTTGTATTGTCCCTTAATGTATTTAAAAAATATTAATAATGTCTTCTCTCAGTCGCCTCTTTTCCAGTGTAAACAAATCTAACCTTTTAAGTCTTTCCTCATAATCCAGTGCCTCTAACCCCTTAACCAGTTTAGTGGCTCGCCTCTGAACCTTTTCGAGTTCCAAGATATCTTTTTTAGATTGTCGGACTGCAATGCCACAGGCAATGGGTTAGAATCCCGGGTATGTCAGCATGTTGAAATGCAATAAAGGACAGTGTTACTGAAAAACAAAGACATCTCAAGTTGAGTTCATGAATGTTGTATAGGTATTAGCGACAGAAAGGGATCAGTGTAGGAGACAGCGGCAGTCAGGGGATGCTGGGCTTCAAAAAAGGGGAAGCTGCAAGCAAAAGAAATGAAAACAGATAATTGACAAATGCCAATAACAGCGCCACCTACCCTGAAGCGTTATGTGCGGTGCCCCACCTAGTTACGGCCCTGCTACTGTATGATGGGGCAGGTGAGGGAAATTACACATTCTTTTCATAGATACCCGTTAAAAACAGAAATGGTTGTTTTTTGGGATCAAAGGGACACAATTGCTTGCCCAGATAGTAGTTTTCCCACTAGGCACATGCCTAGGGAGGCACAGAGTCATCCCCCCCTCCCCGTTCATGTTGTACGTGCGGCGGGGCCGATGCAGGCGGCTGCTGTGCGGTGCGAACACTGAGTTACAACCTGGCTGGCAGTGAGAGGCTGCCTCGTGCTGGGCAAAATCAGTACTCCCGCCAGTGATGAGGTCGTAGCATTCCCCTGTCAGGATCGAGGGCTGCGCTGTATGTTCCCCGCTGTCCGGAACTGCGGCCCCTTGGTAGGAACGAGACACACACCTGCAACGTGGATAAGGGGCTACCTATTGCAAAGTGTATAAAGGGCCATCTAGTGCAACCTAGTGCAACGTGTGTAAGGGGCTTGACCTGGCACAACATGTATAAGGGGCTCGACCTGGGGCAATATGTATAAAAAGCTCCACCTGGTGCAGTCCTCACCCCCCTCCGCATCAGAGCAGTGGCGCAGCACGTCATTCTCCGCTGTCACATCAGCGCAGCAGCGGATGGAGGGCGGACGGACACGCACGTTGGGAGGAATGGCTGTAGAGACACCGAGCGCCCAGAGCAAAGGTACAGCTGTTGAGTTATCAAGCCAGGGAAGTGAGGGGGGTTGTTTGGATGTTCGGTGGGCGATGTCATTCTGCTTGGGGGGGGGCAATATCATTGTTCCTAGGGGTGGCCTGACCCCTAATTCCGTCTCTGGTTAGGCCAGTGGCGAATTTCCCAATAGGCACACGAGCAGGGCTGGCAACGGGAGTGGGGGGGGGAGTGTCAAGGGCGACACCTGTACGCCACTTAGTGCCCGTCAGGGAAGGGAGCCGTCTTGTCCAAATAGAGCAGAAGCTGTAGTCGGTGTGGGCGCAGTGACAGGAGCCTCTCACACACAAGGATTCCCACCAGGATTCCCGTGCTCTGTGCTGGCCTCTTCTGGTGGGGTGTGAGGGCTGCATGATACCTGCTGTGTGGTGTGAGGGTCTGAATACTGGGGAGTACAATGCCAATTCTGTTGCATTTTAATATATATATATATATATATATATAATCTGAGGGGCCCCAGAGATATCACTGTACCGTGCCCCAAGATTTCTGTTGCCG
Organism: Pseudophryne corroboree; assembly: GCF_028390025.1. Classification (NCBI taxonomy): domain Eukaryota; kingdom Metazoa; phylum Chordata; class Amphibia; order Anura; family Myobatrachidae; genus Pseudophryne; species Pseudophryne corroboree. The sequence goes on from NC_086444.1 coordinate 750,874,949, forward strand.
GCCCTGCTCATAAGGCACATGCCTAGCGGCAGCACGTGTTGGGGGCGGCACTAGGATGCTTGTGTTGGTACTGTCAGCCCTAAAAGTATCAGTCACTGCAAAATATTTTCACTTTACTGTACCATATGCCATCTTCACTGGAGTGTAAATGGATAGGACATGCACATACTGCCCCTGCCAGCTGTCCTTCTTAGTAAATATGTATACATAATGAAATATAATAAAATGTATAATTTGTGGCTTTTTAAAAAATTCTTTTAAATTGGATGTCGTCAAATGAGGGCTTATAATCAATCAATCAATAATAATAATAACATTAGGATGGCAGGGGGCAGCTGTTAAGGTTTTGCTTAGGAGTGCCCTCACCCCTATAGCCGCCCCTGAGTTAGGCTACAATACCTAGTAAAGAAATTAATGCTCCCTTAAAAATACCTAACCATGCATACCTACAGTAAGTCACCATAAAAATGAATTAAAGCTGAACATCCATGCCCAGTTTTGTACTGTCTTGATGGGTAGTGAAGCTCAGAACTGTGTTATATTATTAACAAGAAAGATATAATGAACAGGAAGGCCAACAGTTTTCCAAAATATGACAACCTTAGTAACAAACAGGAGGTCAATTTAAACTAGGAATGTACCTGGATGAGTCCTGCTTGTACCTTACTGTCATTGTGAGCTGCTAAAGAAAATGTACCCTGGCCTGCACCTCCAGATGCCTCAACACCTGGAAGCTTGGCAAATATATACCTGTCCAGGTAAGCCCAAAAACTCCATGCCCTTGAAGCATCAATAAACAGCTGCATCTCGGGACTAGGGACAGAATGAGGATTCGATATATGTAGTACTGTACCCTACAAAATTACACAGGAAGGCCAGTCAGATGGCCACGTTATCCTGCAGATCTCCAGACAACCATATCTTATGACTCAGGAGCAGGGCTTAAAGTGGTCCTGGAGAGGTGGGGGAACTCACCTCGCCAGCAACTCCTCCTGCTTAGCGCGGAAAGGGGTGTGGCCTCACAAGGAAGGGGCGTGGCCACACCAAAGTACCACCAATTCAGTATAATGCTTCACAGTAGCACAATCTTATTCACATTGCCCGCCCCACATGCTAGTGCCCTTTACACACACAATGCCCACAATAGCAGAGCCTCTTACACACACAATGCCCACAGCAGTGCCCTCCCCCTCCTAATTTTAGATTTGATTTACTATATAGCAGTATATGTTGAACAACCTTTGCTCACCTCTTATGTCTTCTATCTGTCCCTTCTGCTTTCTTGTTTCCTTTGTCTGTCACTCTCCTCATGAGCCCATACATTTTAGCGCTTTGTGCAAGAAACAGCATCGGCACCCCATATTTAAAATAGGACCAGTGACAAAAATATAGGGGGGAAATACCAATACCACAAAATAATACCAATTCATATTACGCTGCACAGTAATCTATATTATTCAAATCACGTTGCACAGTAGCACCACTTACATACATTACACCAGGTAGAGCCCCTATCACGCATTACGCCAGGTAGAGTACCCTTTTACACAGTACGGCAGGTAGAGTCCCATTTTACACAGTACGGCAGGTAGAGCCCCCTCCAGGGGCAAATGCAGGATTTTATGAGGGTTTTTTCCAGATAGATAGATAGATAGATAGATAGATACAAACAAATATAGAAAACCACTGCACTCACCACCCCAGAAGTGGGGTGCAGTGTCTGCACTCAACACTCATAGGGTGGGGTACATGCAGCCCATGGCCACCTACCCAAATACATACAAATAGAAAATTCAGCACTCACCATATATATATATAGGCACTCAGTTTTGATAAAGTGCAAAAAGGTTCTGTTTATTGAAATAAACAGCAGCTTTTTGCACTTTATCAAGTCTCCGGGTGCCGTCATGTTACAAGCATATACTGCTTAGGAGCACGGCAGGTGCTGGATATTTCTATAAAGAGAGAGAGACTTGGGGACTTGGGGACATGGCCAGAGAGAGACATGGGAAGGGAGGGAGAGAGATACATGAGAAGGAAGACAAAAAGAGTGACATGGCAAGAGAGGGTGAGAGACATGGAGATAGAGACATTGCGAGAGAGAGAGAGACACGTGGCAAAAGAGAGAGAGAGACATTGCAAAAGAGAGAGAGATGAGGGGGAGAAAGACTGGGCTCCCAGAGCTGTGAAATGTAGCAGCAGTTACCTGGAGGTCTTCATGTGGAGGGTGAGTTGTCTCTCCTGCCAGACGCCGCCCAGGGGTGTGCCACGGTTAGGATAGGGCCGCGGACCCTCACTCACTTGCAGACAGCGATCCAGTGGAGGTGGGGAGGGCATTACAGTTCGCGGGTCACTAAGCTTAGGGCATACTTGCCTACTTTTGAAAACTAGGTTCAGGGAGATTGTGGGTGTAAGCAGAATGCGCGGCGCTACGCTGTGTAAAGAGGGCGTGACTTCAGGGAAGGTTCATGGCCTCGTTGCACGAACCTGTTTTTGTCACTCTGGGGTCCTGGAGATGTGGGCTGCCCCCCAGAGACTGCCTGTTTGCAATGTCGGCTCCTTCATTGTGACAGGATGTTGGTGTAATGTTACAGTAATAATAATTTTATCTATCATCGCACTTTCTCCAATAGGACTCAAAGCACTTAAGGGTGAGGGTCAAGGTAAGAGTATTAGGGTGTTTGGACTAAGGGTGAGGGATAGGGCATAGAATTAGTGTTAGGATAAAGGATGAGGGTTACATAAACACATGTGCTTGCAAGTCATTATGCAGGAGCAGTGACCTGTAATCATCACAGAAACACATAGTGGTCTCATATTGCTAACACACCTACAGCATCTACTTGGTGCCAATTTCCAGCAATACTTACATTTTAAACATGCCTCCGGGAGGTGGGGCAGCGGAACTAAAAAAACCACCACTGCTATGCTGCTGCCACACCAGCCGTCGCAGACACTTTAAACTAGCCACCGGTGCTGACACTTCCGCTATGCGGCTCTGCTTACAATGTCATCCCTCATTACATACCCCGAGCAACCCTTCCCCTGTCTCTACAGACTGATGCATGCACAGTCCGCATTTTTTTTTTCTTTTTCGGGAGGACCCAGAGCATTTGTGGAGCAGCGGGAGGCTCACATTTTTTTACCTGAGCTGAACGCGGGAGGGTTAGCAAGCCTGGCTTAGGAGTGGGGTGGACTTTAAGGTGCTGCGCTGGCAGGGAGATGGGGAGTGGGCACGTGCATTACTGGCCTCACAGTAAACTCCTGCGGCTGCGGGGGGATCGGACGTTACAGCCCGCGGCTCACACTCCGGCGGCTGCGGCAGCGGGGGAGATCAGGCACTGTAACATCCCTGGCAGGGGGGGAGAGGGCACTTTGAATAGCGCCGATTGTGCGCCACTCACGGCTCCCGGGCCGCCAGCTAATGAGAAGCTGCCACTTGGCAGCTTCTCATTGGCTGGCGGTCCGGGAGCCGTGATTGGCTCACGCTAGATTTTAAAAAAGCCTCCCCTTCGTTTGATTGGTGCTGCAGCCGGTCCGCGAGCCGTGATTGGCTGGCGGCCGCTGCCACCTTTACAGTGGAGCAGGGACCTGATGCTGTGGCCGGACGGAGGCGGAACTGGTTCCGCCTGCAATTAGAGGTGACGGAACGCAGTTCCGCCCCGTTCCGGCCCACTTTAACCACTGCTCAGGAGGACCAAACCCATTTGGTGGCTCACTACAGTTTTTGCCAGATAATCTGGCCCATAAGGATGATTGTACAGGCAAAGATAAATTGCCTCAAAAAGTCACTGAACCTGCCTCAGAGTAACCTTATCAGGCTTAAGGCTTAAAGAAATCTACTCCGAAAAAGGGGTAATCTTGTCAAGCGGCAAATGACAACAGCTGGCCATTGTATTGATATCTGTGTCCATGTATGACAGAAATAACATCTGTCCCTTGGTCTTGTTGACAGCAATGGTGTCGAAGTCGAAAATATTAAAGCCACACGTATCACATACAAACACCACACAGATGGCCTCCGTGCGGGTGCTTGTTCTGCCATGCGTGCGCATGCTCGCAAGTTACGTAGAATCGCTCATGCGATCCTGCGTATTAGCACGTGGTATGAGTAAATACGGTAGCATACGCATTTGCATGGAAAAGCCACAAAGACATATCTCATATTTAATCCACATAGTGCATAATTTACACATAGCCCACATGCACCACACCAGCGAGTTACACTTGCTTTAAAGGTATAACAACAGAGGGATTCAACTTTACAGGATACGAGGGGACAGAATTAGGTCAGGAGGTAGTGTTTGGTATCCAGCTGTACAGTATTTCAAGGGTAGTTTGCAGAAAGTAGCACGCTCCTGCGCATATCTATGCGCAGGAACAGAATATTAATATTAACTGTATTTACTGTACTCTTGATATTCGGTGGGAACCCAGAGGAGAATATCTGCAAGTGCACCTGGACCAGGCATTGCCCACCTATTCAAACCGACCTATGACCCCTCCTGTACTGTAAATGACCAGCCCATTGACCTATAGGTGAAGAGATTACAGTTTCCATTGTTTCATGATTTGGACTAATGTATAAAAGCCAAGCTCCCTGGCCGGACATACACATTCTCTGAAGGTCATCTATCCAGATTGACCGAGGACCGGGACCGGGTGGCGCAGGCGAACAAACGTATGTATCCATTGATTGTAGCCTTTTCTCTTATATGATTGTATTTCTTGTTGTACTCCCTTTTTAGTAAATAACTGTTGGTGGGTTGGACCCCAACATAGCATATACAAACATACAATTGGTGTCGCATTCCTTTTCCTGTTAGGGGTTATAGAGTGTATTCCGCCGCACGTGTAGCTACTCTGTGCTAACAGCGTGAAGACGTGCGCACGCAACGTGTACACATTGGATAGAGGTTACACGCACACACGCTTAACGGTCACAGCGGTCTGAACATTTGTGTCTTTAAAGTATTGTATTGCTTTTCTTCCTGAAAGTTAATCAGACTTCACAATTGGGGGCTCCTCCGGTCCATCTCACACTCACAGACTTGCAGGTCATCAAAAAGACTTTGAACTATCAACAAAGGGTGGAGACGCATCTTTAAGTAACCCTTGCTTGGTTGCTTGGGTGTTTTAAAACCCTCTTTTGTGTTGTTAGATCACGTCTGTACTGCAGTCTTAAGAGGTGCTGGTGTGAAACCCGGACACGGGGAAAAAAGCCGTTTATTATCTGAGTGTAATTTTGGCGCAAAAGCGTACATAAAGCATACCGATACTTTGCATGCATTCTCACATATTGTTGCCATAGGTTTTCAGTCATTATAGATCTGTGTGAAATCGGATACATTTGTTTGCTATATAGATATTTGAAAGTGTGTTAAGGGTGTAATTGTAAAACATGAAACTCAGTTCTGGCCTAGTCGTTTAGGTTTATGCGGAACAATTGTGTGTCGTGTTAGTGAGTAATAGTAGTTTTTATTGCTCGCATTTATCGAGATATTGTGGTTTATTAAATTGTGAACGCATGTTAGTACACGTGGTACGGTATGTGAGGACAGCGTACAGAGGCGCGCACGTGGCGTAGAGACACGCACGGTCGTGTGTTTATGCAAGGTTGCGTAGAGTTGCGAGCGCAAGCTATAACCACACGATTGCTGTTCAATTTAAAGCGGGATTACATTTAATACAATAGCACATAACTATCCGATTTCAAAAGCAGATTATTGTAACACTTTGTTTAAACTGCACTACCTCTGGGATAAGACTACTAGTCAAAGGGAGCGATATTTTTCTGTACAGAAAAACACTGTGTATTTGTGTGAGCTAAAAGAAAGAGTGAGTGTATTGAACCTGGAAAGCGGTATACCGTGGGGACACTGAGTAAGCAGAGGCTTGGTGGCATAATGTCGGCTGACTTACGTTAACAATAGAGGATTACGCAAGTCGTAAGGAGACTTGCACAGGAGCATGATATAGAATTGTGAGTAAAGAATTGTGAATTGAAGTTAAGGTTTTGTGTTACGCTCCGGCTGAGGAGCGCAGCTTGTGAATTCGACTCCACTGATTGCAGGGCGGTTAGATAACAAGTATCTATACGCTGTGCAATTGGACCGTGCGTTTGTGCATGCGATACGTGGTGCAACGTGATACCAGTTTGCGTGCTTTTGCGTAAATTGCGTTATCATACTCGTTGTGTAGAGCATACGCAAGCGTGATTTGTGTATAGTAGAAGGAAGTTTTTTCGCTGTCTCTCTCTCAAAAAATTGTCCAAGGTGAGACGTTCACTGGAAAGGGGGATCGATAGTCTGTTTCTCTCCCTACACAAATTCCAGTAAATAGAAATCAGTTGCTGATAGGGTCCTCACTGGGTACGCGGTGGTCACTATTGGAGTGAGTCGTGGTACGTCAGCAGAGAAGGAGTGGGTGTAAAGCGCTTGGAGAACTTTCACCGTCTTTTCGTTGTTCAGTTGAGTATTGTGTTTAAAAAGTCCACAATGGGATCCAATTGCACAAGCAGAGGGCGTTCGGCAGCCGGGGTTCAGGCTGGAGAGGTGCGGCCCAAGGGGTCAGCAAGGTTGATAATGTGTGGGAAATATGGTCCACACGCAATGAATGGGTACGTATGACTGCTGATGATAGGGCATCATTCCCTAGGATGGGTACTTTTGAACCAGAGGTACTGCAGAGTGTAAGGATTAGAATATGTCTGATCAAATCTAGGAAACAGAGGATCAGACATGCTGATTGTTTAAATCTGTGGCAGCAAGCGGGAGATGTGCAAAGGGAACTTGCGCGCACAGCAAGTTCCAACCCTGACAGGAAGGTGATTGCGAGCGCACCACCACCGCCATATGTCGATGGGGGGAAACTGGCTACAACCAATGGGGCATCCGATAAAGATAGCAGTATACATAATCAATGTATTAACCCTAACCCTTGCCAGTTGTATCCCGTTTTGAATTTCCCCCAAGGTTGTGAGGAAGATGACGAGCCTAGTACAATATCGCACTCTCTTTAGCAGCTACCATACAGGATACTCAGTTGGGCATGGCCCAACCGGTAAGAACAGTGGCGATGCCCCCCAGTGGAGGGGCGAGTGAGGTCGTGTCCACTGATAAGTACGGCACCATACATTACGCAGAGACAATAGCTCCCCGTATTATAGAGTCAAACAAAAATGAAGTGGTTGAGCTAAATCCAGTCAGGGTGATTGCAGTCCCCAACGGGAGGACTGACAGTCAGGGAGTAACCCCCATTAGGAACATTGCAATGCATTGTCCTTGGTCCCGATCAGAACTGAGATCAATTATGTCAGAATTCCCCGATCCCAGAAAGGATCTAGTCGGATGCCAGAGATTTATTAAGGAATCGGGTAACGCCCATGAGCCCACAAACAAGGATTGGCGGACAGTGCTAAGAGCGAGTCTACCCTCAAATATTGACATCCCAAAATTCATAACGGATTGTAAACTAGATGCAGAAGTGCCTCTCACTGATGTGTACAACCAGGAGAATGTAAGGCAAATTAACATACAATTAGGATTGTATTTCCCTACTGTTGTTAAATGGAATAAAATCTTCTCCATAAGACAGAAGGACAACGAATTGGCATCTGAATATTTCCATAGAGCACTGCAGGAAATGGCTAGATACACTGGGGTAGCAGATATTAAGGAAAATGCCAACCACAGGGAGGTAGCTGTCTCTGTACTAATGGATGGATTAAAGGAGGCATTGAGGATCAGGGTGCAAACCTCTCTGCCAAATTGGAGGGGTATCACGGTAGCTGCACTGAGAGAGTCGGCCATTGAGCAAGTTCGCAACATCACTATACACAGGGAGTCACAAGGGGATAAGCTGATGATGGTAAGCATACATGCTCTTACAGCAAAGCCCCATCAGCTAAAACCCCAGACCCCTGATGGTAGTCACGGTCAGCAACATGTTACCTTTGCAATAGAGAAGGGCATTTTGCGAGGGAATTTTGGAGTAAAGGGACACATAACGTATATAGACCCCCTAGACATGAATACGAACCACGTTACCAGATACATATTTGGGAACAGGGAACACATAGAAGGGGTTATGAGCCGCATAGAGGGGAAACAAGGAGGTACCCACCAAGGAGGGACTGGCAGACCCCCGAAAACTCTAGTTATCCCCAGCACATATTGTAGCTGCCAATGCCCGGCGGGAGGGTCCCACTACACAATAGAGGTTAGGTCATACCTGTAGTCTGCAGCCGGTGAAATTTATTGCTGGCCTTGGTAGTGAACCTGAGGTCATGGTTGATGTAGCTGGTGTACCACTACCTTTTTCTTGTGGACACAGGGGCGGCCAGATCAGTGTTAAACTCCACCACAGGTGTAACAACCACGGGAAAAATGATTTTGGCAATGGGAGTAACAGGAAAGGTGCAACAATACCCTTTGAGTTGACCTGCAGAGATTAAGATAGGGCCCTTGCAAACCAAACATTCTTTTCTGCTGGCTGCATCGGCTCCGACTAATCTACTCGGCAGAGATTTGTTGTGTAAAATGCGGTGTGTCATATACTGTAACCCTGAGGGTGTGTTCTTAGATATCCCTGAGAAACATGCGCAGAAGGTACAAGATATATTAGACACCCCTCAAAGGCTAATGTTACAATCTACTGTTATAGACACAAGTCCATCACAGGTAGAGGAAATTATCTCACAAATACCGGGTTCCCTTTGGACCAAATATGGACAGGACACTGGATTGATGGCGAATGTAGCCCCAGTAGTAGTACAAATAAAAGGTGGCAGGATAGCTCCAAAAATCCCTCAGTACCCTCTGAAGCCAGAGGTGGAATTAGGAGTATACCCCGTCATAGAACGGCTGCTACAGCAGAGCATCCTAGTCAGGACATCCAGCACAGCCAATAGTCCCATCTTCCCTGTGAAAAAGAGTGGGGGGAGCGGTTACAGGCTAGTGCAGGATCTAAGGGGGATAAACAAGATAGTTGAGGGTCAATTCCCCGTAGTGCCCAATCCAGCTGTCATCCTCATGCAAATTCCCTCCACCTCCAAATTCTTTGCTGTCGTTGATCTCTGTTCTGCATTCTTTTCTGTCCCTCGCCACCCTGACAGCCAATACCTCTTTGCCTTCACTTACAGGGGAGTACAGTACACCTGGACTCCACTTCCCCAAGGTTTCATTGACAGCCCGAGCATTTTCTCCCAGGCCTTACATGACTGTTTGCAATCTTTTCAACCTGAGGGTGGGTTGGTGCTAATACAATATGTTGATGACTTGTTGTTGTGCTATGACTCATTCGAGTCGTCCTTGGCAGACACTAAACAGCTTCTGTTTCATCTCTCCCAGACAGGACACAAGGTCTCAAAGGATAAGTTGCAGTTGTGCCGGACTAGGGTTAAATACTTGGGACACTGCTTGATGCGAGGACTTAGGCACCTGACCGCTGATAGAATACAGGCCATCCGCGACATGACTCTGCCACAAACTCTGCAACAGATCCGCACTTTCCTTGGAATGTGTGGGTACTGTAGGAACTGGGTTTCCAGGGTTCTCTATACTGGCACTACCTTTGCAAGAAATGGTCTCCTCGAATAAACCAAAACAGGTCTTCACACAGATGAGTCCGAACTGGCATTTGAGAGACTAAAACAGTGTTTGTCACAAGCACCAGCATTGGGTATGCCAGATTATGAGAAGCCCTTTGAATTGTACGGTGCTGAAAGTGCTGGGTGTGCGGCAGGAGTCTTAACACAGAAACATGGTGATGCCAGCAGACCGGTAGCCTACTACAGTGCACAGTTGGACACTGTAGCACGGTCTCTCCGCACTTGCTTGCAAAGTGTTGCAGCCATAGCTTTGCTGGTAAGTAAAAGTGAGAACATAGTGTTAGGACATGACTTGACCATCCATACACCACATGCAGTATCAGCCTTACTAAACTCCACCCAAACCAGACATGTCTCATCTGCTCGGTTTACAAAGTGGGAACTATCACTGATGGCCCCTGTAAACATCACCATTAAGAGATGCAGCTCACTAAATCCTGAAACTTACTTGCCAAGTGTGCCTTGTCAGGCACAAAGGGTGAAGAATGAGAATGATGGTGAAGGAGGATTTAGTGCAGACACTGATATGCATGATTGTATGGAATACCTGAACCAGACATTCACTGCGAGACCTGACATCAGTGACAACCCACTGGAAGGCGTAGACTTTAATTTCTACGCTGACGGTAGTTGCCACAGACAGACGGAATCGGGAGACCTGTGTACCGGATATGCAGTCGTAGATGACGAAGGCATCATAGAAACTAAACCCCTTGGCCCACCTCACTCAGCACAAGTCGCTGATCTGGTAGCACTGACCAGAGCATGTGAGTTGGCAAAGGGTAAGTCAGCTAATATATACACGGACTCTAGGTACGCCTTTGGAGTGGTGCATGATTTTGGGACCCTGTGGTGCCTCAGAAATTTAATGACGGCAGCTGGCACACCTGTAGCGCATGCGTCATACATCAAGAGGCTTCTGACAGCAATACAGGAACCAGACAGAGTGGCTGTTATCAAGTGCAAAGCACACACTCACAACCAAGACCCAATTTCACTTGGTAACAGCTGGGCAGACGAAGCTGCAAAATCAGCAGCAAGCACCACCATACAAACCAACATCCCACCACTGATGACATTTAACAAGGTTAACATGCAACAGTTAATTGAAATGCAAAATTTGTGTTCCCTACAAGAAAAGGTGGACTGGAAGGAGAAGGGATATGGTCAGGAGTCCTCAGGACTTTGGACAGATGGACACGGTAAGCCAGTGGCCCCCAGGGCATATCTCCCAAGTCTAGCTGAGGCGGCACATGGTCTGACTTATCTGGGTAAGGAAGGTATATGCAAACTGGTAAGAGCCTACTGGAGTGCACCAGGATTCTCTTCTCATGCAGGTAAGAAAGCAAAGACATGTCTTACTTGCTTGAGGAAGAATACTGGTAAGGCAATACTAATGGAGCCATCTCATATCCCTCCTACAGACGGACCTTTTCAGGTAATACAAATACACTTCATACAGTTACCACCCAGTAGGAACTTAAAATATGTGTTAGTATGTACTGATGTGTTTTCAAACTGGGTAGAAGCATTCCCCGCTGCCACAAATACTGCTGTGTTCACTGCAAAGAAAAGCGTGCAGGAATTTGTGTGCAGATATGGTATCCCTAGAATGATTGAAAGTGATAGGGGTACCCAATTTACAGGTGATATCTTTCAGGTCATGTGCAAACTGATGGGTATTAATAGCAAGCTGCATACTCCATACCGGCCACAGGCAAGTGCGAAGGTGGAGAGAATGAACAGCACTATTAAGAATAAGCTGATCAAAGTGATGGCTGAAACTGGATTGTTGTGGCCAGAGGCCTTACCACTAGTGTTGTACAGCATCAGAACCACTCCCAGGTCACCGCTTAACTTATCACCCTTCGAAGTTTTTGGTCGACAACCCCAAGTTATGATAGACCCCCAGGATGATTTGAAGTGCAATAACGAAATAACTGTGCAATATTTGGTTAGGATGAGCCAGCAACTGAGAAATGAACAAAGGAATCTAAAACTGGCGATTCCTGACCTACCAAGCAGTAATTGTCATGACATTGAGCCTGGGGATTATGTGGTGATTCTAAATTTTTTACGCTCAGATTGCCTCGTAGACAGGTGGGAAGGACCGTATCAAGTTTTGTTGACCAGCACGACAGCACTAAAGGTCGCCAAAAGAGAGACTTGGGTCCACTCGTCCCACTGCAAGAAGGTTGCTGACCCGGAGAAAACTCGTGACAAAGAGCAAGGTGAAGAGAACCTCGTATCACTAGAGAATTTGTTCCGGGAAAGCTGAGAGGTAGGACTGTTGAACGGCACCTGAGCGTGGAGAACAACAAAAATCAAGGACGGTTGTCGTACCATTTTTCTTTTTTCACCCCTCCCCACTGCATTTTTCTTTTTATTTCCCTTCTTATTTTTCTTTTTGCTCCTTAACGAAATGGATCTACCTCAAGAGACTGTGTTTCGGGTTTTTCTGGTGACTCTGTTTTTTATCAGGACAATCTGTTTTTGTGAGGGTCCCAGAGACGTCGAGCAAGGATCTGGAATGGGTTCTGATGGCGAGTACGGATTCGTAGGCTCTCAGGAGCAGCATATCACTCTACTAAAGGCTGGTATCAGTAAGCAATCTGGTAGTCACGGAGCTCGGAGGCAATGTGAAGGGTTATTGTCTGATGAATATTGTATATGTAGGCATTGCGAGAACATAGTCGAAGATGTGTGCATCCAAAGATGTCAGTCAAACAGTAATATTGACATTGGCCGACATCCTTTGAGTGATTACCACTCATTAGTGGGTGTGGTCTTAAACCAAACAGAATGCTGGGTGTGCTCACAAGCACCTCAAGGACAGAGTAAGTCGGGATTAGTGCCATGACCTTTAACGATAGATGAGGTACTCAAATTACGGGGTGGGAGACCGGTGAACAAGAAATTCAATATATCTAGGCCCCCTAGCTTGAAGCTCCACCAGTACCACGTAGATAGGTCACTGTTATGTTTTAATGTGTCTGATAAGGGGACATTGATAAGGGTATACTTTTTCCTTTTCTATTCCCCTCCTTTTCTCTGACTGATTCTATTGCTTGTATTATATTACTATATTTCATATCTTTGAAGCAAATGTATAATTTTCCTTTTATAAGCAAACCCGCAGAGGTTGCATTAGGAATATTCTGTTCATATAAGAATGCACGCCAGTCATATGGAATGTAAATCATAAGAATGTATTACAACAAACAATTGCTACTCAAAGAATTCACTTTTATCATTAAATAGTATTGGTTAGGGGCGTGGCCTAGCTGCTGAGGGAGATAGACGTACATCACAGGAGCTCCTGCAAAACGGGGCTTTTATAAGATTAAATAGCCCACCTCTGGGCCTCACAACGACCCTTATCAGCCCCCCTGTCTCTCTCACTACCACTACAACACCCCTATTCGAGCCGCGGAGTCGGGGAGCAGTTCTAACTGCTCCCGCGGATTGCGGCCTACGAGGCAGACAAAAGCCGGGGCCTCGATTTATACCTTGCGCAGGTGGTGGCTTCGGAGACTCCCGGACCGGGCCGAGAGAGACACAGGGACATCGGACGCCTACGTTGCCGCTGACCGCGGCTGGGGGACCCGCCTCGCCATCCGCTATTAGCCTGCACTGCCCAGAGACGCTGGGCCTCCTGACGCGGGACGGGACCGCGGGACGCCCGGCAGCTGCACAGGTCACACAAGTGCAGCTCCCTGCTGCTCCGTCTCTACCCGCGCTGCCGCTGACCGCGGCTGGGGACCCGCCTCGACACCCGCTATCTGCCTGCACTGCCTGGGGACGCTGGACCTCCTGGCGCGGGACGGGGCCGCGGGACGACCAATGGCTGCACTAAACACACATCCGCAGCTCCCTGCTAATCCATCTCTGCCACGTCGCTCCCGCTGGGCCCTGTAAGTACACAAGCAGATCTGCAATCTGGGGGGTCCCAGCGGGGTGAGACGACTATAGTGCCTTCCTTACAATAATCAAGGGGTACACTGGACAACAGCATCTACAGCCTCAGCATAGGCCTAAAAATCACCCACTGGAGGGCCTTCCATATTGGGACCTAGTGTGCTGATCAGCTAGATACTAGTGCACCAGCAGCTACACACACCCTCCCTCACCCGACCCCCCCCCCTGATATTACACATCCCTATACCTACATATATCAAAGGGAAGGGGGAAAGAGGGGAGAGAAGAGGAAAAGAGAGGAGAAGGAGAGGAACACTTAGAGGAAGCACCCCCTACAGCTTGAGGGCTAGAAGTACGTATTGGAGTGAGTCTGTTATTGCTATGGACAAATTCATGTCTAAATCATTACGTAACCCACGGGGTGCCCAGTCGGGTAAAGGCAAAAATCGTGAGAATCCCGCTAACAGTGCCCCTGTCTCCCCGACGTATAGTCAAGGGTCTAGTCCTCGGGGGCAATCCGCACCAATTATGGATCCCTCCAAATCCTTCAACACGACTGAAATTACAAATGTACTCTCATCTTTGCTAGATCAAAAACTAGCACCCCTGAAAACCTCTCTAGATTCAGCACTTGCACAACTCACAGCCCATGATCAACGTATCTCCGAGGCAGAGCAACGAATTTCGGATCTAGAGGACGATTTGTCAGCAGCTAAAACAACCCAGATAGAACACGACAAGCTGATGGTGTCTCTACAAGACAAATTAGAAGATTTGGAAAATCGGAATAGAAGAAACAATGTAGGCCTAGTGGGTTTGCCAGAAGCGGTGAAATTCTCCGAACTCATGGCTCTGGTCTCCCAATGGTTACCCAGAGAGCTGGGATGCGTCTCTGCCACGGGTTCCATCCTAGTGGAACGTGTTCATCGGATCGGTCCTGATCGCCAGTCCGGCAGAGATAGACCCAGGCCGGTCATCATGAGAATTCTCAACTATGCCGATAAAGTCCGATTGCTGGAGGCTTATAGGAAATACACTGATCTCAGGTACCAAGACTCCAGACTTCTATTGTTTCAAGACTTTTCATATGTAGTTGCAGCAAGAAGACGAGAATTCTCACCTATTTGCAAACGTCTCTTCGAGATGGGCCACAGATTTGCGTTGCTGTATCCGGCCAAGCTGAGAATCACCTATGGTGGGAAAATCCATTTTTTTGAAACTGCACAAGAGGCCAGAAATTTCGTGAACTCTTTAGATGCAGCTCTTCTTTCGGGTACAGACGATGCTGATTGACTTCACATATCCTTCCTAAGTGGGTTGTTGGTCCCCAATGCTTGACCCATTCATGTTTAAGTTCAGTAACACCTTCTTGTTTGATAAGCTGAATAGAATGTATCTTCTATTTTTCTCTTTGTGCATCTTTTCCCCCCTAGAATTGTCTCTGACAATCTTTTGTCTGTTTACTTCCTTTCCCCTCACCCTCTATTCTCATCTTTTGCCATATTATTCTGAAATATGGTGCCCTCAGCTACTAGGTTGGAGGACACCCTCCTCAAATGTTTTATTGCTCTCCATTTGGAGATTGCCATTGTTTAATAGGGCGCCCACATGGGTTCACAAAAAGTTAAAATGGTTTTGTAACTTGGTTCATAATGTTGATACTGTACACACACATGGTTTACGTATAGTGATAAGAATGTATGCGTTGATTTCCACTTATCATCTATCATTAATGATCCATATCGGTCTGCTCGCTGGGACGGACTGGGATCGACAGTTATGGTATAATATTCCCCGTGGTTGGCCTAGGGTTGGTATCGGCTAAATGCTGTCGGCCCAGGACCCTCCCACAATAGTGAAATCACGATTTCGGTTAGTATCTTGGAATGTAGATGGGCTTAATACTCCCATCAAACGGAAAAAGGTCCTTACCTATTTGAAACGATTGAAGCCTGATATAGTATTATTGCAGGAAACTCATTGGCGAAACACAGATGCTAATGTACTGCGGGATGTGTGGGTGGGAGAGTATAGAACAGCTTCTTTCACATCCAAACGTAGAGGAGTACTAACTATTCTCAATAGATCACTCCCTGCCACTATCTTAGATAGTTTGGTCGACCAAGAGGGAAGATTCTTGTTCTTGAAAATAAAAATTCTAAATACGCTCTACACAATAGCCAATATATATGCCCCTAATGGCCCTAACGCATCTTTTTTTTCCGATATTTACAAAAATTTGCAAGGTTGGGCAGAGGGAGAAATTATTATGGGAGGAGATTTCAACTGTGTACAGTCAGCTGGTCTAGATAAAACATCTATATCCGGGACACCTGCGATAACCACACCACCCTCACTCACATTACTCACCTCTTCCTTACGACTGTCCGACCCCTGGAGAATTCGCAACCCTGACGCTCGTGAATATACATTCTACTCCCACCCACACCATTCCTCTTCTAGAATAGACTATTGGCTAATCACTGACTCTCTTTTACATCATACAGTGGATACTAAAATTGAACCAATCTCACTCTCGGATCATGCCCCGATTTGGTTGTCAATCACACTAGATACCCCCCTGCCTAGATCTTATAATTGGCGTTTCCCCGATTATCTGGAAACTTCCGAGGATTTTAACCAATTTCTTACCAGAGCATTCCTTAATTACACGGAGGATAATAAGATTCATGAGAATGACATTAATTTATTTTGGTCGGCTTCCAAACCAGTAGTCCGTGGACAAATATTAGAATACGATTCCAGAAAGCGCAAACAATTGAATAACCAGCTGTGTGACCTGAGCAAGGCTTTAACTGCAGCGTATAATACAATGACATTAAATGATTCCCCAGAAAACAGACAAAATTACACTGATGCGAAACATCTGTATGACGCGCTTTGCACCGAGAGAGCCAGTTTCTCTTATGCTATACAGAGAAACAAACTCTTCCGGGGGGGTAATAAGTCGGGTAAACTATTAGCCAATTTAGTGAGATCATCTACTGCCCCTTCCCGTATAACTAGTCTACACACCGACCCAACTTCCTCAACTATGGACACACAAATTATGTCAAACACCTTCCTACAATACTATACAAATCTATACGCGGCACCTTTGGATAGCCCCACGGAGGGTATGAAGTTTCTGGAAAAAACTGATTTACCTACACTAACGGAGGAAGAACGAGAATCACTGACATGCCCTGTAACAGACACAGAGCTACTGTTCTTGATTAAATCACTTCATAATGGGAAATCGCCAGGCCCGGATGGGTTTGGAGCAGTATATTATAAAATGCTAGCTCCCCACATAACACCATACTTATTGACGTTGTTTAATGCACTATTGAACGGATCCCCTCCACCCCCGAGATTCACTGAAGCTAGAATAGTAGTATTCCCTAAGCCGGGTAAAGACCCTTCATATGTCCAATCCTATAGACCCATATCCCTTCTCAACCAAGACCTAAAACTATTCACCAAATTACTGGCCACTCATCTCCAACCGATACTAATGCGTATACTACATCCAGCTCAAACGGGGTTTGTTAAAACTAGAACATCAGTACATAATGTACGAACCCTGATAGCAGCAATACATAGTGTCAAGGACTCCACAACATCCAAAGCACTTGTGGTCAGCTGTGACGCCGATAAAGCGTTTGACCGTGTGTCATGGGCACACCTACTTAGAATTTTCCACACTCAACAATTCGGTGAGGAATTCACTAAAGTCTTCAGTATGCTTTACTCTAATCCACAAGCCCACCTAACCATTAATGGATTGAACACACCAGCCTTCTCTTTACATAGAGGCACGCGCCAAGGATGCCCCCTATCTCCCTTACTTTTTAACCTAGCTCTAGACCCACTGATACGCACCTGTATGCACAATATTGCATGGGAAGGAATAAAAATTGGTACACAACCAGTGAAGGTTTCGGCCTTTGCAGATGACCTATTATTGTATTTTAGTGACCCCATAAAGGCGTTTCCTTCTTTACTGACCACGCTCCATGATTTCCACTTGATCTCTGGCTTTTTAATCAATTTTGATAAAACAGAAGCTCTAGCTCTTGGACCCAAGGCCGCACAAAATTGGGGCTCCAGATTCCCCTTTAAATGGGTGACAGGTTTTATAACATACTTGGGCTTGCGCTTTTCACCTACCCTAGCCGAACTATATCCACTGAACTTTTCCCGCGCCATTAACAGAATGATTGAAGACTTTACACGCTGGCAAAACTTACCAATCTCATACATAGGTAGATGCCACTTATATAAAATGATCTCCTTCCCTCGTTTATTATACCCGATCCAAATGCTCCCATTCCTTCTGACCAAACGAGATGTCAAAACAATTAATAAGGCCCTTAACACCTTCATTTGGACAAATAAGCGCCCACGTATAGCCCTTCTCAAATTGAAACAACAGACTACGCTGGGTGGTGTGAATTTACCGTGCCCAGAAGACTATTCTTTAGCCGCTAATTACAGATATGCCCTGGACTGGGTAAGAGGTTCCTCAAGCTACACTAATACATCCCTGGAACAGCTTATGCTACCCCATGGTACTTTGTCTACTATGTTGCACTTTCCAGACCCCTCCACGCTGACATACATCCGCTCGAACCCCTTGCTGCTCGCTCCGTATAGAGCGTGGCAACAACTTCGAAAACGCAAAGGACTAACAACCACCTGCTCCCTATTCCAACCACTCCTACATAACCCAAACTTTCAAGGCGGAGACACAGATGTAATTATCAAGACTTGGTACTCTCAAGGTTTACGACTAGTATACCAATTCCTAAATGTTACTTGTACTGAAGTACTCACCCTATCACAATTAAAACTTAAATTCCCGAACTTACATATTCCACTGTTCGCATACTTTCAAATCCGCAGCTTTGCAACACAACTGATAACACGCTTACGACCAGTAGATTATAACTTTCCCCATGGACACTCAAATACGCTTGAACCCTCAGTCTACCTATCCTACATCCATTATCTATGCACACACCAGACGCCAGATTGACTTAGATGATCAAACCACAGGCCTGGCTAAATGGTCGACCACTCTACCAGGCATCCCTTTACAGACCATAATACGCTGGCACTTGTTGCTTAATAAATATTTAGTATCCTCTTCCTATGCTGAAATGCATTTAAAAATTTTACACAGGGCGTATTATACTCCTCGTCTCAGATACCTCACAGGCATCTCTGATAACTCCAACTGCTTCAAATGCTCCTCACCTGATGCAGACATCATTCATTGCCTTTGGTCATGTCCTATAATACAACTATTTTGGAAAGATGTCTGTAACTACATTACAACAATTTTAAATATACCTCTCACACCAACTCTACTTTGGGTTTTCTGGAATCAATATGATTCTGATCATTATTCATTACCCACAGGCAATAAATTGCTACAAGCTAGGATAGCAGCAGCTTCAAAAAAGACCATACTATCTCAATGGATACACAAAACCCCTATACCCATAACCCTTTTATTTCCTAGACTGACGCATCTATATCAAATGGACTGGATTGAATGCTCTCTCAGAGCGGAATCCAACTCTTCCAAGTTCTTTGCAATATGGCTACCCTATGTGGTAACTCTACCACAACCAATATGTGATAGCATGCGAAAAATAGTTAAACTTACTACATGGTACAACACAGAGATACTCACAAGAGGATCACCACCCTTCTAATCACAACTTTGTTGCTTTCAAGAACACCCACTTAAATTGGCATAATTGCATTGTTGATGACACTATGGGTTGATCGACACCAGCTATATGATTGACAATATAGGGATTTCATTTAAACATCGTTTCCTCAATAATGTACGTGATTGCTTTTATACAGATATAATGTTGTACATTCCTACACATTCTTAGATTGAAAATGTCATGGATACTATTGTCACTATTCAGATATTATGTATAATGTGTGTGTTACACTTGTATTTTTCTCTTTCCTAATAAACATATTTAAAAAAAAAACAGTATTGGTCAAATACAATGCAAGTCACCATATAATAGTTTCACAGATTCAAACTATATAAGGAACAAATAGGATGAAAGAAGTGTGAGAGATGTATGTACTGTACTGTATGTGTGTGTATTTATTACTGGGGAGATATTTACTCAAAGCACTCGGCTAAATCCTAGATTTATTGATATATATTGGACAATATATATCTTAAATAAATACCTTAGGGGATTGGTTTTAGTATATGTATGTGTGTGTTTGTGTGTGTGTGGGGGAGGGGCAGCATGTGGCTGCATTGTCCACAGACCGCATGGGACAAAAGCTAGACTCCATTTTGGGAAAACTCCCATGATTCCAAAGTCTGTAACATATGGTTCAAAAGGGAATGGCAGCAGCCATTTTAGATTTGCAAGTCCAAACACATGGCATTCTTTGTTACACCATAATCACATAGCAGAAGCCATAAGACTCCACTATATTCCAACTTATATTACAATTCCAAGCCATCTAATCACCTTTCACAATTCCAAGCCAAAACAGTATCTCAATAACCAGAGCATATTGTATGCTGTCCATATTATATGAACCATCACAAGACCAGATCACCAGGTAACCACAAATAGCAGCCTGCCATTGCTACAAGCACATGCTATATTTCAGCAAGATGCACTATATAAAGCCACTACAATCTGTTATAAATCACCATCCACAAATGTATACCAGGAATGCTATGCTACAGATTGTCTACTGTTCCAATTCATTACAGATTTCATAGAGTATTATCACCAACACATGACAATCACATGATTGCACAAGTACTATTAACCTAAAAGTCAAATGTATTTACATATTTAACTATTCTATGCCAATCATTTCACAACTACTTTACCACAAACACATATTTAACTATTCTATGCTATTTATCTATGAGATATTGTGTATGATACTTAGCCTTAGTAAGGAGATCGGTCCTGGTGATGAGCTAGCCATGCTTCTGAGAGCTAGATTGGTTCTGAGTGAGTCTGTAGCAGTGTGTGTGCCAGTGTGGGAGTCTGGAAAGAGAGTGAGCTCTGATTTCAAGTGCTCAGGTATATTACCTGTGGGTGTGTCTTTCACAGCATGTGGGCTAGCTGTATCAGTGGGCTGAGCTGGCCGTGTGCTGGGATTGTCTATTCAGCCAAGGCTACAGTGTAGGGATGTTAATTAGGCTTCAGGTTACAGAAGCCAATTTTATCATTCATTCTTTGTATCTCTAAAATGGATATATGGAATTACTCTGTAACAGTGTCCAATTTCTGAAAACCAGGAAATTGGGAAGTGACATGGAATAACCAGACAATGACCTTTTCACACAGAGCTGATAAGATACCTATCGACTCCGAACTTGTACGCAAGATAGCCACCAGTGGGAAGTGTTTTTCGGTACAGGTATACACGTGGGATCAAAACCATGTGGGTTGGAAAAGTATCGCAGGGGTATTGTGCCCACATCATCCAGCCTGATACTTGTACTGAGCAAATTAGAGAACTAGGGATTGGTTTCTTTATAAGGAAGATATGTCACATGGTGTTGTTACATTTTGTCCCTTATGTTCTCCCAGATGATGCTTATTTCATATGTGGGAGGAAAGCGTACAAGTGGCTTACTCCGAGCTCTGAAGGGTTGTGTTATATTGGGAGAGTACTACCAGAGGTCATGACCATAACCCACAACAAAATGAAAGACATTCACCGCAATGCTCAGACCCATTATAAACACATCATCAAGAGACACCTCATAGATAGAACAGAGCACGCAGCCTCTGATTTGATCCATGAATCCACCGGGATTCAGTTCCTTCTCGCATTAGATATCACCCATACTGCCAGAGGAACTATAAATTATAAGTACATCCATGCGCTGGCGAACTTGATAGATAATATCACTGAGATGTATGATGACACCTTCAGGTATACAGGTAGGGAGTTACAAGCCTACAAGAAGGAGCTGATCCAGCACAGGATGGTCCTTAATTATGTTACGGCTGTGACAGGTGGTTACTGTGTTACCCTGGGAACTCAATATGCTGTGAAGTGCTGTACGTATATAACGAATAGCACTGACGACTCCACGGAGATCATCGATCAAAAGATGGACGAGATCTTGCAGTTAAAGTGGGAGTTCAGGAGGAAACACAACCTTACCTTGACGGCTGTGGGTAATGAACTGACCGGCTGAGTAACATGGTTAAACCCACGCAAATGGTTCTCAGGGTTAGGAGAGTGGGTGCAAAATGTAATTGCAAGTGTGGGAATGTTTCTCCATTGTATCCTGGGTGTCGTCATAATTATTGTTCTGATATTCAGGTGTGTTCAAATTTTGACGTGGCGCAAACACAGCACAAATTTGATGAGTCTAAGGAGCGAGGGCATTGTTACAGCAGCAGATTTGATTTATGATCCATCCGTAGAAACAGAGTTATGATAAGGATTGCAAATGAATTTCATGGCCTGTTTCTGTCACTATTTTTCTCTGTTTCCCCCTCTACCCAGAAACATCCAACCGGAAAAGACGTCAACCATACCCAAATTTATGTGAATGTACATTTTTTTATATGTGTCTTACCCTTATCTCTGCAACCTTCAGTTAATGGCACACATAGTCGATAGGTGTTATCCACATATAGTAGCACTCACATATATTCCCCCCCCCCCATGTATCATCAGATAAATGTGCTCCCCATTTGTTGGTATAAGAAGCCAAAAGGGTGAGGGTTGAAAGCCCTTGCCCGAAAAGAGCTCGGTAGTGTTTTTTTACCCAAGTACAGACCCTTAATATGGGATAAGAAGGATTTAATGTATACTTCGCAATACCTCGAAGCTTACTTAGAACATATACGGCACGATGATACATGCCCCTCAGACATTAATTCAGACATACATGCTTTTTACTATCCCACTAGGCTATACATTTCCCACCTACAATTCTTCCCCGGTCATCCGAACTTTGTATATAATGTATAGATAATATTTTCAGTTTATTAGTTAAGTGTGGCAGTTATTGATGACTGCCAAAGGGTGGACTGTCGAAGTCGGAAATATTATAGCACACGTATCACATACAAACACCACACAGATGGCCTCCGTGCGGGTGCTTGTTCTGCCGTGCGTACGCATGCTCGCAAGTTACGTAGAATCACTCTCGCGATCCTGTGTATTAGCGCATGGTATGAGTAAATACGGTAGCATACGCATTTACATGGAAAAGCCACAAAGACATATCTCATATTTAATCCACATAGTGCATAATTTACACATAACCCAAATGCACCACACAAGCGAGTTACACTTGCTTTAAAGGTATAACAACAGAGGGATTCAACTTTACTGGATAGGAGGGGACAGAATTAGGTCAGAGGGGGTGTTTGGTATCCAGCTATACAGTATTTCAAGGGCAATACTCCGATGGTAGTTTGCAGAAAGTAGCACGCTCCTGCGCATATCTATGCGCAGGAACAGAATATTAATATTAACTGTATTTACTGTACTCTTGATATTTGGTGGGAACCCAGTGGAGAACATCTGCAAGTGCACCTGGACCAGGCATTGCCCACCTATTCAAACCGACCTATGACCCCTCCTGTACTGTAAATGACCAGCCCATTGACCTATAGGTGAAGAGATTACAGTTTCCATTGTTTCATGATTTGGATTAATGTATAAAAGCCAAGCTGCCTGGCCAGACATACACATTCTCTGAAGGTCATCTATCCAGATTGACCAAGGTACGGGACCGGGTGGCGCAGGTGAACAAACGTATGTATCCATTGATTGTAGCCTTTTCTCTTATATGATTGTATTTCTTGTTGTACCCCCTTTTTAGTAAATAACTGTTGGTGGGTTGGACCCCAACATAGCATATACAAACATACAATTGGTGTCGCATTCCTTTTCCTGTTAGGGGTTATAGAGTGTATTCCGCTGCACGTGTAGCTACTCTGTGCTAAGAGCGTGACAACGTGCGCACGCAACGTGTACGCATTGGATAGGGGTTACACGCACACACGCTTAACGGTCACAGCGGCCTGAACATTTGTGTCTTTAAAGTATTGTATTGCTTTCATTCCTGAAAGTTAATCAGACTTCACAACGGGCACACCGTTGGCCACAACAGTACCAGATGGGGGAAGAGCATATTCCTACAAGCACCACTTGCAGGTGGGGTCACATTCAACAATTTGCCCAAGTAATAAGCAATACCCTCATGTCACATCCGAGCCTAAATGCACCTCTGATAAAAGATACTGACCATATTCAAAAAGCCACAAGAGACTGCACAGCCCATGGCTAAGCAACAGTCAGTTTAGAAACCATCCAGCTTCATGTAGTGAAAGGCATTGGGAGCAGACAAAAAGGTTGATTCAATATCAACTAGAGATGAGCGGGCTCGGTTCTCAGAGAACCGAACCCCCCCCCGTACTCCACGTGGTTTACATGGGTCCGAGGCAGGCTCGGTTGTTCCCGCCTGACTCGGAAAACCCGAACGAGGAAAAACGTCATCATCCCGCTGTCGGATTCTCGCGAGATTCGGATTCCATATAAAGAGCCGCGCATCGCCGCCATTTTCACTCGTGCATTGTAGAGAGAGCAGAGAGGACGTGGCTACGTTCTCTCAGTGGCAAATCTCAGTATCAGTGCTCAGTATCAGTGCTTAATTATTGCTGCTCAGTAATACAAGTACAGTGTCTCTCTTGTGCTGCATCTTGCTGCTCAGTGTCAGTTCTCCGTAGTATCCTCATCAGTGCTCAGTATCACTGCTCATTGTCTTGTGCTGCATTGTGGTGCTCAGTAATACTACAGTACATTACTAATATACTAGTCCAGTGTCTTGTGCTGCATCTTGCTGCTCAGTGTCAGTTCTCCGTAGTATCCTCATCAGTGCTCAGTATCACTGCTCATTGTCTTATGCTGCATTGTGGTGTTCAGTAATACTACAGTACATTACTAATATACTAGTTCAGTGTCTTGTGCTGCATATTGCTGCTCTGTGTCAGTTCTCAGTAGTATCATCAGTGCTCAGTATCACTGCTCATTGCCTTGTGCTGCATTGTGGTGCTCAGTAATACTACAGTACATTACTAATATACTAGTCCAGTGTCTTGTGCTGCATATTGCTGCTCAGTGTCAGTTCTCAGAAGTATCCTCATCATTGCTCAGTATCACTGCTCATTGTCTTGTGCTGCATTGTGGTGCTCAGTAATACTACAGTACATTACTAATATACTAGTCCAGTGTCTTGTGCTGCATCTTGCTGCTCAGTGTCAGTTCTCTGTAGTATCCTCATCAGTGCTCAGTGTCACTGCTCATTGTCTCGTGCTGCATTGTGGTGCTCAGTAATACTACAGTACATTGCTAATATACTAGTCCAGTGTCTTGTGCTGCATCTTGCTGCTCAGTGTCAGTTCTCAGTAGTATCCTCATCAGTGCTCAGTATCACTGCTCATTGTCTTGTGCTGCATTGTGGTGTTCAGTAATACTACAGTACATTACTAATATACTAGTCCAGTGTCTTGTGCTGCATCTTGCTGCTCAGTGTCAGTTCTCAGTAGTATCCTTATCAGTGCTCAGTATCACTGCTCATTGTCTTGTGCTGCATTGTGGTGCTCAGTAATACTACAGTACATTACTAATATACTAGTCCAGTGTCTTGTGCTGCATCTTGCTGCTGTAGGGTGCTGTGGTAGTGTCCTGTCACTGTGCATAGGTCATCATCATTCCAGTCACAGTGGTATCTGGTATCTATCTTGCGGTATCTAATTCCAGACATTACCGCCGTCTAATACCAGATATACTACTGGCATATAATTCCACACATTAAAAAATGGAGAACAAAAATGTGGAGGGTAAAATAGGGAAAGATCAAGATCCACTTCCACCTGAAGCTGCTGTCACTAGTCATGGCCGAGACGATGAAATGCCATCAATGTCGTCTGCCAAGGCCGATGCTCAATGTCATAGTAGAGAGCATGTAAAATCCAAAAAGCAAAGGTTCAGTAAAATGACCCAAAAATCTAAATTAAAATCGTCCGAAGCGTAAACTTGCCAATATGCCATTTACGACACGGAGTGGCAGGGAGCAGCTAAGACCCTCTCCTATGTTCCTCATGGCTAGTGGTTCAGCTTCACATGAGGATGGAAGCACTTATCCTCCTGCTAGAAAAATGAAAAGAGTTAAGCTGTCAAAAGCACAGCAAAGAACTGTGCGTTCTTCTAAATCACAAATCCCCAAGGAGAGTCCAATTGTGTCGGCGGGTGCGATGCCTGACCTTCCCAACACTGGATGGGAAGAGGTGGCTCCATCCACCATTTGCACGCCCCCTGCAAGTGCTGGAAGGAGCACCCGCAGTCCAGTCCCTGATATTCAAATTGAAGATGTCACTGTTGAAGTACACCAGGATGAGGATATGGGTGTTGCTGGCGCTGGAGAGGAAATTGACAAGGAGGATTCTGATGGTGAGGTGGTTTGTTTAAGTCAGGCACCCGGGGAGACACCTGTTGTCCGTGGGAGGAATATGGCCATTGACATGCCTGGTCAAAATACAAAAAAAAATCAGCTCTTCGGTAATAAGTAGGGGTAAGGATGTTAACCACCTAGAACATCCTCCCTTATACGTCACCTGGAGCGCATTCATCAGAAGTCATTGACAAGTTCAAAAACTTTGGGTGACAGCGGAAGCAGTCCACTGACAACTAAATCCCTTCTTCCTCTTGTACCCAAGCTCCTTCAAACCACACCAACTCCCTCAATGTCAATTTCCTCCTTAGACAGGAACGCCAATAGTCCTGCAGGCCATATCACTGGCAAGTCTGGTGAGTCCTCTCCTAACTGGGATTCCTTCGATGGATCCTTGAGTGGAACGCCTACAGCTGCTGTTGCTGTTGGCGCTGCTGTTTTTGCTGCTGGGAGTCGATCGTCATCCCAGAGGGGAAGTCGGAAGACCACTTGTACTACTTCCAGTAAGCAATTGACTGTCCAACAGTACTTTGCGAGGAAGATGAAATATCACAGCAGTCATCCTGTTGCAAAGCGGATAACTCAGGCCTTGACAACTATGTTGGTGTTAGACATGCGTCCGGTATCCACCGTTAGTTCACAGGGACTTAGAGAAGTGCTTGAGGTAGTGTGTCCCCGGTACAAAATCCCATCTAGGCTCCACTTCTCTAGGCAGGCGATACCGACAATGTACACAGACGTCAGAAAAAGTGTCCCTAGTGTCCTAAAAAATGCAGTTGTACCCACTGTCCACTTAACCACGGACATGTGGACAAGTGGAGCAGGGCAGACTAAGGACTATATGACTGTGACAGCCCACTGGGTAGATGTTTTGCCTCCCGCAGCAACAACAGAGGCGGCACCAGTAGCAGCATCTTGCAAACGCCAACTCATTCCTAGGCAGGCTATGCTTTGTATCACTGCTTTCCAAAAGAGGCACACAGCTGACAACCTCTTACGGAAACTGGGGAACATCATCGCAGATTTGCTTACCCCAATTGGACTCTTCTGGGGATTTGTGATATCAGACAACGCCACCGATATTGTACGTGCATTACATGTGGGCAAATTCAAGCATGTCCCATGTTTTGCACATACAATTCATTTGGTGGTGCATAATTTTGTGAAAAACGACAAGGGCATGCAGGAGATGCTGTCAGTGGCCAGAAAAAGTGCGAGCCACTTTCGGCATTCAGCCAACGCTTGCCGAAGACTGGAGTGCCAGCAAACACTCATGAACATGCCCTGCCATCAGCTGAAGCAAGAGGTGGTTACGAGGTGGAATTCAACCCTCTATATGCTTCAGAGGATGGAGGAGCAGCAAAAGGCCATTCAAGCCTATACATCTGCCTACGATATATAGGAAAAGGAGGGGGAATGCACCTGACTCAAGTGCAGTGGAGAATGATTTCCATGTTGTGCAAGGTTTTCCAACCCTTTGAACTTGCCACACGTGAAGTCAGTTCAGACACTTCCAGCCTAAGTCAGGTCATTCCCCTCATCAGGCTTTTGCAGAAGAAGCTGGAGAGATTGAGGGAGGAGCTAAAAAATAGCGATTCCGCTAGGCATGTGGGACTTGTGGATGGAGCCCTTCATTCGCTTAAACAGGATTCACGGGTGGTCAATCTGTTGAAATCAGAGCACTACATTTTGGCCACCATGCTCGATCCTAGGTTTAAAGCCTACGTTGTATCTCTCTTTCTGGCAGACACAAGTCTGCAGATGTTCAAAGACCTGCTGGTGAGACAATTGTCAAGTCAAGCGGAGCGTGACCCGCCAACAGCTCCTCCTTCATTTTCTACCACCACTGGAGCTGCCAGGAAAAGGATAAAATTTCCAAAATCACCCGCTGGCGGTGATGCAGGGCAGTCAGGAGCAAGTGCTGACATCTGGTCCGGACTGAAGGACCTGCCAACAATTACTGAAATGTCGTCTACTGTCACTGCATATGATTCTGTCACCATTAAAAGAATGGTGGAGGATTGTATGAGTGACAGCATCACTGTAGGCATGTCAGACAGTCCGTACGTATACTGGCAGGAAAAAGAGGCAATTTGGTGGCCCTTGCACAAACTGGCTTTATTTTACCTAAGTTGCCCCCCCAGTATGTACTCCGAAAGAGTGTTTAGTGCAGCCGGTCACCTTGTCAGTGATCGGCGTACGAGGTTACACCCAGAACATGTGGAGAAGATGATGTTCATCAAAATGAATTATAATAAATTCCTCCGTGAAGACATTTACCAGCAATTGCATCCAAAAAGTACACAGGGACCTGTGATGGTGGATTCCAGTGGGGACAAATGAATACTCTGTGAGGAGGAGGATGTACACAGTGAAAGGGGTGAGGAATCGGGGGATGAGGATGAGGTGGACATCTTGCCTCTGTAGAGCCAGTTTGTGCAAGGAGAGATTGATTGCTTCTTTTTTGGTGGGGGCCCAAACCACAGTCGTGTGGCAGAAACTGTCGCTAAAATTATGGGTTTGTTAAAGTATGCATGTCCTGTTTATACAACATAAGGGTGGGTGGGAGGGCCCACGGACAATTCCATCTTGCACCTCTTTTTTTATTTATCTTTGCATCATGTGCTGTTTGGGGACTATTTTTTTTAAGTGCCATCCTGTCTGACACTGCAATGCCACTCCTAGATGGGACAGGTGTTTGTGCCGCCCACTTGGGTCGCTTAGCTTTGTCGAAGTCAAAAAATATTGCAATACACACATCACGTACAAACTATACACAGATGGCCTCCGCGCGCGTACTAGTTCTGCTGAGCGTGCGCATATTCGAAATTTGCATATGGTCGCTCCCGCGGTCCTGCGCATTAGCGCGTGGTATGAGTATTAACGGTAGAGTTTGTGAACGCATGGAAAAGCCATCAAAACACATTACATATTTAACCCAAATAGTACGCAATGTACACATAATCTCCCTGCACCGCACCAGCAAGTTACAACAGTTTAAATGGTATCAGAACAAAGGGATTCACCTTTACAGGATAGGAGGGGACAGAACAAGGTTATAAGGTGGTGTTTGGTATCCAGCTGTAGGGTATTTTAAGGGCAATATTCCGGTGTTGGTTTGCAGAAGATTGCACGCTCCTGCGAATAGTAATACGCAGGAGCAGAATATAAATATAAACTGTATTTACTGTACATTTGTTATGCGGCGGAAACCCAGAGGAGACCTCCTGCAAGTGCACCTGGAACAGACATCGCCCACCTATTCAAACCATCCTATGACCTCTCCTGTACTGTAAATTACCATCCCTGTGTCCAATGGACAAAGAGATTACAGTATCCATTGTGTTAAGTTTTGGAAGATTGTATAAAAGAGCCAGCTGCATGCCTGGTCACACACAGACTCTGAAGGTCATCTACCTAGATGACTGAGGACCAGACTGGGAAGCGCAGGCGAAACCAAACAAGTATGTACCATTGATTGTAGCCATTATTCTATTGTATTGTATTGTATTGTTTATATTGTTACCCCCTGCAAGTAAAGAACCGTTGGTGGGTTAGACCCCAACCTAGTTTTGAATTACAATTGGTGTCGTGTTCCATTTCCTTGCTAAGGTTTAAAGTGTATTTACAGCCACTCGGGCTGCTGCATTGTGCTAACAGCGTATAGGCCTGTGTACGCAAACTGTGTAGTCACTACGCCCTTTCGGCGTACATACGCAGAGTGCATACACTGTGCGACCTTTTGTATGTATGGTTTGTAAATAATATAAAGGTGAAAGGTTAATAACTGCGGGCGCAGCGGCTTAATATTAAAGTGTATCAAGTGTGTTTAAGGTATATGCTTTTTAGTCCTGTAAGTAAACCAACGTTTACAATTGGGGGCATCGTCCAGTTTTCACATGCTCACAGCCTAACAGGTCATAGCAGACTTAATCTATCAGCAAAGGGTGGACAGTTATCCTACGTAATCTTTTCCTGGCCGATGGATGTGCTGAAAACCCTATTTGTGTGCTGTTACATTGCGTCTGCTCTGTCTGGTCTGCAGAGGTGCTAATAGAATCCGTAAAACAGGAAAAAAGCTATTTAAAAATCTGTGAATTTTTTTGGCGCCAAAAGTGTACACAAGGGGCACCGATACTTTGCATACTCTCTCACATTGTTGCCACAAGATTTAGATTGCTAGATTCATTTAGATCTGTGTGAATTCAGATACATTTGTTGCTATATAGTTAAAATTGAAATAAAAGTGTTTAAGGAAGTAAAAATAAAGCACAACACGCAGGTCTGGACCAGTCATTAAAGATTACACAGAACAAGCGGTTGTGCTTGTGAGCGAGTATAGTTAGCAGTGCTCACATTTATAGAGTTGTGTGATTTGTTTTATTGCGTATGCACATTGGTACACGTGGTACGGAACGTGAGAACAGCGTACAAAAACGTGCACGTGGCGCAAGGCCGCACACGTGGCATAGAGGTACGCACGGTTGCGTAATTACGCAAGCTTGCGTAGGGTTGTGTGCGCATAATAAAACCACACAATAGTTTGTTCAGTTAAAAGGTGGGACAGTAGCTATGCTACAATAGCACATAACTATCCGGTTTCTAAAGCAGATTAGTAAAAAACTTTTGTTTAAATTGTATTGCCTCTGGGGGTAAAGCTGCCAATCAGAACGCGTGAAAATTTTTCTGTACAGAAAAACAAAGCATATTTGAGTGAGTGAAAGTAAGAGTGAACGTATTGAACCCCGGGAATTTGGGATCCCGTCGTGTGGTACACCAAGTGAGTGGAGGCGTGGCGGCGTGAGGCAGCTGACTCACGTTAGTATAGATTGAAATATGTAAGTCGCGAGGAGACTTACACAGGCGCATGTTAAGGAATTGTGAATTGTGAACTTTGTGACCCATATAGTTTTTTGATACGCTCCGGCTGAGGTTTCGCAGCTTGTGATCGATTCCAGTGGTCGTAGGGTGGATAGGTAACAAGTACCTATACGCTGTGCGATTGGACCGCACGTTTGTGGGTGCGATATATAGTGCAACTTGATACCCCTTTTACGAGCTTTTGCGTAAAATCTCGGTATCATTAGCGCCGTGTAGAGCATACGCAAGCGTGATTTGTGTATAAAAAGTGCATAGGGAGTTTTCGCTGGTCTCTCTCAGGAAAATCTCCAACGACAGATATTTTACTGGAAAGGGTAAGTTTCTCCTAAAAACTTCAAGTAAATATAGGTCAATTAGGGGCCTAAGTTGGGTACATCGCCTTCGCTATCGACAGTGTATGGTAGTACCGGCCAACGTGGGCGAGAGTGGGTGGAAGCGCTCGGAGAACTTTCACCATCGCCTTATATTGAGTATTTTGGTATTTGTGGGAATAGCCGAGAAGGCAAGGCCCACAAATTATGGGAGCCAGTTGCTCAACTAAGGGACATATGGTAGCCAGGGTTCAGGAAGAAGAGTTGAGGCCGAGAAGGTCAGACTTAAAACCGAGAAGGGCAGAGTTGCGGCCGAGAGGGTCAGCAAGGTTTATTATGTGTGGAAAATATGGTCCACACGCTGAAGTTTACTGTGACGAATGGTTACGTATGACAGACAACGATAGGGTATAATTCCCTAGAGTGGGCAGCTTTGAACCAGAGGTACTGCAGAATGTAGGCAGTAAAATATGTCTGCTTAAATCCAGAAAACAAAGGATTAGACATAACGATTGTTTAAAACTGTGGCAACAAGAGGGGGAGATGCAAAGGGAACAAACTCGCAAAGCAGGTTCCAAACCTAGCAGTAATGAGGACACAAACACACCATTATCGACAGAAGAGAGGGAAGAGATGGCTACAGTCAATGGTATATCTATGAATGATAGTAGAATGCAAGAGAAATGTATTAACCCTAATTTTTGCAAGATGTATCCTGTTTTGAAGACTTTTCAAGCTTATAGGTCACAGGAAGATGAAGGACCCAGCCAAATCGCAGCTCTCATTCAGGCAGTTGCCTTGCAGGAAACTCAGGTGGGGCCTGTCCATCCAGTTAGAGCAGTAACAGTATTCCCCACTGAAAGAACTGGTGAGGTCAGAGCTACCGGTAAATGTGAGACGGGTCATTGCACAGAGACAACAACACCTTACAGCAAACAGATTAGGAACGGAATGGTAGGATTACATCCTGTCTTGGAAATAGTAACTCCCAATGGAGGAACCGATAGTCAGGGAGTAATCCTCACCAGGAATAATGCAATGTATTGCCCGTGGTCCAGAGCTGAGCTGCGGTCAATCATTTCAGAATTCCCCGATCCCCGGAAGCATTTAGCCAGATGTCAAAAGTTTATCAGAGATCTGGGTAATGCTCATGAACCAGCTAACAAAGATTGGCGGATATTTTTGAAAGCGTGCCTACCCTCTAATATTGACACCCAAAAATGTATCACTGATTGTAGATTAGAGTCGGATAGTCCTATGACTGACGGAAACAATCAGGAGAATGTGGAACAAATTAACAGGCAACTAGAGTTGTATTTCCCCACTACTGTTAAGTGGGAAAAAAAATTCTCCATAAATCAGAGGGAAAATGAAATGGCATCTGAATATTTTCATCGGGCTCTGCAAATAATGGATAGATACGTTGGGATATCAGATACAGGGAACGATGCGAATTACAGGGAGGTGGCTGTCTCTGTGCTAATGGACGGGCTCAATAAGGCAGTAAGGGACAGGGTACAAACATCTTTGCCTAATTGAAGAGGGGCCACAGTAGCTTGTCTTAGAGAGTGCGCAATTGAACACCACAAGAATATTGCTAGGCGCAGAAAACAACAGGAAGAGAAGCTGATGACAATAAGTCTACAGGCTCTTGCAGCAAAGCCTCATCAGCCTAAACCCCAAAACCCTGGTAGTTGTAAAAGACCGAGAATATGTTACATTTGTAAAAAGGAAGGGCATTTTTCCAGAGATTGTAGGTATAGTAGAACACATAGTCAATATAGACCCCTAGACAGAGAATAAGAGCTACATTATTAAACACATAGACGCGATCAAGGGACATATAGTAAGGAATCACGAGCCATATAGAAAACACAGATTCGGTTAATGGGAAGAACGGAATAAATGCAACTTTACCCTTTTGACAAAACTCGCTGGGGTTAAGATGAGGCCTCTAAACTTTTGCTTCTTTCTCTAGCTGAAATGGCCCCTGATTAACTTAACAGGAGTTTTGGTAGAGATGGTATACATATAGCATGCTCCCGCCCAGGAAGCACAAAGTATGTTGGATACCCACGAAGACTAATGTTGCATTTCACGGTTCTAGATTCATGTCCATCACAGGTAGAGGAAATTATCTCACAGATACCGGGTTCCCTATGAGTTTAGGATGGACAGGGCACTGGATTGATGGCTGGGATAGTCCCAGTAGAGATATGACACATAGAAATTTTTATTAGGGGTATAGACAGTAGAGAATCACTTTCCCATAGTGCCCAATCCAGTTGTCAAATTTTATAAAATCCTCTTTGCCTCTACAAACTTATCTGTTACTAACCTCTATGTGATTTTTCTTCAAAGTTTCCTCCTCATCTCTTACGTTCACCGACAGGAGGGTACAATACATGGACCCGATTACAGTTCAAACATCACATGCCTACTCGGTCCTTCAGAGTTCAGCCCAAATCCAGTATATCTCACCAGCACAAGGACACCAGTATTTATGCAGTGTGCCTGGTCAGGCACAAAGGGTGGAGAATGAGGATACTGGTGAAGGGAGACTGTGTACAGACACCGATATGCATGATGGTGTGACAGCCTGTTGGTGAATGCCAAACCTGACATTTCCAAACCTGACATTTTCTTTTTGTATTTACTATTTTTACCCTCTCTTCTCTCATCTAGAGACGGTATACTTCACACAACTGATAACACACGATAGTAAATTAAAATACAAAATTTGTGTTCCCTACAGGAAAAGGCAGTCTGGAGGGCAAAGGGGTATGGCCAGGAGTCCTCAGGACTTTGGACAGGTGGACACGGTAAGCCAGTAGCCCCCAGAGCATATCTTCCAAGTCTAGCTGAGGTGGCACACGGTCTGACTCAGATAGGCAAAGAGGGTATGTGCAAGCTGGTAAGAGCATACTGGTGTGCACCAGGATTCTCTTCTCATGCAGGTAAGAGAGACATGTTTTACTTGCTTGAGGAAGAATATTGGTAAGACAATACCAACAGAGCCATCCCATATCCCTCCGACAGACGGACCTTTTCAGGTAATACAAATCGACTTCATACAGTTACCACCCTGTAGGAATTTGAAATATGTGTTAGTATGTATCGATGTATTTTCCAACTGGGTAGAAGCGTTCCCTGCTGCCACAAATACTGCTACGTTCACTGCAAGGAAAATTGTGCAGGAATTTGTGTGTAGATATGGTATCCCTAGAATGATTGAAAGTGATAGGGGTACCCACTTTACAGGTGAAGTCTTTCAGGTCATGTGCAAACTAGAGATGAGCGGGTTAGGTTCCTAGGGATCCGAACCCCCCCGAACTTCACCCATTTTACATGGTTCCGAGGCAGCCTCGGATCCTCCCGCCTTGCTCGGTTAACCCGAACGTCATCATCCCGCTGTCGGATTCTCGCGAGATTCGTATTCTAAATCGCCGCCATTTTCACTCGTGCATTGGAGATGATAGCGAGAGGACGTGGCTGCGTTCTCTCAGTTTCTGTGTTCAGTGTGCTGCAAATATCTGTGCTCAGTGTGCTGCAAATATCTGTGCTCAGTGTGCTGAAAATATCTACATTCTCTGCCTGAAAAACGCTCCATATCTGTGCTGCATTGTAGTACATAGTAGGAGGACAGTGCAGAATTTTGCTGACCACCAGTATATATATAGCAGTATAGTACAGTAGTCCATTGCTCTACCTCTGTGTCGTCAAGTATACTATCCATCCATACCTGTGCTGCATTAAAGTTGTGCGCAGTTTATAGTAGGAGGACAGTGCAGAATTTTGCTGACCACCAGTATATACTGTATATAGCAGTACGGTACAGTAGTCCATTGCTCTACCTCTGTGTCGTCAAGTATACTATCCATCCATACCTGTGCTGCATTTTAGTTGTGCGCAGTATATAGTAGGAGGACAGTGCAGAATTTTGCTGACCACCAGTATATATATATAGCAGTATGGTACAGTAGTCTATTGCTCTACCTCTGTGTCGTCAAGTATACTATCCATCCATATGTGTGCTGCATTTTAGTTGTGCGCAGTATATAGTAGGAGGACAGTGCAGAATTTTGCTGACACCAGTATATATATATAGCAGTATGGTACAGTAATCCATTGCTCTACCTCTGTGTCGTCAAGTATACTATCCATCCATACTTGTGCTACATTTTAGTTGTGTGCAGTATATAGCAGGAGGACAGTGCAGAGTTTTGCTGACCACCAGTATATATACAGCAGTACGGTACAGTAGTCCATTGCTCTACCTCTGTGTCGTCAAGTATACTATCCATCCATACCTGTGCTGCATTTTAGTTGTGCGCAGTATATAGTAGGAGGACAGTGTAGAATTTTGCTGACCACCAGTATATATGTAGCAGTACGGTACAGTAGTACATTGCTCTACCTCTGTGTCATCAAGTATACTATCCATCCATACCTGTGCTGCATTTTAGTTGTGCGCAGTATATAGTAGGAGGACAGTGCAGAATTTTGCTGACCACCAGTATATATATAGCAGTACGGTACAGCAGTCCATTGCTCTACCTCTGTGTCGTCAAGTATACTATCCATATGTGTGCTGCATGTGCTGTTTGGGGACTATTTTTTTAAGTGCCATCCTGTCTGACACTGCAGTGCCACTCCTAGATGGGCCAGGTGTTTGTGTCGGCCACTTGGGTCACTTAGCTTAGCCATCCAGCGACCTTGGTGCACCTCTTTTTTTCTTTGCATCATGTGCTGTTTGGGGACTATTTTTTAAATCTGCCATCCTGTCTGACACTGCAGTGCCACTCCTAGATGGGCCAGGTGTTTGTGTCGGCCACTTGGGTCGCTTTGCTTAGCCATCCAGCGACCTTGGTGCACCTCTTTTTTTCTTTGCATCATGTGCTGTTTGGGGACTTTTTTTTTAAATCTGCCATCCTGTCTGACACTGCAGTGCCACTCCTAGATGGGCCAGGTGTTTGTGTCGGCCACTTGGGTCGCTTAGCTTAGAAATCCAGCGACCTTGGTGCACCTCTTTTTTTCTTTGCATCATGTGCTGTTTGGGGATTATTTTTTAAATCTGCCATCCTGTCTGCCACTCCAAGATGGGCCAGGTGTTTGTGACGGCCACTTTGGTTGTTTAGCTTAGCCATCCAGCGACCTTAGTGCACCTCTTTTTTTCTTTGCATCATGTGCTGTTTGGGGACTATTTTTTGAAGTGCCATCCAGTCTGACACTGCAGTGCCACTCCTAGATGGGCCAGGTGTTTGTGTCGGCCACTTGGGTCGCTAAGCTTAGTCATCCAGCGACCTCGGTGCAAATTTTAGGACTAAAAATAATATTGTGAGGTGTGAGGTGTTCAGAATAGACTGGAAATGAGTGGAAATTATGGTTATTGAGGTTAACAATACTATGGGATCAAAATGACCTCCAAATTCTGTAATTTAAGCTGTTTTTGAGGGTTTTTTTGTAAAAAAAACACCCAAATCCAAAACACATCCGAATCCGACAAAAAAATTTCAGGGAGGTTTTGCCAAAACGCGTCCGAATCCAAAACACGGCCGCGGAACCGAATCCAAAACCAAAACACAAAACACGAAAAATTTCCGGTGCACATCACTAGTGCAAACTGATGGGAACAAGCTGAGCAGAGTAATGACTGAAACTGGATTGTTGTGGCCAGAAGCTTTGCCACTAGTATTGTACAGCATCAGAACCACTCCCAGGTCTCCACTTAACTTATCACCCTTTGAAATTCTTTTTGGTCAACAACCTCATGTAATGATAGACCCCCAGGATGATTTGAAATGTAATAATGAAGTGACTGTGAAATATTTGTTTGGGATGAGCCAGCAGCTGAGAAATCAACAAAGAAATCTAAAGCTGGTGATTCCTGACCTACCGAACAGTAATTGTCATGACATTGAGCCTGGGGATTATGTGATGATTCGAAATTTCTTACGCTCAGGTTGCCTCATAGACAGGTGGGAAGGACCATATCAAGTCTTGTTAACCAGCACGACAGCACTAAAGGTCACTGAAAGAGAGACTTGGGTCCACCCGTCCCACTGCAAGAAGGTCGCTGACCCGGAGAGAACTCGTGACAAAGTAGTTTGGTAACTGTGTGTTCAAAGTGAACTGTGTGTTCAAAGAGCAAGGCAAAGAGACACTAGAGTGTTTGTTCCGGGAAAGTTGAGAGGCAGGCATCTGAGCACGGAGAGCAACAAGATCTAGGACGGTTGTCGCACCATTTTCTTTTTTCACCTCCCCCCTGCATTTTCCTTTCTTTTCTCCTTCTTATTTTCCTTCTTTCCCCTAATAAAATAGATCTATCACAAGAGACTGCGTTTCGGGTTCTACTAGTAATTCTGTTTTTGATTAGGACAATTTCTTTTGGTGAGGGTCCCAGAGAGGTCGAGCAGGGATCTGGAATGGGTTCTGATGGCGAGTACGAATTTGTAGGATCTCAGGAGCAGCACATCACTCGAGTAAAGGCTGGTATCAGTAAGCGCTCTGGTAGTCATGGAGCTCAGAGGCACTGTGAAGGGAAATTGTCTGCTGAACTTGTACGCCAGATAGCCAACAGTGGGAGGTATTTTAGGTATAGGTATAACCGTGGAAGCAAGACCATGTGGGTTGGAGAAATATCGTCAGGGTATTGTGCTCATATCATCAAGCCCGATACTTGTACTGAGCAGATGGGAGAACTAGGGATTGGTTTCTTCACTTGGAAAGTTTGCAATATGGTGATGTTACATTTTGTCCCCTATGCTCTCCCAGATGATGCCTATTTCATATGTGGGAAGAAAACATACAAGTGGCTTGCCCCGAGCTCAGAGGGATTGTGTTATATTGGGAGAGTACTACCGGAGGTCATGACCATAACCCATGATAAAATGAAAGACGTTCACCGCAGTGCTCAGGCTCCTTATACTCATACTCACCATGGACACATCATCAAGAGACACCTCATAGATAGGGCAGAGCACGCAGCCTCTGATTTGATACACTAATCCACCGGGATTCAGTTCCTCCTCGCATTAGACATTACCCGTACGGCCAGAGGAACTATAAATTATAAGTATATCCATGTGCTAGCGAACTTGATAGATAATATCACTGAGATGTTTGATGACACCTTCAGGTATACGGGAAGGGAGTTACAAGCCTACAAGAAGGAACTGATCCAGCACAGGATGGTCCTTAATTATGTCACAGCCGTGACGGGTGGGTACTGTGTTACTCTGGCAACTCAATATGGTGTGAAGTGCTGTACATATATTACGAACAGCACTGACGACCCAACGGAGATCATCGATCAGAAGATGGACGAGATCTTGCAGTTGAAATGGGAGTTCAGGAGGAAGCACAACCTTACCTTAGCGACTGTGAGTAATGAACTGACCGGCTGGGTCTCATGGTTGAACCCACGCACATGGTTCTCAGGTTTAGGAGAGTGGGCTCAAAATGTCATTATGAGCGTGGGGAAGTTTCTCCTTTGTATCCTGGGAGTCATCATAATTATTGGTTTGATATTTAGGTGTGTTCAAATTCTAACGCGGCGCAAGCACGGCACAAATTTGATGAGTCTAAGGAGCGAGGGCGCTGTTACAGCAGCAGATTTAATTTATGATCCATCCATAGAGACAGCGTTATGATAAGGATTGCAAACAAATTTCATGGCCTGTTTCTTTAACCCGTTTTTCTTTGTCTCCCCCTCTGCCCAGATACATCCAACTGGAAAAGACGTCAGCCCTACCAAAAAATGTTTATGTGCATGTATTTTTATATATGTGTCTTATCTTCATCTCTGCAGCCTCCAGCTAATGGCACACATAGTCGACAGGTGATATCCACATATACTAGCACTCACATATGTTCCCCCTCCATGTATCATCAACTAAATGTGCACCCATTTGTTGGAACAAGAAGCCGAAAAGAGCTCGGTAGTGTTTGTTGGCCCATTTACAGACCCTTAATACGGGATGAGAAGGATTTAATGTATACTTCGCAATACCTCGAAGCTTATTTAAAACATATATGGTACGATGATACATGCCCCTCAGAGATGGATGGATTCATACATACATGCTTTTACTATCCCACTAGGCCATGCATTTCCCACCTACAACTCTCCCCCGATCATCCAAGCTTCTGTATATATTGTATAGATATTTTTCTGTTTATTGATTAGGTAGTGGCAGTTATTGGTGACTGCCAAAGGATGGACTGTCGAAGTTGAAAAATATTGCAATACACACATCACGTACAAACTACACACAGATTGCCTCCATGCGTGTAATTGTTCTGCTGTGCGTGCGCATATTCGCAATTTGCGTATGGTCGCGCCCGCGGTCCTGCGCATTAGCGGGCGCGACCATGAGTATTTATGGTAGCATTTGTGAACGCATGGAAAAGCCATCAAAACACATTACATATTTAACCCAAGTAGTGCACAATGTACACATAGGGGTATATGCAATTCCGGGCGAATTGCGGCAATTTTTCGCCCATTTTTTAATTCGACACCATACGACCGTCGAATTCCGGCAGGTGGGTGCCGTAATTCGACATATTCAATAAAAAACGGATTAGACAGTCCCGCTGTCGAAAAACGGACGATTTGACGGATTTTGATTAGATTTTTAAAAATGTTAAAAAAACGGTAAAAAACCCCAAAAATTTTTTGCGTGGGGTCCCCCCTCCTAAGCATAACCAGCCTCGGGCTCTTTGAGCCGGTCCTGGTTGCCAAAATACAGGGGGAAAAATGACAGGGGATCCCCCGTATTTTAACAACCAGCACCGGGCTCTGCGCCTGGTCCTGGTGCAAAATATATGGGGGACAAAAAGAGTAGGGATCCCCCGTATTTTTTGTACCAGCACCGGGCTCCACTAGCTGGACAGATAATGCCACAGCCGGGGGTCACTTTTATACAGCGCCCTGCGGCCGTGGCATTAAATATCCAACTAGTCACCCCTGGCCGGGGGAACCCTGGAGGAGTGGGGACCCCTTCAATCAAGGGGTCCCCCCCCCCAGCCACCCAAGGGCCAGGGGTGAAGCCCGAGGCTGTCCCCCCCATCCAAGGGCCGCGGATGGGGGGCTGATAGCCTTGAGTAAAATGTAAGAATATTGTTTTTTGCAGAACTACAAGTCCCAGCAAGCCTCCCCCGCAAGCCGGTACTTGGAGAACCACAAGTACCAGCATGCGGGGGGGGGGGGGGAACGGGCCCACTGGTACCTGTAGTTCTACTTGAAAAAAAATAACCAAATAAAAACAGGACACAGACACCGTGAAAATACAACTTTATTTCACACATGCCGACACATACATACTTACCTATGTTGACACGCCGACTCTGGCCACATCTCCGTCTGTCGACATCCGGGGTACCTGAAAATAAAATTATACTCGCCTTAATCCAGTGTCCTGTGATATTTGTAATCCACATACTTGGCAAAACAAAAAAACGCATACCCGCTCCACATGGACTGAAAGGGGTCCCATGTTTACACATGGGACCCCTTTCCCCGAATGCAGAGACCCCCCGTGACTCCTGTCACAGAGAGTCTCTTCAGCCAATCAGGTAGCGCCATGTCGTGGCACTCTCCTGATTGGCTGTATGCGCGTCTGAGCTGTCAGACAGCGCATTGCACAGCCCCCTCCATTATCTTCAATGATGGGAACTTTGCGGTCAGTGGTGAGGTCACCCGCGGTCAGCGGCTGACCGCGTGTAACCCCACCGCTGACCGCAAAGTTCTTACCATTGAAACT
This sequence comes from Pseudophryne corroboree, assembly GCF_028390025.1. Lineage (NCBI taxonomy): Eukaryota > Metazoa > Chordata > Amphibia > Anura > Myobatrachidae > Pseudophryne > Pseudophryne corroboree. The sequence goes on from NC_086444.1 coordinate 750,915,938, forward strand.
AATGGAGGTGCTGTGCGATGCGCTGTCTGCCAGCTCAGACGCGCATAGGGAATCAGGAGAGTGCCAGGACGTGGCGCTACCTGATTACCTGAAGGGACTTTCTGTGACAGGAGTCACAGGGGGTCTCAGCATTCGGGGAAAGGGGTCCCATGTGTAAACATGGGACCCCTTTCAGTCCGTGTGGAGCTGGTATGCGTTTTTTTGTTTTGCCAAGTACGTGGATTGCAATAAAAGAACCGGACACTGGATCAGGTGAGTATAATTTTATTTTCAGGTACCCCGGACGTCGACAGACGGAGACGTGGCCAGAGTCGGCGTGTCAACATAGGTAAGTATGTATGTGTCTGCATGTATGTAATAAAGTTTTACTTTCGCGGTGTGTGTGTCCTGTTTTTATTTGGGTATTTTTTTGTAGTAGAACTACAGGTACCAGCGGGCCCATTTCCCCCCCGCATGCTGGTACTTGTGGTTCTCCAAGTACCAGCTTGCGGGGGAGGCTTGCTGGGACTTGTAGTTCTTCTAAAAAAAAAACAATATTCTTTCATTTTTACACAAGGCTATCAGCCCCCCATCTGCAGCCCTTGGATGGGGGGGACAGCCTCGGGCTTCACCCCTGGCCCCTGGGTGGCTGGGGGGGACCCCTTGATTGAAGGGGTCCCCACTCCTCCAGGGTACCCCGGCCAGGAGGGACTAGTAGGATATTTAATGCCACGGCCGCAGGGCGCTGTATAAAAGTGACCCCCGGCTGTGGCATTATCTCTCCAGCTAGTGGAGCCTGGTGCTGGTACAAAAAATATGGGGGACCCCTACTCTTTTTGTCCCCTGTATTTTTTGCACCAGGACCAGGCGCAGAGCCCGGTGCTGGTTGTTAAAATACGGGGGATCCCCTGTCTTTTTTTCCCGTATTTTGGCAACCAGGACCGGCTCAAAGAGCCCGAGGCTGGTTATGCTTAGGAGGGGGGACCCCACGCCTTTTTTTTCTGAATTTTACCCCATTCCATAAAAAAATATATATATATTTTTAAAAATATATAAATAATACTTGTGCCTCCTAAATAGACAAACCAAGTACCTAATCCCTTCTAATATAAATAGATATGCTATTACCAATAAAAAAAACACTAAAAAAAAATAAAACATTTTTTATTAGATTCCGCCAGCAAAGTGTGGCGGATTGAAAATGATGAATTTACTGTCTAAAAGCACTGTTGTCGAATTTACAATCTTCAATTGAATATACTTTTGTCGAATTGCCGCATTTGTACCATTGCAGAAATGTCGAATTTGACAAATGTCGAATTTCAAAAAGTCTAATTTGGAAAGTCCGTTTTTTTGACGAAAAGTACTGAATTGCATGTCTTTATTTTTTTGGGGGCGAAAATGTCCAGTTTTTCAACATTTTCGGGAATTCGACCGCAATTGCATATACCCCATAGTCTCCCTGCACGGCACCAGCAAGTTACAACAGTTTAAATGTTATCAGAACAAAGGGATATACCTTTACAGGATAGGAGGGGACAGAACAAAGTTATAAGGTGGTGTTTGGTATCCAGCTGTAGGGTATTTTAAGGGCAATATTCCGGTGTTGGTTTGCAGAAGATTGCACGCTCCTGCGAATAGTTATACGCAGGAGCAGAATATAAATATAAACTGTATTTACTGTACTTTTGTTATGCGGCGGGAACCCAGAGGAGACCACCTGCAAGTGCACCTGGAACAGACATCGCCCACCTATTCAAACCAACCTATGACCTCTCCTGTACTGTAAATGACCTTCCCTGTGTCCAATGGACAAAGAGATTACAGTATCCATTGTGTTAAGTTTTGGAAGATTGTATAAAAGAGCCAGCTGCATGCCTGGTCACACACAGACTCTGAAGGTCATCTACCTAGATGACTGAGGACCAGACTGGGAAAGCGCAGGCGAAACCAAACAAGTATGTACCATTGATTGTAGCCATTATTCTATTGTATTGTATTGTATTGTATTATTTATATTGTTACCCCCTGCAAGTAAAGAACCGTTGGTGGGTTAGACCCCAACCTAGTTTTGAATTACAATTGGTGTCGTGTTCCATTTCCTTGCTAAGGTTTAAAGTGTATTTACAGCCACTCGGGCTGCTGCATTGTGCTAACAGCGTATAGGCCTGTGTACGCAAACTGTGTAGTCACTACGCCCTTTCGGCGTACATACGCAGAGTGCGTACACCGTGCGACCTTGTGTCATAAGTTTGTAAAATAATATAAAGGTGAAAGGTTAATTACTGCGGCCACAGCGGCTCAGTATTAAAGTGTATCAAGTGTGTTTAAGGTATATGCTTTTTAGTCCTGTAAGTAAACCGACGTTTACAGCTTAGTCATCCAGCGACCTCGGTGCAAATTTTAGGACTAAAAATAATATTGTGAGGTGTTCAGAATAGACTGTAAATGAGTGGAAATTATGGTTATTGAGGTTAATAATACTATAGGATCAAAATTACCCCCAAATTCTATGATTTAAGCTGTTTTGAGGTTTTTTTTTAAAAAAACACCTTAATCCAAAACGCATCCGAATCTGCCAAAAATCCGAAAGGGTGGTTTTGCCAAAATGCGTCCGAATCCACAAAACGACCGCGGAACCGAATCCAAAACCAAAACACAAAACGCGAAAAATGCCCGCTGCACATCTCTAATATCAACCTCTGCCGTGAATGCCCCAGTCCCAAAACACTGAACTATGGGGGTCATTCCGAGTTGTTCCTTCGGTAAATTTCTTCGCATCGCAACGATTTTCCGCTTAGTGCGCATGCGCAATGTTCGCACTGCGACTGCGCCAAGTAAATTTGCTATGAAGTTAGGAATTTTACTCACGGCTTTTTCATCGTTCAGGCGTTCGTAATGTGATTGACAGGAAGTGGGTGTTTCTGGGCGGAAACGGGACGTTTTATGGGTGTGTGTGTAAAAACGCTACCGTTTCTGGGAAAAACGCGGGAGTGGCTGGAGAAACGGAGGAGTGTCTGGGCGAACGCTGGGTGTGTTTGTGACGTCAAACCAGGAACGACAAGCACTGAACTGATCGCAGATGCCGAGTAAGTCTGGAGCTACTCTGAAACTGCTAAGACTTGTGTAATCGCAATATTGCGAATCTTTCGTTCGCAATTTTACTATGCTAAGATTCACTCCCATTAGGCGGCGGCTTAGCGTGTGCAAAGCTGCTAAAAACAGCTTGCAAGCGAACAACTCGGAATGACCACCTATCTGCAGTGCATCTGCAAATGGCTGATAAACAACACTTCTAACAGCAGCATCAATGAGTAACCAATAGCCCACTGGGTAAGACAAATGTTGAATCAGTCTTTATATTTCACCTTCTTATGGACAACAACCCAAACTAAGGGCCAGTGGATGATTGGGAGTTCTGGACAGTACTTTTTGGAGTGACCATCACCGTGACCTCTTGAAGATGAAGCATTTTCCCTTTAGAAAGTGCAACATACTGTAAAGGCAGGGGCTGAAGCCACTACAGTATAATATCTGAGTATATGCCCTTAGCTGCATCATATCAAACCAAACTTCCCTCTCCTTAAAAACAAGGTACATACCACGTGCTGATCAACGATTATTTTTGACTAAAATTGCGGCAGCTATGAAGAAAACCATATTAGCGCAGTGGATTTCCTCCGACACCTTGACGTTATCGTTATTGCTACCCCGGATCTCATATTTATTCCACATGGACTGGGTAGAGATGTCCCTTAATAAGGATTACAAGCAGAAAAGTTTTTTGATGTATGGCTGCCCTATGTCAAATCCCTGTCCCCTTCCCTTCGGAATACGCTGTGAACAGCGGAGTCCCTGACCTCGTGGTATAACCTTGAAGTTCTTACATCTGGTCACACCCTGTTTTAGCCAAAAATAAAATGAAAACAAACAAAATTATGCTATGATTGTTTTGGCTTGACTATTTGTATGCCGTTTATTGCTGGAAATATGCCCTCTGTTTAGTACAGTATATCCTTTAATATATGATGCCTATGTTTTTATTGTTTCGCAATTGTTACATTATTTGCACCAATGCATTTTCTCAGTGGTTTCAATGCTTTTACCTTGTTACCAGATTTTCTGATTGAATGTGCAATTCCCCAATAAAGTATATTTGGAGAAAAAAAAACAAAAAAAAAACAAGGGACATGTAGGCCCATCTTGATTATGACAGAATTATTCATATAAACTGTCCAAGTGGTACGTATATACTTAACATCCATGTATTTCAGCACCTCAAAATATTCTGAACGATGGGAGTCTAAATAGTATGTGTGACAAACAAGCATGCTGTAAAGCCAGTTGGGTGAATGAAAAACTTCCTCCCCAATTCCCACAGACACCTTTATCTTTCATTAAACCCCTCATTACGAGTTGATCGCTCGCTAGCTGCTTTTAGCAGCAGTGCAAACGCTTAGCAGCCGCCCTCTGGGAGTGTATCTTAGCTTAGCAGAAGTGCGAACGAAAGGATCGCAGCGCTGCTACAAAAAAAGTTTGTGCAGTTTCTGAGCAGCTCGAGACTTACTCCTAGCTAGCGATCACTTCAGTCTGTTTAGTTCCTGTTTTGACGTCACAAACACGCGCTGCGTACGACCAGCCACTCCCCCGTTTCCCCAGCCACTCCTGCGTTTTTATCTGACACGCCTGCGTTTTTTCACACACTCCCCGAAAATGGTCACTTACCTCCCAGAGACACCCACTTCCTGTCAATCACTCTGCGGCCAGCAGTGCGACTGAAAAGCGTCGCTAGACCTTGTGTGAAACTGCATCGGCTTTTGTGAAAGTACGTCACGCGTGCGCAGTGCACATCATACGCATGCGCAGAAGTGCTGATTTTTAGCCTGATCGTTGCGCTGCGAACAATGGCAGCTAGCGATCCACTCAGAATGACCCCCAAAGTCCTTCTTGGCATACTATGTGACAATAAATACATCAATGAACTGGCCAAGGCAAATACATTCATGAATTACCCCACACAGCCGCAAAGAGAGCTGGGAGTGGCAGAACAAAGGTGGAGAGGAGGCACATGGAACACTGAGAAAGTGTGGGGGGTGGACAGCCAGCTAGAGAATCACTAAGAGAAGTCTGAGCAGGAGCCATGATAATCATAAAGTCTTTAACCCGCCGACGTGTCTGCCAAATGAGCTTTTGATGTTGGCTGTCTGCACTGAGATAATGCATAATTTGAATTGATTGAATATACAAATACATTCAAAATAGCAACATCCATTTGAGCAACAAAAGTAACTACTTTTGAAGTTTTGATTAGTAAAGATGAAACGGATGAACTGTCTAATACCACAGAATGTACTGCCTGATTGTGCTATAGGTTATTTCTCTTACGTCCTAGAGGATACTGGGGACACATTAGTACCATGCAGAGCCGGCCCTAATCAATATGATGCCCTAGGCAAGATTTTGTCTGGTGCCCCCTAGCACCACCGCTGGTTCCGCCTTTGACCTTGCACCTCTTTCTCAGCACCATCACCACTCACCCATAGCAGTCCTTATTTGGTGTTTGGACCCCCTATATTTTAAATAGGAACAGTTCGCACATTTGGTGCACAGCCCAAAAAAGGGTGTGTTTTTGCTGGCAAGGGGCATGGCCACACAATAGTTCCCCCAATTCCAATTACGCCACACAGTACTGCAACTTTATTCACATTTGATCATGCGATAGTGTCCATAATTCACATTACATCTCACAGTAGTACCACTTTACCTTATAAACATTACTCCTCACAGTAGAGCCCCTTATTCACATTACATCACACTGAATTGCTCCTTATTCACATTACACCACACCCTATTGCTCTTTATTCACATTAGACGACACAGTAGTGCCCTTTCTATATGCAACGCCACATAGTAGAGCACCTTATACACATAATGCCACACATTAGTAATGCATTTATACACATAATTCCACACAGTAATGCCCCTTACACATATGAGACACCGTATTAATGTCCTTATAAACATAATGCGCCTTACACATTATGACAACCTTTATTAATGCCCTTTTACACATAATGTACCATACACATATGCCGCACATTATTAATGCACGTATACATATAATGACACATAGTGCCCCCATACACATAATAACACACATACAGTAGTACCCTGTTACACATATGCTGCACATCATTAATGCTCTTATACACATAATAACACACATAGTGCCCCTTACACATATGTTGCACATTATTAATGCATTTTTACATGACACACATAATGCTCCTTACACATATTCCGAACACTACTGCACAACCAACCCACTCACATGCACACATCACTCACACTGCCACTAACACTGTGACCTCTGCCTCTGCTTGGAAACAGATGTGTCCTCATTAATCTTGCCTCAATGCTAACGTCGGGCACACCTTTTTTTATGAAAATGCATCTTATTTGCATTGCTATGTGGCTAGGATGCACAAGCTGCTTCTGCTGATTAAAATTATATGCTGCATGCCTATATACTGTATGAGACTGTGGCTGTATCTGCATATGACATGTTACACACAGAATATAGGCATGCCGCATATCATTTTAATCAGCTGAAGCTGCTGATGCCCTTAGGCATATCAAATGCCCTAGGCAATTGCCTAGTTTGCCTATGCCTATGGCCGGCTCTGGTACCATGGAGTATAGATGGATCCACTAGGAGCCTTGGGCACATTAAGAAATCAATAGTGTGCACTGGCTCCTCCCTCTATGCCCCTTCTACCAGACTCAGTTTAGAAAATGTGCCCGGTGGAGCCGGTTACGCTTAGGGAAGCTCCTGAAGAGTTTTCTGCATTTATTTTCTGTTTGTTGTATTCAGGCAGGTCTGATTGGCGTTTTGAAGGGAAAGGAAAGAAATTGGACTTGGGGTGGCGCACTTAAAGCTAAATGTTCACACAATTAAAATATAACTTTTATTTCCATCATAGTAAAAGAGCCAAAAACTGTGAAAATGTAAAATAAAAAAAAGACAAGTGTGGGACGCAGTGCAACATATAATGTTAAAAAACACACTCTTTTAATCCACTGTGCTGTGCAATGTCTTATATGGGTAGTAAGATAGATTATCTCAGGTTCTATGACCTTAATAAGAATTAGTTGGTGCTGTCAGAATTTCAATCTCAGTATTTAGTCTGGGCTTATTTGGTGCAAACTTGCCTGGAGTACACATAAATATGATGTTAATTATTAAGTTGATATTAAATGAATTCCCTGTGACTGGTCGACTGGTGTTTTCAATTTCTACTGTCAATACCACTAGATTGACATGTGCATATGGCATGCGTCACTAGAAAATAGATATTTTATGGCAGTATGTGATACCCTGAAACTTCAGCCCAAATCAACTGTGGTACTACAGGTGCCAGCATGACTTTAATAAAAGTAAAATGTTTGCTGGAGTTGCATAGCACTGTGCCAGCAGCCTACGGCTTGCAGCACAGAAGGAGTTAACAGCACAGCTCATAGCTATACAGATTAGTCTGCAAAATGCAAAGGGCATGACTCGCTCATTTGCAGACTCAGAGCGGGAAACTGAGAGCGGGAAACACAGAGCGGGAACTTGTACCTGGGAATGCAGGGTTATAAAAAGGTTGTCCTGCAGCAGCCTGGGGAGAGGACAGTCAGTGAGAGGAGAGTGAGCATACAGTGAGGTGGATTAGCCAGAAAGATGTAGCCCCAGTGAGGGCTCCCCACATGTTTTGGTGGGGAGTGATGCCAGCCACAGCAAAGCACTTGATGACAGAGGGAGACATCGCAGTGTAAGAGCAGCAGTATGCAGAATCCAGTGAAAGGGTGATGCCAGGAGAAAAGTGTGCTAATGGTGTGAGTCTCAAGAGGTATCTGGGTGAAGTGGTCGGAAGCCACGCGGCGTGAGTAAGCGCCCCCATGGAAAAGTATCTCGAGAGGTATCTGGGTGAAGTGGTCGGAAAGCCACGCGGCGTGAGTAAGCGCCCCCAAGGAAAAGAATCCTCGCTAAGTAAGAGAGAGAGAGAGACGGTCACCTGATGTGTAGCACTACTGGTCACAGAATGCCCTGGTACGTAATGCTGTTTGCCATGTATATGCCGCTGCGACTAAGCGATGCGCTGGAGGAGGTGCCCTGATGTGTGATCCACTGTAACTTATGCTTTGTGCTGGAGGAGTGTTCACAAGTTATCCCTGCAATCTCCCTGTTTGATGTTTGAATAAACTTTATGCTGTTTATCTGAGATGGGCTGGCGCCCAATTCTTTATGCGCTGCACCGACACCTGTAGTCCACACCCACAATGTACTTGTAGTTAAAGACCTGATTCTTCAGGGGACCCTCTGGTAACTGTGCCTGAACCCATGACCAGCCGGGGCAAGGTAAGGGTGATGTACTATACACAGTGACTGCAGATCTTGCATACCTAATACAAGTAGGCTATCACATTTGGCGTCCGCGAACAGGATACGAGCAACCATGGTTACCAACGTGGGGCTCTAAGGGCAATATTTGTGGAGGTGGAACTCATGTAACAGGACATCGGAACTATGCAGTGCACCCGGTCGGAGCAACACCCTTGGGGGCACTGTGTTTGGCCATTTCTGAGTGTCCGAAAGAGCCAAGGATCGCAAGGGGAATGTAGTCCCCTATATCTATTTTCCTAAAGTTGGAGAAACTTGTTTAATGGGAGGGGCCCACGAGAGCCACCTGTCTCTTTTGACCCAGACGTGGGGGGAGACAAGGGCAGGCGAGGGCAGGTTCTCTGTGTTTGGCGCAATTGCCACAAGATGTCTGGAACATTTTACTATCACATGTGACTCTGGACTGTAACTCGTTTGAAAACCGCAACAGAATATGTGATTTGTATGTAATGTGATGTTTGACATGCCATGTTTTCCTGAATATGTGATTGTTGTTTTTTTGTCACATGTACAGTCATTATATGTTATGTTGAAAACTGCTGTTGCGTGAGGACACGCAAGATTTCAGCAGGGGTGCATGTGATACCCTGAAACTGCAGCCCAAATCAACTGTGGTACTACAGGTGCCAGCATGACTTTAATAAAAGTAAAATGTTTGCTGGAGTTGCATAGCACTGTGCCAGCAGCCTACGGCTTGCAGCACAGAAGGAGTTAACAGCACAGCTCATAGCTATACAGATTAGTCTACAAAATGCAAAGGGCATGACTCGCTCATTTGCAGACTCAGAGCGGGAAACTGAGAGCGGGAAACACAGAACGGGAAGTCCCAGATAGAATGTGTACCTGGGAATGCAGGGTTATAAAAAGGTTGTCCTGCAGCAGCCTGGGGAGAGGACAGTCAGTGAGAGGAGAGTGAGCAGACAGTGAGGTGGATTAGCCAGAAAGATGTAGCCCCAGTGAGGGCTCCCCACATGTTTTGGTGGGGAGTGATGCCAGCCACAGCAAAGCACTTGATGACAGAGGGAGACATCGCAGTGTAAGAGCAGCAGTATGCAGAATCCAGTGAAAGGGTGATGCCAGGAGAAAAGTGTGCTAATGGTGTGAGTCTCAAGAGGTATCTGGGTGAAGTGGTCGGAAGCCACGCGGCGTGAGTAAGCGCCCCCATGGAAAAGTATCTCGAGAGGTATCTGGGTGAAGTGGTCGGAAAGCCACGCGGCGTGAGTAAGCGCCCCCAAGGAAAAGAATCCTCGCTAAGTAAGAGAGAGAGAGAGACGGTCACCTGATGTGTAGCACTACTGGTCACAGAATGCCCTGGTACGTAATGCTGTTTGCCATGTATATGCCGCTGCGACTAAGCGATGCGCTGGAGGAGGTGCCCTGATGTGTGATCCACTGTAACTTATGCTTTGTGCTGGAGGAGTATTCACAAGTTATCCCTGCAATCTCCCTGTTTGATGTTTGAATAAACTTTATGCTGTTTATCTGAGATGGGCTGGCGCCCAATTCTTTATGCGCTGCACCGACACCTGTAGTTCACACCCACAATGTACTTGTAGTTAAAGACCTGATTCTTCAGGGGACCCTCTGGTAACTGTGCCTGAACCCATGACCAGCCGGGGCAAGGTAAGGGTGATGTACTATACACAGTGACTGCAGATCTTGCATACCTAATACAAGTAGGCTATCACAAGTATATATTCCAGGGCATATTACTTAAAGCATCTATACATTAATTCATATAAATTGTTGGTTCGCGTTCTCAGTCTCTGCTGTCAACGCACTCCTAATCTTAACCTTCTCAATGTCTACAGTCAGCGTCTTTGACTTATCATTTGCATGGTACCAGCATTCGTGTGCTTCTATGATCATAGGATGCACAATTCTATACTAAATAAAATGCATATAATATCTATCTGCACTCTCAGTCTCTGCAGTCAGCGTTTAGAAGCGTTCTTCAATTGGAAAATTTCTGGACAGCTTACAATTATGAAATAAGGCAAAACTTCTCATTTGTAGTGGCTTATTTTTACCAGTATGATATTCACACCAATACACAGAAACCTCCTAGTGTATACATCAAGTTTCTCCAGAACTGGCCCTAACCAATATGATGCCCTAGGCAAGATTTTGGCTGGTGCCCCCTAGCACCGCCGTTAGTTCTGCAGGCAGTGCCGTAACTAGGTGTGTGCCGATGTGCCTTGCCCACAGCGCAAATGCACTGAGGGCGCACCATCGAGCATCACACCCGCACGGCTGCAGATTAACTGTTTAGGGTGGCGCCGCTGCCTGCCTCCTGCTGGCGGCGCCGCCTGCCTCCCGCTGACGGCGGCGGCGCCACCTGCGTCCAGCTGAAGCCGCTGCGGCCCACAAGATTCCTGCTCATTATCTCAGTGCAGTGGTAAGGGAGGGGTTTGCCGGCAGCGTCACTTGCCTCCTCACAGTCCTGCTTCCTGTCTCCTGCACGGACGCCCGCCCTTCATCCCACCGCCGCACAGCTGCTGCCGCCGAGGCCGCTCAAGCTATTTAGCGGTGAGGATACTCGGGAGCACCAGGTGAAATTGGAAGAGGTGATTGACAGGGGAGACTACATGCGCAGTGACAGAGTGCATACAGGAGGGCACACTAGCTTAGTGTTTCATATGGGGTGTGTGTGTTGTGTATGTGGCAGTGTGTGTGGTGTGTTGTATGTGTGTGTTGTGTGTGTGTGTGTGTGTGTGTGTGTGTGTGTGTGTGTGTGTGTGTGTGTGTGTGTGTGTGTTCTGCTGCGCACTCTGATCTGTGGAGGGTCCCCACTTTCAACAAATGAGAGAGTTGCAAAATACAGAGAAACAGTGCTGGCGCTGAGTAGACACAGGTTTAGAGGTATCTATCATCAACTGATGATGGGCCAATTGTTCTATATAATCACTGTCACACACAAATCTATATACCAAACTCTACCGCAAAAAAAAGTTAAATATTTGTATATAAAAATACTTCAATTCAAATGAAAATAAATATAATACTAATATAATAGGTATATGCCTGTAAAATGAAGGGGATATCCCCATTTCTCTGACGTCCTAGTAGATGCTGGGAACTCCGTAAGGACCATGGGGAATAGCGGCTCCGCAGGAGACTGGGCACAACTAAGAAAGATTTAGGACTACCTGGTGTGCACTGGCTCCTCCCTCTATGCCCCTCCTCCAGACCTCAGTTAGAATTTTGTGCCCGGCCGAGCTGGTTGCACACTAGGGGCTCTCCTGTGCTCTTAGAAAGAAAGTATATTTAGGTTTTTTATTTTAAGTGAGATCTGCTGGCAACAGACTCGCTGCTTCGAGGGACTGAGGGGAGAAGAAGCAAACCTACCTGCTTGCAGCTAGCTTGGGCTTCTTAGGCTACTGGACACCATTAGCTCCAGAGGGATCGAACACAGGCCAAGCCTCGGTCGTCCGGTCCCGGAGCTGCGCCGCCGTCCCCCTTGCAGAGCCAGAAGCAAGAAGAACGTCCAGAAAATCGGCGGCTGAAGACTCCGGTCTTCATTAAGGTAGCGCACAGCACTGCAGCTGTGCGCCATTGCTCCCCATGCACACCACACACTCCGGTCACTGATGGGTGCAGGGCGCTGGGAGGGGGGGGGGGGGGCGCCCTGGGCTGCAATATAAATACCTTAACTTGGCAAAACATCACATAATATAGTCAGTAAGACTATGGGGTATATTTACTAACATTCGTAATTTTCGGAAAAAGGTCAAAGTTCAATCACGAATGACATCGAAAGTGTAAAACTGCAACTTTTTGAATTTATTACGCCTAATTTACTAAGCTGTCGTATTCGGATTTTTCATTTGTTCCGATGTCGATGTCATTCGTGTTTTTTTCCCGTTTTTTACGGCAGTGATTAGCAAAACACTGCCGACTTTATCACAATGAATCTCGGCCGGATCTGTGTGATCCGTGCTGGGGTTCATTTTTTTTTTTTTTTAAATAAACACTGTAAAACGGCGAAAAAAAATGCGTGGGGTCCCCCCTCCTAAGCATAACCAGCCTCGGGCTCCTTGAGCCGATCCTGGTTGCAGAAATATGGGGAAGAAATTGACAGGTGTTCCCCCATATTTAAGCAACCAGCATCGGGCTCTGCGCCTGGTCCTGGTTCCAAAAATACGGGGGACAAAAAGAGTAGGGGTCCCCCGTATTTCTAAAACCAGCACCGGGCTCCACTAGCTGGACAGATAATGCCACAGCCGGGGGTCACTTTTATATAGTGCCCTGCGGCCGTGGCATCAAAAATCCAACTAGTCACCCCTGGCCGGGGTACCCTGGGGGAGTGGGGACCCCTTCAATCAAGGGGTCCCCCCCCCCCCAGCCACCCAAGGGCCAGGGGTGAAGCCCGAGGCTGTCCCCCCCATCCAATTGGCTGCGGATGGGGGGCTGATAGCCTTTTGTGAAAATGAAAAGATATTGTTTTTAGTAGCAGTACTACAAGGCCCAGCAAGCCTCCCCCGCATGCTGGTACTTGGAGAACCACAAGTACCAGCATGCGGCGGAAAAAACGGGCCCGCTGGTACCTGTAGTACTACTACTAAAAAAATACCCAAAAAAAGACAATACACACACACCTTGAAAGTAAAGTTTTATTACATGCATCCACACAAACATACATACATACTTACCTTATGTTCACACGAGGGTCTGTCCTCTTCTCCAGTAGAATCCATGGGGTACCTGTTGAATAAATTCTACTCACCAGATCCAGGGTCCCAGGCTCCTCGTAGCATCCATTTGTAATCCACGTACTTGAATAAAATAAAAAAACGGAGAGCCGAGCCACGCACTGAAAGGGGACCCATGTTTGCACATGGGCCCCCTTTCCCCGAATGCCAGAAACCCACTCTGACTGATGTCTAAGTGGGTTTCTTCAGCCAATCAGGGAGCGCCACGTTGTAGCACCCTCCTGATCGGCTGTGTGCTCCTGTACTGTCTGACAGGCGGCACACGGCAGTGTTACAATGTAGCACCTATGCGCTCCATTGTAACCAATGGTGGGAACTTTCTGCCCTGCGGTTGACCGAAAGTGACCTCACGGCCGCAGGGCACTATATAAAAGTGACCCCCGGCTGTGGCATTATCTGTCCAGCTAGTGGAGCCCGGTGCTGGTTTTAGAAATACGGGGGACCCCTACTCTTTTTGTCCCCCGTATTTTTGGAACCAGGACCAGGCGCAGATCCCGATGCTGGTTGCTTAAATATGGGGGAACCCCTGTCAATTTGTTCCCCATATTTCTGCAACCAGGATCGGCTCAAAGAGCCCGAGGCTGGTTATGCTTAGGAGGGGGGACCCCACGCAATTTTTTTTAAGAAAATAACCACTTTCCCACCCCTTCCCACTGATATACATGCACGGATCTCATGGATCCCTGCATGCCTATACAATCACGGATTAAAAAAGCAGGTCTGTTTTTTTTTTTGCACTTTTTTACGAGTTGTAATTTTTCACGGCAGTGTTTGTTTTTTTTTGCTTTGCACTTCTTAGTAAATTACCGAGATTCATAGTTAAACAGCCGCGTTTTGACCGATGGTGTATTCATTCGTAATTTTTTTGTTGGACTTCCAAAAAATTACGAATGCCCTCATCACTGCCGTGATTATTGCTTAGTAAATTACCGAGATGACACTTTGATGAAAAAACGGCATCTCGGTCAAAATCGGGACCTTAGTAAATTTACCCCTCTATATGTGTAAAATCCCCTGCCAAAAATATCCTAAAAAAGCGGGAGAAGTCCACCGTGAAGAGGGCGGGGCTATCTCCCTCAGCACACTGGCGCCATTTCCTCTCACAGCTCCGCTGGAAGGACGCTCCCCAGGCTCTCCCCTGCAGTTTCCAGGCTCAATAGGGTAAAAAAGAGAGGGGGGGCACTAAATTTAGGCGCAAATTGTGTATTATAGCAGCTATAGGGGAAAAATCACTGTGTGTAGTGTGTATCCCTGTATTATATAGCGCTCTGGTGTGTGCTGGCATACTCTCTCTCTGTCTCCCCAAAGGACTTTGTGGGGTCCTGTCCTCAGTCAGAGCATTCCCTGTGTGTGTGCTGTGTGTCGGTACGGCTGTGTCGACATGTTTGATGAGGAGGCTTATGTGGAGGCGGAGCAGGTGCCGATAAATGTGATGTCACCCCCTGCGGGGTCGACACCTGAATGGATGGACATGTGGAAGGAATTACGCGACAGTGTCAGCTCCTTACATAAAAGGTTTGACGACATAGCAGATGTGGGACAGCCGGCTGCTCAGCCCGTGCCTGCCCAGGCATCTCAAAAGCCATCAGGGGCTCTAAAACGCCCACTACATCAGATGGCAGACACAGATGTCGACACGGAGTCTGACTCCAGTGTCGACGACGATGAGACTAGTGTACATTCCAATAGAGCCATTCGTTATATGATTACGGCAATGAAAAATGTGTTGCACATTTCTGATATTACGCCAGGTACCACAAAAAAGGGTATTATGTTTGGGGAGAAAAAGCTACCAGTGGTTTTTCCCCCATCTGATGAATTAAATGAAGTGTGTGAAGAAGCGTGGGCTTCCCCCGATAAGAAACTGGTAATTTCTAAAAAGTTACTAATGGCGTACCCTTTCCCGCCAGAGGACAGGTCACGTTGGGAGACATCCCCTAGGGTGGATAAAGCGCTCACACGTCTGTCTAAAAAGGTGGCACTACCGTCTCCGGACACGGCCGCCCTAAAGGAACCTGCGGATAGAAAGCAGGAGGCTATCCTGAAGTCTGTATATACACACTCAGGAATTATACTGAGACCGGCTATTGCTTCAGCATGGATGTGCAGTGCTGCAGCTGCGTGGTCAGATTCCCTGTCGGAAAACATTGATACCCTAGATAGGGACACTATATTGCTAACCGTAGAGCATATTAAAGACGCTGTCTTATACATGAGAGATGCACAGAGGGATATTTGCCGGCTGGCATCTAAAATAAACGCAATTTCCATTTCTGCCAGGAGAGGATTGTGGACTCGGCAGTGGACAGGAGATGCAGATTCTAAAAGGCACATGGAAGTTTTGCCTTACAAGGGTGAGGAGTTGTTTGGGGATGGTCTCTCGGACCTCGTTTCCACAGCGACAGCTGGGAAGTCAGCATTTTTACCCCATGTTCCCTCACAGCCAAAGAAAGCACCGTATTATCAGGTACAGTCCTTTCAGCCCCAGAAAGGCAAGCGGGTTAGAGGCGCGTCCTTTCTGCCCAGAGGCAGAGGTAGAGGGAAAAAGCTGCAACATACAGCCAGTTCCCAGGAACAAAAGTCCTCCCCCGCTTCCTCTAAGTTCACCGCATGACGCTGGGGCTCCACAGGCGGAGCCAGGTACGGTGGGGGCCCGTCTCAAGAACTTCAGCGACCAGTGGGCTCGCTCACGGGTGGATCCCTGGATTCTACAAGTAGTATCTCAGGGGTACAAGCTGGAATTCGAGACGTCTCCCCCTCGCCGTTTCCTCAAATCTGCCTTGCCGACAGCTCCCCCGGACAGGGAGGCAGTGCTGGAGGCAATTCACAAGCTGTATTCTCAGCAGGTGATAATCAAGGTACCTCTCCTTCAACAAGGATGGGGTTACTATTCCACAATGTTTGTGGTACAGAAACCGGACGGTTCGGTGAGACCCATTTTAAATTTAAAATCCTTGAACACTTATATAAGAAGGTTCAAGTTCAAGATGGAATCGCTCAGAGCGGTGATTGCAAGCCTGGAAGAGGGGGATTACATGGTATCACTGGACATCAAGGATGCTTACCTGCATGTCCCCATTTACCCTCCTCACCAGGAGTACCTCTGATTTGTGGTACAGGACTGTCATTACCAATTCCAGACGTTGCCGTTTGGTCTGTCCCCGGCACCGAGGGTATTTACCAAGGTAATGGCCGAAATGATGATACTCCTTCGGAAAAACGGAGTTTTAATTATCCCGTACTTGGACGATCTCCTTATAAAGGCGAGGTCCAGGGAACAGTTGTTGATCGGAGTAGCACTAGCTCGGGAAGTGCTAAAACAGCACGGCTGGATCCTGAATATTCCAAAGTCGCAGCTGGTTCCTACAACGCGTCTACTGTTCCTGGGGTTGGTTCTGGACACAGAACAGAAAAAAAGTGTTTCTCCCGGAGGAGAAGGCCAAGGAGTTGTCATCTCTAGTAAGAGACCTCCTAAAACTAAAACAGGTGTCGGTGCACCACTGCACGCGAGTTCTGGGAAAGATGGTGGCTTCTTATGAAGCAATTCCATTCGGAAGGTTCCATGCAAGGATCTTTTAGTGGGATCTGTTGGACAAGTGGTCCGGATCGCATCTTCAGATGCATCGGCTGATAACCCTGTCTCCAAGGACCAGGGTGTCGCTGTTGTGGTGGCTGCAGAGTGCTCATCTTCTAGAGGGCTGCAGATTCGGCATACAGGACTGGGTCCTGGTGACCACGGATGCCAGCCTGCGAGGTTGGGGGGCAGTCACACAGGGAAGAAACTTCCAAGGACTATGGACAAGTCAGGAGACTTCCCTACACATAAATATTCTGGAACTAAGGGCCATTTACAATGCCCTAAGTCAGGCAAGACCCCTGCACGTGTGAAAATGGCGGCGACGCGCGGCTGCTTATATAGAATCCGAATCTCGCGAGAATCCGACAGCGGGATGATGACGTTCGGGCGCGCTCGGGTTAACCGAGCCATACGGGAGAATCCGAGTATGGCTCGGACCCGTATAAAAAGGGTGAAGTTCGGGGGGGTTCGGTTTCTCGGAAACCGAACCCGCTCATCACTAATTAACAGTCATCGATATATTCAGTAAGAGGGCCTGGGCCAAGTCTGGCCGCCAAGAACGCCGCAACAGTCGCTAATGCTTTTTAAAAAATATTCCAGCGGGGTGCTGTGCCGATGAGGCTACAATCCGATAACGGTAAAGAGTTTCTAAACAGAAACCTAAAAAAGGTGTTAGAAAAATACGTTATAAATCATTTCACGACCAACAACGATGTGAAAGCGGCTGTTATAGAGCGCTTCAATAGGACTTTAAAAACACGAATGTGGCGCCATTTCACGGCAAAGAATACCTACAGATATATAGACATTTTACAAGACTTCATACGCAGCTATAATAACACATACCATAGAACGATTAAGTGCGCTCCAAACGATGTGAATGACTCTAACGCATTGAGTGTCTTCAAAACGACCTACGGTGATTACTTTAGAAGTAAGAAAGCCCCCGTTTGTTTAGGAATCGGTGACCACGTCCGTATTTCTAAATATAAGGGCATATTTCAGAAAGGCTATGAACAGAGTTTTTCTGAGAAGATATTTGTTGTACAAAGTGTGAACACTAAAGGGCTTAAGCCGCTTTATAAGTTGACAGATCTTTACGGTGAAGTTATAACAGGTAGTTTTTACCCCGAAGAGATTCAAAGCATACCAAAAAACTATAACAGGGTTTACAAAGTGGAAAAGATTTTAAAAAATAAGACGGTCAGAGGCCGAAAATACGCGTTTGTCAAGTGGCGCGGGTACCCCGCAAAATGTAACAGTTGGGTCGCGGCATCGGTGATAAAAGACATATAAAGCTCATCACTATCTAAACAAGAGGAGCGATGGATGACAAGTCGTTCTACATAACCTTACCCAGCAACGCCTCAGCGGTTACTTTCCCGCAAAATAAGATTTCTAACTATACGACAAAGTTGGCTAAACCGATAGACTTAAATTGTGAATGGGAAGTCGCTCTTACTGAGATACAATATCCGCACAAGTGGAATACATTGGATTTACAAGATTGTAGACTGCAATTATCATGGGATGGAACGGCGGATCAGCCGGTGGCGAGAGTCGCGAGTTTGTGTATTAAACCGGGTTTTTATGTAACAATCGAAGCGCTACTGAATGTAATCAACGCTGAAATTGTACAACTGAAACTGGACGTTGGATTAAGACTAACGTACGATCCGCTTGCACATGTTGTAACATGCGACAGTAAGCGGTTGTATCAAATCCACACTGGTTCTAAGCTGACATGGATACTGGGTTTACAACCTAAAACTAAGATTTCTAAACCATGCGCCGACATCAAAGGCGGCCAATATACGATGTACGTGTACACAGACATTATCGAACACTAGCGGGTCGGGGATAGTTATGTACCGCTACTTCGCACTGTTGAAATGAAGGGTTATAACAATGAGGTGATCACAATACGAAATGAGAAGCCAGATTACGTACCATTGTGCAAAACACATTTTGACATGATAGCCATAGTGGTAAAGAACGACCAGAACGAGAACATGGCATTTAAGTTTGGGAAAGCGATCGTGAAGCTACACTTCAGACGCCGCAAAACTGAATTATATTAACTAAGCAGAATGGTCGCTGTTAAAAATTATGGCGATCCGAGTCTCTACGCGCAATATTATAAATCTCAAGCCGGTAATGGATTACCAGGTTTTCACGGTAGCGCGTACATGTACGGATGCGGTTTAGGCGGTATTTTTCGAAGTCTTTTCAGAAAAGCTGTTCCTCTTTTCCGGAGAGGTTTAGAGTTAGCTAAACCGCATATGAAGACCGCGGCACGTAATATAGCGAAAGGTGTTATCGGACAAGCCACAACGGCCGTGATGAATAAGATACATGATGCGAACCAAGCAAAACAAGACGGTTTAGGACTAATATATACAAGAAAAGGCGTGTCTAAAAGAAAACGGGAGCGTATGATAGCACTTCCGCCTTGGGACATACCCTTTTTAAATAAAAACTAGAGACAACGCAACTCAAAGATGAAGAGAAAGCCGAAGCGCTCCGTTGGTGATATTTTTTAAACATGTCTTTCATACACCACGAGTCCGTTGAATGTGCAAAAACAGAGCTGGATCTTTTTGACGTGCCCCCGACACAAACTAGCATAGAGAAAAGTCTATACGTCGAAGTTCAACCTTTAGCGGCGTTATCCGACACAACTCCGCTTGAATTTTATATAGCGGCCAGCGGTGAACACTACTACGCTCTGAACAACACGCTGTTGTACGTGACGTGCAAGATCGTACGAACCGATAACACACCGATACCGCAAGGTGCGCAGGTCGCACTTATTAATTACCCCATAGCGACTTTATTCAACCAAGTGGATGTAACTTTGGGCGACAGGCTCATATCACAATCCACCAATCTTTACGCATACCGCGCGTACATTGAGACTATATTGGATTACAGCTCGGATGCTTTGTCAACAAAGCACACAACAGAATTATTTTACAAAGATTCGGCTGGAGAATTTAACAACATGGCGCTGGACGGCCCGAATACGGGGTTCAAAAAAACGAGCAGGAGCGACAGAGCAGAGTCGCACGTTTGAATTGCTAGGACCGCTTCACTGCGACCTTTTCCATCAACATAAACTAATTTTAAACGCCGTTGATCTGAAGATTAAACTAACCAGAAACAAAGACGCATTCTGCTTAATGTCGTCTGAAGCGGATACCTTTAAAATACAGATCACAGCGGCGTCCCTGTTCGTGAAAAGAGTGCAGGTCTCACCAGACGTGCTTATTGGGCATGCGCAGGCCTTGCTAAACAGTAACGGGAAATACGCGATTGACCGCGTTGGGATGAAAATCTACAGCGTACCAGCAGGCAGTAGAGTATTTAATCTAGAAAATCTATTTTTAGGTCAAGTTCCGAAAACCGTTATAGCCTGCTTTGTGGATAACGAATCATTTTCAGGAGTCCATAACAGGAATCCCCTTTGCTTTGAACATAAAAATGTAAGTTTTGCATCCCTTTATCTGGATGGAACACCGCACCCTGCAAAACCATTTCAACCAGACTTTGAACACGGTAATGCTGTAAGAGAGTATATGTCACTCATACAGATCACAAATAAACAGAAATCTGACAATGGTATACTGAAGAGTACCTCAGAGGCTACACGCTATTTGCTTTTGATCTTTCACCTGAACAGGAGTGTGGAGAACACCTTTCCCTGATAAGAACAGGCAATCTACGTGCCGAATTTCGCTTTGCAGAAGCGTTGGACCGGACAGTCAGTGTGATAATATACGCTCTTTGATGAAAACAAACTGACTAAAACGACCTACGGTCAACTGCGGCACAAGACGCAGGTGATGTTGCACTACCTTAAACGATGTGGATTTCAGATACGTGAAATCTGGGGTTGTGAATGGAAGGCTATGCTAGAGTCTGATGAGGATCTACAGGATTTTCTGAAGGGTAAAGAGTTACCCGAACCCTTGGAGCCACGTGATGCTCTTTATGGCGGACGCACGAACGCCATAAAGCTGTATCACAAAACAGATTGTGATGAAAAAATTCACTATTTTGACTTTACCAGCCTGTACCCTTTTGTCAACAAAACCAAAACGTATCCTATACAACACCCGCGCATCATTTATAAGGATTTTGGTGATGTCACAAAGTATTTCGGATTTGCCCGGGTTAAAGTTTACCCGCCTCGTGGTCTATTCTTTCCGGTTCTGCCGGTTAAAATGGGCGGTAAGTTAATGTTTCCATTATGTCGCACATGCGCCGATTCTGGACAGACTGAGCCGTGCGTTCATGATTCACAAAAACGGGCGCTCGTCGGTACTTGGTGTACCGTGGAACTGAATTTGGCTGTAGAAATGGGGTATAGAGTGTGTAAAATCTATGAGGTGTGGCATTTTGATGAGAGATCTGACGATTTGTTTTCAGGTTACATTAAAATGCACCTCAGGGATAAACAAGTGGCCTCTGGTTATCCCGAATGGTGTACAGACTCTGTGAAATGTAAAGAGTATAGAGACGCCTATCAAAAAAATGAATGTGTGTCTTTACGTCCTGATCACATAGAAATCAACCCCGCCAAAAGACAAATTTCAAAATTGTTTTTAAATTCCTTATGGGGTAAATTTGGCCAACGTAGCAACATGCCCAATACGTGTCTAGTGACTGACCCCAACAAGCTTTTTGAATACGCGTTCTTACCGTACTATGATGTGTCCGCTTTGGATCTGGGTGAAGTGGTCGGAAGCCACGCGGCGTGAGTAAGCGCCCCCATGGAAAAGTATCTCGAGAGGTATCTGGGTGAAGTGGTCGGAAAGCCACGCGGCGTGAGTAAGCGCCCCCAAGGAAAAGAATCCTCGCTAAGTAAGAGAGAGAGAGAGACGGTCACCTGATGTGTAGCACTACTGGTCACAGAATGCCCTGGTACGTAATGCTGTTTGCCATGTATATGCCGCTGCGACTAAGCGATGCGCTGGAGGAGGTGCCCTGATGTGTGATCCACTGTAACTTATGCTTTGTGCTGGAGGAGTATTCACAAGTTATCCCTGCAATCTCCCTGTTTGATGTTTGAATAAACTTTATGCTGTTTATCTGAGATGGGCTGGCGCCCAATTCTTTATGCGCTGCACCGACACCTGTAGTTCACACCCACAATGTACTTGTAGTTAAAGACCTGATTCTTCAGGGGACCCTCTGGTAACTGTGCCTGAACCCATGACCAGCCGGGGCAAGGTAAGGGTGATGTACTATACACAGTGACTGCAGATCTTGCATACCTAATACAAGTAGGCTATCACAAGTATATATTCCAGGGCATATTACTTAAAGCATCTATACATTAATTCATATAAATTGTTGGTTCGCGTTCTCAGTCTCTGCTGTCAACGCACTACTAATCTTAACCTTCTCAATGTCTACAGTCAGCGTCTTTGACTTATCATTTGCATGGTACCAGCATTCGTGTGCTTCTATGATCATAGGATGCACAATTCTATACTAAATAAAATGCATATAATATCTATCTGCACTCTCAGTCTCTGCAGTCAGCGTTTAGAAGCGTTCTTCAATTGGAAAATTTCTGGACAGCTTACAATTATGAAATAAGGCAAAACTTCTCATTTGTAGTGGCTTATTTTTACCAGTATGATATTCACACCAATACACAGAAACCTCCTAGTGTATACATCAAGTTTCTCCAGAACTGGCCCTAACCAATATGATGCCCTAGGCAAGATTTTGGCTGGTGCCCCCTAGCACCGCCGTTAGTTCTGCAGGCAGTGCCGTAACTAGGTGTGTGCCGATGTGCCTTGCCCACAGCGCAAATGCACTGAGGGCGCACCATCGAGCATCACACCCGCACGGCTGCAGATTAACTGTTTAGGGTGGCGCCGCTGCCTGCCTCCTGCTGGCGGCGCCGCCTGCCTCCCGCTGACGGCGGCGGCGCCACCTGCGTCCAGCTGAAGCCGCTGCGGCCCACAAGATTCCTGCTCATTATCTCAGTGCAGTGGTAAGGGAGGGGTTTGCCGGCAGCGTCACTTGCCTCCTCACAGTCCTGCTTCCTGTCTCCTGCACGGACGCCCGCCCTTCATCCCACCGCCGCACAGCTGCTGCCGCCGAGGCCGCTCAAGCTATTTAGCGGTGAGGATACTCGGGAGCACCAGGTGAAATTGGAAGAGGTGATTGACAGGGGAGACTACATGCGCAGTGACAGAGTGCATACAGGAGGGCACACTAGCTTAGTGTTTCATATGGGGTGTGTGTGTTGTGTATGTGGCAGTGTGTGTGGTGTGTTGTATGTGTGTGTTGTGTGTGTGTGTGTGTGTGTGTGTGTGTGTGTTCTGCTGCCCACTCTGATCTGTGGAGGGTCCCCACTTTCAACAAATGAGAGAGTTGCAAAATACAGAGAAACAGTGCTGGCGCTGAGTAGACACAGGTTTAGAGGTATCTATCATCAACTGATGATGGGCCAATTGTTCTATATAATCACTGTCACACACAAATCTATATACCAAACTCTACCGCAAAAAAAAGTTAAATATTTGTATATAAAAATACTTCAATTCAAATGAAAATAAATATAATACTAATATAATAGGTATATGCCTGTAAAATGAAGGGGATATCCCCATTTCTCTGACGTCCTAGTAGATGCTGGGAACTCCGTAAGGACCATGGGGAATAGCGGCTCCGCAGGAGACTGGGCACAACTAAGAAAGATTTAGGACTACCTGGTGTGCACTGGCTCCTCCCTCTATGCCCCTCCTCCAGACCTCAGTTAGAATTTTGTGCCCGGCCGAGCTGGTTGCACACTAGGGGCTCTCCTGTGCTCTTAGAAAGAAAGTATATTTAGGTTTTTTATTTTAAGTGAGATCTGCTGGCAACAGACTCGCTGCTTCGAGGGACTGAGGGGAGAAGAAGCAAACCTACCTGCTTGCAGCTAGCTTGGGCTTCTTAGGCTACTGGACACCATTAGCTCCAGAGGGATCGAACACAGGCCAAGCCTCGGTCGTCCGGTCCCGGAGCTGCGCCGCCATCCCCCTTGCAGAGCCAGAAGCAAGAAGAACGTCCAGAAAATCGGCGGCTGAAGACTCCGGTCTTCATTAAGGTAGCGCACAGCACTGCAGCTGTGCGCCATCGCTCCCCATGCACACCACACACTCCGGTCACTGATGGGTGCAGGGCGCTGGGAGGGGGGGGGGGGGGGCGCCCTGGGCTGCAATATAAATACCTTAACTTGGCAAAACATCACATAATATAGTCAGTAAGACTATGGGGTATATTTACTAACATTCGTAATTTTCGGAAAAAGGTCAAAGTTCAATCACGAATGACATCGAAAGTGTAAAACTGCAACTTTTTGAATTTATTACGCCTAATTTACTAAGCTGTCGTATTCGGATTTTTCATTTGTTCCGATGTCGATGTCATTCGTGTTTTTTTCCCGTTTTTTACGGCAGTGATTAGCAAAACACTGCCGACTTTATCACAATGAATCTCGGCCGGATCTGTGTGATCCGTGCTGGGGTTCATTTTTTTTTTTTTTTAAATAAACACTGTAAAACGGCGAAAAAAAATGCGTGGGGTCCCCCCTCCTAAGCATAACCAGCCTCGGGCTCTTTGAGCCGATCCTGGTTGCAGAAATATGGGGAAGAAATTGACAGGTGTTCCCCCATATTTAAGCAACCAGCATCGGGCTCTGCGCCTGGTCCTGGTTCCAAAAATACGGGGGACAAAAAGAGTAGGGGTCCCCCGTATTTCTAAAACCAGCACCGGGCTCCACTAGCTGGACAGATAATGCCACAGCCGGGGGTCACTTTTATATAGTGCCCTGCGGCCGTGGCATCAAAAATCCAACTAGTCACCCCTGTCCGGGGTACCCTGGGGGAGTGGGGACCCCTTCAATCAAGGGGTCCCCCCCCCCCAGCCACCCAAGGGCCAGGGGTGAAGCCCGAGGCTGTCCCCCCCATCCAATTGGCTGCGGATGGGGGGCTGATAGCCTTTTGTGAAAATGAAAAGATATTGTTTTTAGTAGCAGTACTACAAGGCCCAGCAAGCCTCCCCCGCATGCTGGTACTTGGAGAACCACAAGTACCAGCATGCGGCGGAAAAAACGGGCCCGCTGGTACCTGTAGTACTACTACTAAAAAAATACCCAAAAAAAGACAATACACACACACCTTGAAAGTAAAGTTTTATTACATGCATCCACACAAACATACATACATACTTACCTTATGTTCACACGAGGGTCTGTCCTCTTCTCCAGTAGAATCCATGGGGTACCTGTTGAATAAATTCTACTCACCAGATCCAGGGTCCCAGGCTCCTCGTAGCATCCATTTGTAATCCACGTACTTGAATAAAATAAAAAAACGGAGAGCCGAGCCACGCACTGAAAGGGGACCCATGTTTGCACATGGGCCCCCTTTCCCCGAATGCCAGAAACCCACTCTGACTGATGTCTAAGTGGGTTTCTTCAGCCAATCAGGGAGCGCCACGTTGTAGCACCCTCCTGATCGGCTGTGTGCTCCTGTACTGTCTGACAGGCGGCACACGGCAGTGTTACAATGTAGCACCTATGCGCTCCATTGTAACCAATGGTGGGAACTTTCTGCCCTGCGGTTGACCGAAAGTGACCTCACGGCCGCAGGGCACTATATAAAAGTGACCCCCGGCTGTGGCATTATCTGTCCAGCTAGTGGAGCCCGGTGCTGGTTTTAGAAATACGGGGGACCCCTACTCTTTTTGTCCCCCGTATTTTTGGAACCAGGACCAGGCGCAGATCCCGATGCTGGTTGCTTAAATATGGGGGAACCCCTGTCAATTTGTTCCCCATATTTCTGCAACCAGGATCGGCTCAAAGAGCCCGAGGCTGGTTATGCTTAGGAGGGGGGACCCCACGCAATTTTTTTTAAGAAAATAACCACTTTCCCACCCCTTCCCACTGATATACATGCACGGATCTCATGGATCCCTGCATGCCTATACAATCACGGATTAAAAAAGCAGGTCTGTTTTTTTTTTTGCACTTTTTTACGAGTTGTAATTTTTCACGGCAGTGTTTGTTTTTTTTTGCTTTGCACTTCTTAGTAAATTACCGAGATTCATAGTTAAACAGCCGCGTTTTGACCGATGGTGTATTCATTCGTAATTTTTTTGTTGGACTTCCAAAAAATTACGAATGCCCTCATCACTGCCGTGATTATTGCTTAGTAAATTACCGAGATGACACTTTGATGAAAAAACGGCATCTCGGTCAAAATCGGGACCTTAGTAAATTTACCCCTCTATATGTGTAAAATCCCCTGCCAAAAATATCCTAAAAAAGCGGGAGAAGTCCACCGTGAAGAGGGCGGGGCT
Source organism: Pseudophryne corroboree (assembly GCF_028390025.1). Lineage (NCBI taxonomy): Eukaryota > Metazoa > Chordata > Amphibia > Anura > Myobatrachidae > Pseudophryne > Pseudophryne corroboree. Next base: position 750,942,012 of record NC_086444.1, read on the forward strand.
ATCTCCCTCAGCACACTGGCGCCATTTCCTCTCACAGCTCCGCTGGAAGGACGCTCCCCAGGCTCTCCCCTGCAGTTTCCAGGCTCAATAGGGTAAAAAAGAGAGGGGGGGCACTAAATTTAGGCGCAAATTGTGTATTATAGCAGCTATAGGGGAAAAATCACTGTGTGTAGTGTGTATCCCTGTATTATATAGCGCTCTGGTGTGTGCTGGCATACTCTCTCTCTGTCTCCCCAAAGGACTTTGTGGGGTCCTGTCCTCAGTCAGAGCATTCCCTGTGTGTGTGCTGTGTGTCGGTACGGCTGTGTCGACATGTTTGATGAGGAGGCTTATGTGGAGGCGGAGCAGGTGCCGATAAATGTGATGTCACCCCCTGCGGGGTCGACACCTGAATGGATGGACATGTGGAAGGAATTACGCGACAGTGTCAGCTCCTTACATAAAAGGTTTGACGACATAGCAGATGTGGGACAGCCGGCTGCTCAGCCCGTGCCTGCCCGGGCATCTCAAAAGCCATCAGGGGCTCTAAAACGCCCACTACATCAGATGGCAGACACAGATGTCGACACGGAGTCTGACTCCAGTGTCGACGACGATGAGACTAGTGTACATTCCAATAGAGCCATTCGTTATATGATTACGGCAATGAAAAATGTGTTGCACATTTCTGATATTACGCCAGGTACCACAAAAAAGGGTATTATGTTTGGGGAGAAAAAGCTACCAGTGGTTTTTCCCCCATCTGATGAATTAAATGAAGTGTGTGAAGAAGCGTGGGCTTCCCCCGATAAGAAACTGGTAATTTCTAAAAAGTTACTAATGGCGTACCCTTTCCCGCCAGAGGACAGGTCACGTTGGGAGACATCCCCTAGGGTGGATAAAGCGCTCACACGTCTGTCTAAAAAGGTGGCACTACCGTCTCCGGACACGGCCGCCCTAAAGGAACCTGCGGATAGAAAGCAGGAGGCTATCCTGAAGTCTGTATATACACACTCAGGAATTATACTGAGACCGGCTATTGCTTCAGCATGGATGTGCAGTGCTGCAGCTGCGTGGTCAGATTCCCTGTCGGAAAACATTGATACCCTAGATAGGGACACTATATTGCTAACCGTAGAGCATATTAAAGACGCTGTCTTATACATGAGAGATGCACAGAGGGATATTTGCCGGCTGGCATCTAAAATAAACGCAATTTCCATTTCTGCCAGGAGAGGATTGTGGACTCGGCAGTGGACAGGAGATGCAGATTCTAAAAGGCACATGGAAGTTTTGCCTTACAAGGGTGAGGAGTTGTTTGGGGATGGTCTCTCGGACCTCGTTTCCACAGCGACAGCTGGGAAGTCAGCATTTTTACCCCATGTTCCCTCACAGCCAAAGAAAGCACCGTATTATCAGGTACAGTCCTTTCAGCCCCAGAAAGGCAAGCGGGTTAGAGGCGCGTCCTTTCTGCCCAGAGGCAGAGGTAGAGGGAAAAAGCTGCAACATACAGCCAGTTCCCAGGAACAAAAGTCCTCCCCCGCTTCCTCTAAGTTCACTGCATGACGCTGGGGCTCCACAGGCGGAGCCAGGTACGGTGGGGGCCCGTCTCAAGAACTTCAGCGACCAGTGGGCTCGCTCACGGGTGGATCCCTGGATTCTACAAGTAGTATCTCAGGGGTACAAGCTGGAATTCGAGACGTCTCCCCCTCGCCGTTTCCTCAAATCTGCCTTGCCGACAGCTCCCCCGGACAGGGAGGCAGTGCTGGAGGCAATTCACAAGCTGTATTCTCAGCAGGTGATAATCAAGGTACCTCTCCTTCAACAAGGATGGGGTTACTATTCCACAATGTTTGTGGTACAGAAACCGGACGGTTCGGTGAGACCCATTTTAAATTTAAAATCCTTGAACACTTATATAAGAAGGTTCAAGTTCAAGATGGAATCGCTCAGAGCGGTGATTGCAAGCCTGGAAGAGGGGGATTACATGGTATCACTGGACATCAAGGATGCTTACCTGCATGTCCCCATTTACCCTCCTCACCAGGAGTACCTCTGATTTGTGGTACAGGACTGTCATTACCAATTCCAGACGTTGCCGTTTGGTCTGTCCCCGGCACCGAGGGTATTTACCAAGGTAATGGCCGAAATGATGATACTCCTTCGGAAAAACGGAGTTTTAATTATCCCGTACTTGGACGATCTCCTTATAAAGGCGAGGTCCAGGGAACAGTTGTTGATCGGAGTAGCACTAGCTCGGGAAGTGCTAAAACAGCACGGCTGGATCCTGAATATTCCAAAGTCGCAGCTGGTTCCTACAACGCGTCTACTGTTCCTGGGGTTGGTTCTGGACACAGAACAGAAAAAAAGTGTTTCTCCCGGAGGAGAAGGCCAAGGAGTTGTCATCTCTAGTAAGAGACCTCCTAAAACTAAAACAGGTGTCGGTGCACCACTGCACGCGAGTTCTGGGAAAGATGGTGGCTTCTTATGAAGCAATTCCATTCGGAAGGTTCCATGCAAGGATCTTTTAGTGGGATCTGTTGGACAAGTGGTCCGGATCGCATCTTCAGATGCATCGGCTGATAACCCTGTCTCCAAGGACCAGGGTGTCGCTGTTGTGGTGGCTGCAGAGTGCTCATCTTCTAGAGGGCCGCAGATTCGGCATACAGGACTGGGTCCTGGTGACCACGGATGCCAGCCTGCGAGGTTGGGGGGCAGTCACACAGGGAAGAAACTTCCAAGGACTATGGACAAGTCAGGAGACTTCCCTACACATAAATATTCTGGAACTAAGGGCCATTTACAATGCCCTAAGTCAGGCAAGACCCCTGCTTCAACACCAGTCGGTGCTGATCCAGTCAGACAACATCACGGCGGTCGCCCATGTAAACCGTCAGGATGGCGATGGCAGAAGCCACAAGGATTCTCCGATGGGCGGAAAATCACGTGTTAGCACTGTCAGCAGTGTTCATTCCGGGAGTGGACAACTGGGAAGCAGACTTCCTCAGCAGGCACGACATCCACCCGGGAGAGTGGGGACTTCATCCAGAAGTCTTCCAAATGGTTGTACACCGTTGGGAAAGGCCACAGGTGGACATGATGGCGTCCCGCCTCAACAAAAAGCTAAAAAGATATTGCGCCAGGTCAAGGGACCCTCAGGCGATAGCTGTGGACGCTCTAGTGACACCGTGGGTGTACCAGTCGGTGTATGTGTTCCCTCCTCTGCCTCTCATTCCCAAGGTACTGAGAATAATAAGAAGGAGAGGAGTAAGAACTATACTTGTGGTTCCGGATTGGCCAAGAAGAGCTTGGTACCCAGAACTTCAAGAAATGATCTCAGAGGACCCATGGCCTCTGCCGCTCAGACAGGACCTGCTGCAGCAGGGACCCTGTCTGTTCCAAGACTTACCGCGACTGCGTTTGACGGCATGGCGGTTGAACGCCGGATCCTGAAGGAAAAGGGCATTCCGGAGGAAGTCATCCCTACGCTGATTAAAGCTAGGAAGGAGGTGACCGCAAACCATTATCACCGCATATGGCGAAAATATGTTGCGTGGTGTGAGGCCAGAAGGGCCCCAACGGAGGAATTTCAGCTGGGTCGATTTCTGCACTTCCTACAGTCAGGGGTGACTATGGGCCTCAAATTAGGTTCCATTAAGGTCCAGATTTCGGCTCTGTCGATTTTCTTCCAAAAAGAACTGGCTTCACTGCCTGAAGTTCAGACGTTTGTTAAAGGAGTGCTGCATATTCAGCCCCCTTTTGTGCCTCCAGTGGCACCTTGGGATCTCAACGTGGTGTTAGATTTCCTTAAGTCACATTGGTTTGAGCCACTTAAAACCGTGGAACTAAAATATCTCACGTGGAAAGTGGTCATGCTATTGGCCTTGGCTTCGGCCAGGCGTGTGTCAGAATTGGCGGCTTTGTCATGTAAAAGCCCTTATCTGATTTTCCATATGGATAGGGCGGAATTGAGGACTCGTCCCCAATTTCTTCCTAAGGTGGTATCAGCTTTTCATTTGAACCAACCTATTGTGGTGCCTGCGGCTACTAAGGACTTGGAGGATTCCAAGTTGCTGGACGTAGTCAGGGCCCTGAAAATCTATGTTTCCAGGACGGCTGGAGTCAGGAAAACTGACTCGCTATTTATCCTGTATGCGCCCAACAAGCTGGGTGCTCCTGCTTCAAAGCAGTCTATTGCTCGCTGGATCTGTAGTACGATTCAACTTGCACATGCTGCGGCTGGACTGCCGCATCCTAAATCTGTAAAAGCCCATTCCACGAGGAAGGTGGGCTCTTCTTGGGCGGCTGCCCGAGGGGTCTCGGCCTTACAACTTTGCCGAGCTGCTACTTGGTCGGGTTCAAACACGTTTGCAAAATTCTACAAGTTTGATACCCTGGCTGAGGAGGACCTTGAGTTTGCTCATTCGGTGCTGCAGAGTCATCCGCACTCTCCCGCCCGTTTGGGAGCTTTGGTATAATCCCCATGGTCCTTACGGAGTTCCCAGCATCCACTAGGACGTCAGAGAAAATAAGAATTTACTCACCGGTAATTCTATTTCTCGTAGTCCGTAGTGGATGCTGGGCGCCCATCCCAAGTGCGGATTGTCTGCAATACTTGTATATAGTTATTGCCTAACTAAAGGGTTATTGTTTGGAGCCATCTGTTGAGAGGCTCAGTTGTTTTTCATACTGTTCACTGGGTATAGTATCACAAGTTGTACGGTGTGATTGGTGTGGCTGGTATGAGTCTTACCCTGGATTCCAAATCCTTTCCTTATTGTGTCAGCTCTTCGGGGCACAGTATCCTAACTGAGGTCTGGAGGAGGGGCATAGAGGGAGGAGCCAGTGCACACCAGGTAGTCCTAAATCTTTCTTAGTTGTGCCCAGTCTCCTGCGGAGCCGCTATTCCCCATGGTCCTTACGGAGTTCCCAGCATACACTACGGACTACGAGAAATAGAATTACCGGTGAGTAAATTCTTATTATGTACCATATGAAAATGTTTCTAGGTGATGCTGCTCATTACTGATACTGACTTTAATATTGATCCTACATACAATACTGTAGGTCATACTTGCTAGATGCCCAAACACTATCTGACTCTGTCTGCCATAATGTGTAAAAAAAAGTGCACGCTGTCTGCCGTAATGTGTAAAAAAGGGGGGCGCTGTCTGCCGTAATGTGTAAAAAAGGGGGACGCTGTCTGCCGTAATGTGTAAAAAAGGGGGACGCTGTCTGCCGTAATGTGTAAAAAAGGGATGCTGTCTGCCGTAATGTGTAAAAAGAGGACGCTGTCTGCCGTAATGTGTAAAAGGGGCTCTACCTGGTGTAGTGGCGCTACTGTGCGGCGTAATTTGAATAATGGAGACTACTGTGCACCGTAGTATGAATTGCTATTATTTTGTGGCCACACCCTTTTCCGTGAAGCCACACCCACATATTTTTTGCACGCGCCTACGGAGCGCACTGTCGCTAGTTTACATTAGGGGGGGCACCAATGCCGTTTCTTGCACACAGCACTCAAATGTCTAGTTACGGCACTGTCTGCAGGAGATGCCTGGCATGAGTCAGCTGGCAGCTCTGCTAACGTCAGGCGCCTTTTGTTTATGAAAATGCATCTTATTTGCATTACTATGTGGCTAGGATGCACAAACAGCTTCTGTTGATTAAAATGATATGGATCATGTCTTTATTCTATGTGCGACTACGGCTGTATCTGCATACGAAATGCTACATTACAGTGATTTCCAGGAATACACTGCAACGTTGCATTCCGTATGCAGATACAGCTGCAGTCACACACAGAATATAGGCATGCCGCATATCATTTTAATCAGCAGAAGCTGCTGGTGCCCCTAAGCATACCAAATGCCCTAGGCATTTGCCTCGTTTGTCTATGCCTAAGGCCGGCTCTGAGTTTCTCTGATAATCAGCGCTGATAATGATATAAAAAATATATATATATCACTACTGCAGGTATATATAATATAATGACGGACCTGCTGGACACTGTCAGCAGACTCCTAAACTACTAGTATGAAGAAGATAGAAAAATAAACCCCACCACAGGTAGGTATACAATTATGGACGAGCACTGACGACACAGAGGTAGCTACAGCCGTGGACTACCGTACTGCGTCTGCTAGTATAGAGATGATAATGATATAAAAAAAAAATATATATATATATATATATATATATCACTACTGCAGGTATATATAATTTAATGACGGACCTGCTGGACACTGTCAGCAGACTCCTAAACTACTAGTATGAAGAAGATAGAAAAAAAAACCCCACCACAGGTAGGTATACAATTATGGACGAGCACTGACAACACAGAGGTAGCTACAGCCGTGGACTACCGTACTGCGTCTGCTAGTATAGAGATGATAATGATATAAAAAATATATATATATCACTACTGCAGGTATATATAATATAATGACGGACCTGCTGGACACTGTCAGCAGACTCCTAAACTACTAGTATAAAGAAGATAGAAAAATAAACCCCACCACAGGTAGGTATACAATTATGGACGAGCACTGACGACACAGAGGTAGCTACAGCCGTGGACTACCGTACTGCGTCTGCTAGTATAGAGATGATAATGATATAAAAAAAAATATATATATCACTACTGCAGGTATATATAATATAATGACGGACCTGCTGGACACTGTCAGCAGACTCCTAAACTACTAGTATGAAGAAGATAGAAAAAAAAAACCACCACAGGTAGGTATACAATTATGGACAAGCACTGACGACACAGAGGTAGCTACAGCCGTGGACTACCGTACTGCGTCTGCTAGTATAGAGATGATAATGATATAAAAAAATATATATATATCACTACTGCAGGTATATATAATATAATGACGGACCTGCTGGACACTGTCAGCAGACTCCTAAACTACTAGTATGAAGAAGATAGAAAAAAAAAACCACCACAGGTAGGTATACAATTATGGACAAGCACTGACGACACAGAGGTAGCTACAGCCGTGGACTACCGTACTGCGTCTGCTAATATAGAGATGATAAAGATGATAGAGATGAACAAAAAAAATATAACACTACTGCAGGTAAATATTTATATAATATAATGAATGACGGACCTGCTGGACACTGTCAGCAGAATGCGTTTATAGAATAAAATAAAAAAACACCACAGGAGTGTTTAACTTTTTCAGGCAGACAATATACTGGTGGTCACTGGTCAGTCACACTGGCAGCAAAAGTGTGCACTGTACTCCTGCTATAACTGCACCCCAGTCTCCCCCACAATTCAGCTGTGTGAGCAGTGAGCACTCAGCACAGTCAGATATACATAGATGATATTATCATGCAGCACACTGAGGCTGAGCACAGATATGGTATGTGACTGTGTATCGTTTTTTTTCAGGCAGAGAACGGATTATATTAAATAATAAATAAAACTGGTGGTGGTCACTAGTAACTATCAGCAAAACTCTGCACTCTGAGTACTCCTAATGCTCCCCAAAATTACTAAGTTAGTAGTAAATCAACTCAAGTGTCTCTATCTATTCTAACGGAGAGGACGCCAGCCACGTCCTCTCCCTATCAATCTCAATGCACGTGTGAAAATGGCGGCGACGCGCGGCTCCTTATATAGAATCCGAGTCTCGCGATAGAATACGAGCCTCGCGAGAATCCGACAGCGGGATGATGACGTTCGGGCGCGCTCGGGTTAACCGAGCAAGGCGGGAAGATCCGAGTCTGCCTCGGACCCGTGTAAAAAGGCTGAAGTTCGGGGGGGTTCGGATTCCGAGGAACCGAACCCGCTCATCTCTAATGGGTATACTTATGGACGACGAGTGACGACACAGAGGTAGGTACAGCAGTGGCCTACCGTACTGCTATATACAGTATAATGGACCTGGTGGACACTGTCAGCAGACTGCGTTTATAGTATAAAGAAAAAAAGACACCACAGGTATACAATGTAGATGGATGGATAGTATACTTATGGACGACGAGTGACGACACAGAGGTAGGTACAGCAGTGGCCTACCGTACTGCTATATACAGTATAATGGACCTGGTGGACACTGTCAGCAGACTGCGTTTATAGTATTAAAAAAAAAGACACCACAGGTATACAATGTAGATGGATGGATAGTATACTTATGGACGACGAGTGATGACACAGAGGTAGGTACAGCAGTGGCCTACCGTACTGCTATATACAGTATAATGGACCTGGTGGACACTGTCAGCAGACTGCGTTTATAGTATAAAGAAAAAAAGACACCACAGGTATACAATGTAGATGGATGGATAGTATACTTATGGACAACGAGTGACGACACAGAGGTAGGTACAGCAGTGGCCTACCGTACTGCTATATACAGTATAATGGACCTGGTGGACACTGTCAGCAGACTGCGTTTATAGTATAAAAAAAAAAGACACCACAGGTATACAATGTAGATGGATGGATAGTATACTTATGGACGACGAGTGACGACACAGAGGTAGGTACAGCAGTGGCCTACCATACTGCTATATACAGTATAATGGACCTGGTGGACACTGTCAGCAGACTGCGTTTATAGTATAAAGAAAAAAAGACACCACAGGTTTACAATGTAGATGGATGGATAGTATACTTATGGACGACGAGTGACGACACAGAGGTAGGTACAGCAGTGGCCTACCGTACTGTTATATACAGTATAATGGACCTGGTGGACACTGTCAGCAGACTGCGTTTATAGTATAAAAAAAAAGACACCACAGGAGTGTTTTTCAGGCAGACAAACGTATACTGGTGGTCACTGTCAGCAAAACTGTGCACTGTACTCCTGCTATAGCTGCTCCCCAGTCCCCACAATTAAGCAGTGTGAGCACTCAGCACAGATATATCATGCAGCACACTGAGCACAGATATGGTATGGAGCGTTTTTTTCAGGCAGAGAACGGATAAAAAACTGGTGGTCACTATTAGCAAAACTTTGCACTGTACTCCTCCTAACAGCTGCTCCCCAATCCTCCCCACAATAAGCTAAGCAATCAGATCAACTGTGTAGTATATAACTATATAAACGGAGAGGACGCCAGCCAAGTCCTCTCCCTATCAATCTCAATGCACGTGTGAAAATGGCGGCGACGCGCGGCTGCTTATATAGAATCCGAATCTCGCGAGAATCCGACAGCGGGATGATGACGTTCGGGCGCGCTCGGGTTAACCGAGCCATACGGGAGAATCCGAGTATGGCTCGGACCCGTATAAAAAGGGTGAAGTTCGGGGGGGTTCGGTTTCTCGGAAACCGAACCCGCTCATCACTAATTAACAGTCATCGATATATTCAGTAAGAGGGCCTGGGCCAAGTCTGGCCGCCAAGAACGCCGCAACAGTCGCTAATGCTTTTTAAAAAATATTCCAGCGGGGTGCTGTGCCGATGAGGCTACAATCCGATAACGGTAAAGAGTTTCTAAACAGAAACCTAAAAAAGGTGTTAGAAAAATACGTTATAAATCATTTCACGACCAACAACGATGTGAAAGCGGCTGTTATAGAGCGCTTCAATAGGACTTTAAAAACACGAATGTGGCGCCATTTCACGGCAAAGAATACCTACAGATATATAGACATTTTACAAGACTTCATACGCAGCTATAATAACACATACCATAGAACGATTAAGTGCGCTCCAAACGATGTGAATGACTCTAACGCATTGAGTGTCTTCAAAACGACCTACGGTGATTACTTTAGAAGTAAGAAAGCCCCCGTTTGTTTAGGAATCGGTGACCACGTCCGTATTTCTAAATATAAGGGCATATTTCAGAAAGGCTATGAACAGAGTTTTTCTGAGAAGATATTTGTTGTACAAAGTGTGAACACTAAAGGGCTTAAGCCACTTTATAAGTTGACAGATCTTTACGGTGAAACAGGTAGTTTTTACCCCGAAGAGATTCAAAGCATACCAAAAAACTATAACAGGGTTTACAAAGTGGAAAAGATTTTAAAAAATAAGACGGTCAGAGGCCGAAAATACGCGTTTGTCAAGTGGCGCGGGTACCCCGCAAAATGTAACAGTTGGGTCGCGGCATCGGTGATAAAAGACATATAAAGCTCATCACTATCTAAACAAGAGGAGCGATGGATGACAAGTCGTTCTACATAACCTTACCCAGCAACGCCTCAGCGGTTACTTTCCCGCAAAATAAGATTTCTAACTATACGACAAAGTTGGCTAAACCGATAGACTTAAATTGTGAATGGGAAGTCGCTCTTACTGAGATACAATATCCGCACAAGTGGAATACATTGGATTTACAAGATTGTAGACTGCAATTATCATGGGATGGAACGGCGGATCAGCCGGTGGCGAGAGTCGCGAGTTTGTGTATTAAACCGGGTTTTTATGTAACAATCGAAGCGCTACTGAATGTAATCAACGCTGAAATTGTACAACTGAAACTGGACGTTGGATTAAGACTAACGTACGATCCGCTTGCACATGTTGTAACATGCGACAGTAAGCGGTTGTATCAAATCCACACTGGTTCTAAGCTGACATGGATACTGGGTTTACAACCTAAAACTAAGATTTCTAAACCATGCGCCGACATCAAAGGCGGCCAATATACGATGTACGTGTACACAGACATTATCGAACACTAGCGAGTCGGGGATAGTTATGTACCGCTACTTCGCACTGTTGAAATGAAGGGTTATAACAATGAGGTGATCACAATACGAAATGAGAAGCCAGATTACGTACCATTGTGCAAAACACATTTTGACATGATAGCCATAGTGGTAAAGAACGACCAGAACGAGAACATGGCATTTAAGTTTGGGAAAGCGATCGTGAAGCTACACTTCAGACGCCGCAAAACTGAATTATATTAACTAAGCAGAATGGTCGCTGTTAAAAATTATGGCGATCCGAGTCTCTACGCGCAATATTATAAATCTCAAGCCGGTAATGGATTACCAGGTTTTCACGGTAGCGCGTACATGTACGGATGCGGTTTAGGCGGTATTTTTCGAAGTCTTTTCAGAAAAGCTGTTCCTCTTTTCCGGAGAGGTTTAGAGTTAGCTAAACCGCATATGAAGACCGCGGCACGTAATATAGCGAAAGGTGTTATCGGACAAGCCACAACGGCCGTGATGAATAAGATACATGATGCGAACCAAGCAAAACAAGACGGTTTAGGACTAATATATACAAGAAAAGGCGTGTCTAAAAGAAAACGGGAGCGTATGATAGCACTTCCGCCTTGGGACATACCCTTTTTAAATAAAAACTAGAGACAACGCAACTCAAAGATGAAGAGAAAGCCGAAGCGCTCCGTTGGTGATATTTTTTAAACATGTCTTTCATACACCACGAGTCCGTTGAATGTGCAAAAACAGAGCTGGATCTTTTTGACGTGCCCCCGACACAAACTAGCATAGAGAAAAGTCTATACGTCGAAGTTCAACCTTTAGCGGCGTTATCCGACACAACTCCGCTTGAATTTTATATAGCGGCCAGCGGTGAACACTACTACGCTCTGAACAACACGCTGTTGTACGTGACGTGCAAGATCGTACGAACCGATAACACACCGATACCGCAAGGTGCGCAGGTCGCACTTATTAATTACCCCATAGCGACTTTATTCAACCAAGTGGATGTAACTTTGGGCGACAGGCTCATATCACAATCCACCAATCTTTACGCATACCGCGCGTACATTGAGACTATATTGGATTACAGCTCGGATGCTTTGTCAACAAAGCACACAACAGAATTATTTTACAAAGATTCGGCTGGAGAATTTAACAACATGGCGCTGGACGGCCCGAATACGGGGTTCAAAAAAACGAGCAGGAGCGACAGAGCAGAGTCGCACGTTTGAATTGCTAGGACCGCTTCACTGCGACCTTTTCCATCAACATAAACTAATTTTAAACGCCGTTGATCTGAAGATTAAACTAACCAGAAACAAAGACGCATTCTGCTTAATGTCGTCTGAAGCGGATACCTTTAAAATACAGATCACAGCGGCGTCCCTGTTCGTGAAAAGAGTGCAGGTCTCACCAGACGTGCTTATTGGGCACGCGCAGGCCTTGCTAAACAGTAACGGGAAATACGCGATTGACCGCGTTGGGATGAAAATCTACAGCGTACCAGCAGGCAGTAGAGTATTTAATCTAGAAAATCTATTTTTAGGTCAAGTTCCGAAAACCGTTATAGCCTGCTTTGTGGATAACGAATCATTTTCAGGAGTCCATAACAGGAATCCCCTTTGCTTTGAACATAAAAATGTAAGTTTTGCATCCCTTTATCTGGATGGAACACCGCACCCTGCAAAACCATTTCAACCAGACTTTGAACACGGTAATGCTGTAAGAGAGTATATGTCACTCATACAGATCACAAATAAACAGAAATCTGACAATGGTATACTGAAGAGTACCTCAGAGGCTACACGCTATTTGCTTTTGATCTTTCACCTGAACAGGAGTGTGGAGAACACCTTTCCCTGATAAGAACAGGCAATCTACGTGCCGAATTTCGCTTTGCAGAAGCGTTGGACCGGACAGTCAGTGTGATAATATACGCTCTTTGATGAAAACAAACTGACTAAAACGACCTACGGTCAACTGCGGCACAAGACGCAGGTGATGTTGCACTACCTTAAACGATGTGGATTTCAGATACGTGAAATCTGGGGTTGTGAATGGAAGGCTATGCTAGAGTCTGATGAGGATCTACAGGATTTTCTGAAGGGTAAAGAGTTACCCGAACCCTTGGAGCCGCGTGATGCTCTTTATGGCGGACGCACGAACGCCATAAAGCTGTATCACAAAACAGATTGTGATGAAAAAATTCACTATTTTGACTTTACCAGCCTGTACCTTTTGTCAACAAAACCAAAACGTATCCTATACAACACCCGCGCATCATTTATAAGGATTTTGGTGATGTCACAAAGTATTTCGGATTTGCCCGGGTTAAAGTTTACCCGCCTCGTGGTCTATTCTTTCCGGTTCTGCCGGTTAAAATGGGCGGTAAGTTAATGTTTCCATTATGTCGCACATGCGCCGATTCTGGACAGACTGAGCCGTGCGTTCATGATTCACAAAAACGGGCGCTCGTCGGTACTTGGTGTACCGTGGAACTGAATTTGGCTGTAGAAATGGGGTATAGAGTGTGTAAAATCTATGAGGTGTGGCATTTTGATGAGAGATCTGACGATTTGTTTTCAGGTTACATTAAAATGCACCTCAGGGATAAACAAGTGGCCTCTGGTTATCCCGAATGGTGTACAGACTCTGTGAAATGTAAAGAGTATAGAGACGCCTATCAAAAAAATGAATGTGTGTCTTTACGTCCTGATCACATAGAAATCAACCCCGCCAAAAGACAAATTTCAAAATTGTTTTTAAATTCCTTATGGGGTAAATTTGGCCAACGTAGCAACATGCCCAATACGTGTCTAGTGACTGACCCCAACAAGCTTTTTGAATACGCGTTCTTACCGTACTATGATGTGTCCGCTTTGGATCTGGGTGAAGTGGTCGGAAGCCACGCGGCGTGAGTAAGCGCCCCCATGGAAAAGTATCTCGAGAGGTATCTGGGTGAAGTGGTCGGAAGCCACGCGGCGTGAGTAAGCGCCCCCATGGAAAAGTATCTCGAGAGGTATCTGGGTGAAGTGGTCGGAAAGCCACGCGGCGTGAGTAAGCGCCCCCAAGGAAAAGAATCCTCGCTAAGTAAGAGAGAGAGAGAGACGGTCACCTGATGTGTAGCACTACTGGTCACAGAATGCCCTGGTACGTAATGCTGTTTGCCATGTATATGCCGCTGCGACTAAGCGATGCGCTGGAGGAGGTGCCCTGATGTGTGATCCACTGTAACTTATGCTTTGTGCTGGAGGAGTATTCACAAGTTATCCCTGCAATCTCCCTGTTTGATGTTTGAATAAACTTTATGCTGTTTATCTGAGATGGGCTGGCGCCCAATTCTTTATGCGCTGCACCGACACCTGTAGTTCACACCCACAATGTACTTGTAGTTAAAGACCTGATTCTTCAGGGGACCCTCTGGTAACTGTGCCTGAACCCATGACCAGCCGGGGCAAGGTAAGGGTGATGTACTATACACAGTGACTGCAGATCTTGCATACCTAATACAAGTAGGCTATCACAAGTATATATTCCAGGGCATATTACTTAAAGCATCTATACATTAATTCATATAAATTGTTGGTTCGCGTTCTCAGTCTCTGCTGTCAACGCACTACTAATCTTAACCTTCTCAATGTCTACAGTCAGCGTCTTTGACTTATCATTTGCATGGTACCAGCATTCGTGTGCTTCTATGATCATAGGATGCACAATTCTATACTAAATAAAATGCATATAATATCTATCTGCACTCTCAGTCTCTGCAGTCAGCGTTTAGAAGCGTTCTTCAATTGGAAAATTTCTGGACAGCTTACAATTATGAAATAAGGCAAAACTTCTCATTTGTAGTGGCTTATTTTTACCAGTATGATATTCACACCAATACACAGAAACCTCCTAGTGTATACATCAAGTTTCTCCAGAACTGGCCCTAACCAATATGATGCCCTAGGCAAGATTTTGGCTGGTGCCCCCTAGCACCGCCGTTAGTTCTGCAGGCAGTGCCGTAACTAGGTGTGTGCCGATGTGCCTTGCCCACAGCGCAAATGCACTGAGGGCGCACCATCGAGCATCACACCCGCACGGCTGCAGATTAACTGTTTAGGGTGGCGCCGCTGCCTGCCTCCTGCTGGCGGCGCCGCCTGCCTCCCGCTGACGGCGGCGGCGCCACCTGCGTCCAGCTGAAGCCGCTGCGGCCCACAAGATTCCTGCTCATTATCTCAGTGCAGTGGTAAGGGAGGGGTTTGCCGGCAGCGTCACTTGCCTCCTCACAGTCCTGCTTCCTGTCTCCTGCACGGACGCCCGCCCTTCATCCCACCGCCGCACAGCTGCTGCCGCCGAGGCCGCTCAAGCTATTTAGCGGTGAGGATACTCGGGAGCACCAGGTGAAATTGGAAGAGGTGATTGACAGGGGAGACTACATGCGCAGTGACAGAGTGCATACAGGAGGGCACACTAGCTTAGTGTTTCATATGGGGTGTGTGTGTTGTGTATGTGGCAGTGTGTGTGGTGTGTTGTATGTGTGTGTTGTGTGTGTGTGTGTGTGTGTGTGTGTGTGTGTGTGTGTGTGTGTGTGTGTGTGTGTGTGTGTGTGTGTGTCTGCTGCCCACTCTGATCTGTGGAGGGTCCCCACTTTCAACAAATGAGAGAGTTGCAAAATACAGAGAAACAGTGCTGGCGCTGAGTAGACACAGGTTTAGAGGTATCTATCATCAACTGATGATGGGCCAATTGTTCTATATAATCACTGTCACACACAAATCTATATACCAAACTCTACCGCAAAAAAAAGTTAAATATTTGTATATAAAAATACTTCAATTCAAATGAAAATAAATATAATACTAATATAATAGGTATATGCCTGTAAAATGAAGGGGATATCCCCATTTCTCTGACGTCCTAGTAGATGCTGGGAACTCCGTAAGGACCATGGGGAATAGCGGCTCCGCAGGAGACTGGGCACAACTAAGAAAGATTTAGGACTACCTGGTGTGCACTGGCTCCTCCCTCTATGCCCCTCCTCCAGACCTCAGTTAGAATTTTGTGCCCGGCCGAGCTGGTTGCACACTAGGGGCTCTCCTGTGCTCTTAGAAAGAAAGTATATTTAGGTTTTTTATTTTAAGTGAGATCTGCTGGCAACAGACTCGCTGCTTCGAGGGACTGAGGGGAGAAGAAGCAAACCTACCTGCTTGCAGCTAGCTTGGGCTTCTTAGGCTACTGGACACCATTAGCTCCAGAGGGATCGAACACAGGCCAAGCCTCGGTCGTCCGGTCCCGGAGCTGCGCCGCCGTCCCCCTTGCAGAGCCAGAAGCAAGAAGAACGTCCAGAAAATCGGCGGCTGAAGACTCCGGTCTTCATTAAGGTAGCGCACAGCACTGCAGCTGTGCGCCATTGCTCCCCATGCACACCACACACTCCGGTCACTGATGGGTGCAGGGCGCTGGGAGGGGGGGGGGGGCGCCCTGGGCTGCAATATAAATACCTTAACTTGGCAAAACATCACATAATATAGTCAGTAAGACTATGGGGTATATTTACTAACATTCGTAATTTTCGGAAAAAGGTCAAAGTTCAATCACGAATGACATCGAAAGTGTAAAACTGCAACTTTTTGAATTTATTACGCCTAATTTACTAAGCTGTCGTATTCGGATTTTTCATTTGTTCCGATGTCGATGTCATTCGTGTTTTTTTCCCGTTTTTTACGGCAGTGATTAGCAAAACACTGCCGACTTTATCACAATGAATCTCGGCCGGATCTGTGTGATCCGTGCTGGGGTTCATTTTTTTTTTTTTTTAAATAAACACTGTAAAACGGCGAAAAAAAATGCGTGGGGTCCCCCCTCCTAAGCATAACCAGCCTCGGGCTCTTTGAGCCGATCCTGGTTGCAGAAATATGGGGAAGAAATTGACAGGTGTTCCCCCATATTTAAGCAACCAGCATCGGGCTCTGCGCCTGGTCCTGGTTCCAAAAATACGGGGGACAAAAAGAGTAGGGGTCCCCCGTATTTCTAAAACCAGCACCGGGCTCCACTAGCTGGACAGATAATGCCACAGCCGGGGGTCACTTTTATATAGTGCCCTGCGGCCGTGGCATCAAAAATCCAACTAGTCACCCCTGGCCGGGGTACCCTGGGGGAGTGGGGACCCCTTCAATCAAGGGGTCCCCCCCCCCCAGCCACCCAAGGGCCAGGGGTGAAGCCCGAGGCTGTCCCCCCCATCCAATTGGCTGCGGATGGGGGGCTGATAGCCTTTTGTGAAAATGAAAAGATATTGTTTTTAGTAGCAGTACTACAAGGCCCAGCAAGCCTCCCCCGCATGCTGGTACTTGGAGAACCACAAGTACCAGCATGCGGCGGAAAAAACGGGCCCGCTGGTACCTGTAGTACTACTACTAAAAAAATACCCAAAAAAAGACAATACACACACACCTTGAAAGTAAAGTTTTATTACATGCATCCACACAAACATACATACATACTTACCTTATGTTCACACGAGGGTCTGTCCTCTTCTCCAGTAGAATCCATGGGGTACCTGTTGAATAAATTCTACTCACCAGATCCAGGGTCCCAGGCTCCTCGTAGCATCCATTTGTAATCCACGTACTTGAATAAAATAAAAAAACGGAGAGCCGAGCCACGCACTGAAAGGGGACCCATGTTTGCACATGGGCCCCCTTTCCCCGAATGCCAGAAACCCACTCTGACTGATGTCTAAGTGGGTTTCTTCAGCCAATCACGGAGCGCCACGTTGTAGCACCCTCCTGATCGGCTGTGTGCTCCTGTACTGTCTGACAGGCGGCACACGGCAGTGTTACAATGTAGCACCTATGCGCTCCATTGTAACCAATGGTGGGAACTTTCTGCCCTGCGGTTGACCGAAAGTGACCTCACGGCCGCAGGGCACTATATAAAAGTGACCCCCGGCTGTGGCATTATCTGTCCAGCTAGTGGAGCCCGGTGCTGGTTTTAGAAATACGGGGGACCCCTACTCTTTTTGTCCCCCGTATTTTTGGAACCAGGACCAGGCGCAGATCCCGATGCTGGTTGCTTAAATATGGGGGAACCCCTGTCAATTTGTTCCCCATATTTCTGCAACCAGGATCGGCTCAAAGAGCCCGAGGCTGGTTATGCTTAGGAGGGGGGACCCCACGCAATTTTTTTTAAGAAAATAACCACTTTCCCACCCCTTCCCACTGATATACATGCACGGATCTCATGGATCCCTGCATGCCTATACAATCACGGATTAAAAAAGCAGGTCTGTTTTTTTTTTTGCACTTTTTTACGAGTTGTAATTTTTCACGGCAGTGTTTGTTTTTTTTTGCTTTGCACTTCTTAGTAAATTACCGAGATTCATAGTTAAACAGCCGCGTTTTGACCGATGGTGTATTCATTCGTAATTTCTTTGTTGGACTTCCAAAAAATTACGAATGCCCTCATCACTGCCGTGATTATTGCTTAGTAAATTACCGAGATGACACTTTGATGAAAAAACGGCATCTCGGTCAAAATCGGGACCTTAGTAAATTTACCCCTCTATATGTGTAAAATCCCCTGCCAAAAATATCCTAAAAAAGCGGGAGAAGTCCACCGTGAAGAGGGCGGGGCTATCTCCCTCAGCACACTGGCGCCATTTCCTCTCACAGCTCCGCTGGAAGGACGCTCCCCAGGCTCTCCCCTGCAGTTTCCAGGCTCAATAGGGTAAAAAAGAGAGGGGGGGCACTAAATTTAGGCGCAAATTGTGTATTATAGCAGCTATAGGGGAAAAATCACTGTGTGTAGTGTGTATCCCTGTATTATATAGCGCTCTGGTGTGTGCTGGCATACTCTCTCTCTGTCTCCCCAAAGGACTTTGTGGGGTCCTGTCCTCAGTCAGAGCATTCCCTGTGTGTGTGCTGTGTGTCGGTACGGCTGTGTCGACATGTTTGATGAGGAGGCTTATGTGGAGGCGGAGCAGGTGCCGATAAATGTGATGTCACCCCCTGCGGGGTCGACACCTGAATGGATGGACATGTGGAAGGAATTACGCGACAGTGTCAGCTCCTTACATAAAAGGTTTGACGACATAGCAGATGTGGGACAGCCGGCTGCTCAGCCCGTGCCTGCCCAGGCATCTCAAAAGCCATCAGGGGCTCTAAAACGCCCACTACATCAGATGGCAGACACAGATGTCGACACGGAGTCTGACTCCAGTGTCGACGACGATGAGACTAGTGTACATTCCAATAGAGCCATTCGTTATATGATTACGGCAATGAAAAATGTGTTGCACATTTCTGATATTACGCCAGGTACCACAAAAAAGGGTATTATGTTTGGGGAGAAAAAGCTACCAGTGGTTTTTCCCCCATCTGATGAATTAAATGAAGTGTGTGAAGAAGCGTGGGCTTCCCCCGATAAGAAACTGGTAATTTCTAAAAAGTTACTAATGGCGTACCCTTTCCCGCCAGAGGACAGGTCACGTTGGGAGACATCCCCTAGGGTGGATAAAGCGCTCACACGTCTGTCTAAAAAGGTGGCACTACCGTCTCCGGACACGGCTGCCCTAAAGGAACCTGCGGATAGAAAGCAGGAGGCTATCCTGAAGTCTGTATATACACACTCAGGAATTATACTGAGACCGGCTATTGCTTCAGCATGGATGTGCAGTGCTGCAGCTGCGTGGTCAGATTCCCTGTCGGAAAACATTGATACCCTAGATAGGGACACTATATTGCTAACCGTAGAGCATATTAAAGACGCTGTCTTATACATGAGAGATGCACAGAGGGATATTTGCCGGCTGGCATCTAAAATAAACGCAATTTCCATTTCTGCCAGGAGAGGATTGTGGACTCGGCAGTGGACAGGAGATGCAGATTCTAAAAGGCACATGGAAGTTTTGCCTTACAAGGGTGAGGAGTTGTTTGGGGATGGTCTCTCGGACCTCGTTTCCACAGCGACAGCTGGGAAGTCAGCATTTTTACCCCATGTTCCCTCACAGCCAAAGAAAGCACCGTATTATCAGGTACAGTCCTTTCAGCCCCAGAAAGGCAAGCGGGTTAGAGGCGCGTCCTTTCTGCCCAGAGGCAGAGGTAGAGGGAAAAAGCTGCAACATACAGCCAGTTCCCAGGAACAAAAGTCCTCCCCCGCTTCCTCTAAGTTCACTGCATGACGCTGGGGCTCCACAGGCGGAGCCAGGTACGGTGGGGGCCCGTCTCAAGAACTTCAGCGACCAGTGGGCTCGCTCACGGGTGGATCCCTGGATTCTACAAGTAGTATCTCAGGGGTACAAGCTGGAATTCGAGACGTCTCCCCCTCGCCGTTTCCTCAAATCTGCCTTGCCGACAGCTCCCCCGGACAGGGAGGCAGTGCTGGAGGCAATTCACAAGCTGTATTCTCAGCAGGTGATAATCAAGGTACCTCTCCTTCAACAAGGATGGGGTTACTATTCCACAATGTTTGTGGTACAGAAACCGGACGGTTCGGTGAGACCCATTTTAAATTTAAAATCCTTGAACACTTATATAAGAAGGTTCAAGTTCAAGATGGAATCGCTCAGAGCGGTGATTGCAAGCCTGGAAGAGGGGGATTACATGGTATCACTGGACATCAAGGATGCTTACCTGCATGTCCCCATTTACCCTCCTCACCAGGAGTACCTCTGATTTGTGGTACAGGACTGTCATTACCAATTCCAGACGTTGCCGTTTGGTCTGTCCCCGGCACCGAGGGTATTTACCAAGGTAATGGCCGAAATGATGATACTCCTTCGGAAAAACGGAGTTTTAATTATCCCGTACTTGGACGATCTCCTTATAAAGGCGAGGTCCAGGGAACAGTTGTTGATCGGAGTAGCACTAGCTCGGGAAGTGCTAAAACAGCACGGCTGGATCCTGAATATTCCAAAGTCGCAGCTGGTTCCTACAACGCGTCTACTGTTCCTGGGGTTGGTTCTGGACACAGAACAGAAAAAAAGTGTTTCTCCCGGAGGAGAAGGCCAAGGAGTTGTCATCTCTAGTAAGAGACCTCCTAAAACTAAAACAGGTGTCGGTGCACCACTGCACGCGAGTTCTGGGAAAGATGGTGGCTTCTTATGAAGCAATTCCATTCGGAAGGTTCCATGCAAGGATCTTTTAGTGGGATCTGTTGGACAAGTGGTCCGGATCGCATCTTCAGATGCATCGGCTGATAACCCTGTCTCCAAGGACCAGGGTGTCGCTGTTGTGGTGGCTGCAGAGTGCTCATCTTCTAGAGGGCCGCAGATTCGGCATACAGGACTGGGTCCTGGTGACCACGGATGCCAGCCTGCGAGGTTGGGGGGCAGTCACACAGGGAAGAAACTTCCAAGGACTATGGACAAGTCAGGAGACTTCCCTACACATAAATATTCTGGAACTAAGGGCCATTTACAATGCCCTAAGTCAGGCAAGACCCCTGCTTCAACACCAGTCGGTGCTGATCCAGTCAGACAACATCACGGCGGTCGCCCATGTAAACCGTCAGGATGGCGATGGCAGAAGCCACAAGGATTCTCCGATGGGCGGAAAATCACGTGTTAGCACTGTCAGCAGTGTTCATTCCGGGAGTGGACAACTGGGAAGCAGACTTCCTCAGCAGGCACGACATCCACCCGGGAGAGTGGGGACTTCATCCAGAAGTCTTCCAAATGGTTGTACACCGTTGGGAAAGGCCACAGGTGGACATGATGGCGTCCCGCCTCAACAAAAAGCTAAAAAGATATTGCGCCAGGTCAAGGGACCCTCAGGCGATAGCTGTGGACGCTCTAGTGACACCGTGGGTGTACCAGTCGGTGTATGTGTTCCCTCCTCTGCCTCTCATTCCCAAGGTACTGAGAATAATAAGAAGGAGAGGAGTAAGAACTATACTTGTGGTTCCGGATTGGCCAAGAAGAGCTTGGTACCCAGAACTTCAAGAAATGATCTCAGAGGACCCATGGCCTCTGCCGCTCAGACAGGACCTGCTGCAGCAGGGACCCTGTCTGTTCCAAGACTTACCGCGACTGCGTTTGACGGCATGGCGGTTGAACGCCGGATCCTGAAGGAAAAGGGCATTCCGGAGGAAGTCATCCCTACGCTGATTAAAGCTAGGAAGGAGGTGACCGCAAACCATTATCACCGCATATGGCGAAAATATGTTGCGTGGTGTGAGGCCAGAAGGGCCCCAACGGAGGAATTTCAGCTGGGTCGATTTCTGCACTTCCTACAGTCAGGGGTGACTATGGGCCTCAAATTAGGTTCCATTAAGGTCCAGATTTCGGCTCTGTCGATTTTCTTCCAAAAAGAACTGGCTTCACTGCCTGAAGTTCAGACGTTTGTTAAAGGAGTGCTGCATATTCAGCCCCCTTTTGTGCCTCCAGTGGCACCTTGGGATCTCAACGTGGTGTTAGATTTCCTTAAGTCACATTGGTTTGAGCCACTTAAAACCGTGGAACTAAAATATCTCACGTGGAAAGTGGTCATGCTATTGGCCTTGGCTTCGGCCAGGCGTGTGTCAGAATTGGCGGCTTTGTCATGTAAAAGCCCTTATCTGATTTTCCATATGGATAGGGCGGAATTGAGGACTCGTCCCCAATTTCTTCCTAAGGTGGTATCAGCTTTTCATTTGAACCAACCTATTGTGGTGCCTGCGGCTACTAAGGACTTGGAGGATTCCAAGTTGCTGGACGTAGTCAGGGCCCTGAAAATCTATGTTTCCAGGACGGCTGGAGTCAGGAAAACTGACTCGCTATTTATCCTGTATGCGCCCAACAAGCTGGGTGCTCCTGCTTCAAAGCAGTCTATTGCTCGCTGGATCTGTAGTACGATTCAACTTGCACATGCTGCGGCTGGACTGCCGCATCCTAAATCTGTAAAAGCCCATTCCACGAGGAAGGTGGGCTCTTCTTGGGCGGCTGCCCGAGGGGTCTCGGCCTTACAACTTTGCCGAGCTGCTACTTGGTCGGGTTCAAACACGTTTGCAAAATTCTACAAGTTTGATACCCTGGCTGAGGAGGACCTTGAGTTTGCTCATTCGGTGCTGCAGAGTAATCCGCACTCTCCCGCCCGTTTGGGAGCTTTGGTATAATCCCCATGGTCCTTACGGAGTTCCCAGCATCCACTAGGACGTCAGAGAAAATAAGAATTTACTCACCGGTAATTCTATTTCTCGTAGTCCGTAGTGGATGCTGGGCGCCCATCCCAAGTGCGGATTGTCTGCAATACTTGTATATAGTTATTGCCTAACTAAAGGGTTATTGTTTGGAGCCATCTGTTGAGAGGCTCAGTTGTTTTTCATACTGTTCACTGGGTATAGTATCACAAGTTGTACGGTGTGATTGGTGTGGCTGGTATGAGTCTTACCCTGGATTCCAAATCCTTTCCTTATTGTGTCAGCTCTTCGGGGCACAGTATCCTAACTGAGGTCTGGAGGAGGGGCATAGAGGGAGGAGCCAGTGCACACCAGGTAGTCCTAAATCTTTCTTAGTTGTGCCCAGTCTCCTGCGGAGCCGCTATTCCCCATGGTCCTTACGGAGTTCCCAGCATACACTACGGACTACGAGAAATAGAATTACCGGTGAGTAAATTCTTATTATGTACCATATGAAAATGTTTCTAGGTGATGCTGCTCATTACTGATACTGACTTTAATATTGATCCTACATACAATACTGTAGGTCATACTTGCTAGATGCCCAAACACTATCTGACTCTGTCTGCCATAATGTGTAAAAAAAAGTGCACGCTGTCTGCCGTAATGTGTAAAAAAGGGGGGCGCTGTCTGCCGTAATGTGTAAAAAAGGGGGACGCTGTCTGCCGTAATGTGTAAAAAAGGGGGACGCTGTCTGCCGTAATGTGTAAAAAAGGGATGCTGTCTGCCGTAATGTGTAAAAAGAGGACGCTGTCTGCCGTAATGTGTAAAAGGGGCTCTACCTGGTGTAGTGGCGCTACTGTGCGGCGTAATTTGAATAATGGAGACTACTGTGCACCGTAGTATGAATTGCTATTATTTTGTGGCCACACCCTTTCCCGTGAAGCCACACCCACATATTTTTTGCACGCGCCTACGGAGCGCACTGTCGCTAGTTTACGTTAGGGGGGGCACCAATGCCGTTTCTTGCACACAGCACTCAAATGTCTAGTTACGGCACTGTCTGCAGGAGATGCCTGGCATGAGTCAGCTGGCAGCTCTGCTAACGTCAGGCGCCTTTTGTTTATGAAAATGCATCTTATTTGCATTACTATGTGGCTAGGATGCACAAACAGCTTCTGTTGATTAAAATGATATGGATCATGTCTTTATTCTATGTGCGACTACGGCTGTATCTGCATACGAAATGCTACATTACAGTGATTTCCAGGAATACACTGCAACGTTGCATTCCGTATGCAGATACAGCTGCAGTCACACACAGAATATAGGCATGCCGCATATCATTTTAATCAGCAGAAGCTGCTGGTGCCCCTAAGCATACCAAATGCCCTAGGCATTTGCCTCGTTTGTCTATGCCTAAGGCCGGCTCTGAGTTTCTCTGATAATCAGCGCTGATAATGATATAAAAAATATATATATATCACTACTGCAGGTATATATAATATAATGACGGACCTGCTGGACACTGTCAGCAGACTCCTAAACTACTAGTATGAAGAAGATAGAAAAATAAACCCCACCACAGGTAGGTATACAATTATGGACGAGCACTGACGACACAGAGGTAGCTACAGCCGTGGACTACCGTACTGCGTCTGCTAGTATAGAGATGATAATGATATAAAAAATATATATATATATATATATATATATATATATCACTACTGCAGGTATATATAATTTAATGACGGACCTGCTGGACACTGTCAGCAGACTCCTAAACTACTAGTATGAAGAAGATAGAAAAAAAACCCCACCACAGGTAGGTATACAATTATGGACGAGCACTGACAACACAGAGGTAGCTACAGCCGTGGACTACCGTACTGCGTCTGCTAGTATAGAGATGATAATGATATAAAAAATATATATATATCACTACTGCAGGTATATATAATATAATGACGGACCTGCTGGACACTGTCAGCAGACTCCTAAACTACTAGTATAAAGAAGATAGAAAAATAAACCCCACCACAGGTAGGTATACAATTATGGACGAGCACTGACGACACAGAGGTAGCTACAGCCGTGGACTACCGTACTGCGTCTGCTAGTATAGAGATGATAATGATATAAAAAAAAATATATATATCACTACTGCAGGTATATATAATATAATGACGGACCTGCTGGACACTGTCAGCAGACTCCTAAACTACTAGTATGAAGAAGATAGAAAAAAAAAACCACCACAGGTAGGTATACAATTATGGACAAGCACTGACGACACAGAGGTAGCTACAGCCGTGGACTACCGTACTGCGTCTGCTAGTATAGAGATGATAATGATATAAAAAAATATATATATATCACTACTGCAGGTATATATAATATAATGACGGACCTGCTGGACACTGTCAGCAGACTCCTAAACTACTAGTATGAAGAAGATAGAAAAAAAAAACCACCACAGGTAGGTATACAATTATGGACAAGCACTGACGACACAGAGGTAGCTACAGCCGTGGACTACCGTACTGCGTCTGCTAATATAGAGATGATAAAGATGATAGAGATGAACAAAAAAAATATAACACTACTGCAGGTAAATATTTATATAATATAATGAATGACGGACCTGCTGGACACTGTCAGCAGAATGCGTTTATAGAATAAAATAAAAAAACACCACAGGAGTGTTTAACTTTTTCAGGCAGACAATATACTGGTGGTCACTGGTCAGTCACACTGGCAGCAAAAGTGTGCACTGTACTCCTGCTATAACTGCACCCCAGTCTCCCCCACAATTCAGCTGTGTGAGCAGTGAGCACTCAGCACAGTCAGATATACATAGATGATATTATCATGCAGCACACTGAGGCTGAGCACAGATATGGTATGTGACTGTGTATCGTTTTTTTTCAGGCAGAGAACGGATTATATTAAATAATAAATAAAACTGGTGGTGGTCACTAGTAACTATCAGCAAAACTCTGCACTCTGAGTACTCCTAATGCTCCCCAAAATTACTAAGTTAGTAGTAAATCAACTCAAGTGTCTCTATCTATTCTAACGGAGAGGACGCCAGCCACGTCCTCTCCCTATCAATCTCAATGCACGTGTGAAAATGGCGGCGACGCGCGGCTCCTTATATAGAATCCGAGTCTCGCGATAGAATACGAGCCTCGCGAGAATCCGACAGCGGGATGATGACGTTCGGGCGCGCTCGGGTTAACCGAGCAAGGCGGGAAGATCCGAGTCTGCCTCGGACCCGTGTAAAAAGGCTGAAGTTCGGGGGGGTTCGGATTCCGAGGAACCGAACCCGCTCATCTCTAATGGGTATACTTATGGACGACGAGTGACGACACAGAGGTAGGTACAGCAGTGGCCTACCGTACTGCTATATACAGTATAATGGACCTGGTGGACACTGTCAGCAGACTGCGTTTATAGTATAAAGAAAAAAAGACACCACAGGTATACAATGTAGATGGATGGATAGTATACTTATGGACGACGAGTGACGACACAGAGGTAGGTACAGCAGTGGCCTACCGTACTGCTATATACAGTATAATGGACCTGGTGGACACTGTCAGCAGACTGCGTTTATAGTATTAAAAAAAAAGACACCACAGGTATACAATGTAGATGGATGGATAGTATACTTATGGACGACGAGTGACGACACAGAGGTAGGTACAGCAGTGGCCTACCGTACTGCTATATACAGTATAATGGACCTGGTGGACACTGTCAGCAGACTGCGTTTATAGTATAAAGAAAAAAAGACACCACAGGTATACAATGTAGATGGATGGATAGTATACTTATGGACAACGAGTGACGACACAGAGGTAGGTACAGCAGTGGCCTACCGTACTGCTATATACAGTATAATGGACCTGGTGGACACTGTCAGCAGACTGCGTTTATAGTATAAAAAAAAAAGACACCACAGGTATACAATGTAGATGGATGGATAGTATACTTATGGACGACGAGTGACGACACAGAGGTAGGTACAGCAGTGGCCTACCATACTGCTATATACAGTATAATGGACCTGGTGGACACTGTCAGCAGACTGCGTTTATAGTATAAAGAAAAAAAGACACCACAGGTTTACAATGTAGATGGATGGATAGTATACTTATGGACGACGAGTGACGACACAGAGGTAGGTACAGCAGTGGCCTACCGTACTGTTATATACAGTATAATGGACCTGGTGGACACTGTCAGCAGACTGTGTTTATAGTATAAAAAAAAAGACACCACAGGAGTGTTTTTCAGGCAGACAAACGTATACTGGTGGTCACTGTCAGCAAAACTGTGCACTGTACTCCTGCTATAGCTGCTCCCCAGTCCCCACAATTAAGCAGTGTGAGCACTCAGCACAGATATATCATGCAGCACACTGAGCACAGATATGGTATGGAGCGTTTTTTTCAGGCAGAGAACGGATAAAAAACTGGTGGTCACTATTAGCAAAACTTTGCACTGTACTCCTCCTAACAGCTGCTCCCCAATCCTCCCCACAATAAGCTAAGCAATCAGATCAACTGTGTAGTATATAACTATATAAACAGAGAGGACGCCAGCCAAGTCCTCTCCCTATCAATCTCAATGCACGTGTGAAAATGGCGGCGACGCGCGGCTGCTTATATAGAATCCGAATCTCGCGAGAATCCGACAGCGGGATGATGACGTTCGGGCGCGCTCGGGTTAACCGAGCCATACGGGAGAATCCGAGTATGGCTCGGACCCGTATAAAAAGGGTGAAGTTCGGGGGGGTTCGGTTTCTCGGAAACCGAACCCGCTCATCACTAATTAACAGTCATCGATATATTCAGTAAGAGGGCCTGGGCCAAGTCTGGCCGCCAAGAACGCCGCAACAGTCGCTAATGCTTTTTAAAAAATATTCCAGCGGGGTGCTGTGCCGATGAGGCTACAATCCGATAACGGTAAAGAGTTTCTAAACAGAAACCTAAAAAAGGTGTTAGAAAAATACGTTATAAATCATTTCACGACCAACAACGATGTGAAAGCGGCTGTTATAGAGCGCTTCAATAGGACTTTAAAAACACGAATGTGGCGCCATTTCACGGCAAAGAATACCTACAGATATATAGACATTTTACAAGACTTCATACGCAGCTATAATAACACATACCATAGAACGATTAAGTGCGCTCCAAACGATGTGAATGACTCTAACGCATTGAGTGTCTTCAAAACGACCTACGGTGATTACTTTAGAAGTAAGAAAGCCCCCGTTTGTTTAGGAATCGGTGACCACGTCCGTATTTCTAAATATAAGGGCATATTTCAGAAAGGCTATGAACAGAGTTTTTCTGAGAAGATATTTGTTGTACAAAGTGTGAACACTAAAGGGCTTAAGCCACTTTATAAGTTGACAGATCTTTACGGTGAAGTTATAACAGGTAGTTTTTACCCCGAAGAGATTCAAAGCATACCAAAAAACTATAACAGGGTTTACAAAGTGGAAAAGATTTTAAAAAATAAGACGGTCAGAGGCCGAAAATACGCGTTTGTCAAGTGGCGCGGGTACCCCGCAAAATGTAACAGTTGGGTCGCGGCATCGGTGATAAAAGACATATAAAGCTCATCACTATCTAAACAAGAGGAGCGATGGATGACAAGTCGTTCTACATAACCTTACCCAGCAACGCCTCAGCGGTTACTTTCCCGCAAAATAAGATTTCTAACTATACGACAAAGTTGGCTAAACCGATAGACTTAAATTGTGAATGGGAAGTCGCTCTTACTGAGATACAATATCCGCACAAGTGGAATACATTGGATTTACAAGATTGTAGACTGCAATTATCATGGGATGGAACGGCGGATCAGCCGGTGGCGAGAGTCGCGAGTTTGTGTATTAAACCGGGTTTTTATGTAACAATCGAAGCGCTACTGAATGTAATCAACGCTGAAATTGTACAACTGAAACTGGACGTTGGATTAAAACTAACGTACGATCCGCTTGCACATGTTGTAACATGCGACAGTAAGCGGTTGTATCAAATCCACACTGGTTCTAAGCTGACATGGATACTGGGTTTACAACCTAAAACTAAGATTTCTAAACCATGCGCCGACATCAAAGGCGGCCAATATACGATGTACGTGTACACAGACATTATCGAACACTAGCGGGTCGGGGATAGTTATGTACCGCTACTTCGCACTGTTGAAATGAAGGGTTATAACAATGAGGTGATCACAATACGAAATGAGAAGCCAGATTACGTACCATTGTGCAAAACACATTTTGACATGATAGCCATAGTGGTAAAGAACGACCAGAACGAGAACATGGCATTTAAGTTTGGGAAAGCGATCGTGAAGCTACACTTCAGACGCCGCAAAACTGAATTATATTAACTAAGCAGAATGGTCGCTGTTAAAAATTATGGCGATCCGAGTCTCTACGCGCAATATTATAAATCTCAAGCCGGTAATGGATTACCAGGTTTTCACGGTAGCGCGTACATGTACGGATGCGGTTTAGGCGGTATTTTTCGAAGTCTTTTCAGAAAAGCTGTTCCTCTTTTCCGGAGAGGTTTAGAGTTAGCTAAACCGCATATGAAGACCGCGGCACGTA
Organism: Pseudophryne corroboree; assembly: GCF_028390025.1. Taxonomy (NCBI): domain Eukaryota; kingdom Metazoa; phylum Chordata; class Amphibia; order Anura; family Myobatrachidae; genus Pseudophryne; species Pseudophryne corroboree. The sequence goes on from NC_086444.1 coordinate 750,971,363, forward strand.
ATATAGCGAAAGGTGTTATCGGACAAGCCACAACGGCCGTGATGAATAAGATACATGATGCGAACCAAGCAAAACAAGACGGTTTAGGACTAATATATACAAGAAAAGGCGTGTCTAAAAGAAAACGGGAGCGTATGATAGCACTTCCGCCTTGGGACATACCCTTTTTAAATAAAAACTAGAGACAACGCAACTCAAAGATGAAGAGAAAGCCGAAGCGCTCCGTTGGTGATATTTTTTAAACATGTCTTTCATACACCACGAGTCCGTTGAATGTGCAAAAACAGAGCTGGATCTTTTTGACGTGCCCCCGACACAAACTAGCATAGAGAAAAGTCTATACGTCGAAGTTCAACCTTTAGCGGCGTTATCCGACACAACTCCGCTTGAATTTTATATAGCGGCCAGCGGTGAACACTACTACGCTCTGAACAACACGCTGTTGTACGTGACGTGCAAGATCGTACGAACCGATAACACACCGATACCGCAAGGTGCGCAGGTCGCACTTATTAATTACCCCATAGCGACTTTATTCAACCAAGTGGATGTAACTTTGGGCGACAGGCTCATATCACAATCCACCAATCTTTACGCATACCGCGCGTACATTGAGACTATATTGGATTACAGCTCGGATGCTTTGTCAACAAAGCACACAACAGAATTATTTTACAAAGATTCGGCTGGAGAATTTAACAACATGGCGCTGGACGGCCCGAATACGGGGTTCAAAAAAACGAGCAGGAGCGACAGAGCAGAGTCGCACGTTTGAATTGCTAGGACCGCTTCACTGCGACCTTTTCCATCAACATAAACTAATTTTAAACGCCGTTGATCTGAAGATTAAACTAACCAGAAACAAAGACGCATTCTGCTTAATGTCGTCTGAAGCGGATACCTTTAAAATACAGATCACAGCGGCGTCCCTGTTTGTGAAAAGAGTGCAGGTCTCACCAGACGTGCTTATTGGGCACGCGCAGGCCTTGCTAAACAGTAACGGGAAATACGCGATTGACCGCGTTGGGATGAAAATCTACAGCGTACCAGCAGGCAGTAGAGTATTTAATCTAGAAAATCTATTTTTAGGTCAAGTTCCGAAAACCGTTATAGCCTGCTTTGTGGATAACGAATCATTTTCAGGAGTCCATAACAGGAATCCCCTTTGCTTTGAACATAAAAATGTAAGTTTTGCATCCCTTTATCTGGATGGAACACCGCACCCTGCAAAACCATTTCAACCAGACTTTGAACACGGTAATGCTGTAAGAGAGTATATGTCACTCATACAGATCACAAATAAACAGAAATCTGACAATGGTATACTGAAGAGTACCTCAGAGGCTACACGCTATTTGCTTTTGATCTTTCACCTGAACAGGAGTGTGGAGAACACCTTTCCCTGATAAGAACAGGCAATCTACGTGCCGAATTTCGCTTTGCAGAAGCGTTGGATCGGACAGTCAGTGTGATAATATACGCTCTTTGATGAAAACAAACTGACTAAAACGACCTACGGTCAACTGCGGCACAAGACGCAGGTGATGTTGCACTACCTTAAACGATGTGGATTTCAGATACGTGAAATCTGGGGTTGTGAATGGAAGGCTATGCTAGAGTCTGATGAGGATCTACAGGATTTTCTGAAGGGTAAAGAGTTACCCGAACCCTTGGAGCCACGTGATGCTCTTTATGGCGGACGCACGAACGCCATAAAGCTGTATCACAAAACAGATTGTGATGAAAAAATTCACTATTTTGACTTTACCAGCCTGTACCTTTTGTCAACAAAACCAAAACGTATCCTATACAACACCCGCGCATCATTTATAAGGATTTTGGTGATGTCACAAAGTATTTCGGATTTGCCCGGGTTAAAGTTTACCCGCCTCGTGGTCTATTCTTTCCGGTTCTGCCGGTTAAAATGGGCGGTAAGTTAATGTTTCCATTATGTCGCACATGCGCCGATTCTGGACAGACTGAGCCGTGCGTTCATGATTCAGAAAAACGGGCGCTCGTCGGTACTTGGTGTACCGTGGAACTGAATTTGGCTGTAGAAATGGGGTATAGAGTGTGTAAAATCTATGAGGTGTGGCATTTTGATGAGAGATCTGACGATTTGTTTTCAGGTTACATTAAAATGCACCTCAGGGATAAACAAGTGGCCTCTGGTTATCCCGAATGGTGTACAGACTCTGTGAAATGTAAAGAGTATAGAGACGCCTATCAAAAAAATGAATGTGTGTCTTTACGTCCTGATCACATAGAAATCAACCCCGCCAAAAGACAAATTTCAAAATTGTTTTTAAATTCCTTATGGGGTAAATTTGGCCAACGTAGCAACATGCCCAATACGTGTCTAGTGACTGACCCCAACAAGCTTTTTGAATACGCGTTCTTACCGTACTATGATGTGTCCGCTTTGGACTTTGTTGACGATGATACCGTTATGGTAAATTGGAGGTATGCCAAAGACCATTACACCAGGGGCGCAATTTCAAATGTAACTATAGCCATCTTTACAACTGCTTATGCTCGTGTTGAACTGTACAAACTATTGGATAGGTTACAAGATAGATGTCTGTATCACGACACAGATGCTGTAATTTTTGTCAGTAGACCCGGTGACCGGAACCCGCCATTGGGTGATTATCTAGGCGAATTGACTAGTGAACTACCCACAGGCACCCATATAACAGAATTTGTCTCAGCCGGACCCAAGTCATACGGCTATCGACTAAACAACGGAAAGACCTGTTTAAAAGTTAAAGGTATAACGCTCAATGTTGATAATGCGCAGCACGTTAACTTTGACAGTCTGAAAGAACTGGTCTTAGATTATCCTTTAAACCCCGAAGGCGACGACCAGAAAAAGGTTGTGATCCGTCAACCCGGTATAGTACGTGTGAAAAAGTGCTGGCAGATAGAGACGCGTACTTTGCAGAAGTCGCAAAGGTGTGTTTATACTAAACGGTCTCTTACGGACAACTTCACAACACTGCCATTCGGATATTAAGATGGACACCAGATTTCAGCACCCCTTCTCCTGTATTTTAGCGGGACAGTCCAATTCGGGTAAAAGTTATTTTGTGAAAACGCTGTTGCAGCACGCTGCAACACATATGACTCATGTACCTGATAATGTTGTTTGGTTTTACACATGTTGGCAGCCTATATACGACCAACTTCTGCGTGATTTCCCCGGTATGCGTTTTATAGAGGGTTAATAGTCTTTTATCAATGATCAACTTTTCCCCCCGATAAGATTAATTTAACAGTGATTGATGATCTGATGGACGCAGCTAGTAATAATTCTGAGGTTGAGAAAGCTTTCACAAAGTATGTACACCATCGTAATCTCAGTATCCTGTACCTTGTCCAAAACATATTTTGTCAAGGTAAAAAGAGCAGGACTATACATTTAAACACAAAATATATGGTCCTGTTCAAAAACCCCAGGGATAAAATGCAGGTGGGCATTCTGGCTAGACAAATGTACCCATCGAAACATCGTTTTTTTCTCGAATCCTATGAATCCGCGACGGAGGCCCCTTATGGGTATTTACTGGTTGATTTAAGAAACAACGCTCTTGACGATTATCGTTTATGAAGCGGCTTATTCCCACCAGACACACCTGTCGCTTTTGTCATTAAGAAGCGTGGTTCTATAAAGCTATAATCGTACAACCTTTAGTCATTCGTTGTCATTCTAACAACGGTGAACCTGTCGGGACGGATAAGACGTAATTGAGCGCTTTTAAAAATGTTAATTAAAGCAACCCCAACCCAAAGAAACGCTATTTTATCCAACGCTTCAAATGATTTAGTCACGGCTATTTGTGAGATAGCGCTGTAATACCCACCAAGGTAAGTATCATGTGCAATTTAGGATACACTTTTATTTTAAAATACCTTTTGTAAAGACATTAATGACAATATCTAGAGACTGGAATTTTATTCAACTGTAACACTTCAGTGTAACTAACTTCTTCTTTTACTGTGAAACTTCGAGTAGTCAAGAGCGAAACAGTATTCATATTATACTCAACATATGTTGCTTACATAAAAAAAAGTATTACAATGCACAATATTTAGAGAATAACAATCCTACTAAGAGAAAACATAAATTTAGAATAGCATTCACAATAACAATTAACTTTTAATTGGGGCCCCTTTGTAACCTCTGTAATGTTCATATAGGTATATATAGATATTTCGTAGTTATAGTGCACTTTCTCTAGATAGTCAATCTCCTGAGATTAATCGCTGAATCTGGGTATGCTAAAAGTAATAACGGAGAAATCACACAAGAAGAAAGGCTGCTTATTCCATGTAGCCAGAGGGCTTGGTGTTGGAGTTCTGTCTGTGAGAAATTGCAACAATGTTACCTTGCATGCAGCTGCAGTAACTGTGGAGACTGCTAAATCTTTCTAATTACTCCCTGGTTAGTCTCAGAGCCCAATGTGTTACCAGCCAGCTGTAGTTTATTACGGTGGATCTAAAGAACTGTTCCTTTATCAGAGATTGTCCATAAACTCTGCAACACTGTGATGAACCTAGCTAGGTTAACTGTATCACTTGGTCCAGACTTGGCCCCGGCTCACCTCTCTGCTTTCAAGGGTGAGCTGCTGAATGTGCCTGTATCACTAAGTATCTAAGCCGCTCAATGTGTCTCGGCTACTTTGGCCTGCAGCTACCAGTCCATACCACTGTGTTGGCCACTAAAATATAACTGTTACAGATGAAGTGACTTTCCTTGGACTCTCTAGAAGCGTGTCAGCTGATACCGAGTGTATGATCGTGGCATGCATAAATAAGTATAGGCACGTATGCTGTCCTTTTCACAGTCTCTAAACTGTAAGTCTGTAATGCTAAATGTTTTGACAACAGCTGCAGCAAGGACAGGGTAAACTGCTGACAGAATATTCTTAGCAAGGGTTCCTGGATCTGAAAGGTGCAATGTACTCAGTGTTTGCTCACCAGCTCCTGTTCACTGTGTTCACTGAAGCACCGTCCCCTTTCTCAGGCTGGGAACTGCCTCCAGTCTGCCCCTATAGAGGATGGGAGCTACATCACCACACTCCCATGTCAGCTGCGATCACTGGAAGCAGTAGATATGCTGCGGGAGGCTTTCACTGCTCTCTGGTTGCCATTTCTCGAACTCCGGGCACGGGGACAGTGGCTTTTACAGGTAACCTGCGCAGCACCTCCTCACACCAGACCAGCCACCGTGCTCTCCCTAAGATGTCCGCCTAACCTTCACCACCTGTCACACCTGACATTGGTCATGTGACCACCTCCTGACCTCTTGAGCAGCTGCAGAGACTATTGGGAATTATCTGCCTGTGAAATTACAGAAATGCGCTGTAGTGCACTGCACAGTGTCAGATATAAAGTAGTATCTTGCATAGCAGGGTATTACAGCGCTCAACACGCTTAAAGGTAAAATACCGCTGTCTCAACGACAGTTGAACTACCTTAAAAGAAGTGAGAGCTTATAAAATCACTTTGTAATAAGAAATGTGCCATTGGAAAAAAGAAGAGGTAGGTTAAACAGTCGGGCGGTTTTATCGGTTCGCTGCTTGGTTTTGCTATATCGCTAATTACAGGACTATTGTCTAATCGCTGATGGAGTACGCTGAGAAAATGTATCTGGTGCCTCAGAATCAGATAGACTGTTTACATAACAAACCGAACAGCGACGACATACGTAAAACAGCCACGCACGGTCTAGATGTAGAGATCGTGAAAATACTACAGAATAATGATTTATCAGAATATGAAAATACAATGCGATATACAACGTTGTTGCAGAGGTATCTGGTGTTGAGTAAACATGCTGATAGTGAAATGTCAACTTTAGCTCTTTTATCCCCCGATGCAAAATCTGTTGATGAATCAAATAACACGACACAACCTGTTGCGCCCGATGCTGTTTATCATGAGCTTTTGAGCGGTGTTAATGCCCGATATAAAAAAAAACTGTGAAATACTATTGAGTAAAATGACACGCTCTAAACACGTCACAGACTGGAACAGTAAAGGGGAGTTTCTGTACAAAGGCAGCGCTGTACCAGGTTCCAATATGTTAGATTTAATAAAAAGCATCACGCAAAGCCACGGTGTGTCGAGCCGTAATACACCGAACGGTTGGCCTGAATTTATGCAGGCTATGTCTGAATTAAATATTCCCTCAACCGTCATAGGCAATACGGCAAATAGAATGTACCTAGATCGCTTAAAAGCCGAGAAGCAGGAGGACTCTGATGGCGCTGTGATATCGCCCATGTCGCTTCAAACCCTTAACAAAATTCGAATAAATGTTTTAAGTCCCCCAGGGTTATCAACACCGCATGGGTACTTACTACATAGGAAAAGATCAGTAAATCTATTTCAGGATTCACAGTGGCTGAAATTATAACATATAACTAATTTATACTCATTTTTATACACTGTATTTTGTGTTGGCATTTTGCGCCACAATGTTTAACTTGTGTCAATAATATTTTATGTAATGTTTTAAATGTGTGTCTTTACCGTGTTATTCAACTCCTATATCTGTTATGAACCACAGGTAGTGGTTCATTCCTATTTTATGTTTATAAAGTTGTCTTGCATGCCAGGATTTCCTGTTGCTCTGTTTTAGAATACTCTTGTCTGCTGCCGCTGGTGAGTCTGTGTAATTGCAGCTTGTTCCCTTGTGTTCAGCCTCACCTGGCTGCTAATTGCATCTGGTCAGTTTGGAATCATGCAACAAGGCAGCTGCATGGGATTATTAATTAGGCCTCTCTGTTATATGCTGGCTGTTTGCAATTCACAGATGCTGGTGATATTCCTGGGTTTTCAGTCTGCTTGAGTTCTGAGCTTGGTTCCTGCTAGTTCCTGAGCTTCCTGTGTCGATTCCTGTGTCAGTCCCTGTGTCGATTCCTATGTCTGATCCCGTGTCCTGCCGTGAGGCGTTCCTGTCCTGAGGTCCAGTACCTTTGCCTGTACAAGTTTCTGGCTTCTTGGTGTCCACCGGTCTGTCGTTTGGGATTCTGCCTGTCCTCCAGTTCTGAGAGTCTGTGTCAGCAGCATTGGGAGTTCCTGTCCGTTTGCCAGTATTCGTACCGGTTCCGTGAGTAGCGGCACGGCCGCGTCCGTTGGCTTAGGCCGCTGTATTCCCTTATTATTTCTGTCACTGGTGTTTTGCAGAGGGTTCTGCTTATGCTGTCACCGCCGGTACACAAAAGTATTGTGTCGGCGTGTGGTCAGCATTTCCTTTGTTGTTCTTTTCCTTTGGCGGCAAGCCGCACATACTTTGGTTTTAGGTTTGTTAGTAGCCCCTGGCCTTGTTGTTTAGTCAGAGGGCCCCTTGTTATCACCCTGTCTCGGTTCACTCTTTGTCTCTCATTAAGACCTGAGGGGGCATCGAAGTTGGGCAGACGTAATCCGCCCTTCAAACGCGGCTGCCATGGGCTCAAGCAACCATAGTCTCGCAAGAGTGTACTGACAGCACGGGTGAGACAACGGAGATAGGGCGCCAGGGGCTATTCCCTTTCCATTCCCCTTTCCCAGCATTCCGTCCTGGTGCTCTGGACTCGCTTCATAACATCTCCCTTGTTCTGAGCACCAGGAACCTAACATTATCACCAGCCATACCACAAAAAAGAAATAAAACTTTTTTTCTTTTTTGGCCCAGTCCAGTGTCTAGTCTAGAATCCAGTCCTGTCTAGAATTCAGTGTTTTGAATCCAGTCCAGTGTTTAGAATCCAGTCCGGTGTTTAGAATCCAGTCCGGTGTTTAGAATCCAGTCCGGTGTTTAGAATCCAGTCCGGTGTTTAAAAAAAAAAAAAAAAAGTCTTGTTTTGTTTAGCAAAATTTAGTCTTGCCTTGCCTTGTCTTGCCTTGTCTTGCCTTGCCTTGTCTTGCCTTGCCTTGTCTTGCCTTGCCTTGTCTTGTCTTGTCTAGTTTTAAATCCTCCTATGTCTACTATGCAAGCCCTGCAGGCATCTCTCGCAGCCCTGAACTCTGTATTCAGTGCTTTGAGACCAGAGCGACTAGAAGTTTTGCAGCAATCCCTAAAGCAACTGCAAAACCTTCTGACTAAAATCTTGCTCATTTTGCCAGAAGTCGTTGAGAGTACATCTATCTCTAAAGAGACTCTTGCTCACAGTATGGTGACAAGAGAATCCTCTGGTTTAATTGAAGAGAAAAGGTTTAAAAGTTTTCTGCGGCCCAGGCTCTCAGAAGAGGAGCGTCTGCGTCGCAGAAACTTAAACTTATGCCTATATTGTGGGGGTTTAGGCCATTATCTGCAGACCTGTGAGTTGCGCAAGCCAAAGTGTGGTGACGAGTCTTGCCCTCTGGCCAAGTTGAGTCATGATACAAGACCTACTCCTGTCTCTACTGTGGCAGAGGTACTTGTCACACAACCCACACAAAAAAGCTCTCTGTCCTATAATTGGGGTCCTTGGGCAAGGGAGCCCCATTATAGATTCAGGAATCAAAAGAGAATGTTTCTCTCCTCTCTTGAGGTTCCTGTGGAAGCGGAGTTGCAAGTCCCTGGAGTGGTGCCTGATGCCCAGGTTCCTGGAGTGGTGCCTGATGCCCAGGTTCCTGGAGTGGTGCCCGATGCCCAGGTTCCTTGAGTGGTGCCCGATGCCCAGGTTCCTGGAGTGGTGCCCGGTGCCCAAGGTCCTGGAGTGGTGCCCGATGCCCAAGGTCCTGGAGTGGTGCCCGTAGCCCAGGGTCCTGGAGTGGTGCCCGTAGCCCAGGGTCCTGGAGTGGTGCCCGTAGCCCAGGGTCCTGGAGTGGTGCCCATAGCCCAGAGTGCTGGAGCGGTGCCCGATGCCCAGAGTGCTGGAGCGGTACCCGATGCCCAGAGTGCTGGAGCGGTACCCGATGCCCAGAGTGCTGGAGCGGTACCCGATGCCCAGAGTGCTGGAGCGGTACCCGATGCCCTAGCTTATAGAGGGACATCAAATATTATAGTTCAGGTGTCCATATCGGAAGGGGTCTCAGAAGCTGTTACCCCAGGTAGGGACTTGAAAAGCGCAACCCTAGAAAGGGTCTCTAAAACCATAGTTCTTGAGGGGAACTCGAGAAGCAAAACCCCAGAAGGGATCTTTGAAGTAATATCCCCAAGTGGGGTCTCGAGAGACGCAGCCCCAAAGAAGGGTCTAGAAGTCGCTTCCCCAGGAAAGAACTTAAGAAGCATAGCATTAGTGGAGGATCTGAACGTTATTGCTTCAGCAAAAGTCCCGGAAGTCATAGTCCCGGGAGAACTTTCGATAATTATCGACTCAGAGAGGGAGGCCGATGGCCCGATCCCAGTCAGGGAGGCCAACGGCCCGGTCCCAGTAAAAGAATCCGTGGTGCTGGCCCCAGCGGGGTTCTCGGAGGCCACTGCCCCAGCGGGGTTCTCGGATGCCACTGCCCCAGCGGGGTTCTCGGAGGCCACTGCCCCAGCGGGGTTCCCGGAGGCCACTGTCCCAGCGGGGTTCCCGGAGGCCACTGCCCCAGCGGGGTTCCCGGAGGCCACTGCCCCAGCGGGGTTCCCGGAGGCCACTGCCCCAGCGGGGTTCCCGGAAGTCACTGCCCCGGGTGGGGTTCAGAAAGTCACTGCCCCGGGTGGGGTTCAGAAAGTCACTGCCCCGGGTGGGGTTCAGAAAGTCACTGCCCCGGGTGGGGTTCAGAAAGTCACTGCCCCGGGTGGGGTTCAGAAAGTCTCAGCCCCGGGTGGGGTTCAGAGAGTCTCAGCCTCGAGTAAGGTCAATAGTGAGCAGGTCCTAGCAAAGCACTCCAGTCAGTCAGATGAGAAGGAAACAGATCCTGACTCTGATATCTCAACATCCATAACCTTTGATGGGGACTTCGCCCAATTTCTGGCGCTTTTCAAACACTATTACACTATTATGTTGTCTAGACCATTTCTGGGCATCACTTCAGAAAACCTTGGGCTCTATCTGATTTATTCTTTTAGAGGAGAGCCTTCTGAGTGGGCAACCAGCCTAATGAAAGCTGAAGATCCCATTCTTCAGGATCCCCTAGCATTCTGTGATGCAATTGTTAAAAGATACGGTTCCAAAGAAATTGGTTCAGGTTCCTCTAAGTCACCCGTCTTGTCTGCTGAGAGTCCACCAAATACTGTAAACTCTGCACAAGAGTCCCAGCCCCATGGTTTGACTGCAGGATGTGCTTTTTTGACTTCTTCTTCTTCTAATAATAGTACTTTACCAGAAAGTTCAGCTCCCAAGGGTAAGAGACCTGTCTCTGATTTGAACGCAGCCTTGCTGGGTGGTACCATCAGTTCAGACAATGTTTGGGGAATTACCTTGGTCAGACCTAAAGAGCTTTGTAAAAAGAAGAAGAAGAAAAAGAAATAATTTTTGACTCTTGCCTTGATTAAAAAAAAAAAAAAAAAAAAATTTTTTTTCCTTGTCTTGTGTCCAGTGGCCACCATCAAGGGGAGGGCACTGTTACAAGTTGTTGCTACAACTTGTTTTTTGTTTTCTTGTCTGTTAGACCAGTGTGTCAGGTTTTTTTTTTTTTTTTGTATCCCTTGTTCTGGATAGTCTGAATTTTGGGGTCTTTTGACCCCTCCTCAAGGGGGGGGTAATGTTATGAGCCACGGCTGTGGCTCATTCCTGTTTTGCAGTTTTGTTCTGTATTTCATGTTATACTTCTGTTTATGTTCCCCGTGGGTGTCATGGGGTGCTCGGAGCTCACCCTTAAGGAGGGGATACTGTTATGAACCACAGGTAGTGGTTCATTCCTATTTTATGTTTATAAAGTTGTCTTGCATGCCAGGATTTCCTGTTGCTCTGTTTTAGAATACTCTTGTCTGCTGCCGCTGGTGAGTCTGTGTAATTGCAGCTTGTTCCCTTGTGTTCAGCCTCACCTGGCTGCTAATTGCATCTGGTCAGTTTGGAATCATGCAACAAGGCAGCTGCATGGGATTATTAATTAGGCCTCTCTGTTATATGCTGGCTGTTTGCAATTCACAGATGCTGGTGATATTCCTGGGTTTTCAGTCTGCTTGAGTTCTGAGCTTGGTTCCTGCTAGTTCCTGAGCTTCCTGTGTCAATTCCTGTGTCAGTCCCTGTGTCGATTCCTATGTCTGATCCCGTGTCCTGCCGTGAGGCGTTCCTGTCCTGAGGTCCAGTACCTTTGCCTGTGCAAGTTTCTGGCTTCTTGGTGTCCACCGGTCTGTCGTTTGGGATTCTGCCTGTCCTCCAGTTCTGAGAGTCTGTGTCAGCAGCATTGGGAGTTCCTGTCCGTTTGCCAGTATTCGTACCGGTTCCGTGAGTAGCGGCACGGCCGCGTTCGTTGGCTTAGGCCGCTGTATTCCCTTATTATTTCTGTCACTGGTGTTTTGCAGAGGGTTCTGCTTATGCTGTCACCGCCGGTACACAAAAGTATTGTGTCGGCGTGTGGTCAGCATTTCCTTTGTTGTTCTTTTCCTTTGGCGGCAAGCCGCACATACTTTGGTTTTAGGTTTGTTAGTAGCCCCTGGCCTTGTTGTTTAGTCAGAGGGCCCCTTGTTATCACCCTGTCTCGGTTCACTCTTTGTCTCTCATTAAGACCTGAGGGGGCATCGAAGTTGGGCAGACGTAATCCGCCCTTCAAACGCGGCTGCCATGGGCTCAAGCAACCATAGTCTCGCAAGAGTGTACTGACAGCACGGGTGAGACAACGGAGATAGGGCGCCAGGGGCTATTCCCTTTCCATTCCCCTTTCCCAGCATTCCGTCCTGGTGCTCTGGACTCGCTTCATAACATCTCCCTTGTTCTGAGCACCAGGAACCTAACAATATCTCTGTAACTATAATTTGTATATATAAATAAAATAAACTTATGATTTATAAAACAACGTTTTGTTCTTTGTTTCTATTGATGTAACTGGAAGAAATTTCAATCATGCGATATAAAGTTTAATAAACAGCGTTGTTTATTAGAAAAACATCATAGATATGACACGTTGTACATAAAACGCATCAAACAGAATGTTGATTACAAGTTACACAAACAATACAGCATTGTACGCAATACGCTTCACACACAACGTTGTGTGTGAAACGTTTTATGTACAACGTGCCATAGTTATGCCGCGTTGTACATAAAACGCTTCACACACAACGTTGGTTACAAGTTACACAATTCTGTATATATCTGTCTGCATAATGACTCAGACAATGACTTCTTGGGAGCCGTCTTACAAAATTTGAAACAAAACAATCATTACGTTTTGTGTCATCACTAAAACGGGCCAGTACATCCACATATTTGTAATTTTTATACATGTAAAATATAAAGTATATGCAATATTGTCCGCAAACGGTGCTGTTAAAATTTTGCAACTGCTTATTTTGGTGATAAATACTTTTTGAATTCAAGTTTAAAAAATGTATTATTGCTTTTGGGAATAGGGGGCTGTCGGGCTAACCCGTAAGAATCAAAAAAGTAACATTCGCGCTGTTTGTTAAAATAAACGGCCAACCAGTGCTCACCCGGCTGCCCGCTGCTATGCGTATTGATTACAAACGCACAGGGGTATTGCGACAGTTTACCGGTCAGTAACATATCGCACGGATACATTCCTTTAAAAATATGCCGTGTGCTTTGCGCCGCGTACAGAATACAGTTTATCTGTAATGTGTTCATTTTTTCAGCAGCGTAGTGTTAGTTTATTTCATTTATAGATAATCGTACAGCACATCGCGCCTTTGATTAATCTCGATGATGTTATCAAATAGAGCGTATATTATCTAATTGACTATCCGGTCCAACGCTTCTGCAAAGCGGAATTCAGCACATAGATTGCCTGTTCTTATCAGGGAAAGGTGTTCTCCACACTCCTGTTCAGGTGAAAGATCAAAAGCAAATAGCGTGTAGCCTCTGAGGTACTCTTCGCGGTCAATCAGTATACCATTGTCAGATTTCTGTTTATTTGTGATCTGTATGAGTGACATATACTCTCTTACAGCATTACCGTGTTCAAAGTCTGGTTGAAATTGTTTTGCAGGGCTCGGTGTTCCATCCAGATAAAGGGATGCAAAACTTACATTTTTATGTTCAAAGCAAAGGGGATTCCGGTTATGGACTCCTGAAAATGATTTGTTATCCACAAAGCAGGCTATAACGGTTTTCGGCACTTGACCTAAAAATAGATTTTCTAGATTAAATACTCTACTACCTGCTGGTACGCTGTAGATTTTCATCCCAACGCGGTCAATCACGTATTTCACGTTACCGTTTAGCAGGGCCTGCACGTGCCCAATCCGCACGGCTGGTGAGACCTGCACTCTTTTCACGAACAGGGACGCTGCTGTGATCTGTATTTTAAAGGTATCCGCTTCAGACGACATTAAGCAGAATGCGTCTTTGTTTCTGGTTAGTTTAATCTTCAGATCAACGGCGTTTAAAATTAGTTTATGTTGATGGAAAAGGTTGCAGTGAAGCGGTCCTAGCAATTCAACCGTGCGACTCTGCTCTGTCGCTCCTGTTCATTTTTTGAACCCCGTATTCGGGCCATCCAGCGCCGTGTTGTTAAATTCTCCAGCCGAATCTTTGTAAAATAATCCTGTTGTGTGCTTTGTTGACAAAGCATCCGAGCTGTAATTCAATATAGTCTCAATGTACGCGCGGTATGCGTAAAGATTGTTGGATTAAGATATGAGCCTGTCGCCCAAAGTTACATCCACTTGGTTGAATAAAGTCGCTATGGGGTAATTAATAAGTGCGACCCGCGCACCTTGCGGTATCGGTGTGTTATCGGTTCGTACGATCTTGCACATCACGTACAACAGCGTGTTGTTCAGATCGTAGTAGTGTTCACCGCTGGCCGCTATATAAAATTCAAGCGGAGCTGTGTCTGATAACGCAGCTAAAGGTTGAACTTCGACGTATAGACTTTTCTCTATGCTAGTTTGTGTCGGGGGCACGTCAAAAAGATCCAGCTCTGTTTTTGCACATTCAACGGACTCGTGGTGTATGAAAGACATGTTTAAAAAATATCACCAATGGAGCGCTTCGGCTTTCTCTTCTTCTTTGAGTTGCGTTGTCTCTGGTTTTTATTTAAAAAGGGTATGTCCCAAGGCCGGAGTGCTATCATACGCTTCCGTTTTCTTTTAGACACGCCTATTCTTGTACATATTAGTCCAGAACCGTCTTGTTTTGCTTGGTTCGCATTGTGTATCTTATTCATCACGGCCATTGTGGCTTGTCCGATAACATCTTTCGCTATATTACGTGCCGCGGTCTTCATATGCGGTTTAGCTAACTCTAAACCTCTCCGGAAAAGAGGAACAGCTTTTCTGAAAAGACTTTGAAAAATACCGCCTAAACCGCATCCGTACATGTACGCGCTACAGTGAAAACCTGGTAATCCATTACCGGCATGAGATTTATAATATTGCGCGTAGAGACCCGGAACGACATAATTTTTAACAGCGACCATTCTGCTTAGTTAATAAAATTCAGTTTTGCGGCGTCTGAAGTGTAGCTTCACGATCGCTTTCCCAAACTTAAATGCCATGTTCTCGTTCTGGTCGTTCTTTACCTCTATGGCTATCATGTCAAAATGTGTTTTGCACAATGGTATGTAATCGGGCTTCTCATATCGTATTGTGATCACCTCATTGTTATAACCCTTCATTTCAACAGTGCGAAGTAGCGGTACATAACTATCCCCGACCCGCTGGTGTTTGATAATGTCTGTGTACACGTACATCGTATATTGGCCACCTTTGATGTTGGCGCATGGTTTAGAAATCTTAGTTTTAGGTTGTAAACCAAGTATCCATGTCATCTTAGAACCGGCGTGGATTTGATACAACCGCTTACTGTCGCATGTTACAACGCGTGCAAGCGGATCGTACGTTAGTCTTAATCCAACGTCCAGTTTCAGTTGTACAATTTCAGCGTTGATTACGTTCAGTAGCGCTTCGATTGTTTCATAAAAACCCGGTTTAATACACAAACTTGCGACTCTCGCCACCGGCTGACCCGCCGTTCCATCCCATGATAATTGCAGTCTACAATCTTGTAAAGCCAATGTATTCCACGTGTGCGGATATTGTATCTCAGTAAGAGTGACTTCCCATTCGCCATTTAAGTCTATCGGTTTAGCCAACTTTGTCGTATAGTTAGAAATCTTATTTTGCGGGAAAGTAACCGCTGAGGCGTTGCTGGGTAAGGTTATGTAGAACGACTTGTCATCCATCGCTTATCTTGTTTAGATAGTGATGAGCTTTATATGTCTTTTATCACCGATGCCGCGACCCAACTGTTAAATTTTGTGGGGTACCCGCGCCACTTGTCTAACGCGTATTTTCGGCCTCTGACCGTCTTATTTTTTTAAATCTTTTCCACTTTGTAAACCCTGTCATAGTTTTTTGGTATGCTTTGAATCTCTTCGGGGTAAAAACTACCTGTTATAACTTCACCGTAAAGATCTGTCAACTTATAAAGCGGCTTAAGCCCTTTAGTGTTCACACTTTGTACAACAAATATCTTCTCAGAAAAACTCTGTTCATAGCCTTTCTGAAATATGCCCTTATATTTAGAAATACGGACGTGGTCACCGATTCCTAAACAAACGGGGGCTTTCTTACTTCTAAAGTAATCACCGTAGGTCGTTTTGAAGACACTCAATGCGTTAGAGTCATTCACATCGTTTGGAGCGCACTTAATCGTTCTATGGTATGTGTTATTATAGCTGCGTATGAAGTCTTTTAAAAAGTCTATATATCTGTAGGTATTCTTTGCCGTGAAATAGCGCCACATTCGTGTTTTTAAAGTCCTATTGAAGCGCTCTATAACAGCCGCTTTCACATCGTTATTGGTCGTGAAATGATTTATAACGTATTTTTTTAACACCTTTTTTAGGTTTCTGTTTAGAAGCTCTTTACCGTTATCGGTTTGTAGCTTCATCGGCACAGCACCCCGCTGGAATATTTTTTCAAAAGCATTAGCGACTGTTGCGGTGTTCTTAGCGGTCAGACTTTCAGCCCAGGCCCTCTTACTGAATATATCGATGACTGTTAATATGTATTTAATACCATAGTTGCATTTTGCCAGATCTATCAGCGAAACCAAATCGCATTGACACTGTTGATTTAGACCCGATACACAAATCAGGTTCCTTTTATAGTTTTTCCTTGCCGGTTTGTGCAACGTGTATGCTTCTTGTTCTTGTAACCACTTTCTTACGTCGGATCTTTTAAATTTATTTTTAACCGACCCATAATATTTATCAATGCCGCTAAAACTACCTGGTTTTAACACTGTGTAATATGCATCTTTCATCCACTTGATTTGACGCGCCGCGTTGCGTGACATTCTGCGACTGGTGTTACGTGACATTCTTTTCAAAGCCATTATCTTTTAATACAGTTTAATATCGAACTCTATAAATTTTATATTAAATTTTATATAAAGCGATATCAAACACTATAATTTAATATTAAAGGGGGCGTGCCCCAGGAGAAAGGGGGTGTGGTACCTGTCAGTTTAACAGAAAGCTGCTCTTTATCTACTCCCATGGTGCCACAGGAGGCACAAATGGAGGTTGGATGTGCAGAACCCCTTTTACGAAGGTCTGAACTTCCGGAAGGGAGGACAATTGTTTCTGAAAGAAAACGGACAAGGCCGAAATCTGGACCTTGATTGAACCCAACTTTAGGCCCGCATCCACACCCGCCTGAAGAAAATGGAGAAAACGTCCTAACTGAAACTCTTCCGTTGGAGCCTTCTTGGTTTCACACCAAGACAGATATTTTGTCCAAATATGGTGGTAATGTTTAGACGTTACCCCTTTCCTGGCCTGAATCAGAGTGGGAATGACTTCTTTGGGAATACCCTTTTGGGCTAGGATCCGGTGCTCAATAGCCATGCCGTCAAACGTAGCCGCGGTAAGTCTTGATATACGCACGGCCCCTGCTGCAGCAGGTCCTCGCGAAGAGGAAGAGGCCGAGGATCTTCTATGAGCAACACCTGAAGATCTGGATACCAAGCCCTAATTGGCCAGTCTGGGACAACAAGGCTTGCTCGAACCCTTGTTCTTCTTCTTATTTCCTTGAGAACTTTCTGTATGAGTGGAAGTGGAGGGAAGACATATACCGACCGAAACTCCCACTGGGTCACTAGTGCATCCACTGCTATTGCTTGAGGGTCTCTCGACCTGGAACAATATCTCTGAAGCTTCTTGTTGAGACAAGATGCCATCATGTCTACTTGAGGAACTCCCCAAAGACCTTTCACCTCTGCAAAGAATTCTTGGTGGAGGCCCCATTCTCCTGGATGGAGATCGTGTCTGCTGAGGAAGTCTGCTTCCCAGTTGTCCACTCCCGGAATGAAAACTGCCGACAGAGCTCTTGCATGTATTTCTGCCCAGAGAAGGATCTTTGCTCTGCTTTTCATTCCGCCCTGATGGTTTATGTACGTGACTGCTGTTACATTGTCCGACTGGATCTGTACGGGTTGATCTTGAAGAAGATGCACCGCTTGTAGAAGGCCATTGTAAATGGCTCTCAATTCCAGAACGTTTATGTGAAGACAAGTTTCTTGACTTGACCATCTTCCTTGGAAGCTTTACCCCTGTGTTACTGCTCCCCAGTCTCGGAGACTTGCATCCGTGGTTACTAGGACCCAGTCTTGAATCCCGAACCTGCATCCCTCTAGTAGGTGAGAACTGTGTAGCCACCACAGGAGTGAAATTCTGGCTTTGGATGACAGGGTTATCCTCTGGTGCATGTGAAGGTGAGATCCGGACCACTTGTCCAACAGGTCCCACTGGAATACTCTGGCATGGAATCGGACAAACTGTATGGCCTCGTAGGCCGCTACCATCTTTCCCAACAACCGAATGCATATGAATCGACACTCTTTTTGGTTTCAGAATTTGTTTGACCATTCTCTGGATTTCCAGAGCCTTTTCTACTGGAAAAAATACACTCTGTACTTCTGTGTCCAGTATCATCCCCAGAAAAGACAATCTTGTCATCGGTTCCAACTGTGATTTTGGAAAATTTATGATCCAACCATGTTGTATGTACTGTCAGGGAGAGTGCAATGTTCTGCACCAACCTTTCCCTGGACCTCGCTTTTATCAGGAGATCGTCCAGGTAAGGCATTATATTGACTCCTTTCTGTCGAAGGAGGACCATCATCTCCGCCATCACCTTGGTGAACACCCTTGGTGCCGTGGAGAGTCCAAACGGCAACATCTGAAATTGGTAATGACAAACCTGTATCGCGAATCTCAGATAAGCTTGATGCGGAAGATAAATGGGAACATGTAAGTAGGCATCTTTTATGTCCACTGACACCATGAAGTCCCCTTTCTCCAGACTGGAAATCACTGCCCTCAGAGATTCCATCTTGAACTTGAACCTTTGCAGGTAGAGATTCAGAGTTTTCAGGTTTAGAATCGGTCTGACCAAGCTGTCCGGCTTCGGAACTACGAATAGGCTTGAATAAAACCCTTCTCCTTGTTGTAACAAGGGAACCAGGACAATAACTTGATCCTGACACAATTTATGTATTGCTGCAGCTATCACATCCCTGTCTGGGATAGAAGCTGGGTTGGCCGATTTGAAAAATCGGCGTGGGCGAATGTCTTAAAACTCCAGTATGTACCTGTGAGATACTATTTGTAAGACCCACTAGTCCAGGCCAGATTGAACCCAGAACTGACTGAAGAGTTTCAGACGTGCCCCCACCTGAGCGGACTCCCGCAAGGGAGCCCCAGCGTCATGCTGAAGATTTGGCAGAAACAGAAGTTGATTTCTGCTCCTGTGATCCTGTAGACGCTGCAGACTTTTTTCCTTTTCCCCTTCCTTTACCCTCAAAGAAAGGGGAACCTTTACCCTTTTTGTATTTATTGGCCCGAAAGGACTGCATCTGAGGGTGATGTGTCTTTTTCGCCGGCGCAGGAGCATTTGGCAAGAATGTCGACTTACCTGCGGTAGCCGCAGAGACAAAAGCATCCAGCCCATCTCCAAACAAGGCCTCACCTTTGTACGGGAGAGCCTCCATATTCCTTTTGGAATCTGCGTCAGCATTCCATTGGCGAACCCACAACGCCCTCCGTGCTGAGATTGCCATGGTAGCGGCTCTTGATTCCAAGAGACCAATATCTTTCATGGCTTCTAGCATGTATGCAGCAGCGTCTTTGATATGACCTAACGTTAGGAGTATCTCGTCTCTATCTATTGTGTCAATGTCTGATGACAAGTTTTCTGACCACTTTTCAATAGCACTACTCCCCCACACACATGCAATGGTAGGCCTGAGTAGTGTCCCATTGGCCACATAAATAGATTTCAACGTATTCTCCAACTTGCGGTCTGCCGGCTCCTTCAGTGAAGTCGTCCCAGGCGCAGGGAGAATCACCTTTTGTTAACTGTGACAGGGCACTGTCTAAAATGGGGGGTGACTCCCACCTTTTCCTGTCCTCTACAGGGAAAGGGTAAGCAACCTGAATTCTTTTGGGAATCTGAAATTTCTTTTCAGGGTTTACCCAGCCTCCCTCAAAAAGAGTGTTCGCTCATGAGATGGAGGAAAAGTTACGTTAATATTATTTTCTTTATAAAAGTAAGCCTTCTCCTGCGGTAAAGGAGGGGCTCCGTAACTTCTAATACCTCCTTTATAGCAACAATCATGTATTGCATGTTTTTTGCTAACTTTGGATCTAGTCCCCTGGAATCACTAGTGTCGATACAGCAATCAGAGTCCGTGTCGGTATCAGTCTGTACAACCTGTGTAAATGACCTTTTATGTGACCCAGAGGGGTCCCCTGTGGATGAAAAGGCAGAACTATTAAAAATCACATCTTCGACAGATTTTCTCCAGTTTTCTGCATGAGACTCAGACTTATCCAACCTCTTACTGATATGATTCACACTATCACGTAATTCTTTCACCCATTCAGGCTCGTGGTGTGCCGGCAGCGCCACCACATTACAACTCTGTGTCCCTAAAATGGCTCCCTCAGGGGAAGAGCTCCCTGCCTCAGACATGTCACACACGTGCACAATCACACCACAGATACTCCAAGGCTTAATGGGGACAGACCCACAGTAAAGTCTGTCAGAAGGACACAGAAAGGAATTGCCAGTTCACAACTCAGAGCCAAAAGAAAAAATCCCTGTGTCACGTACTTTTTACACAGAGATCTTCAAGCGCTTTATATTACGAATATTAATATGTTTTAGCACCAATCTATTTCATTCCCCCCCCCCTTTTTTTGCACCCTGATGTTTAATTCAGAGGTGAAGAGGAGGATCAGCGTTTCTTGCCCAGCAGCTGCTGGGAGAAAATGGCGCTGAGCAGTGTGCTGGCTGCCTGAGGAAGAAGCCCCGCCCCCTGTAATGGTGCGTTTTTCCTCAGCTTTAGAATAGATATTTCTACTGGCGGGGGTGTAGGACAGTGTAAATACAAAGTATGCTACATTTTGCCAGTGGTAGTAGGTTTCATGCTGCCCAGGACACACACACCCCCCACACGCCCTGCTGTGCACTGTGTTATGGATAGCATGTTCGCACAGCGTTCCCGCTCGCTGTGCGGTACCTTGAGCCGTCACGATGACCGGAGATCCCTCTCTGCAGATCTCCAGTAATAATACTCACGTGTCTTCTGACTTCTGGCTCTGTGAGGGGGGTGACGGCGTGCTGTCGGAGTAAGCGCGTAGCCGCAGCTAGCGTTCAGTTCCCTTCAGTAGCTAATGGTGTCCTGTCAGCAAGAAGCAGAGCCATGAAACTCTTTAGGAAGTTGGTTCCTACTTCTTCCCCCTAAGTCCCACAAAGCAGGCAGTCTCCCTGAAAATAAAAAAACTAACATAAAGTCTTTCAGTGAAACTCAGTAGAGCTCCACTGGAGTGCGACCAGTCTGCCTGGGCACATTTTCTAAACTGAGGTCTGGAGGAGGGGCATAGAGGGAGGTGCCAGTTCACACTCTAGAAAAGTCTTAAAGTGCCCATGGCTCCTGCGGAACCGTCTAAACCCCCCATGGTACTTAAGTGGACCCCAGCATCCTCTAGGACGTATGAGAAATAGGATTTTAATTACCTACCGATAAATCCTTTTCTCGTAGTCCGTAGAGGATACTGGTCGCCCGCCCAGTGCTTCGTTCTTCCTGCAATGTTACTTGGTTAAGTAATGTTGTTGGTTCAGCTATTGCTGTTCCTGTTCAAGTTTGGTTAGTATGGCTTTCCTCTTGTTTGTGTGTGCTGGATCGAATTTCACCACTGTTCTGTTACATCCTTCCTCAGGATATGTCCGTCTCCTCGGGCACAGTTTATAGACTGAGTCTGGTAGGAGGGGCATAGAGGGAGGAGCCAGCGCACACTATTGATTTCTCAAAGTGACCAAGGCTCCTAGTGGACCCATCTATACCCCATGGTACTAATGTGAACCCCAGGATTTACCGGTAGATAATTAAAATCGGTTTTTAGTTCTACTATAGTGTGAAATGGAAATAGTAATGATTTTTCAGTTATCTAATAGGAGTTGTGAATGAAAAATTTACGAGTTCTCCTGTAAGTTTGTTCTTTTTCTATTTGTACTGAAAATATACATAAATAATACACATTCACCTTATAATAGTTTACTGGAATTTCTAGAAGAAAATATGTAAATTATGGTTTGAAAACCAGAAAATTTCCAACAGCCAACATCTTTTACAATGTTTTTTTTTGTTTATTGCATAGATAGGTCTTATTAGCAAATACTGTACACATATTTCACAATTGTAATGTGTTAACTTCTTAGACATTTTAGCTTGCTTTTCCTCTTCAAATTAGTTCTAAACACTAAAATGGAACACATCCCCTCAGTGAACACATTTAGCTTATACCATACAGTAATATGCTGTATATTTCAGTTAAAATGTTATTAAGCGTTAGGAACAACAGCTTACAATATAATAATCGCATGCCTAAACAATAATTACAATAGCATTGCATTGTGCACATTTTGAATCTGGAGATCATTAACTAATGCTGGGCATGCACTGAGGGATAACGTGTCATGTGACATTTTATCTGACAAGCTGAAACCATCAGATATCGTGGCCGTACACTGTGAGATATCTCACAGTGTACGGCCATACAATATCTTTGTTCCTCCCCTGTGGAACAGTGTAATGTCAGGTGGTTGGGGGTCAGTGCATACACTGCCATATGCGGCTGACCAATTATTGGATCTTTCAGACATGTTGGACAATTTCAGCACTTGCAACAGACTGGTAATTACTGATCGGTTGTGGAAATATAGGCTCGATCAGTTGATTACAGACTGATAGGGACGGTAATTGAATTGTACGCCCAGCATAAGTATGTGCGCAAGTGCCCGCTAGTTTTCCGAGCGGGGTACATAGGCTTGCAGAGTAATACCCCTTTGATACCGCACAAATAACCTGGTATCAGCCCGGTATATTGGCGAGTCGACGCGGGTCGCTGTACGGTATGAAAGGGGTTACTGCCAAATTTCCGGGTCACCTCACCTGGTAATTCAACCCAGGAATAAAGAATGGTTTATTACCGGGTCAGGTTTAGTTTGAACGGGTTGCCAGATGGATGCGACCCGTTCACAACATAGACAAAGGCATCATGGAGATGATCTAATCTCCCAGTGCTGCCTCGCACCCGCCCCCGATGCCAGCATCGCCCCCCGTCCGCAATGGCAACCCAACCCGGCATATTGCCAGGTCGTGAAGCCAGCGTGTAAGGGTCCTGGGAAGGACCCGTTTACAATCCCCGGGTGGGACCTGGCATTGCGATATGAAAGGGGTAAAAGAGTTGCAGTTTGCACAGACAGAGGAGAGGATATGGATAAAGTTAAGGCAATGCTACTAAAGTACAGAGTAGGCATTCTCTTCAGTGAGCAGATATTCCACTCTGTGATAGAACTTGAATTTGCCGTTTGTGTAAAGATGGATGGGTCTAGTCCTCCTATATACTTTTAATATGACAGAACAATTACTGTGCACAGTGCACTGCATAGTACAGTATAAAAAAAAATCATAAAAAATAGCAAATGTATTCCTCTCAAGCAGACCCAATGCTCCTTTGATTTTGATTTTATTTTAAGGGCTCCAGTCCATTAAAGTTGTAATTGAAGTGGCACTAATCTTATTAATTACACTCAGGTCCCATAACCAAACTGGGGCCAGAAAGAGTTTTCAGTATGCGGCTGGTAGCCTGAGGTGAGGAGGGCCTACTGGTTTTACTGCCAACCCTCTGGGATTAGTTTTCCCTGTGAGAGGGTTCTCACAATTGTGATCACTCTGTTATTTTGGAAACCAGCCAAGGTTGTCTAACACTGTTGTTGTCGATTTGGGGAGGGATTTGAGTGTTTTGTATAAAAATAAAAAAAATTATATATATAAAATTTTTGTTGCAAAAACACTCCGTCATGGAACAAGTCTCCTTAAAAGAATATTGTAAACCCCAGTCTCTGCCAAGCTTCATCAGAGAACTACAATTGCAAGGCCCATTCGAGCATTTTAATTAAAACTTTACAAACACACAAAAGTGACCCAGGTCACTGTTATTACAGTTAATACACTCTGTCTGGAATGTATATGTAATGGGTGTTTGACTGTGATGTCCATAAATAAAGGATAATAATAATAATAATAATAATAATAATAATAATAATGTGACATTTACACTAGTGTACACTTCTACTTCTACAGATTCTCTGCACATTGAGGTGCATTTTTAGTTTGCAGATGAGGAGACGTGCATCTTCATGTGAGCTCGTATGATCATCAAGATCGTTGCAAAACTAAGGTACTGTACTTGTGTTTCATGTACATTGCACTTTAGGTGTGCTCTGTAAATGTTTTTGTGTGTTTACTTTTTCCCATGCTATAACTATATATATACTTGTGTGAGGGTGTCCCTCCCACAGGGTAGGGATGAGGATCGATTCGTAGGGAAGGGAGGTCGGGACAGAGCTGCCGGAGGGCATTAAACAGCAGAGAGGACCAGAATGGGGGGCTGGGTGGAGACTGAGGTATATATCTGAATAGTTTTCAGTAAAGTAAATGTTATTTATTACAATATATTTACAATAATTTTCCATGTTCACAGCATATTGTATGGTCACTTTGAGATCTTTTTTGTGACAGAGGGGGAGATGTATCAAGACTTGGAGAGAGACAAAGTGGAGAGAGATAAAGTACCAACCAATCAGCTTAACTGCCAATTTACAGGCTGTGCTTGAAAAACGACAGTTACCAGCAGATTGGTTGGTATTTTATCTCTCTCCAAGCTTTGATACATCTTCCCAAGAACAGTAAATATGACACAAGGGCCCTCATTTCGAGTTGATCGCTCGCTAGCTGCTTTTAGTAGCATTGCACACGCTAGGCCGCCGCCCTCTGGGAGTGTATCTTAGCTTAGCAGAAGTGCGAACGAAAGATTAGCAGAACTGCTCGAAAATCTTTTCTCTGACGTCCTAGTGGATTGCTGGGTACTCCGTAAGGACCATGGGAATAGACGGGCTCCGCAGGAGACTGGGCACTCTAAAGAAAAGATTAGGTACTACATCCGGTGTGCACTGGCTCCTCCCTCTATGCCCCTCCTCCAGACCTCAGTTAGAATCTGTGCCCGGCCCGAGCTGGTTGCACACTAGGGGCTCTCCTGAGCTTCTAGTAAAGAAAGTATTTGTTAGGTTTTTTATTTTCAGTGAGATCTGCTGGCAACAGACTCACTGCTACGAGGGACTAAGGGGAGAGAAGCGAACCTACCTGCTTGCAGCTAGCTTGGGCTTCTAAGGCTACTGAACACCATTAGCTCCAGAGGGATCGAACACAGGCCCAGCCTCGGTCGTCCGGTCCCGGAGCCGCGCCGCCGTCCCCCTTGCAGAGCCAGAAGCAAGAAGAACATCCTGGAAATCGGCGGCTGAAGACTCCGGTCTTCATTAAGGTAGCCATTGCTCCCTATGCACACCACATACTCTGGTCACTGATGGGTGCAGGGCGCTGGGGGGGCGCCCTGGGCTGCAATTAGAATACCTTACATTGGCAAACAGCACATAATATAGTCTAAAAAACTATATATGTGCAAAAATCCCCCGCCATAATATAAATATAAGAGCGGGAGAAGTCCGCCGAGAAGGGGGCGGGGCTATCTCCCTCAGCACACTGGCGCCATTTCCTCTTCACAGCTCCGCTGGAAGACAGCTCCCCAGGCTCTCCCCTGCAGTTTCCAGGCTCAAAGGGTAAAAAAGAGAGGGGGGGGGGGCACAAAATTTAGGCAAAAACTGTATATGTAAAGCAGCTATAGGGACAAATCACTTTGTGTTAGTGTAAATCCCTGATTATATAGCGCTGTGGTGTGTGCTGGCATACTCTCTCTCTGTCTCCCCAAAGGACTTTGTGGGGTCCTGTCCTCAGTCAGAGCATTCCCTGTGTGTGTGCGGTGTGTCGGTTCGGCTGTGTCGACATGTTTGATGAGGAGGCTTATGTGGAGGCGGAGCAGGTGCCGCTAAGTGTGATGTCACCCCCTGCGGGGCCGACACCAGAGTGGATGGATATGTGGAAGGTTTTACACGACAGTGTCAACTCCTTGCATAAAAGGTTCGATGACATAACAGCTGTGGGACAGCCGGCTTCTCAGCCAGTGCCTGCCCAGGCGTCTCAAAGGCCATCAGGGGCTCAAAAACGCCCGCTACCTCAGATGGCAGACACAGATGTCGACACGGAGTCTGACTCCAGTGACGACGAGGACGAGACTAATGTACATTCCACTAGGTGTTAGGCGCCGGGGTCCGCTTGTCTGCGCGGCCCGGCGCCTAGCAACTAGAGACGCCGTGCGCGTACAGCCGCCGGCTCCCTAGCAACGCTAGACGCCGGGCGCGCTGAGCCGCACGGACACTAGCAACGGGGACGCCACTGGCGGACCGCGTTCCCCGTTGCTAGGCTTTAGGAAATTAAGATATTCACCTGCTCTCTGGCAGTGCAGCAAGGCAGCTGCACGGCATTTATTCTAATCAGCCTTTAGCAGCTGATTGGAGGACTCCTTGTTAAATACACTCCCAAGGCTTCTCACAGACGCCGGTAATAGCTTCCTGCATGCTGCCTTTGTTTGCTGAGAGTCTGTTTCCTGTCCTGCTGTATCTGGTCATTCCAGTCCTCAGAAGTCCGGTATTCGGGAGTTGTCATCTCATCCCAAGAGGTCGTTTGGTTCCCTGGAGTCCTGACTGATCACCGTTTTATATCCAGTGGTGTTCGTGAGTTGCAGCTCTGCCGTGTGTTGCGGCTCAGCCGCTTTACCTTTTATATTTTGTCTTTGGAGCATTTGCGGAGGGTTCCGCTTCCACAAGTCCTCTCTGGTACTCGGCGGTGCCGGGTAGGAGAATTGGACAAGTGGATATTTTGGTTGTCCTTTTCCCTGGCGGTTTCTCCGCACATATTATAGTTTTGAGTTTGCTTAGCCCCTGGCCTGGTTGTTTAGTTAGAGGGCCTCTTGTTATCACCCTGTCTCGGGTTTCCCTTTGTCTCTCATTAAGACCGGGGGGCATCGAAGTTGGGCAGACATAATCCGCCCTTCAAACGCGGCTGCCAAGGGCTCGAGAAACCATAGTCTCGCAGGGGATTTCTGACAACACGGGTGAGACAACAGAGTTAGGGCGCCAGGGGCTATTTTCCTGTCCTGCTCCCTTCCCCAGCATTCCGTTCCAGTGCTCCGGTCCTTGCCATAAGATCTCCTCTGACCAGAGTGCTGGAATCATAACATTATTACCGGCCATACCAAAACTTAAAATTAAGCGGGGTTTAATTTTTTCTCATTCAGTTTTGTGAGAGTTTATCGGCCTCATGAATCCAACAGGTTTAGGGCCAAATCCTGGTCAGCTCTTAGTCAGCCAGATTCAAGAACTTACTCAGATGGTTCAGGATCTTTCTCTTCGGGTGAAGTCGCAGGAAGATCTTTTGCGAGCTTCCCCAAGGGTAGTCCCTGAACCAAAGATGCATTTGCCTGACTGTTTTTCTGGTGATAGAAAAGAGTTTTTTAATTTTAAAGAATCCTGTAAGCTTTATTTTCGTTTAAGACCGACTTCCTCGGGTACTGAATCTCAGCGGGTCAGGATTATTATTTCTTTGCTCCTGGGGGATCCTCAGACCTGGGCATTTGGTTTAAGAGCAGAGGATCCGGCATTGTTGTCAGTTGACGCTTTTTTTGAGTCTTTAGGGCTCTTGTATGATGACCCTGATAGAGAGGCGTCCGCTGAAAGTCAGTTGCGCGCTCTCAGACAGGGTAGAAATCCTGCGGAGGTTTATTGTACGGAGTTTCGCCGTTGGTCGAACGACTGTGGCTGGAATGACCCAGCCCTGCGCAGTCAGTTTCGCCTCGGCTTATCAGAGTCTATAAAAGACAGTCTCCTTCAGTACCCCGCTCCTGAGACTCTCGATAAACTCATGGAGCTTTCTATTAAGATTGATCGTCGTCTCAGAGAGCGGAGGGCTGAAAAAGGAGCACCTGTAAGGTCAAGTCCGTGTGTATATTCCATTCCTGAAGACGTAGAGGAGCCCATGCAGATGGGTCTCTCCCGGCTGTCTCCTGAAGAAAGAGCCAGAAGGCAAAATTCTGGTCTTTGTCTGTACTGTGGGGGTAAGGGACATTTTGCTCGTAATTGTCCAAACAAGTCGGGAAACGCTTTGACCAGGTGAATTGTGAGGGGGTTCACCTAGGTCTGCAGCTTATCTCCTCGAATAACTGCCTTTTAGTCCCAGTTAAAATTTCCTTTGGCAGCCTCAGTTCTTCGGTGTCGGCTTTTGTTGACAGTGGAGCTGCAGGAAACTTTATGGATTTAACTTGGGCTAAGGCCTTAGGCATTCCTCAGTTACCTTTGGGTAGGTGTGTCACCATGCATGGCTTAGATGGGAGTCCGCTGTCTAATGGGATTATTTCTCTCCATACACCCCCTGTACTACTTACAGTAGGAGCTCTACATTCCGAGAAAATCGAGTTCTTTCTTACACATTGCCCAGCAGTTCCAGTTGTTCTGGGTCACCCTTGGCTGGCCTTTCATAATCCCACCATTGATTGGCGGTCGGGGGAGATTTCACAATGGGGTACTTTTTGTGATAAGGAATGTATCACGTTTCCAGTCAGAGTAGCAGCTATCATTCCAGAACTCATTCCGGTGGAATACCAGGAGTTTGCTGATGTTTTCTCCAAAGGCAATGCGGACACTCTGCCTCCCCATCGGCCTTATGATTGTGCTATTGAGTTAATTCCTGGTGCCGCATTGCCAAAGGGAAGATTATATGCATTATCCGGGCCAGAAACTGCGGCTATGAATGATTATGTAAAGGAGAGCCTTGAGAAAGGATTTATTAGACCATCAAAATCTCCTTTAAGTGCAGGCTTCTTCTTTGTGGAGAAAAAGGATGGCTCGCTTAGACCTTGCATTGATTTTAGAGCCCTGAATAAGATCTCAGTTAAAAACACCTATCCTTTGCCGTTGATTTCTGTACTCTTTGATCAGTTACGTTCTGCTGTGATTTTTTCTAAAATTGACCTTAGAGGAGCGTACAACCTCATCCGAATTAAATCTGGAGATGAGTGGAAAACGGCCTTCAGTACTCAGTCGGGTCACTACGAATACCTGTTGATGCCGTTCGGCCTGTCCAATGCTCCGGCAGTTTTTCAAGACCTCATTAACGATGTGCTCCGTGACTTCCTAGGGAAATTCGTGGTCGTTTACTTAGACGACATCCTGATTTTTTCTGAATCAATGGAACAACATGTTACCCAGGTGCGTCTGGTTCTTCAAAAGTTACGTGAGCATCATTTATATGCCAAGCTGGAGAAGTGTGAGTTTCATGTCACGGAAGTATCTTTTTTAGGGTACATAATTTCCCCTCAGGGATTTTCCATGGAACCAAAGAAACTCCAGGCCATCCTTAGTTGGGCGCAACCAACCAATTTAAAAGCAATTCAGCGCTTTTTAGGGTTTGCGAATTATTATAGGAGGTTCATTCATTCTTTTTCTGACCTGGTTGCTCCCATTGTAGCTCTGACAAAGAAAGGAGCGGATCCTACCAACTGGTCGAGTGAAGCTGAGTTGTCCTTCCGGGCCTTGAAACAAGCCTTTGTCTCGGCTCCAGTCCTCAGACATCCTAATCCGGAATTGCCCTTTGTGGTGGAGGTTGATGCCTCGGAGGTTGGAGTGGGGGCTATCCTTTCTCAAAAGGATCCGGAGTCTCTGGAGTTACATCCTTGTGCCTTTATGTCCAGGAAATTCTCCTCCGCTGAATCCAACTATGACGTTGGTAATCGGGAGTTACTGGAGGTAAAGTGGGTTTTCGAGGAGTGGAGGCATTGGCTGGAGGGAGCAAAACATACTATTTCGGTATTGACTGACCATAAGAACCTGCAATACATTGAATCGGCTAAGCGGCTTAATGCCCGGCAGGCACGTTGGGCATTATTTTTTACGCGTTTCAAATTTATAATCACTTTCAGGCCTGGTTCCAAGAATACTAAGGCTGATGCCCTGTCACGTAGCTTTCTTCCGGTTCACAATAACAATCCTGTTACCCCCATACTTCCATCTTCGGTCATCTGGGCGGGCCTCACACAAGATTTATTTACCCAGTTAAAACAGCTTCAACACCAAGCTCCTAGAATTACTCCTGCTGGTCGTCTTTACGTCCCTGAGTTTTTGAGAGCTACTGTTTTAACGGAATTCCATGATAACAAAGTTTCAGGGCATCCAGGAGTCTGTAAGACATTGGAGTTAGTCTCTCGCTCAGTATGGTGGCCTGGTCTTTCTAAAGACGTCAAGGAATTTGTTTATTCATGTCAGGTTTGTGCACAGCATAAGGTTCCCCGTTCCTTGCCCATCGGGCAACTTATGCCCTTAAATGTTCCTCTCAGGCCGTGGTCTCATATTTCCATGGATTTTGTGGTTGACCTTCCCCTTTCAGCCGGATTCCGAGTCATATGGGTGGTAGTGGACCGTTTTAGTAAAATGGCTCATTTTATTGCTCTTCCCCGATTGCCTTCTGCCCAAGGGTTGGCAGTTTTGTTTCTCCGCCATGTATTCAGGCTTCATGGGTTGCCTACTGATATTGTTTCTGATCGGGGTCCACAATTCATCGCACAATTCTGGAAATGTTTTGTGCCTCATTGAAGATGAAATTGTCGTTATCATCCGGTTACCACCCACAATCCAACGGGCAAACCGAACGAGTTAACCAATCATTGAAACAATATTTGCGCTTGTATTCAGCCAAACTCCAGAATGATTGGTCCGAGTTTCTTCCGTTGGCTGAATTTGCTTACAATAATTCTTGTCATTCCTCCACTAAAGAGTCTCCATTCTTTTCAGTTTTTGGTTTTCACCCCAGAGCTAATTCTTTTTTTCATCATTCCTCAGTCTCCTCGCTAACCTTAACCTCCCATCTCAGAGCCATTTGGAAAAAGGTGCACCTTGCTCTCAGAAAAGCGGCCTTTCGAGAGAAGAAATTTTCTGACAGGCTCCGACGTCCTTGCACTTTTAAGGTGGGAGATAGGGTGTGGTTGTCGACTCGCAACATCAGGCTTCGACAATCCTCGGCTAGACTGGGACCCAAATTTATTGGGCCATTTCTTATTATTAAAAGAGTCAACCCAGTTGCTTTTCGGTTACTTTTACCAAGATCTCTCAGGATTGGAAATACGTTTCATTGTTCCCTGTTGAAACAATACGTTTCTTCCAGTAGATTTCCTCGGAAGATCTCTCAGGGTAGATCTCCAGTGGATGTACAGGGACAACAGGAGTTCTTGGTAGAGAAGGTTCTCGATTCCAAATTGTCCCGGGGTCGGCTGTATTTTCTAGTTCACTGGAAAGGCTATGGTCCGGAGGAAAGGTCTTGGGTCCTGGATAAGGATCTTCATGCCCCGAGGCTCAAGAGGGCATTTTTTCGGGAATTTCCTCAGAAACCTGGCTTTAGGGGTTCCTTGACCACTCCTCAAGGGGGGGTACTGTTAGGCGCCGGGGTCCGCTTGTCTGTGCGGCCCGGCGCCTAGCAACTAGAGACGCCGTGCGCGTACAGCCGCCGGCTCCCTAGCAACGCTAGACGCCGGGCGCGCTGAGCCGCACGGACCCTAGCAACGGGGACGCCACTGGCGGACCGCGTTCCCCGTTGCTAGGCTTTAGGAAATTAAGATATTCACCTGCTCTCTGGCCGTGCAGCAAGGCAGCTGCACGGCATTTATTCTAATCAGCCTTTAGCAGCTGATTGGAGGACTCCTTGTTAAATACACTCCCAAGGCTTCTCACAGACGCCGGTAATAGCTTCCTGCATGCTGCCTTTGTTTGCTGAGAGTCTGTTTCCAGTCCTGCTGTATCCGGTCATTCCAGTCCTCAGAAGTCCGGTATTCGGGAGTTGTCATCTCATCCCAAAAGGTCGTTTGGTTCCCTGGAGTCCTGACTGATCACCGTTTTATATCCAGTGGTGTTCGTGAGTTGCGGCTCTGCCGTGTGTTGCGGCTCAGCCGCTTTACCTTTTATATTTTGTGTTTGGAGCATTTGCGGAGGGTTCCGCTTCCACAAGTCCTCTCTGGTACTCGGCGGTGCCGGGTAGGAGAATTGGACAAGTGGATATTTTGGTTGTCCTTTTCCCTGGCGGTTTCTCCGCACATATTATAGTTTTGAGTTTGCTTAGCCCCTGGCCTGGTTGTTTAGTTAGAGGGCCTCTTGTTATCACCCTGTATCGGGTTTCCCTTTGTCTCTCATTAAGACCGGGGGGCATCGAAGTTGGGCAGACATAATCCGCCCTTCAAACGCGGCTGCCAAGGGCTCAAGAAACCATAGTCTCGCAGGGGATTTCTGACAACACGGGTGAGACAACAGAGTTAGGGCGCCAGGGGCTATTTTCCTGTCCTGCTCCCTTCCCCAGCATTCCGTTCCAGTGCTCCGGTCCTTGCCATAAGATCTCCTCTGACCAGAGTGCTGGAATCATAACACTAGGGCCATCCGTTGCATGATTACGGCAATGAAAAATGTGTTGCACATTTCTGACGTTAACCCAGGTACCACTAATAAGGGTATTATGTTTGGGGAGAAAAAGCAACCAGTGGTTTTTCCCCCATCAGATGAGTTGAATGAAGTGTGTGAAGAAGCGTGGGCTTCCCCCGATAAAAAACTAGTGATTTCTAAAAAGTTACTGATGGCGTACCCTTTCCCGCCAGAGGACAGGTTACGTTGGGAGACATCCCCTAAGGTGGACAAGGCGCTCACACGCTTATCAAAAAAGGTGGCACTGCCTTCTCAGGATACGGCTGCCTTAAAGGAACCTGCAGATAGAAAGCAGGAGGCTATCCTGAAGTCTGTGTATACACACTCAGGTACTATACTGAGACCTGCTATTGCTTCAGCATGGATGTGTAGTGCTGCAGCAGCGTGGTCTGATTCCCTGTCTGATAACATTGATTCCCTGGACAGGGACACTATATTGCTAACCATAGAGCATATTAAAGACGTAGTCTTATATATGAGAGATGCACAGAGGGACATTTGCCGGCTGGCATCTAGAATTAATGCAATGTCCATTTCTGCCAGGAGAGTATTATGGACTCGGCAGTGGACAGGTGATACTGATTCTAAAAGGCACATGGAAATTTTGCCTTATAAGGGTGAGGAATTGTTTGGGGACGGTCTTTCAGACCTCGTATCCACAGCAACAGCTATGAAGTCGACTTTTTTACCTCAGGTTCCCTCACAGCCTAAGAAAGCACCGTATTATCAAGTACAGTCCTTTCGGCCTCAGAAAGGCAAGCGAGTTAGAGGCGCGTCCTTTCTGCCCAGAGGCAGGGGTAGAGGGAAAAAGCTGCATCATACAGCCAGTTCCCAAGAACAAAAATCCTCCCCTGCTTCCACTAAGTCCACCGCATGACGCTGGGGCTCCACATGTGGAGCCAGGTGCGGTGGGGGCCCGTCTCCGGAACTTCAGTGACCAGTGGGTTCGCTCACAGGTGGATCTCTGGGTTCTACAAGTGGTATCTCAGGGATACAAGCTGGAATTCGAGACGTCTCCCCCTCGCCGTTACCTCAAATCAGCCTTGCCAGCTACTCCCCAGGACAGGGAGGTAGTACTGGCGGCAATTCACAAGCTGTGCCTCCAGCAGGTGATAATCAAAGTTCCCCTCCTTCAACAGGGACGGGGTTACTATTCCACAATGTTTGTGGTACCGAAACCAGACGGTTCGGTAAGACCCATTCTAAATTTGAAATCCTTGAACACTTTTATAAAGAAGTTCAAGTTCAAAATGGAATCGCTCAGGGCGGTTATTGCAAGCCTGAAAGAGGGGGATTACATGGTATCACTGGACATCAAGGATGCTTACCTATATGTCCCCATTTACCCACCTCACCAGGTGTACCTCCGTTTTGTGGTACAGGACTGCCATTACCAATTCCAGACGTTGCCGTTTGGTCTGTCCACGGCACCGAGGGTATTTACCAAAGTAATGGCCGAAATGATGATACTCCTTCGAAAGAAGGGAGTTATAATTATCCCGTACTTGGATGATCTCCTTATAAAGGCGAGGTCCAGGGAGCAGTTGTTGGTCAGAGTAGCACTATCTCAGGAAGTGCTACAACAGCACGGCTGGATTCTGAATATCCCGAAGTCGCAGCTGGTTCCTACGACGCGTCTGCTGTTCCTGGGTATTATTCTGGACACAGAACAGAAGAAGGTGTTTCTCCCGGAGGAGAAGGCCAAGGAGTTGTCATCTCTGGTCAGAGACCTCCTAAAACCAAAACAGGTGTCGGTGCATCACTGCACGCGAGCCCTGGGAAAGATGGTAGCTTCTTACGAGGCAATTCCATTCGGCAGGTTCCATGCACGGATCGTTCAGTGGGATCTGTTAGACAAGTGGTCCGGATCGCATCTTCAGATGCATCGGCTGATCACCCTGTCCCTGAGGGCCATGGTGTCTCTGCTGTGGTGGATGCAGAGTGCTCATCTTCTCGAGGGCCGCAGATTCGGCATACAGGACCGGATCCTGGTGACCACGGATGCAAGCCTCCGAGGTTGGGGGGCAGTCACTCAGGGAAGAAACTTCCAAGGACAATGGTCGAGTCAGGAAGCTTCCCTACACATAAATATTCTGGAACTAAGGGCCATTTACAATGCCCTAAGTCAGGCAAGATCCCTGCTTCAAAACCAGCCGGTGCTGATTCAGTCAGACAACATCACGGCGGTCGCCCATGTAAACCGACAGGGCGGCACAAGAAGCAGGATCGCGATGGCAGAAGCCACAAGGATTCTCCGATGGGCGGAAAATCACGTGATAGCACTGTCAGCAGTGTTCATTCCGGGAGTGGACAACTGGGAAGCAGACTTCCTCAGCAGGCACGACCTCCACCCGGAAGAGTGGGGACTTCATCCAGAAGTCTTCCAGCTGATTGTAAATCGTTGGGAAAGGCCACAGGTGGACATGATGGCGTCCCGCCTCAACAAAAAGCTAAAAAGATATTGCGCCAGGTCAAGGGACCCTCAGGCGATAGCTGTGGACGCTCTAGTGACACCGTGGGTGTACCAGTCGGTTTATGTGTTCCCTCCTCTTCCTCTCATACCAAAGGTACTGAGGATAATAAGAAAGAGAGGAGTAAGAACTATACTCATCGTTCCGGATTGGCCAAGAAGGACTTGGTACCCGGAACTACAAGAAATTATCTCAGAGGACCCTTGGCCTCTGCCTCTCAGACAGTACCTGCTACAGCAGGGGCCCTGTCTGTTCCAAGACTTACCGCGGCTGCGTTTGATGGCATGGCGGTTGAACGCCGGATCCTGATGGAAAAGGGCATTCCGGTTGAAGTCATTCCTACGCTGATAAAAGCTAGAAAGGATGTGACAGCAAAACATTATCACCGCATATGGCGAAAATATGTTGCTTGGTGTGAGGCTATGAAGGCCCCAACAGAAGAATTTCAGCTGGGTCGATTTCTGCACTTCCTACAGTCAGGAGTGACTATGGGCCTAAAATTGGGATCCATTAAAGTCCAGATTTCGGCCCTGTCTATTTTCTTTCAAAAAGAACTGGCTTCACTGCCTGAAGTTCAGATGTTTGTTAAGGGAGTGCTGCATATTCAGCCCCCTTTTGTGCCCCCAGTGGCACCTTGGGATCTCAACGTTGTGTTGGATTTCCTAAAATCACATTGGTTTGAGCCACTTCAGACTGTGGAGTTGAAATATCTCATGTAGAAAGTGGTCATGCTTTTGGCCTTGGCTTCGGCTAGGCGTGTCTCAGAATTGGCGGCTTTGTCATGTAAAAGCCCCTATCTGATCTTCCATATGGACAGGGCTGAATTGAGGACTCGTCCCCAATTTCTCCCTAAGGTGGTATCAGCGTTTCATTTGAACCAACCTATTGTGGTGCCTGCGGCTACTCGGGACTTGGAGGCTTCCAAGTTGCTGGACGTAGTCCGGGCCCTGAACATCTATGTTTCCAGGATGGCTAGTGTCAGAAAAACTGACTCGCTGTTTATCCTGCATGCACCCAACAAGCTGGGTGCTCCTGCTTCTAAGCAGACTATTGCTAGCTGGATCTGTTGCACGATTCAACTTGCACATTCTGCGGCTGGACTGCCGCATCCTAAATCAGTCAAAGCCCATTCCACGAGGAAGGTGGGCTCTTCTTGGGCGGCTGCCCGAGGGGTCTCGGCTTTACAACTTTGCCGAGCTGCTACCTGGTCGGGATCAAACACGTTTGCAAAATTCTACAAGTTTGATACCCTGGCTGAGGAGGACCTTGAGTTTGCTCATTCGGTGCTGCAGAGTCATCCGCACTCTCCCGCCCGTTTGGGAGCTTTGGTATAATCCCCATGGTCCTTACGGAGTACCCAGCATCCACTAGGACGTCAGAGAAAATAATATTTTACTAACCGGTAAATCTATTTCTCGTAGTCCGTAGTGGATGCTGGGAGCCCGTCCCAAGTGCGGATTTCTGCAATACTTGTAT
Source organism: Pseudophryne corroboree (assembly GCF_028390025.1). Taxonomy (NCBI): domain Eukaryota; kingdom Metazoa; phylum Chordata; class Amphibia; order Anura; family Myobatrachidae; genus Pseudophryne; species Pseudophryne corroboree. Next base: position 751,007,309 of record NC_086444.1, read on the forward strand.
ATAGTTATTGCTTAACTATAGGGTTTTTTGTTCTGAGCCATCAGTTTAATGAGGCTCAGTTGTTGTTCATACTGTTAACTGGGTATAATTATCACAAGTTGTACGGTGTGATTGGTGTGGCTGGTATGAGTCCCACCCTGGATTCCAAATCCTTTCCTAGTAATGTCAGCTCTTCCGGGCACAGTTTCCCTAACTGAGGTCTGGAGGAGGGGCATAGAGGGAGGAGCCAGTGCACACCAGATGTAGTACCTAATCTTTTCTTTAGAGTGCCCAGTCTCCTGCGGAGCCCGTCTATTCCCATGGTCCTTACGGAGTACCCAGCATCCACTACGGACTACGAGAAATAGATTTACCGGTGAGTAAAATCTTATTTTCTTGCAGTTTCAGAGTAGCTCCAGACCTACTCCTAGATTGCGATCACCTCAGTCCGTTTAGTTCCTGCTTTGACGTCACAAACACGCCCTGCGTTCGGCCAGCCACTCCCCCGTTTCCCCAGCCACTACTGCATTTTAGCCTGACACGCCTGCGCTTTTTAGCACACTCCTGGAAAACGGTCAGTTTCCGCCCAGAAACACCCACTTCCTGTCAATCACTCACTAATCAGCAGAGCGACTGAAACGCGTCTCTCGGCCCTGTGTAAAATTCCTTCTTTTTGTGTGAAATTACTTGGTGCGTGCACCCTGCGGCCCATACGCATGCGCAGAACAGCCGGTTTTTAGCCTGATCGCTATGCTGCTAAAAACGCCAGCAAGCGATCAACTCGGAATCACCCCAATGTTTTAGTGAACAAGATTCTTGGCGGCCATCAGAGTGTTCTTCAGAAGCATTGCCACGGTCATTGGTCCCACTCCTCCTGGAACAGGTGTGATAAAGCCTGCCTTTTCTTTGACTTCTAGAAGACAAAAGAAAGACTAATGTTAGAAGAACCTCTGCTAGTGGACACTTACGTAATGCCACACAAATAAATATATTTGAAGAACAAAATTGATTTCAACATGTAAAATTAAAATATAATTATAAACGCATACCTCCCAACTGTCCCGATTTTCGCGGGACAGTCCCGTTTTTTGGGGACTGTCCCGCTGTCCACCCCGCGGGCCGCAGTGTCCCGCGGTGAGGGGGGCAGTTGGGAGTCTCTATGTCTCGCTGCCCTGCTTATTCACTGGATTCAGAGGGAGAGGGGGCATGCCAGCGGCTCACAGAGCGCTGGGCATGCCCTCTCAGTGACGAAAATGGGGCGTGGCTCGCGATCGCGGGTTCTCTCGCGAAGTCACGCCCCTTTTTCTTATGTCACGCCCCTTTTTCGGGAGCCGCGAAGCCGCGCGTGTGTCCCTCTTTAGGGGACTGTCAAGTTGGGAGGTATGTAAACGTATTTAAATTAGATTTAATCTAGCATTAGTAATATGGGGTCTATGTACACACCTTGTATAGAGATAAAGTGGACGGAGATAAAGTCAAGCCAATCAGCTCCTAACACGCGGCAGCTGCAGGACTTGGCATTAGGCTTCTCTCTCCTAAGCCCTTCCCCAGACTCTCATTCACTAGTTTCACAGAAGACTGAGGGCATGCTTAGGAGAGGGAATCTTAATGCCAAGCCCTGGGTTCTGCACGCCGTCTGTGGTATACAGCGCCACTGCTGATCCGGATACACTGCCAGCACATACTGTATATTATATACATCTACACATGAATGTTTATATGTGCTTAGCGGTCCTCTCCTGCACAAGCTGCTCCACTGTCATGTTACAAACTGTGTTTAAAAAATAACAGGAGCTGATTGGTTGGTACTTTAGCTCCATCCACTTTATCACTTTCCAAGGTTTAGTACATAGACCCCATGGTTTGAAAATCTTAGCTATACAGAATTAACATTGTTTTGTGACACAGCAGATTTCAAATGAAATTCATTATATGTACAAATTAATGCCTAAATGCAATTTAGAATTGCGTGCTATTATGCAGCCCCTCATCCTCATAATGTCATTCACTCTGCCCAGGCCTAGTGGAGTACCCAGGAAAACAACAGCCACTATTAGTACTAGATACCAGTCTGTCAAAACATAATAGTAATGTCAGCGCCGGCAGCTGTGAGTGCCCAAATGGAGCAACACTTACTGTACATTGCTCCATCAGGTGCCATCTAGTGGCCACCGCAAAACACTTGAATTCTCCCCCCCATAGAGGTGGGGATTAGCGTTAGCCTTTTATTATACAGGTTGAGTATCCCTGTGGAAAATCCCACATTTTTGGGTACCCTACTGAGCAGTGGCGTAACTAGAAATTTTTCTCCCCCAAGCCAAAAAATCCTTTGGCGCCCCCCCCCCCCCCCCCATAATTGGCACTAGTAAAGGGACAAACATGCGGGCGAGCGCCGCCAAAAAGGGGCGTGGCTTTGTTTAAATGGGAGTGGCTTCACATAAAGGGGCGTGGCGTTACAGGAAAAGACTACCTTATACCCCAGTTTTGCAGCCTGCACTCCCAGACGTTAGCCACCACAGGAAAGAAAAATAATCCTGATTCATGCCCCTTACATTATTTGTCATTTTTCCTCCTTATAGTAATGCCCAGTATACATTATGCCACATACTGCAAAGGCCCTCAGACATTATGCCACACACAATAATGCACATGACACAATATGCACACACTGTAATGCCCCCGACACATTATGCCACACACCGTAATGCATGTGACACATTATGACAGGAATCGCAATGCCCGTTATACATTATGCTACACACTGCAATGCCCCTGATACATTATAGCACATACAATGTCTGTGACACAGTATGACACACACCGCAATGATCCTGAGACATTATACCACATACCACAATGCCCGTGATATAGTATACAACACACCGTAATGCCTGACACATTATGACACACACCGCAATGTCCGTGATACATTATGCCACACACTGCAATGACCCTGAGACATTATACCACGTATCACAATGCCCGTGATATAGTATACCATACACCGTAATGCCTATGACACATACCGCAGTGCCGTTATACCCTATGCCACACACCGCAATGCCCGTTATACATCATGCCACACTGCAATGCCCCTGAGACATTATACCACATACCACAATGCCCGTGATATAGTATACAACACACCGTAATGCCTGACACATTATGACACACACCGCAATGTCAGTGATACATTATGCCACACACCGTAATGCCCATTACACATTAAGTTCTACAGTAAGTCTTCTAATTACTTTTAAATTACCTGCTCGTTGCCAGGGGTTTCATGCTCTTGGTTCCATGCACGGTGCCAGGGATTTTCATGCTCAGGGTGTCATGCTCGTTGCCAGGGGTTTCATGCACTGGGTGTCGTGCTCGTTGCTAGGGGGTAGTGCTTGTTGCTAGGGCCGTGCTCCCAGTGCCACATATGCCCCCAGTGCCAGATATTCCCCCACAGTGCCAGGTACATGCCCCCAGTGCCAAATATACCCCCCCCCAGTGCCACATATGCCCCCAGTGCCAGATATTCCCCCACAGTGCCAGGTATATGCCCCCAGTCCCAGATATTCCCCCACAGTGCCAGGTACATGCCCCCAGTGCCAAATATACCCCCCCAGTGCCACTTATGCCCCCAGTGCCAGATATTCCCCCACAGTGCCACATATGCCCCCTCAGTGCCTGCTCCCCTCAGTGCCAGATATTCCCCCACAGTGCCAGGTATATGCCCCCAGTGCCAGATATTCCCCCACAGTGCCACATATGCCCCCTCAGTGCCTGCTCCCCCCAGTGCCAGATATTCCCCCACAGTGCCAGGTATATGCCCCAGTGCCAGATATTCCCCCACAGTGCCACATATGCCCCCTCAGTGCCTGCTCCCCCCAGTACCAGATATTCCCCCACAGTGCCAGGTATATGCCCCCTGTGCCAGATATATGCCCCCAGTGCCAGGTATTCCCCCACAGTGCCTGCTCCCCCAAGTGCCAGATATTCCCCCACAGTGCCAGGTATATGCCCCCAGTGCCAGATATTCCCCCACAGTGCCACATATGCCCCCTAAGTGCCTGCTCCTCCCAGTGCCAGATATTCCCCACAGTGCCAGGTATATGCCCCCAGTGCCAGATATTCCCCCACAGTGCTACATATGCCCCCTCAGTGCCTGCTCCCCCAAGTGCCAGGTATTCCCCCACAGTGCCAGGTATATGCCCCCTGTGCCAGATATTCCCCCACAGTGTCAGGTATATGCCCCCAGTGCCAGGTATTCCCCCACAGTGCCTGCTCCCCCAAGTGCCAGATATTCCCCCACAGTGCCAGGTATATGCCCCCAGTGCCAGATATTCCCCCACAGTGCCACATATGCCCCCTCAGTGCCTGCTCCTCCCAGTGCCAGATATTCCCCCACAGTGCCAGGTATATGCCCCCTGTGCCAGATATTCCCCCACAGTGCCAGGTATATGCCCCTTGTGCCAGATATTCCCCCACAGTGCCAGGTATATGCCCCCAGTGCCAGATATTCCCCCACAGTGCCACATATGCCCCCTCAGTGCCTGCTCCCCCAAGTGCCAGATATTCCCCCACAGTGCCAGGTATATGCCCCCAGTGCCAGATATTCCCCCACAGTGCCAGGTATATCCCTCCAGTGCCAGATTTTCCCCACAGTGCCACATATGCCCTCCTCAGTGCCTGCTTCCCCTCCCCCTCCTCCTTTGTGTTGGAGGGACACGGAGGGCAGATCGCGCGCCTCTCCCGTGTCCCTCCTGGCTCTCCGGCCGGTCTAATAAAGGAAGTGCCGGTTCGTGAGCCAATCAGTGCTCACGAACGGCACTTCCTTTATTAGACCGGCCGGAGAGCCAGGAGGGATACGGGAGAGGCGCGCGCTCTGCCCTCCGTGTCCCTCCAACACAGCAGCGGAGGGAAGGAGACCACAGATTGACATGCGGACGCTCGTCCGCATGTCAATCTGTGCTAAGTCAGTGGCGCCCCCGCAGCCCCTCACCCCCAAGCCACCGCGAGGACTGCGGGGGCAGTAGTTACGCCACTGCTACTGAGATAATGACATATATCTCTTATATAATATTGGGGGTAATTCTGAGTTGATCGCAGCAGCAAGTTTGTTAGCAATTGGGCAAAACCATGTCTACTGCAGGGGAGGCAGATATAACATGTGCAGAGAGAATTAGATTTGGGTGGGTTATTTCATTTCTGTGCGGGGTAAATACTGTCTGCTTTATTTTTACACTGCAATTTAGATTTCAGTTTGAATACACCCAACCCAAATCTAACTCTCTCTGCACATGTTATATCTGTCCCCCCTGCAGTGCACATGGTTTTGCCTAACTGCTAACAAAATTGCTGCTGCGATCAACTCAGAATTAGGCCCCTAGCCCAGATCTGTGACTTTGTGCCTGTGTGTATAATGCTGGGAGTGGCTAGGAGCTCTCATTGGGTTAGCAGCAGGTCTATCACACCCAGTCCACAGCTGACTGGGCGAGAAACGCCCTCCCACACAGGTTACATCCAATGGGAGGCTCTGCCCTTTAGCTACTGTGTGTTCCCAGAGCAGGATTAACAATGGGGCTGATGGAGCTGCAGCTCCAGGTCCACACCCAAAAATAGGCCCACTGCATCTGCAGCAACATATCCTCCAACAATTTACACATAAAAAGCACTGCAAATTATAAAAGGGGGCGTGGCCACTGGAACAGTGGTGTGGCCACGCCCCTTCCCCTATACTTTCAATGGAAGTTTGGATAGCCAAAAATCGGTACAGACCATAAAAAGAAGGTACTGCACCTGCCAAAAAGGTACAGCTGGAGGGTATGCCACTGCATCTGCAGCAAGTCTCTGCGCTGTAGATAGGGGGGGGGGGGAATCCTTTCTCATACGTCCTAGAGGATGCTGGGGACGACATCAAGACCATGGGGTATAGACGGGATCCGCAGGAGACATGGGCACTCTAAAGACTTTTCATTGGGTGTGAACTGGCTCCTCCCTCTATGCCCCTCCTCCAGACCTCAGTTTTAGAAATGTGCCCAGGTCGACTGGATGCACTCTGAGGAGCTCTACTGAGTTTCTCTGAAAAGACTTGTTAGGTTTTTTATTTTCAGGGAGATCTGCTGGCATCAGACTCCCTGCTTCGTGGGACTGAGGGGGCAGAAGTAGGAACCAACTTCCTAAAGAGTTTCATGACTCTGCTTCTGGCTGACAGGACACCATTAGCTCCTGAAGGGAACTAAATGCTAGCTGTGCCTAGATGCTCACTCCCACAGCATGCCGTCACCCCCCTCACAGAGCCAGAAGTCAGAAGACAGGTGAGTGTTAGAAGACAGATCTTCAATCAAGAAAGTGACGGCTAAAGGTACCCCGCGGCTGGCGGGAGCGCAGCGCGCCATGTTGCCCACACATACACAGGCACTGCAGGGTGCATGGCGGGGGGGGGGGGGCGCCCTGGGCAGCATGAAACCTATGGAAACTTGCATAAATAAGGGGCATAAGTTGTTGAGGCACAGTCCTACCCCCACCAGTTTAAAAAATGACGTCATAAAAGCTGAGGAGAAACACCATTGAAGAGTGGAGCTTCCTCCTCAGTCAGCCAGCACACTGCTCAGCACCATTTTCTCTCTCTCCTCAGGCTGCAGAGACAACACTGGTCCTCCTCCACTACTGAACAAGTATCAGAGTGCAAAACAGGGGGAGGCACAGTGAATTTGGTGCTATATAATTGTGTGATTAACATTATAAAAGCGCTAAATGTCAGTGGGCATTTTGTGTTCACAGACATTGTGTTACTGGCGCTGGGTTGTGAACTGGAAAACTCCTATCTGTGTCCCTCTGACAGATTTTACTGTGGGTCTGTCACCTATAAATCCCGGAGTGTCTGTGGTGTGGTTCTGCACATGTGTGACATGTCTGTGGCAGGGAACTCTGTGGAGACATGTTAGGGACACAGAGGTGTAATATCACACCAAGAGCCTGACTGGGTGAAAGGTTACATGATAGTGTGAATCATATCAGTAAGAGGTTGGACTGAATCTCATACAGAAAATGAAAATAATCTGTTGAAGATGTGACTTTTAATAGTTCTGCCTTTCATCCACAGGGACCTTTCTGGGTCACATACAAATTTGCACAAGTAGTACAAACTGATACCGACACGGACTCTGATTCCTGTGTCGACACTAGTGATTCCAGGGGAATAGGTCCTAAGTTAGCAAAAAAGCATTCAAAACATGTTTTAGCTATAAAGGAGGTGTTAGAAGTTACGAAGCCCCCTCTTTTACCACAAGGAGAGGGTTTACTTTAGTAAAGAAGTAATGTAATTTTCCCTCCACCTCAGGAGTTGAACAGTCTCTTGGAGGGAGTCTGATTTAACCTGAAAAGAAATTTCTGATTCCCAAAAGAATATCAGGCAGCTTACCTTTTTCCAAAAAAGGTGGGAGTCACCCCGCATTTTAGACAGGGCCCTGTCATAAAAGAGAAAAGGTGTTTCTCCCTGCGCCTGGAATGGCTTCACTTAAGGAGCCGACAGACCGCAAGTGAGTGAGGTGATCTATTGATGTGGCCAATGGGACACTACTCAGGCCTACCATTGTCTGTGCGTGGGTGAGTAGTGCTATTGAAAAGTGGTCAGAAAACTTGTCATTAGACATTGACACAATAGATGGAGACGAGATACTCCTAAAGTTAGGTCATATCAAAGACGCTGCTGCGTACATACTAGAAACCATGAAATATATTGGTATCTTGGGATCAAGAACCGCTACCATGGCAGTATCGGCTCGGAGGGCGTTGTGTATTCGCCAGTGGAATGCTGATGCAGATTCCAAAAGAAATATGGAGGCTCTCCCGTATAAAGGTGAGGCCTTGTTTGGTGATGGGCTGGATGCGTTAGTCTCAGCGGCTACGGCAGGTAAGTCGACATTCTTGCCTTATGCTCCTACACCGGCGAAAAAGACACATCATTCTCACATGCAGTCCTTTCGGCCCAACAAATACAAAAAGGCCCAAGGTTCCCCCTTTTTTTGCAGGTAGGGGAAGGGGAAAAGGAAAGAAATCCGCAGCGGCTCCCGACCACCCCTGCTTCTGCCAAATCTGCAGCATAACGCTGGGGCTCCCTTGCGGGAGTCCACTCGGGTGGGAGCACATCTGAAACTTTTCAGCCAAATCTGGATTCAATCTGGCCTGGACCAATGGGTCTTACAAATAGAGTCCCATGGGTACAAACTAGAGTTTCAAGACGTCCCCCAGTGCCGATTTTTCAAATCGACCTTGCCAGCTTCTCTTCCGGGAAGAGAGGCAGTAACAACGGCAATTCAAAAATTATGTCAGGATCAGGTCATTGTCCTGGTACCCTTGGCACAGCAAAGAGAAGGTTTTTTATTCAAGCCTCTTCGTAGTTCCGAAGCCGAATGGCTCGGTCAGACCGATTTTAAACCTGAAAAATCTGAATCTCTACCTGAAAAGGTTCATGTTCAAGATGGAATCCCTGAGGGTAGTGATTTCCAGTCTGGAGGAGGGGGACTTCATGGTGTAAGTAAACATAAAGGATGCTTACTTGCATGTTCCCATTAATCCTCCTCACCAAGCTTATCTGAGATTTGCAGTACAGGATTGCCATTACCAGTTCCAGACGTTGCCGTTCGGACTCTCCACGGCACCGAGGGTATTCACCAAGGTGATGGTGGAGATGATGGTCCTCCTTCGTTAAAAAGGAGTCAATATTATTCTGTATCTGGACGATCTCCTGATAAAAGCGAGATCCAGGGCACAGTTGGTGCAGAACATCGCACTCTCCCTGTCAATACTCCAACAACACGGTTGGATCATGAATTTTCCAAAGTCGCAGTTGGAACCGACGACAAGATTGTCCTTTTTAGGGATGATTTTGGACACAGAAGTACGGAGTGTATTTGTTACAGTGGAAAAATGGTCAAACAAATACTGAAACCAACAAGGGTGTCGATCCATCAATGCATTCGGTTGTTGAAGAAAATGGTAGCGGCCTACGAGGCCATACAGTTTGGCCGATTTCATGCCAGAGTATTCCAGTGGGACCTGTTGGACAAGTGGTCCGGATCCCACCTACACATGCACCGGAAAATAATCCTGTCCCCCAAAGCCAGGATTTCGCTGTTGTGGTGGCTACACAGTTTTCACCTACTAGAGGGACGCAGGTTTGGGATTCACGACTGGGTCCTAATAACCACGGATGCAAGTCTCCGAGGCTGGTGTCAAAGTCGAAAAATATTGTAGCACACACACCACGTACTAACCACACACACATGCCCGCTGCGCGTGCACTTGTTCCGCCGTGCATGCACATATCCGCAATTTGCGTATGATCGCTCCCGCGATCCTGCGCGTGGTATGAGTATTTGTGGCGGAGTTTGTGAGCGCATAGAGGGTTATCAAAACATTACATATTTAACCCAAATAGTGCACATTGTACACATAGCCCCCCTGCACCACATCAGCAAGTATCAACATTTTAAATGATTCCAGGACTAAGGGATTTGCCTTTACATGATAGGAAGGGACAGACTAAGGTTATAGGGTGATGTCTAGTATCCAGCTGTAGGGTATTTTAAGGGTAACATTCCGGTGTTGGTTAGAGGAAGATCACATGTTCCTGCGTATAGTTATGTGCAGAAGTAGAATATAGATATAAACGGTATTTACTGTATATTATGTATGCGGCAGGAATCCAGAGGAGACCACCCACAAGAGCAGTTGGGAAAGACATCGCCCACCTTTTCAAATCAACCTATGACCTCTCCTGTAATGTAAAGATGCATCTCTGTGTCCAATGAACAAAGGGATTACAGTAACCATTGTATTGTTTACGGAAGTTGTGTATAAAAAGCCTGTTGCTGCCTGGCCGGTCAGAAGACTCTGAACACTATCTACCTGATGAGCGGAGGACTGGCCCAGGTTGCGCAAGCGAATATTCTCACGTATGTACATTGACTGTAGCCATTTTACTCGGTTGTATTTTGTAGTGTATAGATTGTATTGTTATCCCCTTTCAGATATATACGCTGAGGTTTCGGATCCCAGTGTTTAACTACAAATCGGTGTTGTGTCCTCTTTTCCCTGCTAGGGTTTAAAAGCGTATTTAACTGTATAAGGTGTAAGAGTGTATTGATAAGGTGTGTACGCACTGCGGGTACTTTATACCGTCAGCGCTGCGTAAGGTTTAAGGTATAACATCACTGCATTGCATTACTAATAAGGTTTAAAGTTTATCAAGAGTGTGCGCGCGCGCTGTGCGTACTTTGTACCCCCAGCGCGGCGTGTGTACGCCAAGTCCGTACAACGTACGAAACTCTGTACGCAAATAGCATACAAAGTGCGTAGCGTGTATATTAAGTATAGCGGCCACAGCGGCTCCATGGTAAAAGTGTGTTTAAAGGTATAGCTTTATGGTTTAAGATAATATCGACATTATCAATTGGGGGCATCGTCCGGTTTTTCCTCATACCCACAACCTAGCAGGTGAAAGCAGACTTTATCTATCAGCAAAGGGCGACAGGTATCCTACGTAAGCCTTTTCCTGGCCGTAGAATACACTGGTAAACCCTATCTCATTGCTGATAAGATGGCGTCTGCTCTGCATGGTTTGTAGGGATGCTGGTGGGATCCGTAAGGTAAATACGCAAAGCTATTTTAAAAGTCTGTGAATTTCTGTTTGGCGTCAAACGCGTACACAACACAAGGATACACCCATACTTTGTATACCTGCTCGCATTGTTGCCATAAGTATTGATTATTAGATTTATTTTGACCTGTACGGAGAAATTTGTTGCTATTTAGTTAAGACATAGACTAGATATTAAGGAAGTAAACGTAAAACACAAATACAGTCTGGCCTAGTTAAACAGGTTTATACAGAAAGATACTGTGTTGTGTTAAGTAAATGATTATAGGTAATATCGCTTACATTTATAGAAGTGTGGGATTTGTACTATTGCGGACGTACGGTTTCTGTACACGTGTCTCTGACAAAGTACGGGACTGCGTACGCAACGTAAAGACATACGCACGGTCGCGTGTTTACGCAACGTGCGTAAGGGTACGGCCGCTAAGTACAAATTACACAATAGCATTGTTTAGTTTAGGCGCGGGACGGTAGCCACGCGACAATAGCACAAATTGCTCAGTTTCCAAGATTTAGTTTAAATAATACCTTTTTTACTGTATTACCTCTGGTACTAAGGCTGTTTATCTGAATGAAAGTTAATTTTCTGTACAGAAAAACCAAAGTGTATTTGAGTGAACGAACGTGAGTGTGCAAACATAATAAAGGTTTTTGTGGACCCAGTGAATTCGGGATCCCGTAGAGGTGGTACACCAGGTGAGTGGAGACTTGGTGGCGTGAGAATTAGCTGGCTCACGTTAATATAAATTGAAGTACAAAGGAGCAAGGTAGCAGATACCGCAGGCCAGAAGGTCAGCGAAGGTTTAGAGTACCGCAGACCAAAGGTCAGCGAGCTTTCTGTTTAGATACCGCATCCCAGGGGGTTAGCGAAGATACCCATATAGGCCTTTTGATTGATACGCTCCGGCTGAGGTTTCGCAGCCTGAAAAATCGATTACATTGGTCGTACGGCGGATAAGTAACAGTAACCTATATGCTGTGCGATTGGACCGCGTATTCGTGGGTGCAATACTTAGCGCAACGTGATACCCTTTTTACGAGCTTTGCGTAAAATCGCGGGATCATTAGCGCTGGATATAGCATACGCAAGCGTGATTTGTGTCAATTTTTTTTTTAAAGGGAGTTTCGCTGGTCACTCAGGAAATCTCCAACAACCAATATTTACTGGAAAGGGTAAGTCACTCCCATATACTTCCAGTAAATAGAGGTTACATAGGGGCCCTAGGTTGGGTACGTACCTCCGCTAACTACAGTGTTTGGTAGTATTGGCCAACGTGGGCGGTGAGTGGGTGAAAGCACTCGTAGAACTTTCACCGTTGCCTTATATTGAGTATTTTGTTTTTTTGTAGGATTAGCCGGGACGGCAATACCTGCAAAATATGGGGGCCAGTTGCTCAAGTAAGGGACGGTCAACCAGGGTTCAGGTTGACATTCCGCGGCCCAGGGGGTCAGCGAGGTTCATAATGTGTGAGAAGCATGGACAACACGCAGAAATTTTGTGCTATGAATGGAAACGTATGACTGCGGAAGATAGGGAACCATTCCCTAAGGTAGGCAGTTTTGAACCAGAGGTATTGCAGAATTTAAGGGTTAGGATATGTCTGATAAAATCCCGAAAGCAAAGGGTCAGACACACAAACTGTTTAAATTTATGGCAGCAAGAGGGCGATATGCAGAGGGAACTAGCTCACGCAGCAGGTTCCAAACCTAGCAGGAAAATGATGGCAACCGCACCACCACCACCGTATATTGTAGGGGAGAAAGTGGCTACAGACAATGGCATACTGGTATAGGATAAGAGTACAGTTGATAAATGTACTAATGCTAACCCGTGCAAGTTGTATCCCATTTTAAACTTCCCTCAGGACTGCGAGCAAGAAGATGAGCCCAGCACGATATCGGCACGCTCTCTAGCAGCCACCATACAGAACACTCAGGTGGGCAGGGCCCAACCAGTAAGATCAGTTGTAAGGCCCCCTAGCGGAGGGATAAGTGAGGTCGTGTCCACAGGTAAGTACGGTACCATACATTATGCAGAGACAATAGCACCTCAGATTGTGGAGTCAACTCAGAATGATGTAATTGAATTGAATCCTGTCAGGGTGATCGCAGTCCCCAATGGGAAGACTGACGCTCAGGGAGTCACTCCCATCAGGAACATTGCTATGCATTGTCCTTGGTCCCGGACAGAATTGAGGACAATTATGTCTGAATTTCCCGATCCCAGAAAGGATCTAGTCGCATGCCAGAGGTTTATTAAAGAATTAGGTAATGCCACCGAACCCACAAACAAAGATTGGCGAACAGTGCTACGAGTATGTCTACCTTCCAATATTGACCCTGCAAAATTTATTACTGATTGTAAATTAGACGCAGAAGTACCTCTCACTGAGGAGTACACTCAGGAGAATGTACGACAGATCAATCTGCAATTAGGAGTATATTTCCCTACTGTTGTAAAATGGAATAAAATCTTTTCCATAAGACAAAAAGAAGGTGAAACGGCATCTGAATATTTCCATCGAGCGCTGCAGGAAATGGCTAGATACACTGGGGTCGAGGACATTAAGGAAAATGTACATCACAGGGAGGTAGCTGTGTCAGTATTAATGGACAGGTTAAAATAAACGTTGAGAACAAGGGTACAAACCTCTCTACCTAACTGGAGAGGTATCTCGGTGGCTGCATTAGGAGAGTCCGCTATCGAGCACGATCGAAACATTATTAAGCACAGGGAGTCACAGGGGGATAAGCTGATGACAGTAAGTATAAATGCCCTTACAACGAAGCCGCATCAGCCAAAACCACAGACCCCTGATGGTAAGTTACGTGTAGTGGTATGCTATAACTGTAAGAAGGAAGGACATTATGCACGGAATTGTAGGTATAAGGACACACATAAGGTATACCGACCCCCTAGACCAGGATATGAACATTATGATACACGTAATTGGGATCAGGGATCACATAGGAAAAATTATGAGCCACACGCAGGGGAAACAAGGACGTATCCACCTAGGAGGGACTGGCAAGCCTCCGAAAATTCTCAGTTACCCCCCTCACATATTGTAGCTGCCAGCGCGCTGCAGGAGGGTCACAATATACAATAGGGGTTAGGCCACACCTGTAGTCTGCAGCCAGTTAAGTTGATTGCTAGCCTTGGTAGTGAACCAGAGGTCACAGTTGATGTAGCTGGTAGATCATTACCTTTTTTTGTAGATACAGGGGCGGCCAGGTCAGTGTTAAATTTGACGGTAGGTATGAAAACCACGGGTAAAACAATTTCAGCAATGGGAGTAACAGGAATAGTGCAACACTACCCTTTAAGTAGACCAGCGGAGATTACGATAGGGCCTTTACAGACCAAGCATTCCTTTTTGCTGGCTGCATCAGCTCCGACTAATCTACTTGGGAGAGATTTATTGTGTAAAATGAGGTGTGTCATATATTGTACTCCTGAGGGTGTCTTCTTGGATATACCCGAGAATCATGTTCAGGAAGTGCAGGATATGTTAGACACCCCACAAAAGTTAATGTCATACTCTGCTGTTATAGACAAGTGTCCATCCAAGGTAGAGGCAATGATCTCCCAGATACCGGAATCCCTCTGGATCAAAGATGGACAAGACACTGGATTAATGGCAAATGTAGCTCCTGTAGTAGTGCAAGTAAAAGATGGTAGGATAGCTCCAAAAATCCCTCAGTATCCTCTGAAGCCAGAGGTGGAATTAGGAGTGTACCCAGTCATAGAGCGCTTGCTACAACAGGGCATCCTAGTTAGGACGTCCAGCACTGCCAATAGTCCCATCTTCCCTGTGAAAAAGAGTGGGGGGAGGGGTTACAGACTAGTGCAGGATCTAAGGGGGATAAACAAGATAGTTGAGAGCCAATTCCCCGTAGTGCCAAATCCAGCTGTCATCCTCATGCAAATTCCCCTGCTGCAAAATTTTTCACTGTCATTGGCCTCTGTTCTGCTTTCTTTTCTGTCCCTCTGCACCCTGACAGCCAATACCTGTTTGCATTTACATACAGGGGAGTACAGTACACCTGGACTCGCCTACCCCAAGGTTTCATTGACAGCCCAAGTATTTTCTCCCAGGCTTTGCATGACTGTTTACAATCCTTTCAACCTGAGAGCGTATCAGTATTAATACAGTATGTAGATGACTTACTGCTGTGTTCTGATTCACTCGAATCGTCCTTGAAAGACACGAATCAGCTTCTGTTTCACCTTTCTAATATGGGACACAAGGTTTCAAAGGATAAGTTGCAGTTGTGCCAGACCAAGGTAAAATATTTGGGACATTGCTTGACACAAGGACTTAGACACCTCACCACTGATAGAATACAGGCGATTCGCGACATGACTCTGCCACAAACCCAGCAACAGATCCACACTTTTCTTGGAATGTGTGGGTACTGCCGAAATTGGATCCCAGTGTTCTCCATACTGGCTTTAACTTTGCAAGAAATGGTCTCCTCGAACAAACCAGATCGGATCTCTCACACAGATGAGTCCGAACTGGCATTTGAGAGACTTAAACAGTGCCTATCACAGGCACCTGCAGTAGGCATGCCAGATTATGGGAAACCCTTTGAATTGTACGGTACGGAAAGTGCTGGGTGCGTGGCAGGTGTCCTAACTCAGAGACATGGTGATGCCAGCAGGCCGGTAGCTTGCTACAGTGCACAGTTAGACACCGTAGCGCGGTCTCTCCCCACATGCTTGCGAAGTGTTGCAGCGATAGCTTTGCTAGTGAGTAAAAGCGAAGATGTAGTGTTAGGACACAACCTGACCATCCATACACCTCATGCTGTGTCAGCCTTACTGAACTCTGCCCAAACCAGACATGTCTCATCTGCACGGTTTACAAGGTGGGAATTAGCACTAATGGCCCCTGTAAACATCACCATAAAAAGAACCCTGCACTTAATGGAGATTTCGAGGGCCTAATGAAGCCTTTTTTTAGGCTCTCCTGAATATAATCATTCATTGCCACGGTTTCCGGCCCGGACAGGGCATATAATCTCCCCTTAGGTAAAGAGGCACCGGGAACTAAATCAATAGCGCAGTCATAGGACCGATGGGGAGGCAGTACATCCGCATTACCCTTCGAGAAAACATCGGCAAAGTCCTGATATTCCAAAGGAATAAGTTCTGGGGTGACTGCCGCAACCCGGACTGGACGGGAAATACACTCCTTAACACAAAAGGGACCCCATTGGGAAATCTCCCCAGACCACCAATCTATGGTGGGATTATGAAAGGCAAGCCAGGGGTGACCCAAAACTATGGGGACAGCCGGACAATGGGTAAGGTAAAATTCGATTTTCTCTGAATGTAGGGCCCCCACTGTCAGTTGTACTGGAGGTGTGCGGTGAGTGATAACCCCATTAGAAAGCGGACCACCATCCAAGCCGTGCATGGTGATACGTTTATCCAAGGGTATCTGTGGAACGCCTAAAGCCTGAGCCCAACCAAGATCCATGAAATTTCCCACAGCTCCACTGTCGACGAAGGCCGACACCAACGAACTGAGGCTACCAAAGGAAATTTTTACAGGAACTAATAAGGAATCATTAGAGGAGATTAACTGCAGACCCAAGTGAACCCCCTCACTACTCACTTGGTCAGAGCATTTTCCTGCTTATTCGGGCAATTACGTGCGATATGTCCCTTGCCACCACAATACAAACAAAGACCAGAATTTAGCCTTCTGGTTCTTTCCTCTGGGGACAGCCGGGAGAGACCCATTTGCATGGGCTCCTCGATGTCCTCAGGAAAAGTATATATACATGGACT
Source organism: Pseudophryne corroboree (assembly GCF_028390025.1). Lineage (NCBI taxonomy): Eukaryota > Metazoa > Chordata > Amphibia > Anura > Myobatrachidae > Pseudophryne > Pseudophryne corroboree. Next base: position 751,023,745 of record NC_086444.1, read on the forward strand.
AGGCCTAAAAGTAGCTCCTCTTTCAGCCCTCCGCTCTCGGAGACGACGATCAATTTTAATAGCGAGCTCCATGAGTTTGTCTAGAGTCTCAGGAGTGGGGTACTGAAGGAGACTGTCTTTAATAACTTCAGACAAACCGAGGCGAAACTGACTGCGCAGGGCCGGGTCATTCCAGCCACAGTCGTTCGACCAACGGCGAAACTCGGTACAATACACCTCTGCTGGATTTTTCCCTTGCTTAAGTGCACGCAGGTGGCTCTCAGCTGATGCTTCTCTATCAGGGTCATCATACAAAAGGCCTAAGGACTTAAAAAAGGCATCTACTGATAGCAAGGCAACATCATCCGCTCTTAGCCCAAAAGCCCAGGTCTGTGGATCACCTTGGAGTAAAGACATCACAATCCCGACCCGTTGAGACTCAGTACCAGAGGAACGGGGCCTTAAACAAAAATAAAGCTTACAAGCTTCCTTAAAATTAAAAAAATCCTTTCGGTTACCCGAAAAACGGTCAGGTAAATGCATTTTTGGTTGGAGGCTCGCAAAAGATCTTCCTGCGATCTCACCCGAAGAGTAAGGTCCTGAACCATCTGAGTTAGTTCCTGAATCTGGTTGGCCAAAAGCTGGCAGGGATTTGGACCTAAAACTGCCGGATTCATGAGGCCGAATTTCTAGGCCCACCAATACAAAAGAAAAAATTAACTTTTTTTTTTTTTTTAAGGCCGGTGATAACGTGACGTTCCTGATGCTCAGAACTGGAGAGATGTAGTGATGCGAGTTCAGAGCACCAGAACGTGACGCTGAACTAAGGAGAGGTACGGGAATAGCCCCTAGCACCCTACCTCCGTTGTCTTACCCGTGTGGTCGACTCACGCCTGAATGACTATGGTTTCTTGGGCCCACGGCAGCCGCGTTTGAAGGGTGGATTAGGTCTGCCCAACTCCGATGCACCCAGGTCTTAGAGAGAGACAAAGCGTGAACCGAGACAGGGTAATAACAAGGGGACCTCTAACTTAAAAAAAAAGGAACTTAGGGGCCACTAACAACCCTAAAACTAAAAGGTATGTGCGGCACGCCGCCAAGGAAAAAGGACAACAAAAGATACCACTGTCCGTTCCCCCACACGGCACCGCCGAGTTCTGGGGAGGACAGTGAAAAGCGGAAACCTCCGCAAAAACCTCCAACACAAAAGTAATACAAAGTTAAAGCGGCCTAGGCCGCAACTCGCGGCAGAAGCCGCTACTCACGAAACCGGGAGAGAACCCCAAATAACGAGAACCCTCGGATGACTGCAACAGGTTCGTTTTGGACAGGAAGGATTCCCAGGACCGGCTTCAGAACTCCAGGACTCGGGAGCACAGGGAGCAGGATCAACCAGATACAGCTAAATCAGGAACAGACGTTACCAGGCAGGAACAGCATGCAGGAAGCTATCACCGGCGTCTGTGTGAGGCACTGAGGAGGCATATAACAGGGAACCCTCCAATGGCAGTGCAGAGCCTGATTGATGAATGTCGTGCAGCTGCCTTGCTGCACGAGCAGGGGAGAACAGGTGTGAGTACTCTCATGGCAACGGGGAACGCGGTCCGCCTGTGGCGTCCCCGTTGCCATGGACCCGGCGGCCCTGGGCGCACGGTGTCCTAGCGTTGCCAGGGACCCGGCGGTTATCGCGCGCACGGCGTCCTGGCGTTGCTAGGTGCCGTGCGGGAGCATACAGAGTGAGAGGCACGGCGGCCATGACCGCTGCTCGGTCAGAGCGCGGACAAAAACCACCGCGCCTAACAAATGTATACTTCACAATACCTCGAAGCTTATCTAGTACATATACGGCACAGACATGGATTCATACATACATGCTTTTACTATCCCACTAGGTCATACATTTCCCACCTACACCTCTCCTCCTACCATCCAATCATCTGTAGATATTGTATTGTATATTTTTCTGTTTAGTGTTTAGATAGTGGCAGTTATTGTTGACTGCCAAAGGGTGGACTGTCAAAGTCGAAAAATATTGTAGCACACACACCACGAACTAACCACACACACATGCCCGCTGCACGTGCACTTGTTCCGCCGTGCGTGCACATATCGGCAATTTGCGTATGATCGCTCCCGCGATCCTGCGCGTGGTATGGGTATTTACGGCGGAGTTTGTGAGCGCATAGAGGGTTATCAAAACATTACATATTTAACCCAAATAGTGCACATTGTACACATAGCCCCCCTGCACCACATCAGCAAGTATCAATATTTTAAATGATTGCAGGACTAAGGGATTTGCCTTTACATAATAGGAAGGGACAGACTAAGGTTATAGGGTGATGTCTAGTATCCAGCTGTAGGGTATTTTAAGGGTAACATTCCGGTGATGGTTAGAGGAAGATCGCATGTTCCTGCGTATAGTTATGTGCAGAAGTAGAATATAGATATAAACGGTATTTACTGTATATTATGTATGCGGTGGGAATCCAGAGTAGACCACCCACAAGAGCAGTTGGGAAAGACATCGCCCACCTTTTCAAATCAACCTATGACCTCTCCTGTAATGTAAAGATGCATCTCTGTGTCAAATGAACAAAGGGATTACAGTAACCATTGTATTGTTTATAGAAGTTGTGTATAAAAAGCCTATTGCTGCCTGGCCGGTCAGAAGACTCTGAACGCTGTCTACAGTACCTGATGAGCGGAGGACTGGTCCAGGTTGCGCAAGCGAATATTCTCACGTATGTACATTGACTGTAGCCATTTTACTCTGTTGTATTTTGTAGTGTATAGATTGTATTGTTATCCCCTTTCAGATATATACGCTGAGGTTTCGGATCCCAGTGTTTAACTACAAATCGGTGTTGTGTCCTCTTTTCCCTGCTAGGGTTTAAAAGCGTATTTAACGGTATAAGGTTTGAGAGTCTATTGATAAGGTGTACTGCGGGTACTTTATACCGTCAGCGCTGCGTAAGGTTTAAGGTATAACGTCACTGCATTGCATTACTAATAAGGTTTAAAGTTTATCAAGAGTGTGTGCGCGCGCTGTGCGTACTTTGTACCCCCAGCGCGGCGTGTGTACGCTAAGTCCGTACAATGTACGGGACTCTGTACACAAATAGCGTACAAAGTGCGTAGCGTGTATATTAAGTATATCGGCCGCAGCGGCTCCATGGTAAAAGTGTGTTTAAAGGTATAGCTTTATGGTTTAAGATAATATCGACATTATCACTGGGGAGCTATCACACAGGGGGAAAGCTTCCAAGGAAAATGGTCACGTCAGGAAGCCTGCCTTCACATAAACGTTCTGGAATTGAGAGCCATTTACAACTGCCTTCTACAAGTGGTACATCTTCAAGATCCCGTGCAGATCCAGTCAGACAATGTAACAACAGTCGCGTACATAAACAGGTAAGGCGGAACGAAAAGCAGAGCGGCAATGGCAGAGGTGGCAAGGATTCTCCTCTGGGCAGAAAGACATGTTAGAGCTCTGTCAGCAATTTTCATTCCGGAAGTGGACGACTGGGAAGCAGACTTCCTCAGCAGACACGATCTCCATCCAGGAGAATGGGGCCTCCACCAAGAAGTCTTTGGGGAGTTTCTCAAGTAGACATGATGGCGTCTCGTCTAGACAAGAAGCTTCAGAGATATTGTTCCAGATCGAGAGACCCTCAAGCAATAGCAGTGGATGCACTGGTGACCCAGTTGGTGTTTCGGTCGGTATATGTTTGCCCTCCACTTCCACTGATTCCAAAAGTTCTCAAAATAATAAGAAGAACAAGAGTTTGAGCAATCTTTATTGCCCCAGACTGGCCAAGGAGGGCTTGGTATCCAGATCTTCAGGAGTTGCTCATAGAAGATCCTCTGCCTCTTCCTCCTCGAGAGGACCTACTACAGCAGGGGCCGTGTGTATATCAAGACTTACCGCGGCTACGTTTGACGGCATGGCTGTTGAGCGTCGGATCCTAGCCCGAGAGGGTATTCCTAAGGATGTCATCCCCACTCTTATTCAGGCCAGGAAAGGAGTAACGTCTAAACATTACCACCGTATTTGGAAAAAATATGTGTCTTGGTGTGAATCCAAGAAGGCTCCTACGGAAGAGTTTGAGTTGGGACGTTTTCTCCATTTTCTGCAGGCTGGTGTGGATGCGGGCCTTAGACTGGGGTCAATCAAGGTCCAGATTTCGGCCTTATCAGTTTTCTTTCAAAAACATTTCCAGAAATGCAGACGTTCGTGAAAGGGGTTCTGTACATCCAGCCTCTAGTGGCACCATGGGACTTTAATGTGGTGTTGCAGTTCCTTCAATCAGATTGGTTTGAACCTCTGCTGGAGATAGAATTGAAGTTTCTCACTTGGAAAGTGGTGATGCTTTTGGCCTTGGCATCCGCAAGGCGGGTGTATGAGTTGGGGGCCTTGTCTCACAAGAGCCCTTACCTGATCTTCCATGAAGATAGGGCAGAGTTAAGAACTTGTCAACAATTTCTTCCAAAGGTGGTTTCGTCCTTCCACATAAACCAACCTATTGTGGTGCCAGTAGCTACTGACACTTTCACTGAGTCACAGTCTCTAGATGTGGTTAGAGCTTTGAAGATTTATGTCGCAAGAGCAGCTCGGTTACGGAAAACAGAGGCTCTGTTTGTCCTGTATGCTCCCAACAAGATTGGGTGTCCTGCTTCTAAGCAGACTATTGCGCACTGGATCAGAGGGACAATTTAGCATGCTCATTCTACGGCAGGCTTGCCGGTACCGAAGTCGGTGAAGGCCCATTCTACTAGGAAATTGGGCTCATCCTGGGCGGCAGCCCGGGGCGTCTCGGCTTTACAACTTTGCCGAGCAGCTACTTGGTCAGGGTCAAACACATTTGCTAAATTTTATAAGTTTGACACCCTGGCCGATGAGGACCTCAAGTTTGGTCAATCGGTGCTGCAGGGTCATCCGCACTCTCTCGCCCGTACTGGAGCTTTGGTATAGACCCCATGGTCTTAATGTCGTCCCCAGCATCCTCTAGGACGTATGAGAAAATAGGTTTTTGATAACCTACCGGTAAATCCTTTTCTCCTAGTCCGTAGAGGATGCTGGGCGCCCGTCCCAGTGTGTACTTTACCTGCAGTTTAGTTATTAGAGTTACACAAGTTGTGTTATCTTGGTTTCAGCATGTTGCTGCAATTAGTTCATGCCTGTTGGCGTGTGTTATGTTGAATGCCATGTGTGCGGAATGGTTGAGGGTGTTAGTTGATAGATATCTCACCACTAGTTAAGTAATTCCTTTCCTCGAAATGTCAGTCTCCCTGGGCACAGTTCCTACAACTGAGGTCTGCAGGAGGGGCATAGAGGGAGGAGCCAGTTCACACCCAATGAAAAGTCTTTGGAGTGCCCATGTCTCCTGCGGATCCCGTCTATACTCCATGGTCTTGATGTCGTCCCCAGCATCCTCTATGGACTAGGAGAAAAGGATTTACCGGTAGGTTATCAAAATTCTATTTTTACTGCAGTGTCCTATGGTGGTCATTCCGACCTGATCGCACGCTGCCTTTTTTCGCAGTGCAGCGATCAGGTCACTGCTGCACATGCGTATGCACCGCAATGCGCAGGCGTGTCATACGGGTACAAAGCGGATCGTTGTTGTGCCATGGATTTAACGAAGAATCCATTCGCACAGCCGATCGCAAGGAGATTGACAGGAAGGAGGTGTTTATGGGTGTCACCTGTCCATTTTCTGGGAGTGTTTGGAAAAACGCAGGCATGTCCAAGCGTTTGCAGGGCAGGTGTCTGACGTCAATTCCTGGACCGGACTGGCTGAAGTGATCGCAAGGGCTGAGTAAGTTCTGAGCTACTCAGAAACTGCACAAACTATTTTTGTAGTGCTCGGCTGCACATGCGATCGCACACTTGCACAGCAAATATAAACTCCCCAGTGAGCAGCGACTATGCGTTCGTACGGCTGCAAAAAGTAGCTAGCAAGCGATCAACTCCGAATGACCCCCTATGTCCTACTGCCAGTCCGTCTGCCCCCTCCGGCATCAACAATCCCCACTCCCTAACCGTGGCGCAGGTAGAACAAAAGCTGCTGTGGACACCGGCATAGATGTGTATGAAAGCGGCGCAGTGGAAAGGCATTCATAGCCCTCCCTGCGCCGCATACTCTCTGAGACCCGGAGCCTCTTCTGCGTGTGATGTCACAAAAGTGCCTCCCCGCCACAGCTGCGCCCAGATCCCCAGAGGCCCTGACTCCGCAACACAGCACCTGGGCTGCCTGCCTGGAAGCCCCGAGATGGCTATTGTAACGGATAGAGTGGGTGATATCACGGAGGGTAATGTCTGGACGCTGAATCAATGTAAAAGGTGACAGTGCTGTGCAGTGCAGTGGGTGTACAGTGTCACTGACACTGCACAGCACTCTCACCTTTTACATTGATTCAGCGAGTCAGTTCTGCAGCAAATCACTATTGTTAGCGTCGGTGTCCCAATGCGACGCATTACAGGTAAGTAAATGCACTAGATAAACTACAGCTCCCAGCAGCCCTTAGCGCCAAAGCATTCCGGCGCTAAGGGCTCCTGGGAGCTGTAGTTTACTGAGTGTATCTTCTTCCCTGTAATGCGGCGCGTTGGGACACCGGCGCTAATAATAGTGACTGGCTGCTTGCCTGGTGTGCGAGTCTCCGAGAGAGCCACTGCCAAAGGGAGGACAGCAGCTTAGCTACTTCCAGGAGGAGAAGCATTATCTGCCCCTCCCCCACTCACAGTACCTCCAGGCCCCATCTGTGGCACCCCCACACCCCCCCTCCAACACCCGCAGTGGCTCCGCACCCCCTCCCCCACTCGCAGCACCACCGCACCCGCCCCTCTCCCACCCACGGCACCCCCGCAACCGCTCCTCCCCCACCCGCTGTGGCTCCGGACCCCCACCTGCCGCACACACACACACCCTCCCCCACCCACGGCACAATGGCACCAGCCCCTCCTCTCCCCCACCCACGGCACCCCCGCAAACGCCCTTCCCCACCCGCGGCACCCCCGGACCCCATCCGTTTCTCCCCTGCACTTGCCACTCCCCCAACCAAGGCCGGCTCCAGGCATGTTCGAATAGAGCGGCCTCGCTGGACGCCACCCTTAGTGGGCGCCGCGCGCTGGTGCCACCATATTCGTGCCTGGAGCCGTGCCAGCCTGCAGCGCTACCCGCCTGGCCTGCCCTGTTGTGTGCGCACTATGCGCGCTGTGCGGCGCCGGTGTCTGACATCAGACGCCGGCGCAGCGCGTAAAGCGCACACACAAGAGACAGAGTATGTACAGTCACTCCGCCCGCGCCTCAGCAGACTCCCCCCTCCCAGCAGCACCGCAGGTATTGGGCAGGGAACTGTGGGGGTCATATCTGGCACTTTGGGGGCATTTCTGCACTGTGGGGGCATGTATGTATCTGGCACTGTCGGAGCATGTATGTATCTGGCACTGTGGGTGTGGGGACATATCTGCACTGTGGGGGCATGTATGTATCTGGCACTGTGGGGGCATATCTGCACTGTGGGGGCATTTATGTATCTGGCACTGTGGGGGCATTTATGTATCTGGCACTGTGGGGGCATTTATGTATCTGGCACTGTGGGGGCATTTATGTATCTGGCACTGTGGGGTCATTTATGTATCTGGCACTGTGGGGTCATTTATGTATCTGGCACTGTGGGGTCATTTATGTATCTGGCACTGTGGGGTCATTTATGTATCTAGCACTGTGGGGTCATTTATGTATCTGGCACTGTGGGGTCATTTATGTATCTGGCACTGGGGGCATATCTGCACTGTGGGGGCATGTATGTATCTTGCACTGTGGGGGCATATCTGTACTGTGGGGGCATTTATGTATCTGGAACTGTGGGGTCATTTATGTATCTGGCACTGTGGGGGCATTTATGTATCTGGCACTGTGGGGGCATATCTGCACTGTGGGGGCATTTATGTATCTGGAACTGTGGGGACATATCTGGCACTGTGTGGCCATTTATGTAGCTGGCACTGCTGGGGGGCATGTCACGTGTAGCTGGCACTGCTGGGGGGCATGTCACGTGTAGCTGGCACTGCTGGGGGGCATGTCACGTGTAGCTGGCACTGCTGGGGGGCATGTCACGTGTAGCTGGCACTGCTGGGAGGCATATCATGTAGTGTTACCACTAGGCGTCTGTGGCTGGGCAATGTGTCTCAGTGCTCTACCTGGCGCAATGTGTCTCAGTGCTCTACCTGGCGCAATGTGTCTCAGTGGACAAAGAAGGAGAAAGAAAAGACTCTTTTGTGGGTGCACTCTTTGTATCATAGAAAAATCAATAGAAGTAATGAATCATGAAAAGAATATAAAATTAATTAAGTTTTATTAAATTCCTAGTAAAATATATAAGTAGTTTGGTTGATTATTTAAAGATAACACCATTAATGATTGATAAAGCTAACTATTTATCTTATTACATTCACTATAAAATGGGTAAGAGACTCAGTACGCAATTGGCGTATGGGGTACCGTAAGGGTACGCACTTAGCGTAGCAGGCGCTTAGCCGTGGTCGAGACGCACATGCGACACGCTCGCTCACAACTTAACACGTGGTGTCGAGCACGCTATAGGCGGCCGACTACCGTAATGCTACGCTACTAGCGTAGCGTACACTCGTGACCACGAGGAAAACACGAGCGGCGCAGACGCTCACGGGATGACACTCAGTAAACCTTGTATGCAACACAGTGAAAGATTGAGTTTGTACTGTAAACCTAGGTTTTGTAATGTGAGCACAATGCAATGCTAATTAACCTCTATTGTATGAAAGCCTCTTGAGCGATTGAGACACTCTGAATACTCTCAGCAATATAATAAACACACAATACCTTGCTAAGGTTCCAACACCTTTACTAACAATATCTAGCTATGTAAAAGTTAAAACAGTTAACAGTTCATACACTACAGGCTAACATCAATATCTAAGCAGGCTAACTACACATAAATATACAATATCGTCACAATCTTATACAATAACAGAGAGAGAGAATATGGCAAATACAAACAGAGATTTAGAATGGTTACAGAGAATAACTTACACACACTGGGGAATGATCGCTGCGCAGCTCTGCTACCAGCTCCGAGTTAGTCAAGATGAAAACCGTTTGTGGACAGAAGACTGAGCTGGCCAGGCTGGCTGTCCTTATATACACTGCGTACAGTATACTACAAAGGGACCTACAATCTCATTGTTCATTGGACACAGGAATGTCTCCTCGCATCATAACAAAAGGTCATAGGTAAGTTTGAACAGGCGGGCTGTGACTATATCAAACTGCTCAGGTGGGAGGGAATCTGAGAATTCCCGCCGCATGGATAATGAACCGCAAATATAGTAAATGTCCAGAAACTACTAATAGACATAACTATACGCAGGAGCGATTAATCTTTACCTAACCAGCACCGGATTGTTTCTAATAAAATGTTCTTTAGTTAGGTACCAAACACAACTGCTCAAACCCTGTCTGACCCTTCATATCATGCAAAGAGGAATTTCTCTGTCCAGCGACCAGTTACATTAAACAAACTTACAGTCATTATTAAGGGGAACATTATCTATAAAACATACTATTTGGTTTTATTATTTAACGTTTGAGTCGCCCGCTAGACGCACACAAACTCTACCGTAAATGCACATACTACGCGCTCGAGCGCATGGCCGAGGAGGCGCCATCACGCAGCTGCGAGTATCCGCACGCACGGGAGAGAATGTGCACGTGCAGCAGGCACGCGCATGGGGTGGATATATGGCAACGTGTAGCATGATATTTTTCAGACTTTGACAGTCCACCCTTTGGCAGTCATCAATAACTGCCACTTCCTAAAACAGTTCAAAAAGAAAAATATATGTCATAATGTAAATACAATTTTATGATTGGGTAAAGGGAGGAGAGGAGCAGGTGGGAAAAAAGGTATGACCTAGTGAGATAGTAGAAGCATGTGTGTATGAATCCATGTTTGAGGGGTCATGTATCATCGTGCCGTACGTGTTTTAGATCAAGCTTCGAGGTATTGCGAAGTATACATTTGAATTCCTTCTTATCCCGTATTACGGGTCTGTGGATGGGCTGTCAAACTTTACTGAGCTCTTTTCGGCTTTTGGTTGCAACAAATGGGGGAGCACATTTAGTTGATGATACATGAATGGGGGGATATGTGAGTGCTGATATCTGTATCTATATTCCCTATCGACTATGTGTGTCATTACCTGAAGGTTGTAGAGGTGAAGATAAGAAGCAATTATTATAAATGCAGTCGTAAACTATGTGAGTTTAATATGCATTTGCCGATTGAGGTCTTGTCTGATGTCTTGTCTTGATGTACATGTTGTCTGATGTCTCTCTGTGCTTTTGCTATAAATAACGAGCAAAAGTTGTTCCATTGTCCATAAAGTTACAGTCTCTAAAGTGTTGGGCTATCGTAAAAGTTAAAGTCACTAGGGAAATTGGGGCTTGTAGCATAGTTCATCAATGGTCTGTATAAAAGAGGTTGTCAAATTCTTCTTCCAAGCGGATGTCTTTGTACCTTGGAGGAAAACAAAGGAGAAACGGGTGAAAGAAACGGACCGTGGAATCACATTTTCATCACAACATTGTCTCTATCGTTGGGTCATAAATCAAATTAGTTGTTGTTAGTACAGTGTCCTCGCTCCTCAGACTCATCACCCTGGTATTACTTTTATGCTTCACTAAAACCCGAACGCATCTAAATATCAGGCCAACCAATATGACGACTCCTAGAATACACAAAAGAAATTTCCCTACATCCATAATAATACCTTGGGCCCATTCTCCTAAGCCCGAGAACCAATTTCGTGGGTTCAACCATGACACCCAACTGGTCAGCTCATTACCCACAGCAGCGAGTGTGAGATTGTGTTTCCTTCGAAACTCCCACTTTAATTGTAAAATGTCATCCATCTTTTGGTCTATGACCTCGGCTGGGTCCTCCGTGCTGTTTGTAATGTACGTGCAGCACTTTATTCCGAATTGAGTTGCTAGGGTAACACAATACCCGCCTGTCACAGCTGTGAGGTAATTGAGAATCATCCTATGCTGAACCAGTTCTGTTTTGTAGGCTTGTAACTCTTTCCCAGTGTACCTGAATGTGTCGTCATACATTTCGGTGATATTGTCTAATAAATTTGCAAGCGCAGATATATATTTATAATTTATCACTCCTCTGGCGGTACGAGTGATATCTAACGCGAGTAGGAATTGAATCCCGGTGGATTCATGGATCAGATCAGAGGCTGAATGCTCTGTCCTCTCTATCAGGTGCCGTTTAACGACGTGCTCGTAATGAGTGTGAGTATAAGGAGCTTGGGCACTGCGGTGAATATCTTTCATTTTGTTATGGGTTACAGTCATTACTTCAGGCAGTACTTTTCCAATATAGCACAATCCCTCTGAGTTTGGGGCAAGCCACTTATACTCCTTCCTCCCGCATATGAAATATGCATCATCGGGGAGAACGTATGGGACGGAGTATGACATTATCATGTTACAAATTTTCCATGTGAAATCTCCTAACCCTAATTCTCCCATCTGTTTAGTACACGTATCAGGTTGTACGATATGTGCACAGTATCCTGGTGATACTTCTCCAACTCGCATGGTCCTACTTCCTAGAGCGTACCTATACCGGAAATATTTTCCATGGTCGGCTATCTGGCGTATAAGTTCTGTGTCTATGGGCATTCTGTCGGGTCTGTATGAAAAGGTCATGGTTTGATTACTCCATGACACTTCCCAATTTCCCGGCTTTTGGGGATTGGAAATGTTAAAGCACACTAAGGACCTATCCACATGATATTGGTGGAGCTTCAAACTAGGAGGACTAGAGATATTAAACCTCTTGTCCACCGGCCTCCCACCACTTAGCTCAAGTACCTCTCCTACAGTTAAAGGGAATGGTACTAGTCCTGATTTGCTATGACCTTGAGGTACTTGAGAGCATACCCAACAGTCTGTCTGATTTAACACTTTACCCACTAAGGAGTGATAGTCACTCAATGGATGCCGGTCCATGTGAACATTAAAACTGGACTGACATTTCTTTATGCACCCATCCTCAACTATATTGTCACAATGCCTACAGATGCAGTTCTCTTCAGCTAACAATCCTTCACAATTCCTTCTATTGTCAATGCTACCAGATCGTTTTCTGATACTCGCCTTTACTCAGAGATTATGTTGCTCTTGGAAATTTACGCCTGCATCCTGGTCATCAGAACCCATTCCCGATCCTTTCTCGACCTCCATGGTACTCTCACCGAAACAGACTGCTCTGGTCAACATCATGGTCAACAGGAAAATCCGGATCACAGTCTCTTGGGGCAAGTCCATCTTAGAGGAGTAAAAGGAGAAAAATAAGAAGGGGGAAAGGAAATAGGAGGGAGGTGGGAACTGGAGAAAATAACAAATGGGAAAAAGAAATCTGGCTCGACAAGCTTCAGGTCTTATTATTCTCAGCGCTCAGGTGTCGTCTCAATCCTCCCTGAACAGACACTCTAGTGATACAACCTCTACCGTCTGTTCTTTATCACGGGACCTCTCTGGGTCAGAGACCTTTTTACAATGAGACGAATGGACCCAAGTCTCTCTCTCGGCAACCTTCAATGCTGTTGTGCTGGTCAATAAGACTTGATATGGTCCTTCCCATCTGTCAATAAGGCAACCTGAGCGTAGAAAATTCCGTATCATTACATAATCCCCAGGTTCAATGTCATGACAATTACTGTCAGGCAGATCAGGAATCACCAACTTTAGATTATCATTCTGATTCCTCAATTGCTTACTCATTTTAACCAAGTACTTTACGGTTACTTCATTGTTACATTTCAAATCATCCTGGGGGTTAATCATAACATGGGGTTGTCGACCAAACAGAATTTCAAAAGGAGACAGATTAAGAGGGGACCTGGGAGTGGTTCTGATGCTGTATAATACAATTGGCAAAGCTTCGGGCCATAACAGTCCTGTTTCAGTCATTACCTTGCTCAATTTATTTTTAATAGTGCTGTTTACTCTTTCCACCTTCGCACTCGCCTGGGGGCGATACGGAGTGTGCAGCTTACTATTAATTCCCATCAACTTACACATTGTTTGAAAGACTTCACCTGTAAAATGGGTACCCCTATCACTTTCAATGATTCTAGGGATACCATACCTACACACAAATTCCTGCACAATTTTCTTTGCAGTAAATACAGCGGTATTTGTGGCCGCGGGAAATGCTTCAACCCAATTTGAGAACACATCAATACAGACCAATACATATTTTAAATTTCTACAAGGTGGCAATTGTATGAAATCAATTTGTATTACCTGGAAAGGACCATTTGTCGGAGGGATATGGGATGGCTCTGTCGGTATTGCCTGTCAAAGTCAGAAAAATATCACGCTACACACTGCCATATTTGCACCTCATGCGAGTGCCTGTTGCACGTTCGTGAGCCCTGCCGTGCGTGCGCATACTCGCCGCTGCGGGCACCCGCAGGCGCACGGTGTGCGCATTTACGGTAAAGTTTATGTGCGTCTAGCGGGCGACTCGTTCGTTACATATTTTAACTATATAATGTGTTTTGTAGATCATGGTCCCCTTGATAGATTCAGAAAGTTTAGTTAAGGTAGCATGTTCATAGACAGAGAGATCCCTCTTTGTTTGATACGAAGGGTCAGACATGGGTCATACAGTGGTGTTTAGTATCCATCGGAAGAGTATTTAATTAGCAATATTCCGGTGTTGGTTTGAAGCGGATTAATCGCTCGTGCGAATAGTTATGGACATAAGAAGTTTATGTCCATTTACTATTATTTGCACTTACTTATCCATGCGGCGGGAAAACTAGTTTCCCACCCACCTGAGCAGTTGGAAATGGTCTCAGCCCACCTGTATGAATCAACCTATGACCTTTTGTTATAATGCGAAGACGAATTACTGTGTCCAATGAACAATGAGATTGTAGGGACCATTGAATTGTATTGTGTGTGGGGCATAAATAGACAAGCCGACCTGATCCAGCTCACTCTCTTCAACGGTTCTCATTGCTGATAATCGGGAGCTGGATATCGAGGCGCATGCGATCGTTCCCCTTGTGCGTAAGTTTTCTCCGCAATCATATTGTCTTTATTGTTATTGTGAGCCATATCTCTCTCTATCTCTCTCTCTCTCTCTCCTCCTCTTTCTCTCTCATTTTTCCTTAAACGTAATTGTATTGTATTGTATTTCATGTGTAGTTATCTGGTTAGTTAGTCTATGTTATATTGGTAGTGTATGACTTGTATTGTATTATTCTTTTGCAAGTATAACATTCATATAAGGCGTTAGACCCTAAGCCCGGTATTTGTGTATTTCTTATAGTGTTAAGTATTCTCAGAGCGTCGGTGACGCTCGAACAGCTTTTGAGTTAATAAGGTTACACTGTGTTGCATCTACACTCTATCATTTCACTAGGGTTTTCCTGTATAATACATTGTTCATGATTTACATATAAAGGTTTAACATTGTGAGTGTTAGCGCCGCTGGGGATCAACTCATGGTCCCGAGCGTCCGCTACGCTATAGCGAATCATTACATTAGTCGGCAGCCAATAGCGTGCCTGCCTGTGATCTCTTGGCCGTGAGCGAACGTGACGCTTGAGCGTCTCGACTACGGCTAAGCGATTGTTATGCAACGTGCGTACCCTTACGGTACTCCATACGTCAATAGCGTACAGTGTTCTTAGACCTCTTAAAGGGTTTTAAATAAGATAAATATTTAGCTTTATCAATTGGCGGCTCGTCCGTCCTTCACATATCTGCACTAGGTAATTTCAGCAGACATTATCCATCAGCAAAGGGCGGGAGGTCATATTCCTCGTAGTGCTGTCTGGATAAGCGTCTGCTTTGCTTAGTAAAGGGTGCTGAGGGAATCCGGAACCGGAGGTAAGAACAAAACGCTAGTGTCTTTTAAAACTGTTTATTTCTGTCTTGCGTACGCACACACGCATATCTGCATTTCTTTTATTCGTGTATTTTCATATATCACTCTCCTGTTTGCCATTTTATAATTGATAAACGTGCTAAGAGAGATTTGTCGCTATTTCTTAGTTAAAGTGTAAAAGTAATACATTAAGGGATAAAGTGCAAAGCACGCACGCAGCTCTACCTAAAGATACAAGGAGAGATTCGTGTGGTGTTCGGCAGATGATCGAGGATCATCTACATTGATAAACGTGTGAATTGTGTTACGGTGGATATTTGCTTTGCGTACACGTGTCTCTAACAAAGGGTGAGACTCGCGTACGCAACTCAAAGGCCGACGCACGCAGCGTATATTACGCAACGGAGCGCCCGGGTACGCCCACGTAACTCAAATCACACACTAGTGTTATTGTAACAGGCGAAAAGGTGGCAACGCGATAAATAGCGCAAGTCTATTTTAGTGTCCGAAATTTAGACTAACAGATCCTTCTCCAAATTTACAACACATCTGGTCTAAAGGAAAGAAAATTTCTGCGCAGAAATAGAAATAGAAACAAAAGTGTACATGTGATGAGTGAGTGTTTTGTATATATAAGTTTATACAATTTTTGAGGTTGAACCACAAGAAGTCGAGTTCTCGCAGGGTACATGCATGTAAGTGACGTACATGGTGGCTAGGGAGGCATCCCTTGTTAAACATAGAATCTGAGCATTAGAGTATAGCAGACCAGGAGGTCACACTGTAGCACAGACCAGGAGGTCCAGAACAGACCAGGAGGTCCAGGTACAGCAGACAAGGAAGTCCGCTATAAATAGAGAAAAGAGCACAACCCAGGGGGTTGGTGCAGAACCCATATAGGCCATTAAAGCTCATGCTGAAGGAATTCGCAGCCGAAATTTTCGATTCCACTGGTCGCTCTGCACATAAGATTAGTTGCTTATGTGCTGAACGATTGTACCGCACGTAATTGTGTGCATTAGTTAAATCTGACCAGTACCATTTGTGTACGAAACGGGTCATAAATACTATTTGTACATTCTGACGTGATTTGTGTAATTTTTTATTTTCTAAAGGGAAGTTCGCTGGTCACTCAGGAATTATCCAACAACCAACAGTTACTGGAAAGGGTTAATGCTCTGCGGATCACACTCACATGTTCCAGTAAACAAAGGTTCATAGGGGCCCTGGGTCGAGTACGCCAGCACTAGGGCAGTGTGTAGGTCGTATTGGTCGGCGTGGGCGAGTAAGTGGGGTACTCGGTAAACCGCCACCGTCAGCCTATCTTGAACATTTTGGTTTTTGTAAGGGTTGGCTGAAGAAAGCAACGCCTACAGGTATGGGGGCCAATTGTTCAGGTAGGGGGCGATCAACCTCGGTTCGGGTTGATTCAGTAAACCGACCAGTCGGGTCGGCAAGGTACGTAATGTGTGAAAAATACGGTTCACACACAGAGGTTTTATGTGATGAATGGGAGAGAATGACGGTACATGACGGGGAGAAATTCCCAAGAGTAGGCAGCTTTAGCCCAGAAGTGTTACAAAATCTAAGGAGGAGGATATGTCTCATTAAATCAACAAAGAGACGAATCAAACATTATGATTATTTGCAGTTATGGCAACAGGAGGGTGAAATACAGAGAGGTTTGGCTCAGGCGGCGGGATCTAATCCTTTCAGGAAACTGATAGCCACGGCCCCGCCGCCACCATACATATCAGGAGAGAAATTGGTTGCGGAGAATGACGCATTAGGGTGTAACAAACAAACACTTAGCAACTGTGTAAATGTTAATAAGTTAACCAATGCAAGTATTAACCCGTGCAAGTTGTACCCTGTTTTGAACTTTCCCCAGGAGTGTGATCAAGAGGACGAATCGGCAACAATATCGGCGCTCTCTCTAGCAGCCACCATATCAGAAACTACAGTAGGCACAGCCCAACCCTTAAGATTAGTAACAAAGGCCCCTAGCGGAGGGACAGGTGAGGTCGTATCTACGGGTAAATACGGCACCATACACTATGCTGAAAACATTTCACCACAGGCTGTAGAATCTACACAGAATGATGTTGCTAGACTTAATCCTGTTAGGGTGATAGCTGTTCCAAATGGGAAAACAGACACCACAGGAGTCACTCCCATTAGGAACATTGCCATGTATAGCCCATTTTCCCGAATGGAATTAAGAACCACAGTGTCTGAATTCCCTGACCCTAGGAAAGACTTAGTTGCTAGCCAGAAATACATCAGAGACCTAGGGAACACTTTAGAGCCCAATAACAAAGACTGGCAGGTATTGCTGAGGGCTTGTTTACCCTCCAATGTCGACTCGGCTCAATTTTTAGCTGACTGTGGATTGGATCAGGATGTACCTCTTACAGATGTGTACAACAAAGACAATGTAAAAAGGATAAGTTTACAGTTAAAGGAGTATTTCCCAGCTGTAGTTAAATGGAACAAGATATTCTCCATTAAACAAAAAGAGTCAGAAACAGCTGCAGAATATTTTCACAGGGCATTACTAGATATGGCTAAATACACAGGCATAGAGGACATTAAAACAAACATAAACCATCGAGAAGTAGCAGTGTCTGTACTAATGGATGGCTTAAAAGAGGCATTAAAGACAAGGGTACAGACCACCCAACCATGTTGGCGAGGTCTGTCGGTGGCTACTTTGAGAGAGGCAGCTGTTGATCACGATCGGAATATCACCAGATACAGGGAATTACAAGGTGATAAGTTAATGGCCGTAAGTATACAGGCCCTGACCACAAGGCAGCCTTTGTATAAATCACCAAACCCTGTGGGTAAGTCAAATGTGGTAACCTGTTATTCTTGTCATAGAGAGGGACACTTTGCACGAGACTGTAAATCGAGAAACATACAAAAGTCTTATCAACCCCCTAGACAACGACACGACACACGACATTGGGAGCAGGGTCCACAGAAACGGAGTTATGAGCCACATGCAGGGGAAACAAAAAGATACCCCCCGAACAGAGACTGGCAAGCCTCTGGTAGTCCCATTTAACCCCTTCACAAGTAGTTGCTGCCAGCGGGATTCAGGGAGGTCACCATACCCAATAGGGGTGTGGCCATACCTGTAATCTGCAGCCAGTAAAATTGATTGCAAGTCTTGGAAGTGAACCCGAAATTGCAATTAATGTAGCTGGTAAATCATTAAACTTTCTTGTAGATACGGGGGCGGCCAAATCAGTGATAAATTCGACAGTGGGCATGAGAACCACTGGTAAGACAATTCCAGCCATGGGAGTAACGGGAGTAGTCCAGCATTACCCTGTTAGCAAACCAGCCGAGATTACAATAGGGCCTTTACATACCAAGCATTCCTTTTTGCTGGCTGCATCGGCACCGACTAATCTCCTGGGAAGAGACTTATTGTGTAAAATGGGGTGCGTCATTTATTGTACTCCTGAAGGTGTATTCTTGGACATACCTGAGAATCACGCTCAGGAAGTGCGAGACATGTTAGACTCCCCATCAAAATTAATGTCACATACCATTATGACAAATAGGACTCCCTCCCAGGTAGAAGAAATGACATCCCAGATACCAGAGTCACTTTGGACTAAAGATGGACAGGACACTGGATTAATGGCAAACGTAGCTCCGGTAGTTGTACAAGTAAAAGATGGTAGGATAGCTCCAAACATCCCACAGTACCCTCTGAAGCCAGAGGTGGAGTTAGGAGTTTATCCCGTAATAGAGCGCTTGCTACAACAGGGCATTCTGGTAAGAACATCCAGCACTGCCAATAGTCCCATCTTCCCTGTGAAAAAGAGTGGGGGGAGGGGTTACAGGCTAGTGCAGGATCTAAGGGGGATTAACAAAATAGTTGAGAGTCAGTTCCCCGTAGTGCCAAATCCAGCTGTCATCCTTATGCAGATCCCTCCCACTGCGAAATTTTTCACTGTTATTGACCTCTGCTCCGCTTTCTTTTCGGTACCTCTGCACCCTGACAGCCAATATTTGTTTGCATTTACATACAGAGGAGTCCAATACACCTGGACTCGATTACCACAAGGTTTCATAGATAGTCCAAGTATATTTTCTCAGGCTTTGCATGATTGTTTACAGTCTTTCCAACCAGAGAGTGGATCAATATTGGTACAGTACGTGGATGATTTACTACTGTGTTCAGATTCATTGGAAGCATCCCTGAAGGATACGAAACAGCTCCTGTTTCATCTTTCAGACACGGGACACAAGGTTTCCAAAGACAAGTTACAATTATGCCAAACTAAAGTAAAATATTTGGGACACTGTCTAACACAAGGACTGAGACACCTGACCGCTGATAGAATTCAAGCAATTAGAGACATGACTCTGCCTCAAACCCAGCAACAGATCAGAACGTTTTTAGGAATGTGTGGGTATTGCCGTAACTGGATCCCAGGATTTTCCATTCTAGCATTACCTTTGCAGGAGATGGTTTCCTCAAACAAGCCTGATCGGATTTCGCACACAGACGAGTCCGAGATGGCATTTGAGAGACTTAAACAGTGCCTAACGCAGGCACCAGCATTAGGTATGCCAGACTATGGGAAACCCTTTGAGCTGTACGGAACAGAAAGTGCTGGTTGCGCGGCAGGCGTCCTAACCCAAAAGCACGGTGATACCAGCAGACCGGTAGCATACTACAGCGCTCAGCTAGATACGGTAGCGCGATCCCTCCCCACATGCTTGCGAAGCGTTGCTGCGATAGCATTGCTAGTAACGAAAAGCGAAGATGTAGTGCTAGGTCACAACCTCACAATTCATACACCACATGCAGTGTCAGCCTTGTTAAATTCTGCCCAAACCAGGCACGTCTCATCAGCGCGGTTTACAAGATGGGAATTGGCACTAATGGCCCCCGTAAACATCACCATAAGGAGATGCAGTGCATTAAATCCTGCAACATATCTCCCAGGTGTGCCTGGACAGGCACAAAGGGTGGAGGATGAGAGTGGTGGGGAAGGAGGATTTAATACAAAGGAGGACACACATGATTGTATGGAATATTTGACCCAAAATTTTACCGCAAGGCCTGACATCAGTGACAACCCACTGGAAGATGTAGATCTTACCTTCTACACGGATGGTAGTTGTCACAGACAGTCAGACTCGGGAGACTTGTGTACTGGATACGCAGTCGTAGATGACCAAGGCACCATAGAAGCAGAACCGCTAGGCCCACCTCACTCAGCCCAGGTTGCTGAACTGGTCGCCCTAACCAGAGCATGTGAATTGGCTAAGGGCAAGTCAGCCAATATCTACACCGATTCTAGATACGCCTTCGGGGTAGTCCATGATTTCGGAGCACTATGGCGCCTCAGAAATTTCATGACGGCAGCTGGTACACCGGTAGCGCATGCAGCTCACATCAAAAGGCTTCTAACAGCGATACAGGAACCCGACAGAGTGGCTGTTATCAAGTGTAAAGCACACACATATAGGCAGGACCCAGTATCACTTGGTAACAGCCGAGCAGACGAAGCTGCTAAGTTAGCAGCTGGTACCCCCAGACAAACAGACACCACACAATTGATGGTATTTAATACCATCAACACACAGAAGTTGTGTGAAATGCAAAATTTGTGTTCCACACAGGAAAAGGCAGTCTGGAAGGCAAAAGGATATGGCCAGGAGTCCTCAGGACTCTGGACGGATGGACAAGGTAAACCAGTGGCCCCCAGAGCATACCTTCCATGTTTAGCTGAGGCAGCACACGGGCTGACTCATCTGGGCAAGGAGGGAATGTGCAAGTTGGTAAGAGCATATTGGTGCGCCCCAGGATTTTCATCTCATGCGAGTAAGTGAGCAATGTCATGCCTTACCTGTTTGAGAAAGAATATCGGAAAGGCAATACCAACAGAACCATCTCATATCCCACCTACAGGCGGCCCTTTTCAGGTAATACAGATTGACTTTATTCAATTACCTCCTTGTCGAAATTTGAAATATGTACTTGTTTGTATAGATGTATTCTCAAATTGGGTCGAAGCATTTCCTGCGGCCACAAACACCGCTATGTTTACTGCTAAGAAAATTGTGCAGGAATTTGTATGTAGATTTGGTATCCCTAGAATAATTGAAAGTGATAGGGGTACCCATTTTACAGGTGATGTCTTTCAAGGAATGTGTAAGTTGATGGGAATTGATAGCAAGCTGCACACTCCATATCGCCCCCAGGCGAGTGCGAAGGTGGAAAGAGTGAACAGCACTATTAAAAATAAACTGAGCAAAGTTATGGCAGAAACAGGATTGACATGGCCAGAAGCTTTACCCATTGTACTATACAGCATCAGAACCACTCCGAGGTCCCCTCTTAATCTGTCTCCCTTTGAAATCTTGTTTGGTCGACAACCGCATGTTATGATTAACCCTCAGGATGATTTGAAGTGTAACAATGAAGTGACTGTAAAATACTTGATTAACATGAGTAAACAGCTAAGGAACCAAAATGATAATTTGAAGTTGGTGATTCCTGATTTACCAGATAGTAATTGTCATGACATTGAACCTGGGGATTATGTAATGATACGGAATTTTCTACGCTCAGGTTGCCTTATTGACAGATGGGAAGGACCATACCAAGTCTTATTGACTAGCACTACAGTATTGAAGGTTGCCGAGAGAGAGACTTGGGTTCATTCGTCCCACTGTAAGAAGGTTGCTGATCCAGAGAGGTCCCGTGATAAGGAACAGACGGTAGAGGAAGTTGTATCACTGGAGTGTCTGTTCCAGGAGGACTGAAGCGGCACCTGAGCATTGAAAATCATAAGATCAAAAGCAGTTGTCGATTCCCTGTTCCCTTTTATTGTTTTTCTCCACTTCCCATCCCCTCTCCCTCAACTATTTTTTCCCCCTTCTCATTCTTCTCCGTTTCCTCCTATAAGATGGACTTGCCCCAAGAGACTGTGATCCGGATTTTCCTGTTGACCATGATGTTGACGAGAGCAGTCTGTTCCGGCGAGAGTACCATGGAGGTCGAGAGAGGTTCTGGAATGGGTTCTGATGACAAAGATGGAGGCGTAGTTTTCCAAGAACAACTTAATCAACAAGTAAAGGCGAGTATCAGAAAACGATCCGATAGCATTGACAATAGAAGGAATTGTGAAGGATTGTTAGCTGAAGAAAACTGTATCTGTAGGCTCTGTGACAATGTAGTTGAGGATGGGTGCATTAAGAAATGCCAATCCAGTTTTAATATCCACATGGACCGGCATCCCTTGAGTGACTATCACTCCTTAGTGGGTAGTGTGTTAAATCAAACAGATTGTTGGGTATGCTCTCAAGTACCTCAAGGTCATAGCAAATCAGGACTAGTACCATTTCCTTTAATGGTAGGGGAGGTACTTGAGCTAAAGGGTGGGAGACCGGTGGACAGGAGGTTTAATATCTCCAGTCCTCCTAGTTTGAAGCTCCACCAATATCATGTGGATAGATCCCTAATATGTTTTAACATTACCAATCCCCGAAAGCCGGCAAATTGGGAAGTGTCATGGAGTAACCAAACCATGACCTTTTCATATAGAGCAGATAGAATGCCTACAGATACAGAGCTTATACGCCACATAGCCAGTAGAGAAAAATCTTTCCGATATAGGTATACCCTAGGAAGTAGGATTACGAGAGTTGGAGAGGTATCACCAGGATACTGTGCACATATCGTACAAACGGATACGTGTACTAAACAGATGGGAGAATTAGGGTTAGGAGATTTCACATGGAGGATGTGTAATATGGTTATGTCCTACTCCGTCCCATATGTTCTCCCCGATGATGCATATTTCATATGCGGGAGGAAGGCGTATAAGTGGCTTGCCCCAAACTCTGAAGGATTGTGTTATATTGGAAAAGTACTGCCTGAGGTAATGACTGTATCACATGCAAAAATGAAAGATATACACCGTGGTGCCCAAGCTCCTTATACTCACACTCATTACGAGCACGTAGTTAAAAGGCAACTGACAGAAAGGACAGAGCATTCGGCCTCTGACATGATCCATGAATCCACCGGGATTCAGGTTCTACTTGCGCTAGATTTCACTCGCACCGCTAGAGGAGTGCTGAACTATAGATATATCTCTGCGCTTGCAAATTTGTTAGACAATATCACAGAAATGTATGATGACACTTTTAGGTATACTGGAAGAGAGCTTCAAGCTTATAAAACAGAACTGGTTCAGCATAGAATGGTTCTTAATTATCTCACGGCAGTAACAGGTGGATATTGTGTCACACTGGCAACGCAGTACGGCGTGAAATGCTGCACATATATTACGAATAGTACCGAGGACCCGGTCGAGGTCATAGACCAAAAGATGGATGATATTCTCCAATTAAAGTGGGAATTTCGCAGGAGACACAATCTCACCCTTGCTGCTGTGGGTAATGAGCTGACTGGTTGGGTGTCATGGTTGAACCCGCGAAATTGGTTCTCTGGTTTAGGAGAATGGGCTCAAGGAGTCATAATGGATGTAGGGAAGTTTCTCCTATGTATCTTAGGTGTTGTCATAACGATTGGCTTGATATTTAGGTGCGTTCAGGCTTTAACGAAGTGCAAACGTAGTACCAGGGTAATGAGTCTAAGGAGTGAGGAAATTGTAATTCCAATGGATTTGATTTATGACCCAACTGTAGAAACAATGATGTGATGAAAATGCGATTATACGGTCCGTTTCTTTCACCTGGTTTTTCCGTTTTTTCCAAGGTAAAAAGACCCACTTGGACAAGGAATTTGATGATCCTGTATACAGACAACTGATGGATTAAAGAAGAAGTTTTGACAACCTTATACACAGATATTTGATGAACTATGCCATAGACCCCCAGTTTCCCTAGAAATTTTAAAATTACGCTAGCCCAACACTTTTGTAGGTCTATGGACATTGACAAAGCTTTTTGCCCACACCTTTTGGCAAAAGCCCAAAGAAGACTGCATTCAACAGACACCGAACAAGACTTCAACCGACAAATGTTCATTAACCTGACATAGAATACCACTGCATTTACCATAAGTGTTCTTTATCTTCATCTCTACAACCTTCAGGTAATGACACACATAGTCGATAGGGAATACAGGCACAGATATCAGCAATCACATATTCCCCCATTCATGTATCATCAACTAAAATGTGCTCCCCCATTTTGTTGCAACCAAAATCCGAAAAGAGCTCGGTAAAGTTTGATAGCCCATCCACAGACCCGTACCGTGGGATAAGAAGGAATTCAAATGTATACTTCGCTATACCTCGAAGCTTGATTTAAAACACGTACGGCACGATGATACATGACCCCCCCAAACATGGATTCATACACACATGCTTCTGCTATCTCACTAGGTCATACCCTTTTCACACCTTCTTCTCTCCTCCCTTACCTAACCATGGAAATGTATTTACACCTGACATATATTTTTCTCGTTTTGAAATGTTTTAGGAAGTGGCAGTTATTGTTGACTGCCAAAGGGTGGACTGTCAAAGTCAGAAAAATATCACGCTACACACTGCCATATTTGCACCTCATGCGAGTGCCTGTTGCACGTTCATGAGCCCTGCCGTGCGTGCGCATACTCGCCGCTGCGGGCACCCGCAGGTGCATGGTGTGCGCATTTACAGTAAAGTTTATGTGCGTCTAGCGGGCGACTCGTTCGTTACATATTTTAACTATATAATGTGTTTTGTAGATCATGGTCCCCTTGATAGATTCAGAAAGTTTAGTTAAGGTAGCATGTTCATAGACAGAGAGATCCCTCTTTGTTTGATACAAAGGGTCAGACATGGGTCATACAGTGGTGTTTAGTATCCATCGGAAGAGTATTTAATTAGCAATATTCCGGTGTTGGTTTGAAGCGGATTAATCGCTCGTGCGAATAGTTATGGACATAAGAAGTTTATGTCCATTTACTATTATTTGCACTTACTTATCCATGCGGCGGGAAAACTAGTTTCCCACCCACCTGAGCAGTTGGAAATGGTCTCAGCCCACCTGTATGAATCAACCTATGACCTTTTGTTATAATGCGAAGACGAATTACTGTGTCCAATGAACAATGAGATTGTAGGGACCATTGAATTGTATTGTGTGTGGGGCATAAATAGACAAGCCGACCTGATCCAGCTCACTCTCTTCAACGGTTCTCATTGCTGATAATCGGGAGCTGGATATCGAGGCGCATGCGATCGTTCCCCTTGTGCGTAAGTTTTCTCCGCAATCATATTGTCTTTATTGTTATTGTGAGCCATATCTCTCTCTATCTCTCTCTCTCTCTCTCCTCCTCTTTCTCTCTCATTTTTCCTTAAACGTAATTGTATTGTATTGTATTTCATGTGTAGTTATCTGGTTAGTTAGTCTATGTTATATTGGTAGTGTATGACTTGTATTGTATTATTCTTTTGCAAGTATAACATTCATATAAGGAGTTAGACCCTAAGCCCGGTATTTGTGTATTTCTTATAGTGTTAAGTATTCTCAGAGCGTCGGTGACGCTCGAACAGCTTTTGAGTTAATAAGGTTACACTGTGTTGCATCTACACTCTATCATTTCACTAGGGTTTTCCTGTATAATACATTGTTCATGATTTACATATAAAGGTTTAACATTGTGAGTGTTAGCGCCGCTGGGGATCTCCTCATGGTCCCGAGCGTCCGCTACGCTATAGCGAATCATTACATTAGTCGGCAGCCAATAGCGTGCCTGCCTGTGATCTCTTGGCCGTGAGCGAACGTGACGCTTGAGCGTCTCGACTACGGCTAAGCGATTGTTACGCAACGTGCGTACCCTTACGGTACTCCATACGTCAATAGCGTACAGTGTTCTTAGACCTCTTAAAGGGTTTTAAATAAGATAAATATTTAGCTTTATCAATTGGCGGCTCGTCCGTCCTTCACATATCTGCACTAGGTAATTTCAGCAGACATTATCCATCAGCAAAGGGCGGGAGGTCATATTCCTCGTAGTGCTGTCTGGATAAGCGTCTGCTTTGCTTAGTAAAGGGTGCTGAGGGAATCCGGAACCGGAGGTAAGAACAACACGCTAGTGTCTTTTAAAACTGTTTATTTCTGTCTTGCGTACGCACACACGCATATCTGCATTTCTTTTATTCGTGTATTTTCATATATCACTCTCCTGTTTGCCATTTTATAATTGATAAACGTGCTAAGAGAGATTTGTCGCTATTTCTTAGTTAAAGTGTAAAAGTAATACATTAAGGGATAAAGTGCAAAGCACGCACGCAGCTCTACCTAAAGATACAAGGAGAGATTCGTGTGGTGTTCGGCAGATGATCGAGGATCATCTACATTGATAAACGTGTGAATTGTGTTACGGTGGATATTTGCTTTGCGTACACGTGTCTCTAACAAAGGGTGAGACTCGCGTACGCAACTCAAAGGCCGACGCACGCAGCGTATATTACGCAACGGAGCGCCCGGGTACGCCCACGTAACTCAAATCACACACTAGTGTTATTGTAACAGGCGAAAAGGTGGCAACGCGATAAATAGCGCAAGTCTATTTTAGTGTCCGAAATTTAGACTAACAGATCCTTCTCCAAATTTACAACACATCTGGTCTAAAGGAAAGAAAATTTCTGCGCAGAAATAGAAATAGAAACAAAAGTGTACATGTGATGAGTGAGTGTTTTGTATATATAAGTTTATACAATTTTTGAGGTTGAACCACAAGAAGTCGAGTTCTCGCAGGGTACATGCATGTAAGTGACGTACATGGTGGCTAGGGAGGCATCCCTTGTTAAACATAGAATCTGAGCATTAGAGTATAGCAGACCAGGAGGTCACACTGTAGCACAGACCAGGAGGTCCAGCACAGACCAGGAGGTCCAGAACAGACCAGGAGGTCCAGGTACAGCAGACAAGGAAGTCCGCTATAAATAGAGAAAAGAGCACAACCCAGGGGGTTGGTGCAGAACCCATATAGGCCATTAAAGCTCATGCTGAAGGAATTCGCAGCCGAAATTTTCGATTCCACTGGTCGCTCTGCACATAAGATTAGTTGCTTATGTGCTGAACGATTGTACCGCACGTAATTGTGTGCATTAGTTAAATCTGACCAGTACCATTTGTGTACGAAACGGGTCATAAATACTATTTGTACATTCTGACGTGATTTGTGTAATTTTTTATTTTCTAAAGGGAAGTTCGCTGGTCACTCAGGAATTATCCAACAACCAACAGTTATTGGAAAGGGTTAATGCTCTGCGGATCACACTCACATGTTCCAGTAAACAAAGGTTCATAGGGGCCCTGGGTCGAGTACGCCAGCACTAGGGCAGTGTGTAGGTCGTATTGGTCGGCGTGGGCGAGTAAGTGGGGTACTCGGTAAACCGCCACCGTCAGCCTATCTTGAACATTTTGGTTTTTGTAAGGGTTGGCTGAAGAAAGCAACGCCTACGGGTATGGGGGCCAATTGTTCAGGTAGGGGGCGATCAACCTCGGTTCGGGTTGATTCAGTAAACCGACCAGTCGGGTCGGCAAGGTACGTAATGTGTGAAAAATACGGTTCACACACAGAGGTTTTATGTGATGAATGGGAGAGAATGACGGTACATGACGGGGAGAAATTCCCAAGAGTAGGCAGCTTTAGCCCAGAAGTGTTACAAAATCTAAGGAGGAGGATATGTCTCATTAAATCAACAAAGAGACGAATCAAACATTATGATTATTTGCAGTTATGGCAACAGGAGGGTGAAATACAGAGAGGTTTGGCTCAGGCGGCGGGATCTAATCCTTTCAGGAAACTGATAGCCACGGCCCCGCCGCCACCATACATATCAGGAGAGAAATTGGTTGCGGAGAATGACGCATTAGGGTGTAACAAACAAACACTTAGCAACTGTGTAAATGTTAATAAGTTAACCAATGCAAGTATTAACCCGTGCAAGTTGTACCCTGTTTTGAACTTTCCCCAGGAGTGTGATCAAGAGGACGAATCGGCAACAATATCGGCGCTCTCTCTAGCAGCCACCATATCAGAAACTACAGTAGGCACAGCCCAACCCTTAAGATTAGTAACAAAGGCCCCTAGCGGAGGGACAGGTGAGGTCGTATCTACGGGTAAGTACGGCACCATACACTATGCTGAAAACATTTCACCACAGGCTGTAGAATCTACACAGAATGATGTTGCTAGACTTAATCCTGTTAGGGTGATAGCTGTTCCAAATGGGAAAACAGACACCACAGGAGTCACTCCCATTAGGAACATTGCCATGTATAGCCCATTTTCCCGAATGGAATTAAGAACCACAGTGTCTGAATTCCCTGACCCTAGGAAAGACTTAGTTGCTAGCCAGAAATACATCAGAGACCTAGGGAACACTTTAGAGCCCAATAACAAAGACTGGCAGGTATTGCTGAGGGCTTGTTTACCCTCCAATGTCGACTCGGCTCAATTTTTAGCTGACTGTGGATTGGATCAGGATGTACCTCTTACAGATGTGTACAACAAAGACAATGTAAAAAGGATAAGTTTACAGTTAAAGGAGTATTTCCCAGCTGTAGTTAAATGGAACAATATATTCTCCATTAAACAAAAAGAGTCAGAAACAGCTGCAGAATATTTTCACAGGGCATTACTAGATATGGCTAAATACACAGGCATAGAGGACATTAAAACAAACATAAACCATCGAGAAGTAGCAGTGTCTGTACTAATGGATGGCTTAAAAGAGGCATTAAAGACAAGGGTACAGACCACCCAACCATGTTGGCGAGGTCTGTCGGTGGCTACTTTGAGAGAGGCAGCTGTTGATCACGATCGGAATATCACCAGATACAGGGAATTACAAGGTGATAAGTTAATGGCCGTAAGTATACAGGCCCTGACCACAAGGCAGCCTTTGTATAAATCACCAAACCCTGTGGGTAAGTCAAATGTGGTAACCTGTTATTCTTGTCATAGAGAGGGACACTTTGCACGAGACTGTAAATCGAGAAACATACAAAAGTCTTATCAACCCCCTAGACAACGACACGACACACGACATTGGGAGCAGGGTCCACAGAAACGGAGTTATGAGCCACATGCAGGGGAAACAAAAAGATACCCCCCGAACAGAGACTGGCAAGCCTCTGGTAGTTCCCATTTAACCCCTTCACAAGTAGTTGCTGCCAGCGGGATTCAGGGAGGTCACCATACCCAATAGGGGTGTGGCCATACCTGTAATCTGCAGCCAGTAAAATTGATTGCAAGTCTTGGAAGTGAACCCGAAATTGCAATTAATGTAGCTGGTAAATCATTAAACTTTCTTGTAGATACGGGGGCGGCCAAATCAGTGATAAATTCGACAGTGGGCATGAGAACCACTGGTAAGACAATTCCAGCCATGGGAGTAACGGCAGTAGTCCAGCATTACCCTGTTAGCAAACCAGCCGAGATTACAATAGGGCCTTTACATACCAAGCATTCCTTTTTGCTGGCTGCATCGGCACCGACTAATCTCCTGGGAAGAGACTTATTGTGTAAAATGGGGTGCGTCATTTATTGTACTCCTGAAGGTGTATTCTTGGACATACCTGAGAATCACGCTCAGGAAGTGCGAGACATGTTAGACTCCCCATCAAAATTAATGTCACATACCATTATGACAAATAGGACTCCCTCCCAGGTAGAAGAAATGACATCCCAGATACCAGAGTCACTTTGGACTAAAGATGGACAGGACACTGGATTGATGGCAAACGTAGCTCCGGTAGTTGTACAAGTAAAAGATGGTAGGATAGCTCCAAACATCCCACAGTACCCTCTGAAGCCAGAGGTGGAGTTAGGAGTTTATCCCGTAATAGAGCGCTTGCTACAACAGGGCATTCTGGTAAGAACATCCAGCACTGCCAATAGTCCCATCTTCCCTGTGAAAAAGAGTGGGGGGAGGGGTTACAGGCTAGTGCAGGATCTAAGGGGGATTAACAAAATAGTTGAGAGTCAGTTCCCCGTAGTGCCAAATCCAGCTGTCATCCTTATGCAGATCCCTCCCACTGCGAAATTTTTCACTGTTATTGACCTCTGCTCCGCTTTCTTTTCGGTACCTCTGCACCCTGACAGCCAATATTTGTTTGCATTTACATACAGAGGAGTCCAATACACCTGGACTCGATTACCACAAGGTTTCATAGATAGTCCAAGTATATTTTCTCAGGCTTTGCATGATTGTTTACAGTCTTTCCAACCAGAGAGTGGATCAATATTGATACAGTACGTGGATGATTTACTACTGTGTTCAGATTCATTGGAAGCATCCCTGAAGGATACGAAACAGCTCCTGTTTCATCTTTCAGACACGGGACACAAGGTTTCCAAAGACAAGTTACAATTATGCCAAACTAAAGTAAAATATTTGGGACACTGTCTAACACAAGGACTGAGACACCTGACCGCTGATAGAATTCAAGCAATTAGAGACATGACTCTGCCTCAAACCCAGCAACAGATCAGAACGTTTTTAGGAATGTGTGGGTATTGCCGTAACTGGATCCCAGGATTTTCCATTCTAGCATTACCTTTGCAGGAGATGGTTTCCTCAAACAAGCCTGATCGGATTTCGCACACAGACGAGTCCGAGATGGCATTTGAGAGACTTAAACAGTGCCTAACGCAGGCACCAGCATTAGGTATGCCAGACTATGGGAAACCCTTTGAGCTGTACGGAACAGAAAGTGCTGGTTGCGCGGCAGGCGTCCTAACCCAAAAGCACGGTGATACCAGCAGGCCGGTAGCATACTACAGCGCTCAGCTAGATACGGTAGCGCGATCCCTCCCCACATGCTTGCGAAGCGTTGCTGCGATAGCATTGCTAGTAACGAAAAGCGAAGATGTAGTGCTAGGTCACAACCTCACAATTCATACACCACATGCAGTGTCAGCCTTGTTAAATTCTGCCCAAACCAGGCACGTCTCATCAGCGCGGTTTACAAGATGGGAATTGGCACTAATGGCCCCCGTAAACATCACCATAAGGAGATGCAGTGCATTAAATCCTGCAACATATCTCCCAGGTGTGCCTGGACAGGCACAAAGGGTGGAGGATGAGAGTGGTGGGGAAGGAGGATTTAATACAAAGGAGGACACACATGATTGTATGGAATATTTGACCCAAAATTTTACCGCAAGGCCTGACATCAGTGACAACCCACTGGAAGATGTAGATCTTACCTTCTACACGGATGGTAGTTGTCACAGACAGTCAGACTCGGGAGACTTGTGTACTGGATACGCAGTCGTAGATGACCAAGGCACCATAGAAGCAGAACCGCTAGGCCCACCTCACTCAGCCCAGGTTGCTGAACTGGTCGCCCTAACCAGAGCATGTGAATTGGCTAAGGGCAAGTCAGCCAATATCTACACCGATTCTAGATACGCCTTCGGGGTAGTCCATGATTTCGGAGCACTATGGCGCCTCAGAAATTTCATGACGGCAGCTGGTACACCGGTAGCGCATGCAGCTCACATCAAAAGGCTTCTAACAGCGATACAGGAACCCGACAGAGTGGCTGTTATCAAGTGTAAAGCACACACATATAGGCAGGACCCAGTATCACTTGGTAACAGCCGAGCAGACGAAGCTGCTAAGTTAGCAGCTGGTACCCCCAGACAAACAGACACCACACAATTGATGGTATTTAATACCATCAACACACAGAAGTTGTGTGAAATGCAAAATTTGTGTTCCACACAGGAAAAGGCAGTCTGGAAGGCAAAAGGATATGGCCAGGAGTCCTCAGGACTCTGGACGGATGGACAAGGTAAACCAGTGGCCCCCAGAGCATACCTTCCATGTTTAGCTGAGGCAGCACACGGGCTGACTCATCTGGGCAAGGAGGGAATGTGCAAGTTGGTAAGAGCATATTGGTGCGCCCCAGGATTTTCATCTCATGCGAGTAAGTGAGCAATGTCATGCCTTACCTGTTTGAGAAAGAATATCGGAAAGGCAATACCAACAGAACCATCTCATATCCCACCTACAGGCGGCCCTTTTCAGGTAATACAGATTGACTTTATTCAATTACCTCCTTGTCGAAATTTGAAATATGTACTTGTTTGTATAGATGTATTCTCAAATTGGGTCGAAGCATTTCCTGCGGCCACAAACACCGCTATGTTTACTGCTAAGAAAATTGTGCAGGAATTTGTATGTAGATTTGGTATCCCTAGAATAATTGAAAGTGATAGGGGTACCCATTTTACAGGTGATGTCTTTCAAGGAATGTGTAAGTTGATGGGAATTGATAGCAAGCTGCACACTCCATATCGCCCCCAGGCGAGTGCGAAGGTGGAAAGAGTGAACAGCACTATTAAAAATAAACTGAGCAAAGTTATGGCAGAAACAGGATTGACATGGCCAGAAGCTTTACCCATTGTACTATACAGCATCAGAACCACTCCCAGGTCCCCTCTTAATCTGTCTCCCTTTGAAATCTTGTTTGGTCGACAACCGCATGTTATGATTAACCCTCAGGATGATTTGAAGTGTAACAATGAAGTGACTGTAAAATACTTGATTAACATGAGTAAACAGCTAAGGAACCAAAATGATAATTTGAAGTTGGTGATTCCTGATTTACCAGATAGTAATTGTCATGACATTGAACCTGGGGATTATGTAATGATACGGAATTTTCTACGCTCAGGTTGCCTTATTGACAGATGGGAAGGACCATACCAAGTCTTATTGACTAGCACTACAGCATTGAAGGTTGCCGAGAGAGAGACTTGGGTTCATTCGTCCCACTGTAAGAAGGTTGCTGATCCAGAGAGGTCCCGTGATAAGGAACAGACGGTAGAGGAAGTTGTATCACTGGAGTGTCTGTTCCAGGAGGACTGAAGCGGCACCTGAGCATTGAAAATCATAAGATCAAAAGCAGTTGTCGATTCCCTGTTCCCTTTTATTGTTTTTCTCCACTTCCCATCCCCTCTCCCTCAACTATTTTTTCCCCCTTCTCATTCTTCTCCGTTTCCTCCTATAAGATGGACTTGCCCCAAGAGACTGTGATCCGGATTTTCCTGTTGACCATGATGTTGACGAGAGCAGTCTGTTCCGGCGAGAGTACCATGGAGGTCGAGAGAGGTTCTGGAATGGGTTCTGATGACAAAGATGGAGGCGTAGTTTTCCAAGAACAACTTAATCAACAAGTAAAGGCGAGTATCAGAAAACGATCCGATAGCATTGACAATAGAAGGAATTGTGAAGGATTGTTAGCTGAAGAAAACTGTATCTGTAGGCTCTGTGACAATGTAGTTGAGGATGGGTGCATTAAGAAATGCCAATCCAGTTTTAATATCCACATGGACCGGCATCCCTTGAGTGACTATCACTCCTTAGTGGGTAGTGTGTTAAATCAAACAGATTGTTGGGTATGCTCTCAAGTACCTCAAGGTCATAGCAAATCAGGACTAGTACCATTTCCTTTAACGGTAGGGGAGGTACTTGAGCTAAAGGGTGGGAGACCGGTGGACAGGAGGTTTAATATCTCCAGTCCTCCTAGTTTGAAGCTCCACCAATATCATGTGGATAGATCCCTAATATGTTTTAACATTACCAATCCCCGAAAGCCGGCAAATTGGGAAGTGTCATGGAGTAACCAAACCATGACCTTTTCATATAGAGCAGATAGAATGCCTACAGATACAGAGCTTATACGCCACATAGCCAGTAGAGAAAAATCTTTCCGATATAGGTATACCCTAGGAAGTAGGATTACGAGAGTTGGAGAGGTATCACCAGGATACTGTGCACATATCGTACAAACGGATACGTGTACTAAACAGATGGGAGAATTAGGGTTAGGAGATTTCACATGGAGGATGTGTAATATGGTTATGTCCTACTCTGTCCCATATGTTCTCCCCGATGATGCATATTTCATATGCGGGAGGAAGGCGTATAAGTGGCTTGCCCCAAACTCTGAAGGATTGTGTTATATTGGAAAAGTACTGCCTGAGGTAATGACTGTATCACATGCAAAAATGAAAGATATACACCGTGGTGCCCAAGCTCCTTATACTCACACTCATTACGAGCACGTAGTTAAAAGGCAACTGACAGAAAGGACAGAGCATTCGGCCTCTGACATGATCCATGAATCCACCGGGATTCAGGTTCTACTTGCGCTAGATTTCACTCGCACCGCTAGAGGAGTGCTGAACTATAGATATATCTCTGCGCTTGCAAATTTGTTAGACAATATCACAGAAATGTATGATGACACTTTTAGGTATACTGGAAGAGAGCTTCAAGCTTATAAAACAGAACTGGTTCAGCATAGAATGGTTCTTAATTATCTCACGGCAGTAACAGGTGGATATTGTGTCACACTGGCAACGCAGTACGGCGTGAAATGCTGCACATATATTACGAATAGTACCGAGGACCCGGTCGAGGTCATAGACCAAAAGATGGATGATATTCTCCAATTAAAGTGGGAATTTCGCAGGAGACACAATCTCACCCTTGCTGCTGTGGGTAATGAGCTGACTGGTTGGGTGTCATGGTTGAACCCGCGAAATTGGTTCTCTGGTTTAGGAGAATGGGCTCAAGGAGTCATAATGGATGTAGGGAAGTTTCTCCTATGTATCTTAGGTGTTGTCATAACGATTGGCTTGATATTTAGGTGCGTTCAGGCTTTAACGAAGTGCAAACGTAGTACCAGGGTAATGAGTCTAAGGAGTGAGGAAATTGTAATTCCAATGGATTTGATTTATGACCCAACTGTAGAAACAATGATGTGATGAAAATGCGATTATACGGTCCGTTTCTTTCACCTGGTTTTTCCGTTTTTTCCAAGGTAAAAAGACCCACTTGGACAAGGAATTTGATGATCCTGTATACAGACAACTGATGGATTAAAGAAGAAGTTTTGACAACCTTATACACAGATATTTGATGAACTATGCCATAGACCCCCAGTTTCCCTAGAAATTTTAAAATTACGCTAGCCCAACACTTTTGTAGGTCTATGGACATTGACAAAGCTTTTTGCCCACACCTTTTGGCAAAAGCCCAAAGAAGACTGCATTCAACAGACACCGAACAAGACTTCAACCGACAAATGTTCATTAACCTGACATAGAATACCACTGCATTTACCATAAGTGTTCTTTATCTTCATCTCTACAACCTTCAGGTAATGACACACATAGTCGATAGGGAATACAGGCACAGATATCAGCAATCACATATTCCCCCATTCATGTATCATCAACTAAAATGTGCTCCCCCATTTTGTTGCAACCAAAATCCGAAAAGAGCTCGGTAAAGTTTGACAGCCCATCCACAGACCCGTACCGCGGGATAAGAAGGAATTCAAATGTATACTTCGCTATACCTCGAAGCTTGATTTAAAACACGTACGGCACGATGATACATGACCCCCCCAAACATGGATTCATACACACATGCTTCTGCTATCTCACTAGGTCATACCCTTTTCACACCTTCTTCTCTCCTCCCTTACCTAACCATGGAAATGTATTTACACCTGACATATATTTTTCTCGTTTTGAAATGTTTTAGGAAGTGGCAGTTATTGTTGACTGCCAAAGGGTGGACTGTCAAAGTCAGAAAAATATCACGCTACACACTGCCATATTTGCACCTCATGCGAGTGCCTGTTGCACGTTCATGAGCCCTGCCGTGCGTGCGCATACTCGCCGCTGCGGGCACCCGCAGGTGCATGGTGTGCGCATTTACAGTAAAGTTTATGTGCGTCTAGCGGGCGACTCGTTCGTTACATATTTTAACTATATAATGTGTTTTGTAGATCATGGTCCCCTTGATAGATTCAGAAAGTTTAGTTAAGGTAGCATGTTCATAGACAGAGAGATCCCTCTTTGTTTGATACAAAGGGTCAGACATGGGTCATACAGTGGTGTTTAGTATCCATCGGAAGAGTATTTAATTAGCAATATTCCGGTGTTGGTTTGAAGCGGATTAATCGCTCGTGCGAATAGTTATGGACATAAGAAGTTTATGTCCATTTACTATTATTTGCACTTACTTATCCATGCGGCGGGAAAACTAGTTTCCCACCCACCTGAGCAGTTGGAAATGGTCTCAGCCCACCTGTATGAATCAACCTATGACCTTTTGTTATAATGCGAAGACGAATTCCTGTGTCCAATGAACAATGAGATTGTAGGGACCATTGAATTGTATTGTGTGTGGGGCATAAATAGACAAGCCGACCTGATCCAGCTCACTCTCTTCAACGGTTCTCATTGCTGATAATCGGGAGCTGGATATCGAGGCGCATGCGATCGTTCCCCTTGTGCGTAAGTTTTCTCCGCAATCACAATTGTCTTTATTGTTATTGTGAGCCATATCTCTCTCTATCTCTCTCTCTCTCTCTCTCTCTCTCCTCCTCTTTCTCTCTCATTTTTCCTTAAACGTAATTGTATTGTATTGTATTTCATGTGTAGTTATCTGGTTAGTTAGTCTATGTAATATTGGTAGTGTATGACTTGTATTGTATTATTCTTTTGCAAGTACAGGTTGAGTATCCCTTATCCAAAATGCTTGGGACCAGAGGTATTTTGGATATGGGATTTTTTCGTATTTTGGAATAATTGCATACCATAATGAGATATCATGGTGATGGGACCTAAGTGTGAGCACAGAATGCATTTATGTTACATATACACCTTATACACACAGCCTGAAGGTCATTTTAGCCAATATTTTTTATAACTTTGTGCATTAAACAAAGTGTGTCTACATTCACACAATTCATTTATATTTCAAATAGACCTTATACACACAGCATGAAGGTCATTTAATACTATATTTTTAATAACTTTGTGTACTAAACACAGTTTGTGTACATGGAGCCATCAAAAAACAAAGGTTTCACTATCTCACTCTCACTCAAAAAAGTCCGTATTTCGGAATATTCCGTATTTCGGAATATTTGGATATGGGATACTCAACCTGTATAACATTCATATAAGGCGTTAGACCCTAAGCCCGGTATTTGTGTATTTCTTATAGTGTTAAGTATTCTCAGAGCGTCGGTGACGCTCGAACAGCTTTTGAGTTAATAAGGTTACACTGTGTTGCATCTACACTCTATCATTTCACTAGGGTTTTCCTGTATAATACATTGTTCATGATTTACATATAAAGGTTTAACATTGTGAGTGTTAGCGCCGCTGGGGATCTCCTCGTGGTCCCGAGCGTCTGCTACGCTATAGCGAATCATTACAT
The DNA here is from genome assembly GCF_028390025.1 of Pseudophryne corroboree. NCBI lineage: Eukaryota > Metazoa > Chordata > Amphibia > Anura > Myobatrachidae > Pseudophryne > Pseudophryne corroboree. Next base: position 751,060,950 of record NC_086444.1, read on the forward strand.
TAGTCGGCAGCCAATAGCGTGCCTGCCTGTGATCTCTTGGCCGTGAGCGAACGTGACGCTTGAGCGTCTCGACTACGGCTAAGCGATTGTTACGCAACGTGCGTACCCTTACGGTACTCCATACGTCAATAGCGTACAGTGTTCTTAGACCTCTTAAAGGGTTTTAAATAAGATAAATATTTAGCTTTATCATGCCTTTCCGATATTCTTCCTCAAGCAGGTGAGACATGTCATCGCTCTTTTACCCGCATGGGAAGAAAATCCTGGGGCGCACCAATAAGCTCTTACCAACTTACACATTCCTTCTTTGCCTAGATGAGTCAGCCCATGTGCCGCTTCCGCTAGACTTGGAAGGTATGCTCTGGGTGCCACCGGCTTACCCTGTCCATCTGTCCAGAGTCCTGAGGACTCCTGGCCATATCCTTTTGACCTCCAAACTGCCTTTTCTTGTGGTGAACACAAATTTTGCATTTCACACAATTTCTGTGTGTTTACAGTATTAAATACCATCAGTCGTGTACTATCTGTTTGTATGGGGTTACTAGCTGCTGATTTAGCAGCTTCGTCTGCTCGGCTGTTACCAAGTGATACTGGGTTTTGGCTATATGTGTGAGCTTTACACTTGATAACAGCCACTCTGTCGGGTTCCTGTATCGCTGTTAGAAGTCTTTTGATGTGGGCTGCATGCGCTACGGGTGTGCCAGCTGCCGTCATGAAATTTCTGAGGCGCCATAGGGCCCCGAAATTATGGACTACTCCGAAGGCGTACCTAGAATCCGTGTAGATATTGGCTGATTTGCCCTTAGCCAATTCACATGCTCTGGTTAGGGCAACCAGTTCAGCAACTTGTGCTGAGTGTGGTGGGCCTAGCGGTTCCGCTTCTATGGTACCTTGGTCATCTACGACTGCGTATCCAGTACACAAGTCTCCCGAGTCCGTCTGTCTGTGACAACTACCGTCAGTGTAGAAAGTAAAATCTACATCTTCCAGTGGGTTGTCACTGATGTCAGGCCTTGCCGTGAAATTTTGGGTCAAATATTCCATACAATCATGCGTGTCATCCCCTGTATTAAATCCTCCTTCACCATCACTCTCATCCTCCACCCTTTGTGCCTGTCCAGGCACACCTGGGAGATACGTTGCAGGATTTAATGCGCTGCATCTCCTTATGGTGATGTTTACGGGGGCCATCAATGCCAATTCCCATCTTGTAAACCACGCTGATGAGACGTGTCTGGTTTGGGCCGAATTCAGTAAGGCTGACACTGCATGTGGTGAATGAATTGTGAGATTGTGTCCTAGCACTACATCTCGGCTCTTTGTGACTAGCAATGCTATTGCTGCAACGCTTCGCAAGCATGTGGGGAGGGATCGCGCTACCGTATCTAGCTGAGCGCTATAGTAGGCTACCGGCCTGCTGGCATCACCATGCTTCTGGGTTAAGACACCTGCTGCGCACCCAGCACTCTCTGTTCCGTACAGCTCAAAGGGTTTCCCATAGTCAGGCATACCTAATGCTGGTGCCTGCGTTAGGCACTGTTTAAGTCTCTCAAATGCCATCTCGGATTCGTCTGTGTGCGAAATCCGATCAGGTTTGTTTGAGGAGACCATCTCCTGCAAAGGTAGGGCTAGTATGGAAAAACCTGGGATCCAGTTACGGCAATACCCACACATTCCTAAAAATGTTCTTATCTGTTGCTGGGTTTGTGGCAGGGTCATGTCACGAATTGCTTGAATTCTATCAGCGGTAAGGTGTCTCAGTCCTTGTGTTAGACAGTGTCCCAAATACTTCACACGGGTCTGGCATAATTGTAACTTGTCCTTGGAAACCTTGTGTCCTGTGTCTGAAAGATGAAACAGGAGTTGTTTCGTATCTCTCAGGGACGCTTCCAGTGAATCTGAACACAGCAGTAAATCATCCACATACTGTATCAATATTGATCCACTCTCTGGTTGGAAAGACTGTAAACAATCATGCAGGGCCTGTGAGAAAATACTTGGACTGTCTATGAAACCTTGTGGTAATCGAGTCCAAGTGTACTGAACTCCTCTGTATGTGAATGCGAATAAGTATTGACTGTCAGGGTGCAGAGGTACCGAGAAGAAAGCGGAGCAGAGGTCAATCACAGTGAAAAATTTGGCAGTGGGAGGGATTTGAATAAGGATGACAGCTGGATTTGGCACTACGGGGAATTGACTCTCAACTATTTTGTTGCTCCCTCTTAGATCCTGCACTAATCTGTAACCCCACCCCCCCACTCTTTTTAACAGGGAAGATGGGACTATTGGCAGTGCTGGATGTTCTTACCAGAATGCCCTGTTGTAGCAAGCGCTCTATTACAGGGTAAACTCCTAACTCCACCTCTGGCTTCAGAGGGTATTGTGGGATTTTTGGAGCTATCCTACCATCTTTTACTTGCACAACTACTGGGGCTATGTTTGCCATCAATCCAGTGTCTTGTCCATCCTTGGTCCAAAGTGATTCCGGTATCTGGGAAATCATTTCCTCTACCTTGGACGGACACCTATTTACAACAACAGTGTGTGACATTAATCTTGTTGGGGAGTCTAGCATATCCTGCGCTTCCTGAGCGTGGTTTTCGGGTATGTCCAAGAACACACCTTCAGGAGTACAGTATATGACGCATCCCATTTTGCACAGTAAATCTCTCCCTAGGAGATTAGTCGGAGCCGATGCAGCCAGCAGAAAAGAATGCTTGGTATGCAAAGGCCCTATCGTAATCTCTGCAGGTTTGCTTAAAGGGTAGTGCTGTACTACTCCTGTTACTCCCATGGCTGGAATTGTTTTACCAGTGGTTCTCATGCCCACGGTCGAATTTATCACTGACTTGGCCGCCCCCGTATCTACAAGGAAATTTAGAGATTTACCAGCTACATCAATTGTGACCTCGGGTTCACTTCCAAGGCTCGCAATTAATTTCACTGGCTGCAGATTACAGGTGTGGCCCCGCCCCTATGGTGCATGGTGACCTCCCTGCATTGCGCTGGCATCTATTACCTGTGAAGGGGGTAAATGGGAACTATCAGTGACTTGCCAATCTCTTTTTGGGGGATACCTTTTTGTTTCCCCTGCGTGTGGCTCATAACTCCGTCTCTGCGGTCCTTGATCCCAATTTCGTGTGTCATGTCGTTGTCTAGGGGGTTGATATGATTTTTGTGCATTTTTCGATCTACAGTCTTGTGCAAAATGTCCCTCTTTATGACAGTAATAACAAGTTACCACATTTGACTTACCCACAGGGGTCGGAGATTTATACAGAGGTGGCCTTGTGGTCATGGCCTGTATACTTACGGCCATTAACTTATCACTTTGTGACTCCCTGTGTCTGGTGATATTCCGATCATGATCAATAGCGGCCTCTCTCAAAGTAGCCACCGACAGACCTCGCCAACATGGTTGGGTGGTCTGTACCCTCGTCCTCAATACTTCCTTTAAACCATCCATTAACACAGATACTGCTACTTCTCTATGATTCACATTTGTCTTAATGTCTTCTATGCCTATATACTTAGCCATATCCTGTAGTGCCCAATGAAAATAATCAGCTGCTGTTTCTCCCTCTTTTTGTTTGATGGAGAAAATTTTGTTCCATTTGACAACACCTGGAAAATACTCTTTTAACTGTAAATTTATTCTCTTTACATTATCTTGGTTGTACACGTCCGTAAGAGGTACCTCTTCATCTAATTTACAGTCAGCTATAAATCTCGCTGAGTCGACATTGGAGGGTAAACATGCCCTCAGCAATATCTGCCAGTCTTTGTTATTGGGCTCCACAGTATTTCCTAGCTCTCTAATGTATTTCTGGCTTGCAACTAGATCTTTCCTAGGATCAGGGAATTCAGGCACCATTGATCTTAATTCCATTCGGGAAAAGGGGCAGTGCATGGCGATGTGTCTGAGTGGAGTGACTCCTGAAGTGTCAGTTTTCCCATTTGGCACTGCAATTACCCTAACGGGATTAAGTTCAATAACATCATTCTGAGTAGATTCTACAACATGTGGTGAAATGGTTTCAGCATAGTGTATGGTGCCGTACTTACCAGTTGATACGACCTCACCTGTCCCTCCACTAGGGGCCTTTGATACTGCTCTTACTGGTTGGGACGTGCCCACTGTTGTTTCTGCTATGGTGGCTGCTAGAGAGAGTGCCGATATTGTTGTTGGCTCATCCTCTTGGTCACAATCCTGGGGAAAGTTTAAAACAGGGTACAGCTTGCACGGGTTAATATTAGCATCAACAATCTTGGTTACATTATTCTTAACTTTTATACAGTTACGAAGTGCATGTTTATCATTCACCAGTGTGCCATTCTCTGTAACCACCTTCTCTCCCGTGATGTATGGTGGTGGTGGCGCGGTGGCTATCAGTTTTCTGATAGGGTTAGATCCAGCCGCTTGAGCCAATCCTCTTTGTATTTCACCTTCCTGTTGCCATAACTGTAAATAATCATAATGTTTGATCCGTCTCTTTGCAGATTTAATGAGACATATCCTTCTCCTTAGATTTTGTAACACCTCGAGACTAAAACTGCCTACCCGTGGGAACTTTTCCCCATCATGCACAGTCATTCTTTCCCATTCATCGCACAAAACCTCTGTGTGTGAACCGTATTTCTCACACATGACATACCTTGCCGACCCGATTGGTCGGTTTACTAAGTCAACCCGAACCGAGGTTGATCGCCCCTACCTGAACAACTGGCCCCCATCTTTGCAGGTGTTGCTTTCACTACCTCTGACCTTCAAATCAGGGTCTTCAGCGAACCCTTACAAAAACCAAGATGTCCGGGGTAGGCCGGCGGCGGAAGTTTACCGAGTACCTCCACGCACTCGCCCACGTCGACCAATACGCCCACACACTGCCCTAGCACTGGCGTACTCGACCTAGGGCCCCTGCGACCTGAACCTCTATTTACTGGAACATGTGGGTGTGATCCGAAGAGCACTTAACCCTTCCCAGTAACTATTGGTTGTTAGAGAATTCCCGAGTGACCAGCGAACCTCCCTTAAAATAAAAAAAAATTAGACAAATCACGTTAGAATGTACAAATAGCGTTTATGACCCCTCTAGCGTACGCAAATGGTACTGGGTCAAGTTACTAACTAATGCACACAATTACGTGCGGTACAATCATTCTGCACATAAGCAACTAATCTTATGTGCGAAGCGACCAGTGGAATCGAAAATTGTGGCTGCGAATTCCTTCAGCCAGAGCTTAATGGCCTATATGGGTACCGCACCAACCCTTCCTGGTGTTGTGCTTCTTTACTCTTTATCTATAGCGGACTTCTTAGTCTGCTGTACCTAGACCTCCTGGTCTGTCTGGACCTCCTGGTCTGTGCTACAGTAGACCTCCTGGTCTGCTATACTCTAATGCTCTTTTTTTAAATGTTTAACAAGGGATGCCTCCCAAGCCACCGCGCCGTCACTTACACGTATGTACCTCACGAGAACTCGATGATTTCCTGTGGTTCAACCCCAAAATTTTTAGAAACTTATATATATATGTATACACACTCTTTCACCTCATATACTCTTTACTTTCGTTTCTGTGCAGAAATCCCTTTCATTCAGTATCGCAGGCTAATCCCGAGGAGTTGCAACTAGAGAAGGATCTATTAGCTTAAAATTTTGGACACTGAGATTGGTTTGCGCTATTATCGCGTTGACTCCTTATCGAATAACTAAAACAATACTATTGTGTTATTTGTATTATGTGGGCGTACCCAGACGCTCCGTTGCGTAATATTTGCTCCGTGCGCCGGCCCTTGCGTCGCGTACGCTAGTCCCGCCCTTTGTTAGAGACACATGTACGCAAGCCAGGTATATCCACAGAAATACAATTAACACGTTTATATCAATGTAGATGATCTTTAACTGTAATCATCTACTGAACACCACACCGAACTTCCTTGTATCTTAGGCAAGCCGTGCGCGTGTTTTACAAATTACTCCTTAACGTATTAATATTACTTTTAACTACCAATAGCAACAAATCTTTCTCAGCACGTTATCAATTGTGAAATGGCAAACAGGAAAGTGAGGTGTGAAAATACACAAATGAAAAGAAATACAGGTGTGTGCGTGCGTGCGTGTGTATGCAAAACAGAAATAAACAGTTTTAAAAGACAATAGCGTACTGTTCTTACCTTCCGGTTCCGGATTCCACCAGCACTCCTACAGCGTAGCGAAACAGACGCTTATCTAGCCAGCACTACTGTATCCCGATACGAAGGGATACTGCCTTCCCGCCCTTGCTGACAGATAAAGTCTGTTTTCGCTGGTGCGGATATGTGGAGGACGGACGAGCCGCCAATTGATAAAGCTAACTATTTATCTTATTACATTCACTATAAAATGAGTAAGAGACTCAGTACGCAATTGGCGTATGGGGTACCGTAAGGGTACGCACTTAGCGTAGCAGACGCTTAGCCGTGGTAAGGACGCACATGCGACACGCTCGCTCACAACTTAACGCGTGGTGTCGAGCACGCTATAGGCGGCCGACTACCGTAATGCTATGCTACTAGCATAGCGTACGCTCGTGACCACGAGGAGAACACGAGCGGCGCAGACCTTGTATGCAACACAGTGAAAGATTGAGTTTGTACTGTAAACCTTGGTTTTGTAATGTGAGCACAATGCAATGCTAATTAAACTCTATTGTATGAAAGCCTCTTGAGCGATTGAGACACTCTGAATACTCTCAGCAATGTAATAAACACACAATACCTTGCTAAGGTTACAACACCTTTACTAACAATATCTAGCTATGTAAAAGTTAAAACAGTTAACAGTTCATACACTACAGGCTAACATCAATGTCTAAGCAGGCTAACTACACATAAATATACAATATCGTCACAATCTTATACAATAACAGAGAGAGAGAATATGGCAAATACAAACAGAGATTTAGAATGGTTACAGAGAATAACTTACACACACTGGGGAATGATCGCTGCGCAGCTCTGGTACCAGCACCGAGTTAGTCAAGATGAAAACCGTTTGTGGAGAGAAGACTGAGCTGGCCAGGCTGGCTGTTCTTATATACACTGCGTACAGTATACTACAAAGGGACCTACAATCTCATTGTTCATTGGACACAGGAATGTCTCCTCGCATCATAACAAAAGGTCATAGGTTAGTTTGAACAGGTGGGCTGTGACTATATCAAACTGCTCAGGTGGGAGGGAATCTGAGAATTCCCGCCGCATGGATAATGAACCGCAAATATAGTAAATGTCCAGAAACTACTAATAGACATAACTATACGCAGGAGCGATTAATCTTTACCTAACCAGCACCGGATTGTTTCTAATAAAATGTTCTTTAGTTAGGTACCAAACACAACTGCTCAAACCCTGTCTGACCCTTCATATCATGCAAAGAGGAATTTCTCTGTCCAGCGACCAGTTACATTAAACAAACTTACAGTCATTATTAAGGGGAACATTATTTATAAAACATACTATTTGGTTTTATTATTTAACGTTTGAGTCGCTCGCTAGACGCACACAAACTCTACCGTAAATGCACATACCACGTGCTCGAGCGCATGGCCGAGGAGGCGCCATCACGCAGCTGCGAGTATCCGCACGCACGGGAGAGAATGTGCATGTGCAGCAGTCACGCGCATGGGGTGGATATATGGCAACGTGTAGCATGATATTTTTCCGACTTTGACATGATAATAACAAAATTGACAATAAAGATTGGTGAGAATTTACAAATCACTACTGTCTGCCATGCTTTGGTAATTAATTGAGAATTATACTGCATGTGGTAGATTCACAGATTGATCCCAGTACATAATTTGATCAAATTTGATGATGAAAAAAATATATATGTCACACACCTGAGCCTACGCAATAATACAAAGACGTCTGTTCGGTCAGACAATAAGAGCCGCCAAAAGAAGGTGATAAGTGAATAAAATTAAGAGCAGAAAAAATTAGAAAGGTGTGAATCTGCTGTCAGTGTTAAACACTGGACATGATAATCATACTCTACTACACTGGATCTTCCTCAGGAGTCTCCTACCCGAGTACTAATTCAGCCCAACACTGATTAGCTTCCAAGATCGGATGGATTCGGGCGTTTCCAGTGTGGTATGGTAGTAGAGTGGTACATGGGTGATTTTAGTCACTTTGGAGTCACTGATGAGAGTTCACGGAAAATTGAAAGAGGATGGCAACAGAAAAGTGAAGTGGAAAAGAAATAGATGGATCTACTGCCAGCGTTAGACAGAGATGGGAGACTCTGAATCGTTGGTGAGAGTCCGGAAAAATAGAAATAGAAAAGACATAAAAGAAAGTGTTATTGACATGGGAATTTAACACTGGTACTAAGGGAAATCCCAATAATAGCACACAGAAAATACTGTGAATGGTACCAGTGTGGATGAACAAACAAACAAAAAAAAAAAAACTTGTTAGGTTAATAGGTAATGCTGTGGTAAGTATTAAGGAAGATGAGAGAGATACTTAATTAACCATTAGTGGCTATAGAGACTATAGCTGATAGAGAGAGGGTGAGATAAATCAGAAGTAAAAGGACAGGGTGTGCATAATCCCTATACACACTCAATGAACTCCTAATGTTGCACAGAAATATAGTATCAATAGGTATGCAAAACACAACGAAGAAAAGAAAGATTTTGTGATATAAACAAATGTCAATTGAAGCTGCAATGAAAATACTGTTGCAAGATGCTTGAAATAAGCTAAGAGAACAGGTGTCTAATCAAGATGAGAACATTGTTGCCACAAGTTAATCCTGCAACACACTTGCTATATGCATATATAAACTCAAGATAAAGTCACTTTCATTGATCCAAGAAAGACATGGTGCCCTGCTGGTAGAGAATTACATAATAATAATAAATAATATGTATATTAATATATAGGTATTGATCTCCCGTAGCGGCGGTCTCTGGTTTAGAATGCAAAAAGGTTTAGTTTACCAATGTAAGTATTGTGCCGCTGCAGAGGCTGGAATCCAGCGCAATGCAGATCTCTGTTCCCCGGAGAATAGGACCATGCGGCACGGCTCAGACGAGTCGATTGCGGAGGACGGCACGATGGTCAGTCTGGAAGGGCAGACAGCATGGTAGGTGATTGGGACAGAGGACGGCTCCAACGGGTCAGCTGCGGAAGACGGCGGGCGGATCAGTCCGTTCCAGTAGACAGCAGGGCAGGCGAGCGGAGCAAAAGACGGCTCAGATGAATGGGCTGCAGGAGGCGGCAGGAGGATCAGTCCATGGTGGCAGACAGCAGTGTATGTGAGCGGGACGGAAGACGCGTTTCGCCCGTACGTCGGGCTTGCTCACTTCCTGGCACTGTGGGGGCACTTATGTATCTGGCACTGTGGGGGCATATCTGCACTGTGGGGGAATTTATGTATCTGGCACTGTGGGGGCATATCTGCACTGTGGGGGCATTTATGTATCTGGAACTGTGGGGTCATTTATGTATCTGGCACTGTGGAAGCATTTATGTATCTGGCACTGTGGAAGCATTTATGTATCTGGCACTGTGTAAGCATTTATGTATCTGGCACTGTGGAAGCATATCTGCACTGTGGGGGCATTTATGTATCTGGCACTGTGGGGGCATTTATGTATCTGGCACTGTGGGGGCATTTATGTATCTGGCACTGTGGGGGCATTTATGTATCTGGCACTGGGGGCATATCTGCACTGTGGGGGCATGTATGTATCTGCACTGTGGGGGCATATCTGCACTGTGGGGGCATTTATGTATCTGGAACTGTGGGGTCATTTATGTATCTGGCACTGTGGGGGCATTTATGTATCTGGCACTGCGGAGGCATATCTGCACTGTGGGGGCATTTATATATCTGGCACTGTAGGGGCATTTATGTATCTGGAACTGTGGGGACATATCTGGCACTGTGTGGCCATTTGTGTAGCTGGCACTGCTGGGGGGCATGTCACGTGTAGCTGGCACTGCTGGGGGGCATGTCACATGTAGCTGGCACTGCTGGGGGGCATGTCACGTGTAGCTGGCACTGCTTGGGGGCATGTCACGTGTAGCTGGCACTGCTGGGGGGCATGTCACGTGTAGCTGGCACTGCTGGGGGGCATGTCACGTGTAGCTGGCACTGCTGGGGGGCATATCATGTAGTGTTCCCACTAGGCGTCTGTGGCTGGGCAATGTGTCTCAGTGCTCTACCTGGCGCAATGTGTCTCAGTGCTCTACCTGGCGCAATGTGTCTCAGTGCTCTACCTGGTGCAATGTGTCTAACGTGCTGTGCCTGGCGCAAAGTGTCTAACGTGCTGTGCCTGGCGCAAAGTGTCTAACATGCTGTGCCTGGCGCAAAGTGTCTAACGTGCTGTGCCTGGCGCAAAGTGTCTAATGTGCTGTGCCTGGCGCAAAGTGTCTATCGTGCTGTTCCTGGCGCAAAGTGTCTAACGTGCTGTGCCTGGCGCAAAGTGTCTAGGAGGTTCTACCTGGTGCAATGTGCATTAGCTGCACTACTGTGTGGTGTAATGTGAATTGCCACTATTATGTTCCCCACGAAGTAACTCCCCTAAATTTTTGCAAGCATTGCAGTATGTACATCATTATGCCCTGTTATGGAAGGATAATGTACAGCGCTATGAACTGGATATAAAAATACACGGGGGGGGTCGCTTTTACATTTTCTCGCTCAGGGTGCTAGAAGGCCTGGAGCCAGCCCTGCCCCCAACCACAGCACCTACTAGGTGATTCATCAGGCCCTGCGTGTGCTGTTCACGCCATTGCAAGGGGCTTCGACCCCTTAACCATTGCACGCCCTTTGTCCATGCAATATTCAACCACTCACACAATTATGATTGGAGGTAATACTCCATATAATAAAAATATTGCACACCACAAGGGCGTGCAAGGGTTAAGGGGGCGTAGCTCCTTACAATGGTGTGATGAGCGCCCGTAGGGCGCGATGAATCACCTAGTATTATATATTATGTGTATATGTTGCAGTGGGGCAAAAAAGTATTTGGACAGCCACCGATTGTGCAAGTTGACCCACTTAAAAAGGTGTGTAATTTCCATCATATGTACACTTCAACTGTGAGAGACAGAATCTGAAAGAAAAAAAAACTAGGAAATCACATTGTATGATTTTTATGATGGAAATTACAGACCTCTCATCTTTTTAAGTGGGTCAACTTGTACAATCGGTGGCTGTCCAAATACTTTTTTGCCCCACTGTATGTGTATATATTATGTGTATTATCTCTTATATAAAAGCCCAGATCTGTGACTTTGTGCCTGTGTGTATAATGCATCTCTCATTGGGTTAGTGGCAGGTCTATCACACCCAGTCCACAGCTGATTGGGCGAGAAATGCCCTCCCACACAGGTTACATCCAATGGGAGGCTCTGCCCTTTGCCTGCTGTGTTTTCACAGAGCAGGATTAGCAATGGGACTGATGGAGCTGCAGCTCCAGCCCCACACCCCAAAATAGGCCCACTGCATCTGCAGCAACATACCCTCCAACCATTTACACATAAAAATTGATACAAATTTGAAAAGGGGGCGTGGCCATGGGTACACCTGCGTGGCCACGCCCCTTTTCCTATACTTTCAATGGAAGCTTGGAGAGTCAAAAATCGGTATAGACCATAAAAAAAGGGACTGTACCTGCCAAAAAGGTCCAGCTGGAGGGTATGCCACTGCATCTGCAGCAAGTCTCTGTGCTGTAGATAGGGAAGAAAAAACATCCTTTTACTGCAGCGTCCTATGTCCTGCTGCCAGTCCACCTGCCCCCTCCAGCATCAATAATCCCCACTCCCTAGCCGCGGCGCAGGTGGAACAAAAGCTTCTGCGGCCACCGGCATAGATGTGTATGAAAGCGGCGCAGCAGAAGGCTCTCTGAGCCCTGGAGCCTACTCTGCGCATGATGTCACAGAACTGCCTCCCCGCCACAGCCGCGCCCAGATCCCCAAAGGCCCTGACTCCGCAACACAGCACTTGGGCTGCCAGCCTGGAAGCCCCGAGATGGCTAATGTAACGGATAGAGTGGGTGATATCATGAAGGGTAATGTCTGGACGCTGAATCAATGTAAAAGGTGACAGTGCTGTGCAGTGCAGTGGGTGTGCGGTCTGGGCCGGTGCTAGGGTGTTCGGCGCGCCCCTGCAAAATATATATTTGCACCCTCGCATACTTTACAAAGGCAGAGCGGACATAATACCCCCTGTAGTAGAGGCACTTACACATGTAACGCCACGTGTACCAGTGACGCTTACACACTTAACACCCCCTGTAGCAGTGACGCTTACACACGTAACATCCGCCATAGCAGTGACGCATACACACGTAACGCACTCTGTACCAGTGCCATTTAGACACGTAACATCCCCTGTACCAGTGATGCTTACACACGTAACGCCCCCTGTACCAGTGCCGCTTACACACGTAACGCCCCCTGTACCAGTGCCGCTTACAAACGTAACGCCCCTGTATCTGTGCCGCTTAGACACGTAACGCCCCCTGTATCAGTGATGTTTACACACATAACGCCCCCGGTACCAGTGCCGCTTACACACGTAACGCCCTCTGTACCAGTGCCGCTTACACACGTAACGCCCCCTATACCAGTGCCGCTTACACACGTAACGCCCCCTGTAGAATGCCGCTTACACACATAATGCCCCCTGTACCAGTGCCACTTACACACGTAATGCCCCCTGTACCAATGCCGCTTACACACATAACGCCTACTGTACCAGTAGGCGTTACACACGTGCTTACACACATTATGCCACAGTCACACATACATACATGTATATATATATATATATATATATATATAAATGTGATGTGCACCGGACATTTTTCGGGTTTTGTGTATTGGTTTTGGATTCGGTTCAGCGGCCGTGTTTTGGATTCGGACGCGTTTTGGCAAAACCTCCCTGAAAATTTTTTGTCGGATTCGGGTGTGTTTTGGATTCGGGTGTTTTTTTACAAAAACCCCTCAAAAACAGCTTAAATCATAGAATTTGGTGGTCATTTTGATCCCATAGTATTATTAACCTCAATAACCATAATTTCCACTCATTTTCAGTCTATTCTGAACACCTCACAATATTATTTTTAGTCCTAAAATTTGCACCGAGGTCGCTGGATGACTAAGCTAAGCGACCCAAGTGGCATACACAAACACCTGGCCCATCTAGGAGTGGCACTGCAGTGTCAGACAGGATGGCACTTCAAAAAAATAGTCCCCAAACAGCACATGATGCAAAGAAAAAAAGAGGTGCACCAAGGTCGCTGGATGGCTAAGCTAAGCGACACAAGTGGCCGACACAAACACCTGGCCCATCTAGGAGTGGCACTGCAGTGTCAGGCAGGATGGCACTTCAAAAAAATAGTCCCCAAACAGCACATGATGCAAAGAAAAATTAAAGAAAAAAGAGGTGCAAGATGGAATTGTCCTTGGGCCCTCCCACCCACCCTTATATTGTATATACAGGACATGCACACTTTAACAAACCCATCATTTCAGCGACAGGGTCTGCCACACAACTGTGACTGAAATGACTGGTTGGTTTGGGCCCCCACCAAAAAAGAAGCAATCAATCTCTCCCTGCACAAACTGGCTCTACAGAGGCAAGATGTCCACCTCCTCCTCATCATCCGATTCCTCACCCCTTTCACTGTGTACATCCCCCTCCTCACAGATTATTAATTCGTCCCCACTGGAATCCACCATCTCAGGTCCCTGTGTACTTTCTGGAGGCAATTGCTGGTGAATGTCTTCACGGAGGAATTGATTATAATTCATTTTGATGAACATCATCTTCTCCACATTTTCTGGAAGTAACCTCGTACGCCGTGTCAAAGTCGAAAAATATTGTAATGCATATGCCTTGTACTAACCCCATGCACAGGCCTGCTTCTCGTGCACTCAGTCCTCCGTGCATGCACATATCCGCAATTTGCGTAGGATCGCTCCAGCGATCATGCGCGTGACATGGGTATTTACGGTGGAGTTTGTGAGCGCGTAGAGGGTTATTAGAACATTACATATTTAACCCAAATAGTGCATTTTGTACCCATAGTTCCCCTACACCACATCAGCGAGTATCAATAGTTTAAACAGTTCCAGGACTAAGGGATTCGTCTTTGCATGATAGGAAGGGTCAGATAAAGGTTGGAAGGTGATGTTTAGTATCCAGCTGTAGGGTATTTTGAGGGTAACATTCCGGTGTTGGTTAGAGAAAGATCGCATGTTCCTGCGTATAGTTATGTGCAGAAGTAGAATATAGATATTCACTGTATTTACTGTATATTATGTATGCGGCGGGAATCCAGAGGATACCACCCACAAGAGCAGTTGGGGAAAGACATCGCCCATCTATTCAAATCAACCTATGACCTCTTCTGTGATGAAAAGACACATCTCTGTGTCCAATGGACAATGAGATTACAGTGACCATTGTATTGTGTATGCATGTTGTGTATAAAAAGCCGGTGAGAAGACTCTGAACGCTTTCTATCTGACTAGCGGAGGACCGGCCGGGTTGCGCTTGCGAACATTCTCACGTATGTACATTCTCTGTAGCCATTATTCTGTTTAGATTTATCTTGTTAGCCTGTAGTGTATGATTTGTATTGTTTTACCTTTTGGAATTAATCCACTGTGGCCTTAGAACCCTGTGGTTTCAACTACAAATCAGTGTTGTGTCTTCACTTTCCCTCAAGGGTTTTAAAGTGTATTTATCTGTATAAGGTGTATTGGTATTGATAAGGTGTACGCACTGCGGTTACTTTATACCGTCAGCGCTACTTAAGGTTTAAGGTATAACATCGTTGCAGTACTTTGCTGCTAAGGGTTCAAAGTGTAATCATATCATTGCATTGTATCATCAGCAAGGTTTAAAGGTTATCAATTGTGTGTGCGCATGCTGTGTGTACTCTGTACACTCAGCGCGGCGTGTGTACGCCAAGTACGTACCACGTGCAGGACTCTGTACGCAAATAGCGTACAAGTTCATAGCACGTGTTTTTGGTCTAGCGGCCATAGCGGCTCCACGGTAAAAGTGTATCTAGAGGTAAAGCTTTTCGGTCTAAGACAATATCGACATTATCAATTGGGAGCTCGTCCGGTTCTTCCTCATACCCGCAGCCTAGCAGGTTTACGCAGACTTTATCTATCAGCAAAGGGCGGAAAGGTATCCCCTGTAAGCCTTCTCTTGGTTGGTGGATACACTAGTGCTGATTAGATAAGCGTCTACCCTGCATGGTTTGAAGGGATGCTGGAGGGATCCGTAAGGTAAGAAGCAACAGCTATTTTTTTTAAATCTGTGAAATTTCTGTTTTGGCGCCAAATGCGCACGCAACACTCGCATACACCTGTATTTTGTACTTTTGCATATCTGCTCGCATTATTGCCGTAAGCATTGATTACTAGATTCATTTTGACCTGTACTGAGAAAATTTGTTGCTATTTAGTTAAAATATAGAGTTAATAGTTAAGGAAGTAAGTGTAAGACGCACACGCAGCCTGGCCTAGTTGTAAAGGTTTATACAGAAGAAACTGTGTGTTGTGTTAAGTGAGCGATTATAGTTAAATATCGCTTACATTTATAGAAGTGTGGGATTTGTAGTACTGCGGACGTACGGCCTTTGTACACATGTCTCGAATAGCGTACGGGACTGCGTACACAACGTAAAGACGTACGCACGTGGCGTGTTCACGCAACATGCGTAAAAGTGCGACCGCTAAATACAAATCACACAATAGCATTGTTTTAGTTTAGGCGCGATACGGTAACCACGCGATAATAGCACAAATTGATCAGTTTTCAATATTTAGTTTAAAAACCTTTTTTATTGTATTACCTCTGGAGAAAGCTACCAGTTAACAGGAAAGGATATTTTCTGATCAGAAAACTATAGAATGTTAGTGTGGGCTGAATAAGGTGTGAATATATTGAACCCCGCTTGGTGAACTTGGTGATCTTGGTGAAGCTTGGTGAAGCTTGGTGAAACACGGTCTAGGTGAAGACGTGGTGAGCACGGTCTAGGTGAATACGTGCAACGGAGTGTGATAACGTTTTCGTGGTATTACACTCCAGCTGTTTTGGAGCACAGGGTGGAGACTCCAGTGATCCTACCACTTATAGATAGCAAGTGTTTACGAGCGGTACGATTGGACCGCACGGTTGTGTGGGCAATACACAGCGCAACGTGATACGAAGTTTTGCATAGTTGTGCGTATATCTCGTCATCATAAGCGTTATGTGAAGCACATGCAAGCGTGATTTGTGTAAAGTAAAGGTTTAGGGAGTTTTCGTTGGTCCCTCCAGAGGCAGATATTCACTGGGTACCTAAAGGCCCAGGGGATATAGGCCGAAGTAGGGCCTGCAACGGCTACACGTGTCTGCTAAAAAAGGCGGATCCGTGATACTCGGAGCAGAAGAAGTTAGTGGAAGAACTTTGAGGACTTCCACCGGTAGACTACTGTGTTTGGTGCATTTTAGGAAGTTTTCCCGTGTTAAAAAGGTCCACAATGGAAGCCAAGTGCACAACACAGGGACGTTCCTCAGTCAGGGTTCAGACTGCAGATTTCAGACCCAGGGGGTCAGCTCGGTTAGTAATGTGGAGGAAGTATGGTCCCTACACTGAGACCTTTTGTGATGAATGGACACGAATGACTGTGGGGGATAAAGCACCATTTCCTGGGATAGGTAGTTTTGACTCAGAGGTATTGCATAATCTAAGGCTTAGGATCTGTCTGATAAAATCTCAAAAACAAAGGATTAGACACACAAACTGTTTAAATTTATGGCAACAAGAGGGTGATATGCAGAGGGAACTAGCTTACACAGCCGGTTCCAACCCTAGCAGGAAACTGATGGCAACCGCACCACCACCACAGTATATTACAGGGGAGAAAGTGGCTACAGACAATGACATACTGATATATGCTAAGAGTAAAATTGATAAATGTATTAATGATGATAAGAGTAAACTTAATAAATGTATTAATGCTAACCCGTGCAAGTTGTATCCCATCTTAAACTTCCCTCAGGAATACGAGCAAGAAGATGAACCCAGCACGATATCGGCACTTTCTCTAGCAGCCACCATACAGGACACCCAGGTGGGCACGGCCCAACCGGTAAGAGCAGTAGTAAATCCCCCTAGCGGAGGGATAAGTGAGGTCATGTCCACAGGTAAGTACGGTACAGTACGTTATGCAGAGACAATTGCACCTCACATTGTAGAAGCAACCCAAAATGATGTAATTGAACTAAATCCTGTCAGGGTGATCACAGTCCCCAATGGGAAGACTGACGCTCAGGGAATCACTCCCGTCAGGAACATTGCTATGCATTGTCCTTGGTCCCGGACAGAATTGAGGACAATTATGTCTGAATTTCCCGATCCCAGAAAAGATCTAGTCGCATGCCAGAGGTTTATTAAAGAATTAGGTAATGCCACCGAACCCACAAACAAAGATTGGCGAACAGTGCTACGAGTATGTCTACCTTCCAATATTGACCCTGCGAAATTTATTACTGATTGTAAATTAGACGCAGAAGTACCTCTCACTGAGGAGTACACTCAGGAGAATGTACGACAAATCAATCTGCAATTAGGAGTACATTTCCCTACTGTTGTCAAATGAAACAAAATCTTTTCCATAAGACAAAAAGAAGGTGAAACGGCATCTGAATATTTCCACCGAGCACTGCAGGAAATGTCTAGATACACTGGGATCGAGGACATTAAGGAAAATATACATCACAGGGAGGTAGCTGTGTCAGTATTAATGGACGGGTTAAAAGACACACTAAGAACCAGGGTACAAACCTCTCTACCTAACTGGAGAGGTATCTCGGTGGCTGCATTAAGAGAGTCCGCTATCGAGCATGACCGTAATATCCAAAGAACCAGGGAAGCACAGGGAGAGCGGTTGATGGTGATGAGCATCCAAGCACTGGAAGAAGCATCAACTCGACCAAAACCCCAGGCCCCTGGCACATGGAGGAAGCCAAGAGTTTGTTATCTGTGTAAAAGGGAAGGGCATTATGCCAGCAACTGTAACAGCACATATAAATTCAGACCCCCTAGACAAGAACACGAGCAAAGTTATGATACACGTAATTGGGATCAGGGATCACATATGAAAAATTTTGGGCCACACCTGTAGTCTGCAGCCAGTGAAGTTGATTGCTAGCCTTGGTAGTAAACCTGAGGTCACAGTTGATGTAGCTGGTAGATCATTTCTTGTAGATACAGGGGCGGCCAGATAAACTCTGTGATTTATCTTTTAAAGTTTCCTCTTCATCTCTGACGTTCACCGACAGATTTACAGCTCAAACGTCACATGTCTACTCGGTCTTTTCAGAGGTCTGCCCAACCCCAGTATATCTCACCAGCATCATTGTGCCTGGCCATGCACAGAGGGTGGAGATTGGAAATACTGGTGAAGGGAGACTGTGCAGAGATACCGATAGACATGATGGTGTGACAGCCTGATGGTGAGCGCAAATCTGACAAATTTTCTTTTTATTATTCTCTCTTTTTTTTTTCATTTTCCACGGATGGTTTATTTCACACAACAGTTAAACACATTGTAATACAGGATTCATGTTCCCTACAGAAAGGTCGCTGACTCGGAGAGAACATCGTATCACTGGAGTGTCTGTTCCAGGAAGGTTGAGAGGCAGCACTGTTGAGACGGCACCTGAGCACGGAGAACAACAAGACTAGAGGCGGTTGTCGTACCAGTTTTCTTTTTCCTTTTTATTATTTTCTCCATTACCCACCTTTCCTCCCCCTTCCTTGCTCCTTTTTCTCTCCCCTTAACAAGATGGACTTAGCCCAAGAGACTGCAGTCCGGGTTTTCCTGTTGACCCTGTTGTTGACCAGAGCAGTCTGTTTCGGTGAGAGTACCAGAGAGGTCGAGAAAGGATCTGGAATGGGTTCTGATGGCAAGGACGGATTTGTAGAATTCCAAGAGCAACACATTCACCGAGCAAAGGCGAGTATCAGAAAATGATCTGGTAGTCAAGAAACTAGGAGGCATTGTGAAGGGTTATTGGCTGAGGAAAATTGTATTTGTAGAAACTGTGAAAACATAGTTGAGGACGGGTGCATCCAGAGATGTCAGTCCAGCCTTAATATCAACATGGACCGTCATCCATTGAGTGATTATCACTCATTAGTGGGTAAGGTTTTAAACCAAACAGAATGCTGGGTGTGCTCACAAGTACCTCAAGGTCAGAGCAAGTCAGGACTAGTACCGTATCCCTTAACAATAGATGAGGTACTCGAATAACGGGGTGGGAGACCGGTGGACAAGAAATTTAATATTTCTAGGCCCCCTAGTTTGAAGCTCCACCAATATCATGTGGATAGATCCTTAGTATGTTTCAACATTTCCAATTCCCGAAAGCCGGGAAATTGGGAAGTGACATGGAATAACCAAACCATGGCATTTTCACACAGAGCCGCCAGAATGCCCGTAGACACTGAACTTATACGCCAAATAGCCATCGGTGGAAGGTATTTTCGGTACAGGTATACTCTAGGAAGTAGGACCATGTGGGTTGGAGAAGTATCACCAGGATACTGTGCGCATATCATACAGCCTGATACGTGTACTGAACAGATGAGAGAGTTAGGGATAGGATTTTTCACTTGGAAGGTTTGCAATATGGTAATGTCATATTCTGTCCCATATGTTCTCCCCGATGATGCATATTTCATATGCGGGAGGAAGGCTTATAAGTGGCTTGCCCCAAACTCAGAGGGATTGTGTTACATTGGAAGAGTGTTACCAGAGGTTATAACCATAACCCATGATAAGATGAAAGACGTTCACCACAGTGCTCAAGCTCCTTATACTCATACTCACTATGAACACATCGTTAAGAGACACCTCATAGATAGGACAGAGCACGCAGCCTCTGATTTGATTCATGAATCCACTGGGATTCAATTTCTACTCGCGTTAGACATCACCCGTACCGTCAGAGGAATTATAAATTATAGGTATATTCATGCACTAGCGAACCTGATAGATAATATCACCGAGATGTATGATGACACCTTCAGGTATACAGGGAGGGAGTTGCAAGCTTACAAAACGGAACTGATCCAGCACAGGATGGTTCTAAATTATATAACAGCGGTGACAGGCGGGTACTGTGTCACCTTGGCAACTCAGTATGGTGTGAAGTGCTGCACGTACATCACAAACAACACTGATGACCCAACCGAGGTCATAGATCAAAAGATGGACAATATCTTGCAATTGAAGTGGGAGTTCCGAAGGAGACTCAACCTTACCCTTACTGCTGTGAGTAATGAACTGACCGGCTGGGTCTCATGGTTGAACCCACGCAATTGGTTCTCAGGTTTAGGAGAATGGGCTCAAAATGTTATCGGGAGTGTAGGAAAGTTTCTCCTTTGTATCCTGGGAGATGTCATAATGATTGGTTTGATATATAGGTGTGTTCGAATTTTAACACGGCGCAAGCGCGATACCAAAGTGATGAGTTTGAGGAGCAGGGGCATTGTTACACCAATAATACCATAGATTAGAACGAATAATTCCTGTGATATTGAGGTGTTTGTGTCGCTTAGCTTAGCCGTCCAGCGACCACAGTGCCCCTCTTTTTCTCTTTTCTTTGCATCATGTGCTGTTTGGGGACTATTTTTTGAAGTGCCATCCTGTCTGACACTGCAGTGCCACTCCTAGATGGGCCAGGTGTTTGTGCCGCCCACTTGGGTCGCTTAGCTTAGTCATCCAGCGACCTCGGTGCAAATTTTAGGACTAAAAATAATATTGTGAGGTGTGAGGTGTTCAGAATAGACTGGAAATGAGTGGAAATTATGGTTATTGAGGTTAATAATACTATGAGATCAAAATTACCCCCAAATTCTATGATTTAAGCTGTTTTTGAGGGGGGTTTTTAAAAAAAAAAACACCTGAATCCAAAACACACCCGAATCCGACAAAAAATTTTCAGGGAGGTTTTGCCAAAACGCGTCCGAATCCAAAATACGGCCGCGGAACCGAATCCAAACACAAAACCCGAAAAATTTCCGGTGCACATCTCTAATTATAACCTTAATTAATATATTTTAATTAGGCTGGATTGATATTACCACAGTAGTGGCTGTCGAACTCTCCCTATGAACACCCCTGATTGACTGTCTGGGTTCATCAAAAATACATTTTTCATTGTCATTACTTATCAAAGATCAGAGGTATGTTCGGTGTTGAACCATGATATCTTTGGATTCTTTTTGTCTTCTTTGCCACCTTTTTTTCTCTGTGACTATGTTAATCTTAGTAATCATTCCTCACTTTGTTATACCATGTCTTGCCCACCCCTTTTTTTGTTTATGTACTGTTCTTATTCTGTATTGTATATATTTTATAATATTTGTACAATTGCTAGGCATCGATTAGTTGTCCTATAATTATAGATACACCCTGATGAAGTCTTGATATTAGACGAAACGCGTTGGTTTATTACTGTTTTCTGATGTTATCACCGAACATTCAATAAGAAAGATTAAGGACACATCAGCAAATACCTACGTCCTTACACAAAGCCTAGGAGAACTACATCTTGTTGCCTATGTAAAATGATGGACATTATGTATGCCTTTGTACTTTTTAATAAATCTTTATAAAGGAGCAGTACATTTTTATATGTTTATATTTTAAAGCTTGTTTAGCTTAAACTGTGTATCACTTTGAGGATCCTTTAATTATCTGGTGTTGACATAATCCTTGGGCGCCCAATTCCTCTATTTTTCACTCTATTCCTATGTTTAGTTTCCTCTAACAGGGAACTTAGTGGAATCAGGCAGCCAGTTTTACAAGTATTTCATATGTTCCTTACACTATAACAGAACAGCGCAGGAGGAGAGTATTGTTTTTGAATAGATAGATAGATAGATAGATAGATAGATAGATAGATAGATAGATAGATAGATAGATAGATAAAATTTAATTTAGTACAATGTTACCTAGGTAAAATAGAAAGTATCTATTTCAGGTTGAAAAATATTTTTCTTAAATAGAAAATAAATTAAAATAAAGTATATTCAGCAATTGCATACTTGCCCACTTTTAATACCTTACGTTGGATACTGTAAATATGGATTAGAGGAGTGTACAGAGTAGGGAAATGTATGGTGGTGCACATGCCCACTTGTTATTCACTGTGTTTGGCAGTGCTTGATGATTTTGCACACAATCAGGCTTATTCAGGTCGCATCGCATTCTCTCGTTCCAGTGCACATGTGCAGGCCCTATTTTGCGTGTGTGCAGCCAGGCACTGCCATTGCATCAAACTGATGCATATGGGGTGGGTAGCTGGCCTAGGACATTTTCGGGGTAGCCATGTGACGTCAGACACGGCTTCTGCAAAGGAGAAAATGGTGGCGCTGCGCATGCTGTCATAGCCAGACTGCGCAGGCAGGGGGGCATCCCTTATTCAGCGATCACATCACTGGTGGCCATTAGCATGCTGGGTGACCTGATGCGAGTGATAGCAGATACAGTTTTGCTAAATTAGCAAACTTGCAACTGAAGCTGAATGAGGGCCCATATCATTTTAAAGGGTGAGTTTTCATTGAGTGAGTAATAAATATATAGGCCTGCCCCCTCTTCAGAAATCGCTGTGAGTCTGCACATATTTTTAAAGTGTTAATCTTTTAAAGGCCAAAACCGGGTTCTTTTTTTACTTTTTAAAAATACAGGCAGACTCGCTGGAATTTCCGCAGAGCAGGCAACTTGCAGGCTATTACATAAGCCCCCCTAGTATCTTACGCAGTAATAAAGTGGATATCTACTGCCAATTTTGAAGCTCACAATGAAGTTGTAGGTGTCCCTGCAGTGTCTGATCAACTATTAGGCTGACATGGCTGCAGCCTAGGGCGCCAGGACTTGGGGGGGGGGGGGGGGGGGGCTACACAGTTGGCAGCTGAGTAATAAAATGAGGACCTAATTCTTTCCATATTGGAGGCTGCAGCACAGCTTCATTAAAGAAGCTTGTTAGTTATCCAGCCATCCCGGGGCGGTTTTGAGGGGACAGTTCTTAAACTGACTACCAGATGGCTGTGACCATTTAATTTGCTACTAAAAAAATCATTGTGATATAGCACTATCTCGGTAGCCTGCAGTGCTTCAGGCAATTATCATTAGCATCATACTCACTAAAGATGACTGCAAAACAAAGTTTCCTTTACACTCCACAAACATCATTAGATGCCAAGATCAAACATGTCAGTTGTATAACATTAATTACTTACACATGTGCAGTATTAATGGATATTTTCTGAGCATGCATATGCACTGTGCTCTGTGTTTAGCAGCATTACAGGGGGCACTACATGTGTACTAGCCTAAGGCGTTCAGAACCATTAATCAGACCCACATTGCATAGGTGCAGTGGTTCTCAAACTGTATGCCTAGGCAGAGCCGGCCTTAGGCATAGGCAAATTAGGCAAATGCCCAGGACATTTGGTATGCATAGGGGCACCAGCAGCTTCTGCTGATCAAAATGATATATAAAATGCCTATATTCTGTGTGTGATTGCCGCTGTAGCTGCATATGAAATGCTACATTGCAGTGTATTCCTGGAAATCACCGTAATGTAGCATTTCGTATGCAGATGCAGTCACACACAAAACATAGGCATGCTGCATATCATTTTAATCAGCAGAAGCTTCTTGTGCATCCTAGCCACATAGTAATGCAAATAAGATGCATTTTCATGAACAAAAAGGCTCCCAACGTTAGCAGAGCTGCCAGCTGACTCATTCCAAGCATCTCCTGCAGAACTAGCGGCGGTGCTAGGGGGCACCAGCCAAAATCTTGCCTAGGGCATCATATTGGTTATGGCCGGCTTTGTGCCTAGGCACCCTGGGGTGCATCAGGGCAATTGTAGGGGTGCCTTGTATTGGTGGTCCAGGACCAATTCAAATTATTTATGGTCAGTGTAATAGGCAAAACCAGTGCTGGTGGCTGCCAATCATAACATATGTGGACAAACAGAAGCAAATCTTGTCCCTCACCACACAACTGAACCCAAGGATGACATATAAACACAGTTTACCAAATGTAATATTTCTTTCAAAATGTCTCAATAAGAAACTTTTGACCTAGGGGTGCCATAAAAAAAATTCTGATACTCTAGGGTGCCGTAATACAGAAAAGTTTGTGAACCACTGCCCTAGAGTCTTCACATACACCACTGTTTCAGATTTCCCCAACATAGGGATGTTAAATAGAGTTAAAACGGGTGGTCTTCATTACACCGCAGGCTGTGATCCCGGCGACCAGCATACCAGCGCCGGGATCCCGACCGCCGGCATGCAACACATATTCTCCCTCTTGGGGGTCAACGACGTCCCTGGAGGGAGAATAAATAGCGTGCCCGCAGCGTGGCAAGCGCAGCAAGCCCGCAAGATATGCCGGCCACTCATACTTCACCCGTTAAAACATGTGCACATCAAGTTATTAAATGTTGCTAATATCAATAGAATAGAATAGAATATTAATAGAATGCAGGGATGAGAAACTGAAAAGGTCACTCTGTTGATATTGTTGTAACTTGATAGAAAAAAATGGCTTACCCTAGGCGCATCTACTGAATCATAATGAAGAATTGTAGTCATGTATCTTCATTAAACTTCATGTATTCAAGGCTACGATTTTTACCTACAGTAGTTAGCATTAGGAAATGTACAGTATGACTCATTTAAACCATTTGTTGCCATGTATATGCAGAGAGAACTACATGCAACCCTTCCTATAATGTTTAATCATGGTACCATTTCATACACTCTGCAAGAGAAGAAATAATCACTTATAGACTAGTTGACGTGGCAGGCAGGTAGGTACACACAAAGAAGCACTGCAGAATTGCAGATTTTCTTGTAAGATATTTTGGTTCTAAATTCTTAGGATTATTATTATTATTTTTTTGCTGAACAAATAAAATGTTCTGCAAGTATGATAGTGTGTCATTGAAACTTTGTAATGCCACAAAAAACTCCAGTCTAATTAAGTGCTCCAATATTTGGATTGCTAATGTTACTGTAGCTGTTTTTCTGGCTCCTGCAGGCCTCCATCCTTGTAGACATTTATAAGTGTAATAAGTTAGAACAGGGCAACCACTAGTTATCTTTAAGCTTTGGAGGCACCCTGTTGCAGATCTAACCAACATCCACTATGGAATAGATAACACGTCTTTGGCTTTACTTTAAGTCAGGGGTATCCAAACTTTTTGCAAAGAGGGCCAGATTTGGTGAGGTGAAAATGTGTGGGGACTGACTATTCAGCCTGACACTCTTGCAGGGGCAGCAGGTGGAGCCGGCCGAGTCAGCCGATGCGCCGGCTCAAGCAGATTAGGGAGCCGGGGGACAGCCGATGCGTTTTAAGGCCAGATTCCTAAAGAGGGGCTGCGGAGCCTGCACTGTCACCCGTCCCCGGATACCGCCATGTGAAGGGAGGTGGAGCCCAGAGGTTCCGTGCACTAGGAGGAGTTAGGGAAAATGCTGTAGCTGCTGCTGCTCTGCTAGCCTAGTAGCCCGGCAGAGCCGGCCCAAGCTTATTTTTTTTAGCATGCAAAAATCTATTTTGGCGCCCCTTGATGGGATAAAAGGGGTGTTGTATTTCAAGAAAGGGGTGTGGCTACACAATTGTACGCCCCGTGGCACAAGGTGATAGTAGGTGACAGAGAGATAATAGGTTACTGGTGAGGCAGGGGTGACTGGGAGATGGTGGGTGACTGAGACAGGGGTGACAGGGAGATAATGGGTAACAGGTAGGGTGACAGGAGATAATGGGTGACTAAGGAAGGGTGACATTGAGATAGTGGGTGACTGATGTCCCCAGTGCCAGATACACATGTCCCCACAGCGCCAGATATGCCCCCAGTGCCAGATACACATGTCCCCATAGCGCAAGATATGTCCCCAGTGCAGATACACATATCTCTACAGTGCCAGTTATGCCCCCAGTGCAGAAACACATATCCCCACAGCACCAGATATGCCCCCAGTGCAGATACACATATCCCCACAGTGCCAGATATGCCCCCAGTGCAGATACAGATTATCCTCACAGCGCCAGATATGCCCCCAGTGCAGGTACACATATCCAGACAGCGCCAGATATGCCCCCACTGCAGATACACATATCCCCACAGTGCCTCCTCCCCAAAAGTGCTGCTCACCATGCTGCTGTGAGGGGAGGAGGGCGCAGCGTTTGCCTCTCCTGCCCCGGGCCCTCAGTCTCTGGCGGCGGTGTCTATCTTCAATTCGGCGCCAGCCCGTGAGCCAATCAGAGCTCGCTGTCCGGCAGCTAATCAGGAGCCTTAGCTGCCGGACCGCGAGCTCTGATTGGCTCATGGGCCGGCGCAGAATTTTAGATAGTCACTGCCACCGGAGACGTCTGTGCGCGCCGGGCAGCTGTGGCCGGGAGCGGATCGAGCCGCTTGCTGGCCACCGCTGCTGTAGAGAGTGAAGTCAATGTGACTCACTGTCTGCAGCAGCGCCCTCTACAGCCTGGCGCCCAGCGCGGCTGCGTAGCCCACGTATGCGTCGGGCCGGCACTGTAGCCCGGGTCTGCTGGTGCTAGAACTGTGTGTGTGTGTGTGGGGGAGGGGGGGGGCATCGCTGCTATCACCCCCTGCTGGATCAGCCAGTGGGCTGCGGGCCGGGGAAAATGTGAGCACGGGCTGCAATTGGCCCGCGGGCTGGACTTTGGACATGCCTGCCTTAAACAGTACTGGGTAATTAAGAACCGGGATGATCCTGGCCGCCACTGCTGAGTCTGAGTCACTGTCAGTGTGTGACAGTGTCAGTCAGCGTAAGTGCAGGGGCTGGAGGAGGCGGAGACAGAGCAAGCTACTGCTGCCTGCAACTACAAGTGTGTTACATTACTGAGTCTGACTGCCCTAACCCAGTCCCAGCTGTAGCGTCTAGTTTCTCTTCATGGAGAGGACCTTCCAGGTCCTGATCACAAAGGGAGCATAGACACAACCCTGTCTCAGCCGCTCCGGCTCCTCCTCCTCCTCAGTGATATGATGCCTCTGCGCAATGACAAACACTGTCATGCGCAGTAGGCATTTGTGGATGCCAAGGTTTCATTCAGGGGCAGGCTGGTGCCATTTTTACAGCAGCGGAGGAGCAGGCACGGAGAGAGAAGCTAAAATCTGTAATTGCCTCGTTGTGTGTGTAGGTGAGCTGTGTTGATCTGTCACTTTCCCTATCCCTTTATCACTCGCCCTGTCCCTATGTCCTTTCTGTCTCATTCCATCTGGCATGATGTGAATTTCGGCTCATTCTGTGTGCTGTAATGTGAATTTCGGCTCATACAGTGTGCTATGATGTGAATTTCGGCTCATTCAGTATGCTATAATGTGAATTTCGGCTCATTCAGTGTGCTACAATGTCAATTTCGGCTCATTCAGTGTGCTATAATGTGAATTTCTGCTCATACAGTGTGCTATAATGTCAATTATGGCTCATTCAGTGTGCTACAAGGTGAATTTCGGCTCATTCTGTGTGCTATAATGTGAATTACGGCTCATTCAGTGTGCTATAATGTGAGTTTTGGCTCATTCAATGTGCTACAATGTGAGTTTCGGCTCATTCAGTGTGCTATAATGTGAATTTCTGCTCATACAGTGTGCTATAATGTCAATTATGGCTCATTCAGTGTGCTACAAGGTGAATTTCGGCTCATTCTGTGTGCTATAATGTGAATTACGGCTCATTCAGTGTGCTATAATGTGAGTTTCGGCTCATTCAATGTGCTACAATGTGAATTTCGGCTCATTCAGTGTGCTACAATGTGAATTTCAGCTCATTCAGTGTGCTACAATGTGAATTTTGGCTCACTCAGTGTGCTATAATGTCAATTTCGGCTCATTCAGTGTGCTACAATGTCAATTTCTGCTCATACAGTGTGCTATAATGTCAATTACGGCTCATTCAGTGTGCTACAAGGTGAATTTCGGCTCATTCTGTGTGCTATAATGTGAATTTCAGCTCATACTGTGTGCTATAATGTGTACCATTGTTGTCCTATTACTTATGCCATCACAGGATCTATTAAAAGAAATGAGTATTTATATAAAGCATTTTTTCCTCCTAAAGTAAATTTATTTCACTTTTTTTTTCTTCTCTCTGAAAGTGGACTGGTAGCCCAAATCTAGGCTGCATGATTGTGCATGTGTGATCTACGAATGTGCAGATGCATACAGGAATGGCAATTCGCCAGTCTGTATCACCAGTGCGCAGGTTTCTCTCCAATAACTGGCGACAATAGGACATTTTAGAAGCGAATGGGAGGGGCATTTCTAAGTGGGAGGAGCTATGATTAGGGGGAGGAGTCATCATTCTTAAACCGCCCCCCCTCCCCCCTAAAAGTTAAGTCTAGATCCGCCACTGCCCCCTAGCTGTATAGGAAGAGCTATGGGCAGTAGGAATACAGATTGGGCACTTCAGGGAGGTCAGTACTATTCCCACTTGACAGTCTGGTTTTCTTATAAACTGCACCAATTTCTTTTAAACACCAACCTCTCTAATTGCTTCAACAGCAACACCCCTTTTCTCAGTTTACGCCCAAATACTTCAATATTCACACATATGATATAAAGTGGTCTATATGCAAATCACCACAGGACTCTGGAGAGCTGTAGAAGTGTGTCTTTACTATCTGAAGTGATGCTGAACAATTTCTGCTGTGGCACTTCCTGTATAACCAACACTTCTTTTATGACAAAGTGGATGGCAATGATGCAACTTCCGCCATCCACAGACATTTACATATACATATGACTCCAGCAACAGGAATAGGCAGACTATTTAGCTACTGTGAGCATTATTCAAAGGTCGAGCTTCATGGAATAGATCAGTGGTTCCCAAACTTTTCTGAATCAAGACGCCCTAGAATAACAGAATTTATTTTCACGGCAACCTTAGGCCTTAACTTTCTTATTGAGAAATTGAAAGAGAAATATTAAATTAAGTAAACTGTGTTTATATGTCGTCTAGGTAAGTTCAATTATGTGGTGAGGGACATGATTTGCTTCTGTTTGTCCACACATTTTATGATAGGCAATACCAGTGCTGGTGGTTGTCAATCACATTGACCATAATTAATTTAAATTGGTCCAGTGTCCTGATGCCTCCTAGGGTGCCACGGCACACAGTTTGAGAACCACTAAAATAGATAATAGAAAGCAAAATGTCCACAGTGCCAGTAGTACCAGACATGACATCTGCCTGCCAGTGAGTTGGTCAGCTCAGCCTGTTGGATCAAAGGTGGAAGCAACAGCCTTTCCATTCTTCCACCCAACAGCCTATCCCTTGAGACCTAGCACTATCTCTATTAACACTTCAGAGCCGGAACACTTGTTGCTTTGGGTGGCTCTCAGGTTGCCAATGCTCATATAAGAGCACGTATCATTCTTCTGCGATCTTTCAATTGCCTCTTTTTGGTACTTTTCAAATGTAGTGTCTAGCTGGAATCCCAGTTGCTGATTTAAAGCCTGGTTGTATGCTTAATTTCTAAGTAATCTGATTAGATTGCTTAGAAATTAAGCACGGATCTCTCCATGTGTATGCCCCATAGCGATAGCGATGTGCGGCCCTGCTCGACGCTATCGCTGGTTCTAGATTGGCGTGCATGCCAATAGTTACATTGCTCACTTCACCTCTGGGTGAAGTGAGTGCCCTCGCACCACCTCCCCCCCTTCGCTCAGCACACAATGCGCTGTGCTGAGCTGGGGGAGAGATGTGTGCTGAGCGTTTTGTCATAGATCGCTCAGCACGCATCTCCCAGTGTGTACCCCACTTAAGGGTAGGCTCTGCTCTGACACATATGTAATCTACAACAATCAGTTGTCTATGACAAGCTGTCGAGTCTACTTCTGTTTCATTTTAGCCTTGATCTTTTGCAGGGCAACTAAAGTTTGGAGAGAGAGAGAGGAATCTGTATTGTTGACGCACTAGGAAAGAAATAGTTTTAATAAAATGTAACCTTTATTAACATGTATTAAAATAGGATGGAATATCTTACCCCAGTCTACAGTGAAACATATAGGTTAAAATCACAAAATCTTTTGCAGGGCCAATGGCAAATGCTGTGAAGATTTGCCATCTTGCAGATGAAGAATTATTTTATAAAGTGAGGCAAGCTGTCTCTTGTTTAGGAACCAAAGACACATCTCTCCAGGCATTCCGCTTCAGGAAATAAATTGAAAGCTAAGTCTGCTTGGAATGCATCTGAGACACAATACATCAATTGCTCTGATAAGTCACTGATTACGATGGGTCCCATGCACTTTATCATACTGACCAATGAGAAGCAAATTACAGGTGGTATGTGTCATCTGCTGGAGGATGTTCCTAGGCATGAGTGTTAACCCTGCCCACTTTGGCAAATATTATGTTGGCCAACGGCTTGCGGCATCAACACTTTATCTGACTCAGAATCAGGCCAAAATGTTTATTTGGAATCTTGAACTAGAAGTTCAAGCTTCACCATCAGATGACTCATTGGTGGCATTTAATGGATTTTCTCTGGTTAGCAATAGCAACAGATGTTAACAGTTTGGAGCTTTTCTGGAATGATACTTAAAAGCATTCAGCTTGTTAACAGCTACAGACAATAACAATTCAGTGCTTTTCAACATTAACAATTTCTTTAGTTAAACAGTGGTAAGATGGCTATAGTAAGTGATTTTTGGGGTATATACTTAGCTTTAGTTTTCCTCCTTTTATATTATTTAGACTCTCTTCAGTCCTCTTAGTTTAGTCTGTTTTTGTATGAAAGCCACTGTATCTCATTTTATATTTCTTCACGGCACAAAACTCATACACTAATCTCTTGTGCAACATCTGGCACCCACCCCTACTGGATACGGTATCCGGACTCCAGGTTGGCACCAAAAAGGTCGACACACCTTAGGTCGACACCAATTGGTTGACAATTGGCGTCGACAGGGACAAAAGGTTGATGTGGGCAAAAGGTCGACATGAACAAGGTCAACATGGAAAAAGGTTGACATGAGTTTTAAAAAAAAAAAAATTTTTTAGAACTTTATCATACTTTACGTTCCACGTGGACTACGATTGCGGTGCACTAATTAGGGTTCCCGGTCACTATACGAAGAAAACAACAGCAAAAAAAACATAAAAAATCATGTTGACCTTTTGTCCACGTCGACCTTTTGTCCATGTTGACCTAAGGCGTGTCGACCAATTGGTGTCGACATAAGGCGTGTCGACTTTTTTGGAGTCGACCTGAAGTCCCAGACCCACTGGATACTGCAATCTCACATGTCACTGTGGCAGCAGAACAGTTAATATACATAGCACATTTGTCTGATCTTACCATCTGTGTAGTTACACAATACTGCAGCTGTAAATATAGGAGGCTGTCACAAAAGTGCAATAGAATCATGATAAGGCATGTTGGATCAGCACAAAAAATGTGCCTTCCACAACTTACATGATCCAGTTATTAATCATACAACTATGTGAAATAAGAAGGCATAAATGTAATTATAGATATGCTGTCTGTGATAGAATATGGGCCCTCATTCCGAGTTGTTCGCTCGTTCTTTTCCTTCGCATCGGTGCGATTTTCCGCTAACTGCGCATGCGCAATGTTCGCACTGCGGCTGCGCCAAGTAAATTTGCTAAGAAGTTTGGTATTTTACTCACGGCATTACGAGGTTTTTTCTTCGTTCTGCTGATCGTACTGTGATTGACAGGAAGTGGGTGTTTCTGGGCGGAAACTGGCCGTTTTATGGGAGTGTGTGAAAAAACGCTGCCGTTTCTGGGAAAAACGCGGGAGTGGATGGAGAAACGGGGGAGTGTCTGGGCGAACGCTGGGTGTGTTTGTGACGTCAAACCAGGAACGACAAGCACTGAACTGATCGCACTGGAAGTCTCGAGCTACTCAGAAACTGCAAAGAAAAATCTTTTCGCAATATTGCGAATACTTCGTTCGCAATTCTGCTAAGCTAAGATTCACTCCCAGAGGGCGGCGGCTTAGCGTGTGCACTGCTGCGAAAAGCGGCTAGCGAGCGAACAACTCGGAATGAGGGCCATGTAACAACAATACAATGTGACATTTCAATGACATTTGAGTAATTGCAAGTACTGTAAATGATTTCTTTACAATCATGTAAAATATTTTTTCCCAGGATAATAATATAAATATACACTGTTTCCTGTTTTCAGGGGCCCAAATGTAATTGGACAAATTACCATAATCCTAAATAAAATGTTCATTTTTAATCTGCAAGTCTGGAACCCATGGACAGAGCCGTAACTAGGTGTGTGCTAGAGGTGCCTTGCCCACAGCGCATATGCACTGTGGGCGCACTATCTGGCAGCAACACCCGCACAGCCGCCCGCCACTCAGGGGTTAAAGTAGGCCGGCACAGTTGTAAATGGAGCCCGCCCAGCGCAGCAGCGTCAGTCAGCACCTTCTACCTGTGCTGTCTACTCCTCCACGGCCTGCTGTGCTTCTCTATTCATTACACGCCTCCAGCCTCCTCCTCCTTACCGGCCAGGGTTTTTCACAGCAACACCGCCTCCTCTCCATGCCGCACTAGTCCCTCTCTCTGCGCTGCCGCCACACGTTCTAAATAGCGCAGCGGTGCACTTCATTACAGCCTGTATGGCCAGTGGCCGCAGCCACACTGCCGCTTACTATATTCACTGGTGGCTCTTCCTCGCACCACGAATGCCGCGGAAGCCGGCCGTGGGACCCACTCCTCCTCTGCCACGCATGGGAGGACACCAAGCTGCAGGTTAGTCACACACTGAAATGGTTACTTTAGAATGCAGGTTTATTTTCTGTGGTGCTCCCTCTCTCAGTCCCTCTCGTTCCCCCACCCCGTCTCTCTCCCCACCTCACTCTCTACCCCCAACATCTCACCCACTCCCCCATGTCTCTTACTTTCCCACATGTCTCTCACTCTCCCCCGCATCTTGTCTCTCTCACTCTCCCCCGCATCTTGTCTCTCTCACTCTCCCCGGCATCTCATCTCTCTCATTCTCCCCCGCGTCTCTTCTATTGCTGTCTTCCCCACGTCTCCTCTCTCACTCTCTCACACATCTCATCTCTTGCTCTCCCCCGCCTCATCTCTTGCTCTCCCCCGCCTCATCTCTTGCTCTCCCCTGCGTCTCTTCTCTCGATCTCCCCTGCATCTCCTCTCTCGCTCTCCCCCGCACCTCGTCTCTCTCGCTCTCCCCCGTGTCTAGTCTGTCACGCTCCCCACTGCGTCTCGTCTCTCTCTCTCTCCCCCACGTCTCTTCTCTCACTCTCCCCCGCGTTTCATCTCTCTCACTCTCCCCCGCATCTCGTCTCTCTCACTCTCTCCTGCATCTCGTCTCTCTTACTCTCCCCCACATCTCGTCTCTCACTCTCCCCCGCGTCTCTTCTATTGCTGTCTTCCACACATCTCATCTCTCTCACTCTCCCACACATATCTTCTCTCGCTCTGCCCATGTCTTGTCTCTCTCGCTCTCCCCCGCGTCTTCTCTCTCGTTCTCACCCGCACCTCGTCTCTCTTGCTCTCACCCACGTCTCATCTCTCGCTCTCTCCTGAGTCTCGTCTCTCTCGCTCTCACCCACGTCTCTTCTCTTGCTCTGCCCATGTCTCGTCTCTCTCGCTCTTCCCCATATCTTGTCTCTTGCTGTCTTCCCTATGCATTTCTTTCTCCTACATGTCTCTGTCTAACCCACATCTCTACTCCACCCCTGTCTCTCCCCATCACACTCTCCCCCTCAACATCTCGCCCACTCTTCCATGTCTCACTCTACCCAATGTCTCAGTCTCCCACGTCTCTCACTCTCCCCCACGTTTTTTTTGTCTCTCACTCTCCCCCACGTTTTCGTCTCTCGCTCGCTCTCCCACGTCTCGTCTCTCGCTCGCTCTTTCACGTCTCGTCTCTCGCTCGCTCTCCCATGTCTCGTCTCTCGCTCGCTCTCCCACGTCTCGTCTCTCGCTCACTCTCCCACGTCTCGTCTTTCGCTCTCTTCGCATACACACTTACCAATCGTCCGCCCGACGTGCTGTGCTTGATGTCACAACTGGGTGGGAAATTAAATGTGCAGTATTGATGGGCGGTCAAACCCGACAGGTTTGTCCCGCTCCCATCACTGTCAATCCAACTTTTTTTAAAGTCAGATTGACATTGTCGGGAACGGGGCTAAAACCTGTTGGGTTTGGCCGTGAATCCGACAATGCACGTGGATCATGGATTAAGCAGCCAATCCACGTGCATTCCGACAGCTTCCCGACAAGTCCGGTTAACCGACTTGTCGGGAAAAAGCTGCCGTGATTGAATCCGACAACAGCTATTGAATATACCCCTATGTGACACAGGATCAGAGCATGAGTGTGGTCTGATCAGAGGTTAAAGTGGGCTGGAACAGGAGGCGACTACCTTTTTGTAATGTGTAAAAAGGAACTCTACCTGGAGTAGTGTTTAAAAGGGGGCTGTACCTAGCGTAATGTATATAAGGGGCTCTGCTCTACTGTGGTGTAATGTGTGACAGGGGCTCTACCTGGTGTAATGTGTATAAGTGGCACTACTGTGTGGCATAATTTGAATAATGGAGACTACTGTGCGGCGTAAAATGAATTGGTATTATTTTGTGACCACGCCCCTTCCCCAGGAAGCCACTCCCCTATTTATTTGGCCCTATTTTATATATATGGGGGGGGAGGGGTGCCGATGCTATTTCTTGCACACAGCGCTAACATGTCTAGTTACGGCACTGCCCATGGACATCACCAAATGCTGTTTTTTCTCCTTTCTCCAGTCAAACACCCTACTCATTGAGCTTTTTGATCCTGCATAAAAACTATGAACACTATATGAAGCTACTGCTACTTTGTAAGAAAAAAATAATAATAATAATCAGCATTGTAATTGAGCAGATCTATGTAGTGTTTAGCCACACATCCAATCCCTTGCAGCCACACACTACATAGATCTACTCAGCCGCAATGCTGATAATTTTTTCACAAAGTACAAGGTAAGCTTCAAGGGTCAGGGTAGGAGACAGGGGCGGTCAGGAGAAGCTGGGCTACAAAAAGGGTGAAGCTGCAAGTGAAAGTAGTTAAAATAGATAACTGACAAGTGCTGCCAACAGCGCCCCCTACCCTGCAGCGCTATGTGCGGTGCCCCCTCCGCACACACCTAGTTACAGCCATGATACCCGCTATTGCTCTAATGGTTTGTTTTGTTGTTTTTGCAGCCTAAGTATGGCCGGTTTCACTTGCACTGAGAGCCTCTTTTTACAGTTCCAAATGCAAATGCCACACTTGGAATCAACTACAGACCTTTTACCTATTTATTTAATTAAGAAATAACAAAGGAATAGTCCAGACCTGTCCATGAAAACAGCTTTTGAGCGAATTGTACAATTACTTTTGGTCCTTTGAAGAAGAGGGGGCTACATATTAAACAGCTGTAATTTCAAAACCCTTCCTCCAAATTGGATGTGAATACCTTCAAATTAAAGCTGATAGTCCGCATTTTAAAATGATATTCATTATATACTGTAAATGTAACTTAAATATATTTTGGTAAATAGCTAAAATTACAAAAATGTCAATGTCAGTGTCCAAATATATATGGACCTAACTGTACTTGCGACAGAAACAGGGGTGTATCTAGGGGTCCGAGCACTCCAGGCAAAGTAAGGGTGTGTACACACGGTGAGATATTTTCTTTCGATTTTGACTATATAGTCAAAATCACAAGAAAAGTTAGTGCAGATCACAAGGTGAAAGTCACTTTGCGATCCCGATTCAATCCCGATGCATGGTCCCGCCAGGTCGGCATCGCAAGAAAAGATAGACTGTGCAGGCAAGTCAATCCTTACTAGACCGGTGTACTACTATCTTGTTCATCTCACATGTCAATGACATCTCACATAAGCCAAATCTCTCACAAGCCAAAATCGTAAGCACACATAGTCCATATCTCAAGAAAAGTTAGTCAAAATCGGTGGTGCTGGGCTCCGGGGAGTTCAAGGGAAATTGCAAGTGAAAATCTGGCATAGCAAGGATCTCACCGTGTGTACACACCCTAAGAGACTGACTCCCTCCCCTCCTTCACACCTAGAGAGAGGTTTGCAGTTCAGTGGTGGTTGATGAGGTGGGGCTGCAGCTCAGACCATATCTGAAATAGGGGAGCCACAGCAACTTCTCCCTCACAAACACTGCCCCACATGCTGGACGCAGAGGGAAAGAAGAGGGTAATTAGGTAAAGCCAAGGCTGGGGGCCACATATAGAGCAGTAATCCACATATATCAAAGGCTATTCATGTCCAAAAGGAGGTCATGATAGAGAAAAGAAGTACAATAGTACGCAGGTCAACTAG
Organism: Pseudophryne corroboree; assembly: GCF_028390025.1. NCBI lineage: Eukaryota > Metazoa > Chordata > Amphibia > Anura > Myobatrachidae > Pseudophryne > Pseudophryne corroboree. The sequence continues at coordinate 751,097,396 of NC_086444.1, forward strand.
TACTGTTAATCTTAAAACAGAATGTTCACTGTATTTCAATACATTTGATGTGGAGATATGCAGTTAGTACTTCCATGGCAGTGAGGTCCCAAACTTTGCCAATAACCAATTGTATGGTAGGGGTGTTGGGTTGTTTCCAGTGGGAGGTGATCAAGCATTGGGCTGAATTGAAAATCTGGACTGCCAGTCTATTTGAGGGACTAGAGGATTGAGTTTTGATAAACATATGTTTTACACCTAATTATGTTGATTAAGACTGAGTGGTAAATTTACTAAGCCACAAAATTGCAGTGAAAATACACTTTAGAATACAATTGAACAAAGAATAGTTATCCTATTAATATTATAAAATACACAGTTTTACTAAATGGTGGTGTTAGGAGGACCTGCTGCACACCCACCCAAATAAATGATCTGCCTCTGACACACGAGTTTGTCAAAAGTACTGCACAGATCCTTAAGAAATGAAACAGCTTGGGCCCTCCTTCCAGTTGATAATCAGCCCTAGGCCTTTAAGATACAGTAGGTAGGTACTGAAAATATTGAGGGGAAAAATGTAGAGATGAGCGGGTTCGGTTCCTCGGAATCCGAACCCCCCCGAACTTCAGCCTTTTTACACGGGTCCGAGGCAGACTCGGATCTTCCCGCCTTGCTCGGCTAACCCGAGCGCGCCCGAACATCATCATCCCACTGTCGGATTCTCGCGAGGCTCGTATTCTATCGCGAGACTCGGATTCTATATAAGGAGCCGCGCGTCGCCGCCATTTTCACACGTGCATTGAGATTGATAGGGAGAGGATGTGGCTGGCGTCCTCTCCGTTAGAATAGATAGAGACACTTGAGTTGATTACTTAGTAATTTTGGGGAGCATTAGGGAGTACTCAGAGTGCAGAGTTTTGCTGATAGTTACTAGTGACCACCACCAGTTTTATTTATTATTTAATATAATCCGTTCTCTGCCTGAAAAAAAACGATACACAGTCACATACCATATCTGTGCTCAGCCTCAGTGTGCTGCATGATAATATCATCTATATGTATATCTGACTGTGCTGAGTGCTCACTGCTCACACAGCTGAATTGTGGGGGAGACTGGGGTGCAGTTATAGCAGGAGTACAGTGCACACTTTTGCTGCCAGTGTGACTGACCAGTGACCACCAGTATATTGTCTGCCTGAAAAAGTTAAACACTCCTGTGGTGTTTTTTTTTTTTATTCTATAAACGCATTCTGCTGACAGTGTCCAGCAGGTCCGTCATTCATTATATTATATAAATATTTACCTGCAGTAGTGTTATATTTTTTTTGTTCATCTCTATCATCTTTATCATCTTTATATTAGCAGACGCAGTACGGTAGTCCACGGCTGTGGCTACCTCTGTGTCGTCAGTGCTCGTCCATAATTGTATACCTACCTGTGGTGGGGTTTTTTTTTCTATCTTCTTCATACTAGTAGTTTAGGAGTCTGCTGACAGTGTCCAGCAGGTCCGTCATTATATTATATATACCTGCAGTAGTGATATATATATATTTTTTATATCATTATCATCTCTATACTAGCAGACGCAGTACGGTAGTCCACGGCTGTAGCTACCTCTGTGTCGTCAGTGCTCGTCCATAATTGTATACCTACCTGTGGTGGGGGTTTTTTTTCTATCTTCTTCATACTAGTAGTTTAGGAGTCTGCTGACAGTGTCCAGCAGGTCCGTCATTATATTATATATACCTGCAGTAGTGATATATATATTTTTTATATCATTATCATCTCTATACTAGCAGACGCAGTACGGTAGTCCACGGCTGTAGCTACTTCTGTGTCGTCAGTCACTCGTCATCCATAAGTATACTAGTATCCATCCATCTCCATTGTTTACCTGAGGTGCCTTTTAGTTGTGCCTATTAAAATATGGAGAACAAAAATGTTGAGGCTCCAAAAATAGGGAAAGATCAAGATCCACTTCCACCTCGTGCTGAAGCTGCTGCCACTAGTCATGGCCGAGATGATGAAATTCCATCAACGTCGTCTGCCAAGGCTGATGCCCAATGTCATAGTACAGAGCATGTAAAATCCAAAATACAAAATATCAGTAAAAAAAGGACTCAAAAATCTAAAATAAAATCGTCGGAGGAGAAGCGTAAACTTGCCAATATGCCATTTACCACACGGAGTGGCAAGGAACGGCTGAGGCCCTGGCCTATGTTCATGGCTAGTGGTTCAGCTTCACATGAGGATGGAAGCACTCAGCCTCTCGCTAGAAAAATGAAAAGACTTAAGCTGGCAAAAGCACAGCAAAGAACTGTGCGTTCTTCGAAATCACAAATCCACAAGGAGAGTCCAATTGTGTCGGTTGCGATGCCTGACCTTCCCAACACTGGACGTGAAGAGCATGCGCCTTCCACCATTTGCACGCCCCCTGCAAGTGCTGGAAGGAGCACCCGCAGTCCAGTTCCTGATAGTCAGATTGAAGATGTCAGTGTTGAAGTACACCAGGATGAGGAGGATATGGGTGTTGCTGGCGCTGGGGAGGAAATTGACAAGGAGGATTCTGATGGTGAGGTGGTTTGTTTAAGTCAGGCACCCGGGGAGACACCTGTTGTCCGTGGGAGGAATATGGCCATTGACATGCCTGGTGAAAATACCAAAAAAATCAGCTCTTCGGTGTGGAAGTATTTCAACAGAAATGCGGACAACATTTGTCAAGCCGTGTGTTGCCTTTGTCAAGCTGTAATAAGTAGGGGTAAGGACGTTAACCACCTCGGAACATCCTCCCTTATACGTCACCTGCAGCGCATTCATCATAAGTCAGTGACAAGTTCAAAAACTTTGGGCGACAGCGGAAGCAGTCCACTGACCAGTAAATCCCTTCCTCTTGTAACCAAGCTCACGCAAACCACCCCACCAACTCCCTCAGTGTCAATTTCCTCCTTCCCCAGGAATGCCAATAGTCCTGCAGGCCACGTCACTGGCAATTCTGACGAGTCCTCTCCTGGCTGGGATTCCTCCAATGCATCCTTGCGTGTAACGCCTACTGCTGCTGGCGCTGCTGTTGTTGCTGCTGGGAGTCGATGGTCATCCCAGAGGGGAAGACGTAAGACGACTTTTACTACTTCCACCAAGCAATTGACTGTCCAACAGTCCTTTGCGAGGAAGATGAAATATCACAGCAGTCATCCTGCTGCAAAGCGGATAACTGAGGCCTTGGCATCCTGGGCGGTGAGAAACGTGGTTCCGGTATCCATCATTACTGCAGAGCCAACTATAGACTTGATTGAGGTACTGTGTCCCCGGTACCAAATACCATCTAGGTTCCATTTCTCTAGGCAGGCGATACCGAAAATGTACACAGACCTCAGAAAAAGACTCACCAGTGTCCTAAAAAATGCAGTTGTACCCAATGTCCACTTAACCACGGACATGTGGACAAGTGGAGCAGGGCAGACTTAGGACTATATGACTGTGACAGCCCACTGGGTAGATGTATTGACTCCCGTCGCAAGAACAGCAGCGGCGGCACCAGTAGCAGCATCTCGCAAACGCCAACTCTTTCCTAGGCAGGCTACGCTTTGTATCACCGCTTTCCAGAATACGCACACAGCTGAAAACCTCTTACGGCAACTGAGGAAGATCATCGCAGAATGGCTTACCCCAATTGGACTCTCCTGTGGATTTGTGGCATCGGACAACGCCAGCAATATTGTGTGTGCATTAAATATGGGCAAATTCCAGCACGTCCCATGTTTTGCACATACCTTGAATTTGGTGGTGCAGAATTATTTAAAAAACGAGAGGGGCGTGCAAGAGATGCTGTCGGCGGCCAGAAGAATTGCGGGACACTTTCGGCGTACAGGCACCACGTACAGAAGACTGGAGCAACACCAAAAACGCCTGAACCTGCCCTGCCATCATCTGAAGCAAGAAGTGGTAACGAGGTGGAATTCAACCCTCTATATGCTTCAGAGGTTGGAGGAGCAGCAAAAGGCCATTCAAGCCTATACAACTGACCACGATATAGGAGGTGGAATGCACCTGTCTCAAGCGCAGTGGAAAATGATTTCAACGTTGTGCAAGGTTCTGCAACCTTTTGAACTTGCCACACGTGAAGTCAGTTCAGACACTGCCAGCCTGAGTCAGGTCATTCCCCTCATCAGGCTTTTGCAGAAGAAGCTGGAGACATTGAAGGAGGAGCTAACACTGAGCGATTCCGCTAGGCATGTGGGACTTGTGGATGGAGCCCTTAATTCGCTTAACAAGGATTCACGGGTGGTCAATCTGTTGAAATCAGAGCACTACATTTTGACCACCGTGCTCGATCCTAGATTTAAAACCTACGTTGTATCTCTCTTTCCGGCAGACACAAGTCTGCAGGGGTTCAAAGAACTGCTGGTGAGAAAATTGTCAAGTCAAGCGGAACGCGACCTGTCAACATCTCCTCCTTCACATTCTCCCGCAATTGGGGGTGCGAGGAAAAGTCTAAGAATTCCAAGCCCACCCGCTGGCGGTGATGCAGGGCAGTCTGGAGCGACTGCTGATGCTGACATCTGGTCCGGACTGAAGGACCTGACAACGATTACGGACATGTCGTCTACTGTCACTGCATATGATTCTCTCACCATTGAAAGAATGGTGGAGGATTATATGAGTGACCGCATCCAAGTAGGCACGTCAGACAGTCCGTACGTATACTGGCAGGAAAAAGAGGCAATTTGGAGGCCCTTGCACAAACTGGCTTTATTCTACCTAAGTTGCCCTCCCACAAGTGTGTACTCCGAAAGAGTGTTTAGTGCCGCCGCTCACCTTGTCAGCAATCGGCGTACGAGGTTACTTCCAGAAAATGTGGAGAAGATGATGTTCATTAAAATGAATTATAATCAATTCCTCCATGGAGACATTCACCAGCAGCAATTGCCTCCACAAAGTACACAGGGAGCTGTGATGGTGGATTCCAGTGGGGACGAATTGATAATCTGTGAGGAGGGGGATGTACACGGTGATGAATCGGAGGATGATGATGAGGTGGACATCTTGTCTCTGTAGAGCCAGTTTGTGCAAGGAGAGATTAATTGCTTCTTTTTTGGTGGGGGTCCAAACCAACCCGTCATTTCAGTCACAGTCGTGTGGCAGACCCTGTCACTGAAATGATGGGTTGGTTAAAGTGTGCATGTCCTGTTTATACAACATAAGGGTGGGTGGGAGGGCCCAAGGACAATTCCATCTTGCACCTCTTTTTTCTTTCATTTTTCTTTGCGTCATGTGCTGTTTGGGGAGTGTTTTTTGGAAGGGCCATCCTGCGTGACACTGCAGTGCCACTCCTAGATGGGCCAGGTGTTTGTGTCGGCCACTAGGGTCACTTATCTTAGTCACACAGCTACCTCATTGCGCCTCTTTTTTTTCTTCTTTGCATCATGTGCTGTTTGGGGAGTATTTTTTGGAAGGGCCATCCGGCCTGACACTGCAGTGCCACTCCTAGATGGGCCAGGTGTTTGTGTCGGCCACTAGGGTCGCTTAGCTTACTCACACAGCTACCTCATTGCGCCTCTTTTTTTCTTTGCGTCATGTGCTGTTTGGGGAGTGTTATATGGAAGGGCCATCCTGCGTGACACTGCAGTGCCACTCCTAGATGGGCCAGGTGTTTGTGTCGGCCACTAGGGTCACTTATCTTAGTCACACAGCTACCTCATTGCGCCTCTTTTTTTTCTTCTTTGCGTCATGTGCTGTTTGGGAAGTATTTTTTGGAAGGGCCATCCGGCCTGACACTGCCGTGCCACTCCTAGATGGGCCAGGTGTTTGTGTCGGCCACTAGGGTCGCTTAGCTTACTCACACAGCTACCTCATTGCGCCTCTTTTTTTCTTTGCGTCATGTGCTGTTTGGGGAGTGTTTTTTGGAAGGGCCATCCTGCGTGACACTGCAGTGCCACTCCTAGATGGGCCAGGTGTTTGTGTCGGCCACTAGGGTCACTTATCTTAGTCACACAGCTACCTCATTGCGCCTCTTTTTTTTCTTCTTTGCGTCATGTGCTGTTTGGGGAGTATTTTTGGAAGGGCCATCCGGCCTGACACTGCAGTGCCACTCCTAGATGGGCCAGGTGTTTGTGTCGGCCACTAGGGTCGCTTAGCTTACTCACACAGCTACCTCATTGCGCCTCTTTTTTTCTTTGCGTCATGTGCTGTTTGGGGAGTGTTTTTTGGAAGGGCCATCCTGCGTGACACTGCAGTGACACTCCTAGATGGGCCAGGTGTTTGTGTCGGCCACTTAGGTCGCTGAGCTTAGTCATCCAGCGACCTCGGTGCAAATTTTAGGACTAAAAATAATATTGTGAGGTGTGAGGTGTTCAGAATAGACTGAAAATGAGTGGAAATTATGGTTATTGAGGTTAATAATACTTTGGGATCAAAATGACCCCCAAATTCTATGATTTAAGCTGTTTTTTAGGGTTTTTTTAAAAAAACACCCGAATACAAAACACACCCGAATCCGACAAAAAAAATTCGGTGAGGTTTTGCCAAAACGCGTTCGAACCCAAAACACGGCCACGGAACCGAACCCAAAACCAAAACCCGAAAAATTTCCGGTGCACATCTCTAGAAAAATGGTGCTTTTCACTACCCAGCTCTAGGCTAAATCAGACAGGACTGGAGACACTATAACATGGAAACACTTGGCAATGGTGTCCACAGGGGTGTGCTCCAGTGAACCTCACTGACTATCTTATATGGTTCTTTAAACCCTCTGTCCCATACACCATAGGTGTGCGCACTGGGGGGGCCTGGTGCACACAGGAACCCTCTAATGTCCGGCACCCCCCGCAGGACCAGCTCTTGATTGGCTGCCGGCCCGTGAGCTTTGATTGGCTCACAAGCCGGCGCTATATTTCAAATGGCCACCGGAGACAGGGACTCTGTGAAGTGAGGCGCAGGAAAGACGCACGGTGCGCTTGCCTCCCCTCAGCGTCAGAGACGGGAATCGGCGGCACTGGCAGCAGGAGGATGAGCACAAATGGGGGCATATATGTATCTGGCATCGCTGGGGGCATATGTATCTGGCACTGCTAGGGGCATGTGTATCTGGCACCACTGGGGGCATTTGTGTATCTGGCTCCACTAGGGGCATGTGTATCTGACACCACTGGGGGCATATGTATCTAACACCGCTAGGGGCATATGTATCTGGCACCACTGGGGGCATATGTATCTGGCACCACTGGGGTCATATGTATCTGGCAACGCTGGGGGTATATGTATCCTGCACCGCTGGAGGCATTTGTGTATCTGGCACTGCTGGGAGCATTTGTGTATCTGGCACTGCTAGGGGCATATATATCTGGCACCGCTGGGGGCATTTGTGTATCTGGCACCGCGGGGGGCATTTGTGTATCTGGCACCATGGGGGGCATTTGTGGATCTGGCACCGCTGGGGGCATTTGTGGATCTGGCACCGCTGGGGGCATATGTGTATCTGGTACCACTGGGGGTAGTGAGTAAGGGGCACCGCTGGGGTGTATATGTGTATCTGCCACTATGAGGGCATATGTTTATATTGCTTTGAGTGCCAATAGGCAGTGCTAGAGATGCCCAGTAGGTGGTGCTAAACACCCCTCCGACAGTGCACCCCCTAATAAAATGTTCTGCGAACGCCTATGCCATACACCACTGCTATAGTGGTCAGATGAAAGGAGGAGCAAGAAGTTTTCTGTACACTACACTCCTCAGGCATTCCCGGAGGAAGTTGGAAACAACAGAACCAGCTGGACAGTTCCTTGACAATGTCACACCTCTTTCGCTGGTTGAGGACTTTTCCATCTTTTGATCTGGGTATCAAATTCATACAAGGTAAAATTATCACATGGCTCATGTTCTGACTCATGGGTATGACTGCTAAGAATTGTGTGATGTAAAATAAAAGACAATTAAATGTATAAATACAGTATATACATTTTTTTTTCAGAACACACACACACACACAAATTTATTTATCTTAATATAGGAAATAGGGGGGGCACCAATATTTATCTTGCCTCCGGGCAACTGGGATGAACTTACGCCACTGGTTCTGAGTGACAGTGAAGGAGAACTTTCAAAGTGTCAGACACAACAGATAAGCTTTATTTTTATTTTTTTCAAAGTGAGCACATTACTGAGCTTTGCACAAGCTTAGAATGGTTCTAATTCCTACACTATTAATGTCGTCTTATAGTTAGATGATAGTTAAAAAGAAAGAAAGAAAGAAAGAAAGAAAGAAAGAAAGAAAGAAAGAAAGAAAGAAAGAAAGAAAGAAAGAGAAAGATAGATATAGATAAATAGATAGATAGATAGATAGATAGATAGATACTGCAGATAGATAGATACTGCAGATAGATAGATACTGCAGATAGATAGATAGATAGATAGATAGATAGATAGATAGATCAAGATAACCATTTACCCAAACCTACAAAGTGCTCAACAACACCACACCTGTCCTTTATACATCTCAAACCTCATCTCCTGTTAGATCTCCTTTTGACCTGTGTATCACCTGCTCTCTGGCAGCCCCATCTCATTCCTGCCATCCAAACTTCCCAACGCCATTCCCACCTATGGAATTCCATATTGCTCCTGATATTTTTCTACCTCTGTCTTTAATGGGCAGATTTACAGTGTTAAAGCTTGGAGAGAACTAAAGTAGAGAGAGAGAGAGAGAGAAAGTACCAACCAATATGCTCATTAACTGTCATTTTAAAGGCTGTGAGATAAATGTATGATCTTCCGATATAAGGGAAAAAGTGTTATCAGCGCACATTGGCCCAGATTTATCAAGCCTTGGAGAGTAATAAATAGCATTGTGATAAAGGGGGTAACTCTGAGTTGATCGCAGCAGGAACTTTGGCCCTCATTCCGAGTTGTTCGCTCGCTAGCTGCTTTTAGCAGCATTGCACACGCTAAGCCGCCGCCTACCGGGAGTGTATCTTAGCTTAGCAGAATTGCGAACAAAAGATTCGCAAAATTGCGAACAGAAATTTCTTAGCAGTTTCTGAGTAGCTCGACACTTACTCTGCCACTGCGATCAGTTCAGTCAGTTTCGTTCCTGGTTTGACGTCACAAACACACCCAGCGTTCACCCAGACACTCCCCCGTTTCTCCAGCCACTCCCGCGTTTTTCCCAGAAACGGCAGCGTTTTTTCACACACACCCATAAAACGGCCAGTTTCCGCCCAGAAACACCCACTTCCTGTCAATCACACTCCGATCACCAGAACGAAGAAAAATCCTCGTAATGCCGTGAGTAAAATACCTAACTTTTGAGTAAAATAACTAAGCGCATGCGCTCTGCGAACATTGCACATGCGCAGTAAGCGACTAATCGCAATATTGCGACATTCGGCAACGAGCGAACAACTCGGAATGAGGGCCTTTGTTAGCAGTTGGGCAAAACCATGTGCACTGCAGGGGAGGCAGATATAACATGTGCAGAGAGAGTTAGATTTGGGTGGGGTGAGTTCAATCTGCAACCTAAATTGCAGTGTAAAAATAAAGCAGCCAGTATTTACCCTGCACAGAAACAAAATAACCCACCCAAATCTAACTCTCTCTGCACATGTTATATCTGCCCCCCCCCCCCCCCCCCCTGCAGTGCACATGGGCCCTCATTCCGAGTTGTTCGCCCAGTAATTTTCTTCGCATCGCAGCGATTTTCCGCTAATTGCACATGCGCAATGGTCGCACTGCGACTGCGCCAAGTAAATTTGCTAAGAAGTTTGGTATTTTACTCACGGCATTACAAGGTTTTTTCTTCGTTCTGGTGATCGGAGTGTGATTGACAGGAAGTGGGTGTTTCTGGGCGGAAACTGGCCGTTTTATGGGAGTGTGTGAAAAAACGCTGCCGTTTCTGGAAAAAACGCGGGAGTGGCTGAAGAAATGGGAGTTTCTGGGCGAACGCTGGGTGTGTTTGTGACGTCAAACCAGGAACGAAACTGACTGAACTGATCGCAGTGGCAGAGTAAGTCTCGAGCTATTCAGAAACTGCACAGAGAAATCTTTTCGCAATATTGCGAATCTTTCGTTCGCAATTCTGCTAAGCTAAGATTCACTCCCAGTAGGCGGCGGATTAGCGTGTGCAAAGCTGCTAAGAGCAGCTTGCGAGCGAACAACTCGGAATGAGGGCCATGGTTTTGCCCAACTGCTAAAAAATTTCCTGCTGCGATCAACTTGGAATTACCACCAAAGTACCAACCAATCACCACATAACTGCCATGTTACAGGTTGGGTTTGAAAAATGACCGTTAGGAGGTGATTGGCTGGTACTTTATCATCGTTCTATTTATCATTCTCAGAGGCTTGATAAATCTGGGCCATTATGTGCACTGATACAGCTTCTCCTCAATGTATGACTCTGGTGGAGCAAGCAAGGTGACAGTGGCGTCATTATCTGAGTTGCTACGTTTTAGATTGCACGCCGATATGCAGGGCAATGTATGAACGGTCAGCAGCGCTACCAGTTCCAACACCTGCAGCTATCAATTTCGACAGCTGCAGGTGGCGATGCCCTATCTCCACAGTAGGGACAGAGCTGTCCCTGGCTATGGCAGTTGTTGGCTCTGGGATGCACATGGGAGATCGCGCGTGAGTAGCAGAGGGAGGAGTTTTCACTCTCCCGCTCCTTCAGACAAGATAATCATACATCTTGGTGGAGTGGTTTCCTGCTTCACCTCTGTAGTAAACGAAGCAGGAAGTGCTATAGCTGCACGATACGTGCCGCAATAATAGATCCCTCCCCCCGTGTTTGAAAAACTACAGTTAGGAGCTAATTGGTCGGTACTTTACCTCTCTCCACTTTATCTCTCAGTTTTGAAAACTTTGCTCCTATATCTTAAATGCTATCTGAAAATCAAACTCTTTACTAGAATCTATCCTACTCCCACCTATGCTATTCATCAGTGTCAGACTTGGTCATGATGTTTCTACCTGGGAAATCAAGGGGTATATTTACTAAGATTCGTAATTGTCGGGATTTGGAGGGAGATTAAACATGAATGACATCGAATGTGTGAATTTGCAACTTTTTGTTTTTTTTACGACTCATTTACTAAACTGTCGTATTTTGCATTTTCGTTTTTTTCCGATGCCGATGTCATTCGTAATTAGTGATGAGCGGGTTCGGTTTCCAAGAAACCGAACTCCCCCGAGCTTTACCTTTTTTACACGGGTCCGAGCCATACTCGGATTCTCCCGTATGGCTCGGTTAACCCGAGCGCGCCCGAACGTCATCATCCCGCTGTCGGATTCTCGCGAGATTCGGATTCTATATAAGCAGCCGCGCGTCGCCGCCATTTTCACACGTGCATTGGAGATGATAGGGAGAGAACGTGGCTGGCGTCCTCTCCGTTTAGTAGAAGACAGTTGATTTGATTGCTTGTTTATTACTATAATTGTGGGGAGGATTGGGGAGCAGCTGTTAGGAGGAGTACAGTGCAGAGTTTAGTTTTTATCCGTTCTCTGCCTGAAAAAAACGCTCCATACCATATCTGTGCTCAGTGTGCTGCATGATATATCTGTGCTGAGTGCTCACACTGCTTAATTGTGGGGACTGGGGAGCAGCTATAGCAGGAGTACAGTGCAGAGTTTTGCTGACAGTGACCACCAGTATACGTTTGTCTGCCTGAAAAACACTCCATATCTGTGCTCACAGTGTGCTGCTTTATTGTGGGGACTGGGGACCACCAGTATAATTAATATTATATAGGAGGAGTACAGTGCAGAGTGCACTGCTGTACCTACCTCTGTGTCGTCATCCATTAAATATACTATCCATCTACATTCCTATACCTGTGGTGCATTTTAGTTTAGCAGTTTGTTGACAGTGTCCACCAGGTCCAGTATACTGTATATAGCAGACCGGTAGGCCACTGCTGTACCTACCTCTGTGTCGTCACTCGTCATCCATTAAGTATACTATCCATCCATCTACATTGTATACCTGTGGTGCCTTTTTTTTAGACTAGTTTAGCAGTTTGCTGACAGTGTCCACCAGGTCCAGTATACTGTATATAGCAGTACGGTAGGCCACTGCTGTACCTACCTCTGTGTCGTCACTCGTCATCCATTAAGTATACTATCCATCCATCTACATTGTATACCTGTGGTGCCTTTTTTTTAGACTAGTTTAGCAGTTTGCTGACAGTGTCCACCAGGTCCAGTATACTGTATATAGCAGTACGGTAGGCCACTGCTGTACCTACCTCTGTGTCGTCACTCGTCATCCATTAAGTATACTATCCATCCATCTACATTGTATACCTGTGGTGCCTTTTTTTTAGACTAGTTTAGCAGTTTGCTGACAGTGTCCACCAGGTCCAGTATACTGTATATAGCAGTACGGTAGGCCACTGCTGTACCTACCTCTGTGTCGTCACTCGTCATCCATTAAGTATACTATCCATCCATCTACATTGTATACCTGTGGTGCCTTTTTTTTAGACTAGTTTAGCAGTTTGCTGACAGTGTCCACCAGGTCCAGTATACTGTATATAGCAGTACGGTAGGCCACTGCTGTACCTACCTCTGTGTCGTCACTCGTCATCCATTAAGTATACTATCCATCTACATTGTATACCTGTAGTGCATTTTTTTAGACTAGTTTAGCAGTTTGCTGACAGTGTCCACCAGTATACTATATATAGCAGTACGGTAGGCCACTGCTGTACCTACCTCTGTGTCGTCACTCGTCATCCATTAAGTATACTATCCATCTACATTGTATACCCGTGGTGCATTTTTTTAGACTAGTTTAGCAGTTTGCTGACAGTGTCCACCAGTATACTATATATAGCAGTACGGTAGGCCACTAGTGTACCTACCTCTGTGTCGTCACTCGTCATCCATTAAGTATACTATCCATCTACATTCTATACCTGTGGTGCATTTTAGTTGTGTGCAGTAAATATAGTAGTAGGCCATTGCTATTGATACTGGCATATAATTCCACACATTAAAAAATGGAGAACAAAAATGTGGAGGTTAAAGGGAAAGATCAAGATCCACTTCCACCTCGTGCTGAAGCTGCTGCCACTAGTCATGGCCGAGACGATGAAATGCCATCAACGTCGTCTGCCAAGGCCGATGCCCAATGTCATAGTAGAGAGCATGTAAAATCCAAAACACAAAAGTTCAGTAAAATGACCCAAAAATCAAAATTAAAAGCGTCTGAGGAGAAGCGTAAACTTGCCAATATGCCATTTACGACACGGAGTGGCAAGGAAGGGCTGAGGCCCTGGCCTATGTTCATGGCTAGTGGTTCAGCTTCAAATGAGGATGGAAGCACTCATCCTCTCGCTAGAAAAAAGAAAAGACTTAAGCTGGCAAAAGCACAGCAAAGAACTGTGCGTTCTTCAAAATCACAAATCCCCAAGGAGAGTCCAATTGTGTCGGTTGCGATGCCTGACCTTCCCAACACTGGACGGGAAGAGCTTGCGCCTTCCACCATTTGCACGCCCCCTGCAAGTGCTGGAAGGAGCACCCGCAGTCCAGTTCCTGATAGTCAAATTGAAGATTTCACTGTTGAAGTACACCAGGATGAGGATATGGGTGTTGCTGGCGCTGGGGAGGAAATTGACAAGGAGGATTCTGATGGTGAGGTGGTTTGTTTAAGTCAGGCACCCGGGGAGACACCTGGGAGGAATATGGCCATTGACATGCCTGGTGAAAATACAAAAAAAATCAGCTCTTCGGTGTGGAATTATTTCAACACAAATGCGGACAACAGGTGTCAAGCCGTGTGTTGCCTTTGTCAAGCTGTAATAAGTAGGGGTAAGGACGTTAACCACCTCGGAACATCCTCCCTTATACGTCACCTGCAGCGCATTCATCATAAGTCAGTGACAAGTTCAAAAACTTTGGGTGACAGCGGAAGCAGTCCACTGACCACTAAATCCCTTCCTCTTGTAACCAAGCTCCTGCAAACCACACCACCAACTCCCTCAGTGTCAATTTCCTCCTTACCCAGGAAAGCCAATAGTCCTGCAGGCCATGTCACTGGCAAGTCTGACGAGTCCTCTCCTGCCTGGGATTCCTCCGATGCATCCTTGAGTGTAACGCCTACTGCTGCTGACGCTGCTGTTGTTGCTGCTGAGAGTCGATCGTCATCCCAGAGGGGAAGTCGGAAGACCACTTGTACTACTTCCAGTAAGCAATTGACTGTCCAACAGTCCTTTGCGAGGAAGATGAAATATCACAGCAGTCATCCTGCTGCAAAGCGGATAACTGAGGCCTTGGCAGCCTGGGCGGTGAGAAACGTGGTTCCGGTATCCATAGTTAATTCAGAGCCAACTAGAGACTTGATTGAGGTACTTTGTCCCCGGTACCAAATACCATCTAGGTTCCATTTCTCTAGGCAGGCGATACCGAAAATGTACACAGACCTCAGAAAAAGACTCACCAGTGTCCTAAAATATGCAGTTGTACCCAATGTCCACTTAACCACGGACATGTGGACAAGTGGAGCAGGGCAGACTCAGGACTATATGACTGTGACAGCCCACTGGGTAGATGTATTGCCTCCCGCAGCAAGAACAGCAGCGGCGGTACTAGTAGCAGCATCTCGCAAACGCCAACTCGTTCCTAGGCAGACTAAGCTTTGTATCACCGCTTTCCAGAATAGGCACACAGCTGAAAACCTCTTATGGCAACTGAGGAAGATCATCGCAGAATGGCTTACCCCAATTGGACTCTCCTGGGGATTTGTGACATCGGACAACGCCACCAATATTGTGCGTGCATTACATCTGGGCAAATTCCATCACGTCCCATGTTTTGCACATACCTTGAATTTGGTGGTGCAGAATTATTTAAAAGACGACAGGGGCGTGCAAGAGATGCTGTCGACGTCCCGAAGAATTGCGGGCCACTTTCGGCATTCATGCACCGCGTACAGGAGACTGGAGCACCACCAAACATTCCTGAACCTGCCCTGCCATCATCTGAAGCAAGAGGTGGTAACGAGGTGGAATTCAACCCTCTATATGCTTCAGATGATGGAGGAGCAGCAAAAGGCCATTCAAGCCTATACATCTGGCCACGATATAGGCAAAGGAGGTGGAATGCACCTGACTCAAGCGCAGTGGAGAATGATTTCAACGTTGTGCAAGGTTCTGCAACCCTTTGAACTTGCCACACGTGAAGTCAGTTCAGACACTGCCAGCCTGAGTCAGGTCATTCCCCTCATCAGGCTTTTGCAGAAGAAGCTGGAGACATTGAAGGAGGAGCTAAAACAGAGCGATTCCGCTAGGCATGTGGGACTTGTGGATGGAGCCCTTAATTCGCTTAACCAGGATTCACGGGTGGTCAATCTGTTGAAATCAGAGCACTACATTTTGGCCACCGTGCTCGATCCTAGATTTAAAACCTACGTTGTATCTCTCTTTCCGGCAGACACAAGTCTGCAGAGGTTCAAAGACCTGCTGGTGAGAAAATTGTCAAGTCAAGCGGAACGTGACCCGTCACCATCTCCTCCTTCACATTCTCTTGCAACTGGGGGTGCGAGGAAAAGTCTAAGAATTCCGAGCCCACCCGCTGGCGGTGATGCAGGGCAGTCTGGAGCGAGTGCTGACATCTGGTCCGGACTGAAGGACCTGGCAACGATTACGGACATGTCGTCTACTGTCACTGCATATGATTCTCTCACCATTGAAAGAATGGTGGAGGATTATATGAGTGACCGCATCCAAGTAGACATGTCAGACAGTCCGTACGTATACTGGCAGGAAAAAGAGGCAATTTGGAGGCCCTTGCAGAAACTGGCTATATTCTACCTAAGTTGCCCTCCCTCCAGTGTGTACTCCGAAAGAGTGTTTAGTGCAGCCGCTCACCTTGTCAGCAATCGGCGTACGAGGTTACTTCCAGAAAATGTGGAGAAGATGATGTTCATTAAAATTAATTATAATCAATTCCTCCGTGGAGACATTCACCAGCAGCAATTGCCTCCAGAAAGTACACGGGGACCTGAGATGGTGGATTCCAGTGGGGACGAATTAATAATCTGTGAGGAGGGGGATGTACACAGTGAAAGGGGTGAGGAATCGGAGGATGATGATGAGGTGGACATCTTGCCTCTGTAGAGCCAGTTTGTGCAAGGAGAGATTGATTGCTTCTTTTTTGGTGGGGGCCCAAACCAACCAGTCATTTCAGTCACAGTCGTGTGGCAGAACCTGTCGCTGAAATGATGGGTTCGTTAAAGTGTGCATGTCCTGTTTATACAACATAAGGGTGGGTGGGAGGGCCCAAGGACAATTCCATCTTGCACCTCTTTTTTCTTTCATTTTTCTTTGCATCATGTGCTGTTTGGGGACATTTTTTTTGAAGGGCCATCCTGCCTGACACTGCAGTGCCACTCCTAGATGGGCCAGGTGTTTGTGTCGGCCACTTGTGTCGCTTAGCTTAGTCACACAGCCACCTTGGTGCGCCTCTTTTTTTCTTTGCATCATGTGCTGTTTGGGGAGTATTTTTTGGAAGGGCCATCCTGTCTTGATTGACACTGCAGTGCCACTCCTAGATGGGCCAGGTGTTTGTGTCGGCCACTTGTGTCGCTTAGCTTAGTCACACAGCCACCTTGGTGCGCCTCTTTTTTTCTTTGCATCATGTGCTGTTTGGGGAGTATTTTTTTGAAGGGCCATCCTGCCTGACACTGCAGTGCCACTCCTAGATGGGCCAGGTGTTTGTGTCGGCCACTTGTGTCGCTTAGCTTAGTCACACAGCCACCTTGGTGCGCCTCTTTTTTTCTTTGCATCATGTGCTGTTTGGGGACTATTTTTTTGAAGTACCATCCTGTCTGACACTGCAGTGCCACTCCTAGATGGGCCAGGTGTTTGTGACGGCCACTTGGGTCGCTTAGCTTAGTCACACAGCTACCTCATTGCGCCTCTTTTTTTCTTTGCATCATGTGCTGTTTGGGGACTATTTTTTTGAAGTGCCATCCTGTCTGACACTGCAGTGCCACTCCTAGATGGGCCAGGTGTTTGTGTCGGCCACTTGGGTCGCTTAGCTTAGTCACACAGCGACCTTGGTGCGCCTCTTTTTTTTCTTTGCATCATGTGCTGTTTGGGGACAATTTTTTTTAAGTGCCATCCTGCCTGACACTGCAGTGCCACTCCTAGATGGGCCAGGTGTTTGTGTCGGCCACTTGGGTCGCTTAGCTTAGCCATCCAGCGACCTTGGTGCAAATTTTAGGACTAAAAATAATATTGTGAGGTGTGAGGTGTTCAGAATAGACTGAAAATGAGTGGAAATTATGGTTATTGAGGTTAATAATACTATGGGATCAAAATGACCCCCAAATTCTATGATTTAAGCTGTTTTTGAGGGTTTTTTGAAAAAAACACCCGAATCCAAAACACACCCGAATCCGACAAAAAATTTTCGGTAAGGTTTTGCCAAAACACGCCCGAATCCAAAACACGGCCGCGGAACCGAACCCAAAACCAAAACACAAAACCCGAAAAATTTCCGGTGCACCTCACTATCGTAATGTCTGGCAGTGTTTTACGGGAGTGATTAGTAAAACACTGCTGGACTTAACACAATGAATCCCGGCCGGATCTGTGAGGTCCGTGCAGGGCTTCATTGTGTATATTATGACAAGTGATGAAAGTGTTAAAATTGGAAAAAAAAATTGCGTGGGGTCCCCCCTCCTAAGCATAACCAGCCTCGGGCTCTTTGAGCCTGTCCTGGTTGTAAAAATCCGGGGGGGGGGAATTGACTGGGGTTCCCCTATATTTAAACAACCAGCACCGGGCTCTGCGCCTGTTCCTGGTGCAAAAAATACGGGGGACAAAAAACGTAGGGGTCCCCCGTATTTTTAACACCAGCACCAGGCTCCACTAGTCAGAGAGATAATGCCAAAGTCGGGGGCCCTCACGCACCTTCATAGACGACGTTTATCTCTCACATTAATGACATGTGGTGCTCCGCAGTTTCCACGTCGGTCTTTCTCAGTGGTGCCATTTGTCCAGTCACGATACACCTTTAACACAGCAGCACGCGAACAGTTCACAAACTGTGCTGTTTTAGAAACACTGCCACCCTTGGCCCGAAAGCCAATAATCATCCCTCTTTGCAATGCAGATACATCACCCCTTTCTTTTACCCATGACAGCAACGAGTGATACAGTACAGCAGGGACATGCGGTGAGCTAAATGGCTCAGGAGGCGCTGGCTAACCCCAGAGCCAGATTTACATGCAATATATGAGCCAAAGGTTACATCTGGGCATTATACACAGGTGCAGCATTATAAACTCCTGGAAATCTGGTGAGGTTTGATTATAGATGTGTGGAAAGGATACCCAGGTGAGGCACTGCCTCCCCTGCTATAGACTTTTTACTCCAGAGTTTGGGCTATAAGAATTATTAGAATAATGCAAAGAAGATATTTCAAACAAATTATCAGTATTTTTCATATATTTTATTCAGTCAAGATTCTGGTTTAAACGTAAGTATGACAGGAAAGGCTCTGCCTCACCTGCCTCACCCCACCGCACGTCACTGCGAGTACAGGTATGTGTGCAGACGGCCTATCACAGGGGTGTAGTATGGTTTGCCGGCGGTCGGGGTCCCGGCGACCAGCATACCGGCGCCGGAATCCCAACTGCCGGTATACCGACAGCTGGGCGAGCGCAAATAAGCCCCCTGCGGGCTCGCTGCGCTCGCCACGCTGTCTATTCTCCCTCCAGGAAGGGTCGTGGACCCCGAAGAGGGAGAAAAGATGTCGGTATGCCGGCGGTCGGGATTCCGGCGCCAGTATGGTGGTCGCCGAGATCCCAGCCGCCGGCAACCTGAAGACCACCCCTATCACACACCTTATATACCCACCAGGCCAGCACATGACATGTGATGTACTTCATGTGCTATGCGCTGCCGCATAGGATGTGGTCATAATAATGTGACTCGACCTTATATCAGGGGAGGATCAAGGGGGTAATTCAGACCTGATTGCTCCTCTGTGAATTCGCAAAGGTTTGCGATCAGACAGTCGCCACCCAGAGTGAAAACCCGCCCTGTGCAAGTCTGCGTACACCTTGCGAAAATCCCTGCGAATGCCAGTCAGCTGCAAATTTGTTCGCAACTCACTCACCATCTAATAAGTTTTCCAGTCTGTGCGTAGCCCAGGACTTACTGCTACAGTGTGAAAGACAGAGGCTGATCGGGGCTGGAGCTGATGTCACATACCCTCCCTGAAAACACTTAGGCACGCCTTCATTTTTCCTGACACTCCCAGTAGTTACCACCCTCAAACGGTGGCTTCCTGTCAATCAAACTGCATATGCCTAGCGATAAAAAAAATGCTGGATTTTTTCGCAGTTTGGCCTCGCGCAATCCATAAGCATGCACAGTCGATCGAATTTGTACAACAGCGATCAGGTCTGAATCAGGCCCCTAGACTTTTGTTTTAGGGGGGGCAGTTTAACAATTGACTCCTCCCCTTTACAGTCCCAACTCCTCTCCTTGCACCCGCCCGATGACAGTATGATTGGTGGAGCAACTGATGTAGCAGTGGCAGTTTAAGAATGGAGAGGGTCTGTATATACCAACACATTTTCCCAAGTATCCTATATTGTATAAAAATTTTGACTAACAATTACAAGTACAATACATGAAGGAGTATTGGCATCATCAGGGCCAGGGTTCTGAAGGCCAGTGCTGAAAGTAGTTCTACTTGCACCACTGCTGAGGGCATCCTGGCTTCCTCCTGCTGTGGAACTGCAAGACCCAGCGTCCTGCAGTGCAGGAGACTAGAGAAGCCAGGTTACCTGGTCTCTGCCAGTATGCAGCAGTAGCCAGATATGGATCCTGTATGATAAGTGATCAATTGATGTGTGAGATCGGCGAAGGGTGCATACCTGCCGCCGGCTGATGAAACAGGTGGCTGCTTGCTGACTGCACTGCTGCTCTGGTTTCTGGATTGCCTGTGTGTCTGCTGTGACGGTGGCTCTGAGGAGGAGATTGCGCTATTGGTGTGGGGGACTCTTGTTGAGCAGGGTATCAGAAGGGCTCTGGGGTCCCAGCACTGATAGCAAGGAGCACTGACCCCGGCAGCACCGACATAGAGTACTTCGGGTAGCAGTTAATTTACCTACGGACACAATACCAACGGTCATAATCCCGACAACCATTAAACGACAGTCAACATACTGACACGGCCAAAATACCGACACCCATTATGCCGACATGTTCAAAATTCTGACATTATTAGAATACCGCAATTTTAAATACCTCAATGTCAAAATACCGACATGCGTTTTTAAGACACTTTGACCAAAAACAGACTTGTTCATACTTTACCATCCCAATAGTGTGCCGAGCGCATCGAGGCACCGTGCCCGAAGCATGGCAAGCACAGCGAGCCATGCGAGGACATTGACACTAAGACGGTGTCCATGTCGACCAATGTCGACATTCATTTTAAAAAACACACACAGAAAATTCATGTCGATATTTTGACATGTCGGCATTTCAAATGTCGGTATTCTGACTATGTTGGCATTTTGAACGTGTCTGCATAATGAATATCGGTATTTTGACCGTGTCTGTATTTTGACTGTAGGACAGTGGCTGTCGGGATTATGACCATCGGTATTGTGTTCATTGTGTAAATCATACTGAGTCCGAGTACTCCAAGTATCTCCCCCACACACACCTCATTACCTCTACCAGCACAGCAATTGCCGCCAGCCCGCCACCCTTCTCATCCCATTAGTCAGTGTATGGGGGAGGAGACCCTGCTGTGTGACCGCCAGCACCGGGAAGATGCTACAGTGCATGACTGCTACCATGAGAGCCGGGGGAACAGAGAGCTGCTGCTGCTGCTGATTGATTACAGCTGCACAGTACTAGGGGGAGTGATTGCCACAATCGCCTCCCTCTGATCCCGCCAGTGCAGTGTATTATACCAAAACACACAAAGATACTCCCGCACTCTCTTCACCTACTGAATGACCCTACTGACTCAGTGTGTATAGATAAAGATATTTTATTAATGAGTCAACTGCGGTACATATAAACCAATAAAGTATGGTACATTTTATATTTCTATACCTAAAAAATAGTGACTATGAATACCAGAATACAACAAAGAACAAACATGTTTTCACATACAACATATAACATGCACCACAGTGGTAAAAAAAAGAAGGGTTAAAAAATGTAGGGTTAAAAAATGTATAAAGTTTCGAATGGAAGGATAAGTCATGCATATACAAAAAAAAAAGAAAAAAAGGATCTCCAAATGGAAGGGATATAATGAACAAAAGCTGCAATTAGGAATGAATGAAGAGTTTCGTTTCGGGGTGTATTTCCCCAATAGTATTCCTATGTTCTCAGTGCGGTGTGGGTCCCTGGGTTAAATGTGGATCCAATATTGAGGCCACATGAGGGTAAAAGTCAGTGAGGGACAGTGAGGGATTCTCCTTGCTTACCTCCTCTAAAGTTCCATCAAGCTCTGTCCCCACTTGCAGTGAGATGTGGACGCCTACCGCTCCATGCCGAATGAGGAAGAGTCTGCCGGCAGACTCCCCAGCCAGCCCGCTGAAAGCGCTGTGCTGTGCTGGAGGGATTGATGTAATATGGAATCAACGCGTTTCGCCTGTAGGCTTAGTCAGGATAGCAGTGTATTATACCACTTTCAGACAGAAAGGACGACTGTACTTGTGGTGATTTCTTTGTATGAATTGGACTATGTCTGGAATAAAAAACCTGTTTTAGAAAGAAGGATTTTTTTCATGACTCTGGTCTGGTATTTGGGAGAAAGAGTTCCTTTTCCTCTTGCGGATCCACCAAAGGGATACCAGTGAATCTTTTTAAAGAAACCTTTATAGGAGTCATTCATCTTTTACTGAGTGAGTTGGGGTACGCACCTGAGGATTTTTGTTGATATAAAGAAACCGTTATATGAATGTTCTGGCTTTGCTCTGTGTAAGTTAGGGTACGCATTGAAATTGCCTCAGACGCTACCCTTACGTGTTTACAGTACCCCATGTGGTGTGAGATTCAGGCACGCTTAATTACGTGAACCTAACCTGAGGGGATTGAGGAAAAAAAACAGCAATAAAGATACCTTTATGGGAACCCACTTACTTGTTTCTGTGTGAGTGGGGTACGCCCTTAAAACTTTCATTGTGTGGAATTCTCGATTCTAGCTGTTGTAAACGATGCTACACATTTCTTTTCTCTCTTATTTCTCTCCATTTTGACATGAACTGGGAGCTATTTATAACGAGAAGATTCGCCTGAACGAAAGGACTCATAGGCCCGCATAATTTGGAGAAGACATCTTATACCCATTTGACAAGGGATGTGTTAAGTTTCATCACCTTTTTTTTTTTTTCTTTTCTTTTTCTTTATGCGCCCTGGACACAGATAAATACCAATATTTGCTTCTTCTACATATTGTTTTGGTAAAATCGGTGATTTTTACATAGGTATTTTGTCAGTGGACGGGCTGCTGTGCGCCAAACTTGTAGACCCTCCCTATTTTCTCTTTACTTCTAGAAAGTGGTGAAAGTTTAAGTTTTTACCCAATAATTGAAGAACAGGTTTTTTCCCGGTCCCAGCCTGTACCCCCCTTCACACAGAAGAACAAATTGCCGGGTCAAGCATTTGGACCAGGTAATATTTCCAGTTCAACACGGGACCTTCCTCGGCAGGCAGCAGTTTATCTTAATAATACCACTTTCACACAGAAAACTCTCTAAAATAAATCCCGGCTTTTACCCGGCATTTGAGTGACGGGTCATTTTGCCAGT
The DNA here is from genome assembly GCF_028390025.1 of Pseudophryne corroboree. NCBI lineage: Eukaryota > Metazoa > Chordata > Amphibia > Anura > Myobatrachidae > Pseudophryne > Pseudophryne corroboree. The sequence continues at coordinate 751,120,158 of NC_086444.1, forward strand.
CTCAGCCAGACCCCCCCTTCCTTTCACACAGAAAAGCAATTTACCGGGTGAAACAGTTCTACCCAGTAATTTGCCGATCAACCCTGGTATTTCACTATTTCTCCAGTGTGAAAGGGTCAACCCGGGTTGAAATTGCAGAGTATTTGACCCTGGTAAAAAAAACCAGGGTCGATGTCCCGGAATTTTTGACCAAAGCTGACCCTTTCACACAGAACATGACCTGGGTTAACCCGGCAAATTACTGGGTAAAAACCTTTGTGTGAAAAGGGTATAAACTGCTTATATTTTTATAAAACAGTTCATAGAAAGTGATCAACTGATACAAACATTCACATTACAGTTTTCATATAATGATTTTCTTTTTTTTTTTTATTCAATATTTTTTTATTGATTTTCCAGACATACAAACAGAACAAAACATACTATAACAACAATGTATGCTAAGCTGTTACAGGGTAGAGAATACAAATACTGTATGCATAAACAGTCAATAAAGAACAAATTTGCAAACAGCTACAAAATATACAAAGGAGTGGCGTGATTTCTTATCAATAACCTATAAAATAGTACCATAAAAGGTGACCAAATGTCAGTGCGGTACAGAAACACGAGTACATCTTGTAAAACTTTTACGGGGCTTTCCTAGAAATATAAACAAACCTTTCATGGGACACAACCGAATTCACTAGCGGGATCCATTGATTAATATCAGGGCCCGTAGTCACCATCCAAGAGCGTGCTATCAACACTTTGGCTAAAGCACATAAATTAAAGACGTATCTTCTAGAATGTGCGTCCAATATCTCCTCATCTAAGACTCCAAGGATACACACAAGGGGGTATATTTACTAAGCTCCCGATTTTGACCGAGATGGTGTTTTTTCTTCAAAGTGTCATCTCGGTAATTTACTAAACTCAAATCACGGCAGTGATGAGGGCATTCGTATTTTTGTTGAAGTCAAAGAAAAAAATTACGAATGAATACACCATCGGTCAAATACGCCTGTTATTTGCTTGAACTCGGTAATTTACTAAAATTTGTATTTCACAAACACTGCCGGCAATAGCCAAACACTGCCGTGAATAAATACAAATCGTAAAAAAAAGCAGTTTTCAAATAGACCTGCTTTTTTTTACCGTGTTCTGATAGGCATGCACGGATCCATGAGATCCGTGCATGTTTATCAGTGGTAAGGGGTGGGAAAGTGTTAAATGTAAGAAAAAAATGCGTGGGGTCCCCCCTCCTAAGCAAAACCAGCCTCGGGCTCTTTGAGCCGGTCCTGGTTGTCAAAATATGGGGGGAAAAATGACAGGGGTTCCCCCATATTTCATCAACCAGCACCGGGCTCTGCGCCTGGTCCTGGTGCAAAAAATACGGGGGACAAAAAGTATAGGGGTCCCCCGTATTTTTTTAACCAGCACCGGGCTCCACTAGCCAGGTACATAATGCCACAGCCAAGGGAACACTTTTATTGTGGTCCTGGCGGCCCTGGCATTACATCCCCAACTAGTCACCCCTGGCCGGGGTACCCTGGAGGAGTGGGAACCCCTTAAATCAAGGGGTCCCCACCTCCAGCCACCCAAAGGCCAGGGGTGAAGCCCGAGGCTGTCCCTCCCCCCCCCCATCCAAGGGCGGCGGATGGGGGGCTGATAGCCAAGTGTAAAAAAATCAGAATATTGTTTTTAGTAGCAGTACTAAAAGTCCCAGCAAAAAATGCGCCTATGCGCTCCATTGTATCCAATGGTGGGAACTTTGCGGTCAGCGGTGAGGTTACTTTCGGGGGACCCCTATGCTTTTTGTCCCCCGTATTTTTTGCACCAGGACCAGGCGCAGAGCTCGGTGCTGGTTGATGAAATATGGGGGAACCCCTGTCATTTTTTCCCCCATATTTTGACAACCAGGACCGGCTCAAAGAGCCTGAGGCTGGTTTTGCTTAGGAGCATTTTTTATTTTTATTTTTAACACTTTATTTTTTTTACGAAAGGTGCACAATGAAGCCCTGCACGGATCTCACAGATCCGGCCGAGATTCATTGTGTTAATGTCGGCAGTGTTTTACTATTCACTCCCGTAAAACACTGCCAAAAAATACGAATGACATCGACATCGGAAAACACGAAAATGCAGAATACGACAGCATAGTAAATTAGTCTAAATAAATTCAAAAAGTTGCAATTTCACACATTCGATGTCATTCGTGTTTGAACTTTAACCTCATTCTGAAAATTACGAATTTTAGTAAATATACCCCAAGGTGGGTAAACACGTCAGAGGGGATTCCCGTAGAGGTTATTATCCGAATCACCGCTTGCCAGAATGCCTGTACCACCTGACAAGCCCACAATAGATGCCAGAAGGTACCATCGAGAGAGGCACACTTCGGGCACCTAGAGTCACCCCGTCCTCCTATGCTAGCGAGACAGGTGGGGGTAATATAGACTCGATGGAGTATAAATAAGTGTATCTGTTGAAAACGAGCCGAGGTGGTAGCTGTACGTGAGGCCCCCAAAGCCTCTTCCCATGTGTCTAAGGAAACAGGGCCCAAATCAACTTCCCATTTAGACTTAAGGTGAGGAAGAGCAGAGTAGAGAGCAGAAACAGCCCCGGAGTTTACAGTATTAGCCAAAAGCAGGTGAACAGGTGATGTCTGAAGGAGAGGTGGAGCAGCACTAAACTGAGATGCGCATGCGTGACTAAGCTGGAGATATCTATAATAGTATGACGTGGGTATATTAAACTCAATTTGTAGTTGTCCAAAAGATTTAAGTGTACCCGAGGAGTACAAGTGATTAAGGGAACAAATACCCCAGCACCCCCATACCGAACCCACCTGTAAGAAAGCAAAATGAGAAAGGGCACAAGTGTATGTCAGTGGAGTGTCAGGGTCCCATCCCTCCCCCCGCAACATAGAATGTACCTGCCTCCATACCATAATAGCTTTTTTAACAAGTGGCATCGTGAGGAGAGTAACATTGTCATATAGTAAAAGCTGTAGAGGTGACAGATTGATTCTAGATACTGATAGTACACTGGAGATTAATAAATCCCCAGAGGAGTTGGTGACTTTAGATGAAATTAGATGAAATAGTTGAGCCGCCAAGTAGTAGAATCTAAGTTTTAGGAAGGGCAAGGCCACCTGAGTCACGGGGTCTAGTTAGAGTATCTAATTTAATCCGAGCCCTACGGTTGGACCAAACCAGGGAGGACAAGAGACCATCTATAGTAGCAAATAATTTCTGGGGGAGATAGACAGGGGAATGCTGGAGGACATATAGCAATTTATTGATTCTTCCTGTAACAGTGAGTGGCAATTTACCCCATACCCTAAGACGGGACCGTAGATAGTCCAACTGTGGACGTATATTCAAATCAATAAATTGTGAAGACCGGTTAGTGATCCATACACCCAGGTATTTAAAAGAGTCCACCCAGCGAAGCGGCAGGTCCCCGGGGGGGCAAGCAGGACAGGGGCCTCTATGCGGAAGGATACAGGATTTGTCCCAATTAATGGACAAACCAGAGAATACCCCAAAAGTATCAATTATTTCCAGGACATGAGGCATAGTAGTGGAGTGTTCAGATATAAATAACAGAATGTCATCTGCATAAAGAGCAATTTTATCTGTCCTGCCACCCAACCGGAAACCCGCCACCCGCGAGGATCTAACAATACAGGCCAAAGGCTCTATGGCCAGAGCAAAAAGGATCGGGGACAATGGACACCTCTGTCTTGTTCCTCTCTGTAGAGAAAAATTGGAGGATATGTGGCCATTATCAGAAACCCTAGCCGTGGGAGCAGAATAAAGTAGTTGGACCCATTTTTTAAAATTGGGTCCAATGCCAAATCGGTCCAGGGTCCCCCACAAGAAGCCCCACTCCACTGAATCAAATGCTTTAGCAGCATCCAAAGAAACTATAACCGTGGCGCAGGAACTCTCGTGAGGGGCCTGGAGGTGAGTATAGAGTCTGCGTAGATTAGGTAAAGTGGACCGGCCCAGCATGAACCCTGATTGGTAATCATGAATCAACTGCAGAATCACAGAGCTTAGCCTTGTCGCCAGTATTTTAGCCAGAATCACCAGTATTTTAGCCAGAATCTTAACATCAGTCGTTAATAAAGAAATTGGGCGATAAGATTCAACCCGTTTTGGGTCTTTATCCGGCTTCAGGAGAACTATAATTAGGGCCTCCGCCATAGAGTCAGGCAACATTCCTTGTACAAATAAATTATTATATATATCAAGAAGTTTAGGGCCATAAAAAGGTAAGTGTTTTTTTTTCTAAAGCTCCAGGGGTATCCAATTGAGACCTGGGGTTTTCCCTCCAGGAAAAGAACTGACAGCTGACTCCAACTCAGTCAACGTTAAGGGGGAATCTAAAAATTCAATAGCGTCAAGGGACAATGTGGGTAGCGGGATGTCAGCCAAATACATCTGTATTTCCATCATAGTGTGGACTAGTCTAGAACTATACAGTCGTCTGTAATAAGCTACAAAGTCCCCTACAATATCGGGAGTTTTAAAATGAGTCACATTGTCACTAGTACAGACAGCAGGCACCGTAGTGGATGCCCTGTCTGCACCTGCCAATGTTGCCATAAAACTACCAGGTCTATCACCCATTGCATAATACGTGTGTTGGTTGTAAAGCAAACAGTACTTAGCTTTATCAGCCAAGTAATCGCGCCATTCAGCCTGCACAAGCAACCACCTCTCCCTCGTGGTGTCAAGACCATCAGCAAAATACTGATTTTCCAGCCTCAAGGCCGTGCTCCCTTTGTGTATAACCAGACTTCAAAACAGCTACCGATTTAATCAGGGTACCACGTACATATGCCTTGAAGGTATCCCATAATACAGTGTCTGATACCAAGCCCTGATTTTCCAGTAAAAAGGCCCTCCACATCTCCACCAGCTCCGCCCCAGTGCCCATCTGAGTCAGCCAAAAGAATTAAACCTCCAAAACCGTGCACCCCTAACGTCCCCCATATCCAAACACAGAATTATTGGGGAATGATCTGAGATGCCCCTAGTAGCATACTGAACATCAACCAACCTCGGCAGTAAACCTTTAGAAGTGAGAGCCAGATCTATTCTAGAGAAGGATAAGTAAGTAGGAGAAAAGCAAGAACATTGACGTACGCCAGTGTGGCGGACCCTCCACGCATCGACTAGGCCCAGACTTTCTACCAGAAGCGCAAAGTCCCTCCTGCGCACCACAGGAGTGTCAGGTGGTATTCTAGTTCTATCCAAAGCATGATCAATGACATTATTAAAGTCGCCACGACATACAATAGAAACATTAGGATACAGTGTGATAAACTCAGCTGCCTTCTTGAGAACCTCTGGAGAGTAAGGGGGCGATATATAAACAGCAAGGACAAGCAATGACATAGAAAATACTTGACATTTCAGAAAAACATACCGGTCCAACTGGTCCAGTTGGATCTGATCAAGGACTTTTTCCCCCCCACCAGATGGGTTTCCATAAGGCAAACAATGTTCGGACCATATTGTTTAAAGTGCCGGAGCACTAGCGAGCGTTTAACTTTATCATTCAGTCCCCGGACATTCCAGGACAGAACTTTAAGTTGATTAGAGGCCATAAGTCAAGATAAAACAAAAGGTATAATCAGTCCCGTGTATCCCGCACAGACCACCAACACTAGCACCAGACATACTTAAAGAAATCAAGGAAGCCACAGTGTTTGCAATACAAACAAGAAAAAAAAACGCAAATTATAATCCCTCCCATCCTGTCCACCCTCCCTGTATACCCACCCAAACTGAGGCATACCTTATCCCAATAAACTGTTCCCCCTAACAAAGAAAAAGAAAACTATACTAACATAAGAAGGCAATGAATAAAATGACCTAAAGACAAAGGCGTAGGTCTCCCACACTCACATGAGAAAAGTGTGGAGATACCACCCCAAGCCCTAAATATAAAAAATAATAATATGTAAACATCAGTGGAGTAAGATGATAAACAATAACAGAATCATCGTAGCATCATCCGGTTAACATACTGCAACATGAATATCAGCAATTAACATTAGCTTGTGTATAAAGTAATAACCAAACAGACATTATGGATCAGCTGCAAGAGTCCCAGCGGTCTAGCCACAGGGCAGCGTCCTGAGGTGTAGCAAAGAATTTAGTTTCACCATCTGCTATCACCCTAAGCCTAGAGGGAAAAAGCATTGCATACTGTAGATTAAGTTCCCTGAGACGTCTTTTAATCGGAATAAATTGTGCGCGGTCTTTTTGAACCTCCAGCGCAAAGTCAGGAAACACAGAAATCTTGGAACTGTTCCATAACAGGGGGCCCTTGGTGCGCACCAGAGATAAAACAGCGTCCCGGTCTCGATAATGGAGACATTTTGCTATCAGTGTTAGAGATGAGCGGGTTCGGTTTCTCTGAATCCGAACCCGCCAGAACTTCATGTTTTTTTTCACGGGTCCGAGCGACTCGGATCTTCCCGCCTTGCTCGGTTAACCCGAGCGCGCCCGAACGTCATCATGACGCTGTCGGATTCTCGCGAGGCTCGGATTCTATCGCGAGACTCGGATTCTATATAAGGAGCCGCGCGTCGCCGCCATTTTCACACGTGCATTGAGATTGATAGGGAGAGGACGTGGCTGGCGTCCTCTCCGTTTAGAATAGATTAGAGAGACACTTGATTTACTAATTTTGGGGAGCATTAGGAGTACTCAGTACAGTGCAGAGTTTTGCTGATAGTGACCAGTGACCACCAGTTTTATTTATAATCCGTTCTCTGCCTGAAAAAAGCGATACACAGCACACAGTGACTCAGTCACATACCATATCTGTGTGCACTGCTCAGGCTCAGGCCAGTGTGCTGCATCATCTATTATCTATATATAAATAATATTATATATATCTGTCTGACTGCTCAGCTCACACAGCTTATAATTGTGGGGGAGACTGGGGAGCACTACTGCAGTGCCAGTTATAGGTTATAGCAGGAGCCAGGAGTACATAATATATTATATAGTGAGTGACCACCAGACACACAGTGCAGTTTATTTAATATATCCGTTCTCTGCCTGAAAAAAGCGATACACACAGTGACTCAGTCAGTCACATACCATATCTGTGTGCACTGCTCAGGCTCAGGCCAGTGTGCTGCATCATCTATATATATTATATATCTGTCTGACTGCTCAGCTCACACAGCTTATAATTGTGGGGGAGACTGGGGAGCACTACTGCAGTGCCAGTTATAGGTTATAGCAGGAGCCAGGAGTACATAATATTATATTAAAATTAAACAGTGCACACTTTTGCTGCAGGAGTGCCACTGCCAGTGTGACTAGTGACCAGTGACCTGACCACCAGTATATATAATATTAGTAGTATACTATCTCTTTATCAACCAGTCTATATTAGCAGCAGACACAGTACAGTGCGGTAGTTCACGGCTGTGGCTACCTCTGTGTCGGCACTCGGCAGCCCGTCCATAATTGTATATACCACCTAACCGTGGTTTTTTTTTCTTTCTTTATACATACATACTAGTTACGAGTATACTATCTCTTTATCAACCAGTCTATATATTAGCAGCAGACACAGTACAGTGCGGTAGTTCACGGCTGTGGCTACCTCTGTGTCGGCACTCGGCAGCCCGTCCATAATTGTATATACCACCTAACCGTGGTTTTTTTTTCTTTCTTTATACATACATACTAGTTACGAGTATACTATCTCTTTATCAACCAGTCTATATATTAGCAGCAGACACAGTACAGTGCGGTAGTTCACGGCTGTGGCTACCTCTGTGTCGGCACTCGGCAGCCCGTCCATAATTGTATACTAGTATCCAATCCATCCATCTCCATTGTTTACCTGAGGTGCCTTTTAGTTGTGCCTATTAAAATATGGAGAACAAAAATGTTGAGGTTCCAAAATTAGGGAAAGATCAAGATCCACTTCCACCTCGTGCTGAAGCTGCTGCCACTAGTCATGGCCGAGACGATGAAATGCCAGCAACGTCGTCTGCCAAGGCCGATGCCCAATGTCATAGTACAGAGCATGTCAAATCCAAAACACCAAATATCAGTAAAAAAAGGACTCCAAAACCTAAAATAAAATTGTCGGAGGAGAAGCGTAAACTTGCCAATATGCCATTTACCACACGGAGTGGCAAGGAACGGCTGAGGCCCTGGCCTATGTTCATGGCTAGTGGTTCAGCTTCACATGAGGATGGAAGCACTCAGCCTCTCGCTAGAAAAATGAAAAGACTCAAGCTGGCAAAAGCAGCACAGCAAAGAACTGTGCATTCTTCGAAATCCCAAATCCACAAGGAGAGTCCAATTGTGTCGGTTGCGATGCCTGACCTTCCCAACACTGGACATGAAGAGCATGCGCCTTCCACCATTTGCACGCCCCCTGCAAGTGCTGGAAGGAGCACCCGCAGTCCAGTTCCTGATAGTCAGATTGAAGATGTCAGTGTTGAAGTACACCAGGATGAGGAGGATATGGGTGTTGCTGGCGCTGGGGAGGAAATTGACCAGGAGGATTCTGATGGTGAGGTGGTTTGTTTAAGTCAGGCACCCGGGGAGACACCTGTTGTCCGTGGGAGGAATATGGCCGTTGACATGCCAGGTGAAAATACCAAAAAAATCAGCTCTTCGGTGTGGAGGTATTTCACCAGAAATGCGGACAACAGGTGTCAAGCCGTGTGTTCCCTTTGTCAAGCTGTAATAAGTAGGGGTAAGGACGTTAACCACCTCGGAACATCCTCCCTTATACGTCACCTGCAGCGCATTCATAATAAGTCAGTGACAAGTTCAAAAACTTTGGGTGACAGCGGAAGCAGTCCACTGACCAGTAAATCCCTTCCTCTTGTAACCAAGCTCACGCAAACCACCCCACCAACTCCCTCAGTGTCAATTTCCTCCTTCCCCAGGAATGCCAATAGTCCTGCAGGCCATGTCACTGGCAATTCTGACGAGTCCTCTCCTGCCTGGGATTCCTCCGATGCATCCTTGCGTGTAACGCCTACTGCTGCTGGCGCTGCTGTTGTTGCCGCTGGGAGTCGATGGTCATCCCAGAGGGGAAGTCGTAAGCCCACTTGTACTACTTCCAGTAAGCAATTGACTGTTCAACAGTCCTTTGCGAGGAAGATGAAATATCACAGCAGTCATCCTACTGCAAAGCGGATAACTGAGTCCTTGACAACTATGTTGGTGTTAGACGTGCGTCCGGTATCCGCCGTTAGTTCACAGGGAACTAGACAATTTATTGAGGCAGTGTGCCCCCGTTACCAAATACCATCTAGGTTCCACTTCTCTAGGCAGGCGATACCGAGAATGTACACGGACGTCAGAAAAAGACTCACCAGTGTCCTAAAAAATGCAGTTGTACCCAATGTCCACTTAACCACGGACATGTGGACAAGTGGAGCAGGGCAGGGTCAGGACTATATGACTGTGACAGCCCACTGGGTAGATGTATGGACTCCCGCCGCAAGAACAGCAGCGGCGGCACCAGTAGCAGCATCTCGCAAACGCCAACTCTTTCCTAGGCAGGCTACGCTTTGTATCACCGCTTTCCAGAATACGCACACAGCTGAAAACCTCTTACGGCAACTGAGGAAGATCATCGCGGAATGGCTTACCCCAATTGGACTCTCCTGTGGATTTGTGGCATCGGACAACGCCAGCAATATTGTGTGTGCATTAAATATGGGCAAATTCCAGCACGTCCCATGTTTTGCACATACCTTGAATTTGGTGGTGCAGAATTTTTTAAAAAACGACAGGGGCGTGCAAGAGATGCTGTCGGTGGCCAGAAAAATTGCGGGACACTTTCGGCGTACAGGCACCACGTACAGAAGACTGGAGCACCACCAAAAACTACTGAACCTGCCCTGCCATCATCTGAAGCAAGAAGTGGTAACGAGGTGGAATTCAACCCTCTATATGCTTCAGAGGTTGGAGGAGCAGCAAAAGGCCATTCAAGCCTATACAATTGAGCACGATATAGTAGGTGGAATGCACCTGTCTCAAGTGCAGTGGAGAATGATTTCAACGTTGTGCAAGGTTCTGATGCCCTTTGAACTTGCCACACGTGAAGTCAGTTCAGACACTGCCAGCCTGAGTCAGGTCATTCCCCTCATCAGGCTTTTGCAGAAGAAGCTGGAGGCATTGAAGAAGGAGCTAAAAGGGAGCGATTCCGCTAGGCATGTGGGACTTGTGGATGCAGCCCTTAATTCGCTTAACAAGGATTCACGGGTGGTCAATCTGTTGAAATCAGAGCACTACATTTTGGCCACCGTGCTCGATCCTAGATTTAAAGCCTACCTTGGATCTCTCTTTCCGGCAGACACAGGTCTGCTGGGGTTGAAAGACCTGCTGGTGACAAAATTGTCAAGTCAAGCGGAACGCGACCTGTCAACATCTCCTCCTTCACCTTCTCCCGCAACTGGGGGTGCGAGGAAAAGGCTCAGAATTCCGAGCCCACCCGCTGGCGGTGATGCAGGGCAGTCTGGAGCGACTGCTGATGCTGACATCTGGTCCGGACTGAAGGACCTGACAACGATTACGGACATGTCGTCTACTGTCACTGCATATGATTCTCTCAACATTGATAGAATGGTGGAGGATTATATGAGTGACCGCATCCAAGTAGGCACGTCACACAGTCCGTACTTATACTGGCAGGAAAAAGAGGCAATTTGGAGGCCCTTGCACAAACTGGCTTTATTCTACCTAAGTTGCCCTCCCACAAGTGTGTACTCCGAAAGAGTGTTTAGTGCCGCCGCTCACCTTGTCAGCAATCGGCGTACGAGGTTACATCCAGAAAATGTGGAGAAGATGATGTTCATTAAAATGAATTATAATCAATTCCTCCGCGGAGACATTGACCAGCAGCAATTGCCTCCACAAAGTACACAGGGAGCTGAGATGGTGGATTCCAGTGGGGACGAATTGATAATCTGTGAGGAGGGGGATGTACACGGTGATATATCGGAGGGTGAAGATGAGGTGGACATCTTGCCTCTGTAGAGCCAGTTTGTGCAAGGAGAGATTAATTGCTTCTTTTTTGGGGGGGGTCCAAACCAACCCGTCATATCAGTCACAGTCGTGTGGCAGACCCTGTCACTGAAATGATGGGTTGGTTAAAGTGTGCATGTCCTGTTTTGTTTATACAACATAAGGGTGGGTGGGAGGGCCCAAGGACAATTCCATCTTGCACCTCTTTTTTCTTTTCTTTTTCTTTGCATCATGTGCTGATTGGGGAGGGTTTTTTGGAAGGGACATCCTGCGTGACACTGCAGTGCCACTCCTAGATGGGCCCGGTGTTTGTGTCGGCCACTAGGGTCGCTAATCTTACTCACACAGTCAGCTACCTCATTGCGCCTCTTTTTTTCTTTGCGTCATGTGCTGTTTGGGGAGGGTTTTTTGGAAGGGACATCCTGCGTGACACTGCAGTGCCACTCCTAGATGGGCCCGGTGTTTGTGTCGGCCACTAGGGTCGCTAATCTTACTCACACAGCTACCTCATTGCGCCTCTTTTTTTCTTTGCGTCATGTGCTGTTTGGGGAGGGTTTTTTGGAAGGGACATCCTGCGTGACACTGCAGTGCCACTCCTAGATGGGCCCGGTGTTTGTGTCGGCCACTAGGGTCGCTAATCTTACTCACACAGCTACCTCATTGCGCCTCTTTTTTTCTTTGCGTCATGTGCTGTTTGGGGAGGGTTTTTTGGAAGGGCCATCCTGCGTGACACTGCAGTGCCACTCCTAGATGGGCCCGGTGTTTGTGTCGGCCACTAGGGTCGCTAATCTTACTCACACAGCTACCTCATTGCGCCTCTTTTTTTCTTTGCGTCATGTGCTGTTTGGGGAGGGTTTTTTGGAAGGGACATCCTGCGTGACACTGCAGTGCCACTCCTAGATGGGCCCGGTGTTTGTGTCGGCCACTAGGGTCGCTTATCTTACTCACACAGCGACCTCGGTGCAAATTTTAGGACTAAAAATAATATTGTGAGGTGTGAGGTATTCAGAATAGACTGAAAATGAGTGTAAATTATGGTTTTTGAGGTTAATAATACTTTGGGATCAAAATGACCCCCAAATTCTATGATTTAAGCTGTTTTTTAGTGTTTTTTGAAAAAAACACCCGAATCCAAAACACACCCGAATCCGACAAAAAAAATTCGGTGAGGTTTTGCCAAAACGCGTTCGAACCCAAAACACGGCCGCGGAACCGAACCCAAAACCAAAACACAAAACCCGAAAAATTTCAGGCGCTCATCTCTAATCAGTGTGCGTGGTGGTGCACCCGGCGGCAGCGGTCTGAAAGGAATTCTGTGAGCTCGTTCAACCGTGAAGAATGGTGTAAAGGAGTAAGCACCAAGAGAATTTTTCAGCCAAGTCTCAATGAACTTCTCCGGGTCAATACCCTCCTCTTTTTCCGGAAGCCTCACAAATTGGACATTATTCCTCCTGAGTCTGCCCTCCATATCTAGCATTTTGCATTTAACGTCGGACAGCTGACCATCAATGGCGGTGACACGCAAGCTAAGCGGTGAGATCTTATCCTCTAACGTAGAGGTACAGGTTTCGACCTCCCCACCCCGCTCTCTAACTTTTTGAATATCGTGATGAATTATGGTCAAGTCAGCCTGTACCTGACCTATCTTGTCAGAGAGACGGGACTCGCTAGCCACCAGGGCTTCTGCAGCACATCATCAGTAGCTTCAGCAGATGAAGATGATTGACTGGGGGAGGCCGGAGAGGAGGTATCCCCACCTCCATCCGGCATCGCCGCATTTCTTCCAGGGGTATGCGAGTACCATGCGAGCCGGGCCGCATCAGATTTATGGTGATTCCTCACCATTATTAGATATAATAAAGCAAAACAATTTGGGCAGCTCAGAGAAGACACAGTAATAGCAGGGTACGCAGCAGAATCAATAAAGCACAGTATTTGTAGGTCTCACAGCTCGGCAATAGAAATTAAACTAATGTATAGAGAAGGGTAGAATAAAATAAGGGGGGTCAGGGTTATGGCTCAAGGAGCAGATTTTTTTTTTTTATAAAGAAGACTGTAGCTGACACTCCCTACAGGGGAGAGAACGAGGACATTAACGCAGAGTCACTCAGGCAAGCAGCCCCCCGGCCCCCCTGGCATACAGTTGGTACAGGGGGTCCTGAAATCACAGCGTCTCTCAGCAGTGGCGACCAGCCCAGAGCAGGTCCATGGGAGTGGCAAGCAGGGTCTGGGATGGCAGGAGCTCGACTCTCAATGCAGGCAGAGCCACCCAGGCAGCCCCAGGCTCTGTTGCACACAGGCAGCACAGGGGGGGGGGGGTTGAACTCACCACTGCCCACAGTCTGGCGCCGAGCTGGCTCAGAAGGCCGTCAGGCAGGCTCCGGCGAGGCAGGAGAGCGGTCTCTGCAGATACGAGTCCCGCGCGGCATACACTGTGGAGACGCGCTGCAGGGCCGGGACCGGTGACACGTCTCTTTCCCCCACCAGGTGAAGAAAAGTGGGCTCCGAGGGACTCCTCAGGATGGGCAGATAGGATATCGAAGGTGGAGAGCGCCCGCACTAGGCTACTACTCCATGTCCCGCTAGGCCACGCCCCCTTCATATAATGATTTTCAGTGGTCAAAGCTGGGTTGGAGTGGCCCACTGGGGCACAGGGGAAACCCCCGGTGGGCCCTACTCCCACCCGGATTCCAGACTGCGCACATACATTATACCAGTGGTTCCCAAACTTTTTTGAGTCACAGTGCCCTAGAGTAAAATAATTTTTTTCACAGCACCCCTAGGCCACAAGTTTCTTATTGAGAAAATCATCTAATCCTTAAGTTCAGGTATGTGGTCAGGGACAGAAGTCACTTCTGTTTGTCCACATATTTTGTGATAGGAAGCCACAAGCACTGGTTTGGTCTATTACATTGACCATAAATACTATTAATTGGTCCAGGACAACCAACCCAGGGCACCCATGCAAGCAGGGTGCCTAGGAACAGGGTTTGAGAGCCACTGCAATATACTGTACATATGTTACTTTATACTGCACAGGACTGTGTTGTATTTTCTACAAAGCATTCCTGTTATTAATTTGGTAGATAACGATGCATAGACTAGCAGTATTTACAGTATGTACTATATTTATCAAGGAGCCAGGAGCGGATCTAGGCACGGGCAAGCCAGGTGGGTGCCCGGTGAGCTCAGGCACCCGCCGACCACCCTCACCCCGCACCATGGCTGTGCCATTGTCGGACGCAACAGGTCCTAATTGACCTTTAGTGTCTGTGTGGTGCTATGGGAGAGACGTCATGACGTCTCTTCCATAGATACGAGGAGCGGGCGGCCAAAGACAGAGGGCAGCAGCTGTCGGGAAGCAGGTGCGGGGCTGGTGAGTATTGGGTTTTTTTGTTTTTTTGTGTGTGTAAGCGGCGCTACTAGGGGGCATAACTACTAGGGGCACATCTACAGGGGGCACATCTACTGGGGGAAAATCTACAGGGGGCATAATTACTGGGTGCATAACTACAGGGGGCACAACTACTGGGGGGGCAAATCTACTGGGGGCACAACTACAGGGGGCACAAATACTGGGGACATATCTACTGGGGGCATAACTACTAGGGGCATATCTATAGGGGACATAATTACTGGGGGCATATATGCAGCGTGCATAACTACAGGGGGCATAACTATTGGGGGCATAGCTACAGGGGGCATAAAAACAGGGGACATATCTACAGGGGGCAAAACTACAGGGGGCATAACTATGGGGGCATAACTACTGAGAGCATAATTACAAGGGGGCATAACTAGAGGGGGCATAACTACTGGGGGCATAACTATGGGGGCATTAGTACATGGAGGCATTACCACTGGGGGCATTACTACTGGGGGTACTTAATAAGTGCAATGTGTATAAGGGTCTATCTGGTGCAATGTGTATAAGGGGCTACCTGTCACAGTGTGTATAAGGGTCTACCTGGTGCAATGTGTATAAGGGGCTGCCTGGTGCAATGTGTATAAGGGGCTACCTGTCACAGTCAGGGCCATCTTTTCGTATGGGCTCAATGGGCTCTTGTCCAAGGGCCCCAGGATTATAAGGGACGTAGGCTGATAGCTGAGGGTCCCCTCTTTCCAGGGGTGCCAGATTTTTGAAAATCGGCCCTGGGGAATCGAAGATATCCGACTTGAAAGCAGTGGTCCCCATCCATGCCTGTTATTTGCTCTTCCCAGCCAGATATCTCAGGTTCTGTCTGACTTAGAGTTTTTCTGAGGCTATAATCCAAAAGCTGTGACTCCCCCCTTTTGGTGGACACTGGCAGCTTGTCTCTACTATGCCCAGAACCAGAGATATCAGCCTTCCAGCAGCTGGTCCCTGCTCCGGCTCCACATGCCTAATATGCAGTTTTAGATTTTCGTTGGTGAATTGCTCTGGCTCCTGAACTCTGATCCCCAGTCCCCAGAACCTTCTGAAAGGTGGGACTCTCTAGGTTTTTATCCCATTCAAAGTTAAGAAATATATTTTCAGAAACTGGAGATATCTGCAGTAAAGCAATCTGCCCTCCCACCGGAAAATGATAAATATTAAGCCCACTCCACTATCCACCCCTCCCCTACATATTAAACACCCCCTACCACCCTGGAGGTCATGTACCAGGGCTTCTTCATCTAGCCCAATGTCCCCATTCTACAGTTTAGCCCCATCTGTGCAGTAAAGGAGTAATTAGCAGAAATTACTGCTCCAGGTCCTACATGCTGAGCGGTAGATAGAACACCCCCTACCGCCCACGGGACATCAAAGCAGCCACTGATAGCACCCCCCATCCCTACCGCTGGAGGATGGGTAGGGGGCCCAGTGCATTGCTGTGCCCAGGGGCCTACACTGCTGTTTAGACGGCCCTGGTCACAGTGTGTATAAGGGTCTACCTGGTGCAATGTGTGTAAGAGTCTACCTTATGCAATGTGTGTAAGGGGCTACCTGGCATAACGTGTATAAGGGGCTCTGCTCTACTGTGGTGTAATGTGTGTAAGGGGCTCTAACATGGTATAAGGGGCACTAATGTGGGTACTGTGTGACTAACGGACACTACTGTGTGGTGTAATGTGACTGACGGACACTACTGTGTGGTGTAATGTGACTGACGGACACTACTGTGTGGTGTAATGTGACTGATGGACACTACTGTGCGGTGTAATGTGAATCGGTACTATGAAGCCACTCCCCCTGTGAAGCCACGTCCCTAGCCCTATTTTGCCTGTCAAGGGGGGCGCCAAAGGAAACTTTTGCCCTGGGTGCCACAAGTTCTAGAACCGGCCCTACAAGGTACCCAGACCATGCAGTCTCTAATGGTTAGTCAAGTCTCTATGGGGGCTGGCCACACCCCTCTAATGGGTGGCTATACCAAGGAAAATGGGCCCCTACCACTGCATTCCCCTGGTGGGCCCTTCATGCCCCAGTCCGACACTGGGTCGAAGTAAAGTCTAGAAGAGGCGGTATGGAAATAGTATGTGAATGGCTGGGGCAGCAGGCCCACAGTAGCTTCAGGAAATATGATAGTGTGAATTAATTTTAGATGCTAAAATACATAGACATAAAAATGCAAGGCTATCCCCTCTATGTGTGCCTTGATCTCTAACTAAATATAGGCTACGTAGGCACAATAAAGTTGTAGGGAATTTGGTTGTTTTAAATTCATTTGAGACCGTCACATTAAAATGACATCAATAAAATTTTAGGATCTTATTCAGTATGGATTGCAGTTTCTGCTAATAAGCAGCAAATAGCTGCCACCCAGAAACAGAGAAAAAATGCCCATTGCTGAATTGCGAATGCATCGCAATATGTGGGCTGATCGCAAAAAACCATACGCAATTTCCGTAACAGCAAAGGTGTTTCTTTCTGTGCTAGGCAAGGTCATCCATGTGACACGAGGCTGGAAATGATCATCGCTGATGTCAGATACCTTCCTTAAAAATGCCTGGGCATGCCTACGTTTTTTCAGACACACCCAAAAAATGCCAGGTTTATGCGCAGAAATGCCGGCTTACTGTCAGTCAAACAGCTTCTGCATTGCGATCACGTGCATGTGCAGTACGGGTCCTGCGATGTTGGGCACACTGAGGCTGCAGAAGTCATGGGTCATGCAGCCGGCTGATGTGTCGTAGGTGATCCGATGCTGAGTCTTAGGACGCAGCATTGGATCATATATGCATACAGGAGTCGTACTTATATCAGACACCTCCAGCAATGCACCCTCCAACCCCATCAGAATTACCCCTGATGTTGGACTAAACAGTGATCTATGCTTTTATATAAAGGGAAAGCACGACATTAAAGCTAAATCCCACTATAAATCCAAATATGACCTATCCACCACAATACCATTTATCCAGATTAGAATGTCCTACAAGGAACACCTATCCCAAAGTTGATAGAAATCAAACAAACATGGAAAACGGATCTGAAGTATGCTGCACAAAAGAGCATTTAAAGATGGGACGATTTTTCAGCCACAGTATTTGTCTTTGGCCATTCTTGAGAAGTCTTGTTAATGCTAAATATTTATCTATGCGTCTTCTTGTTGCTTCTGGCTGCAACCAGTTCCTCCTGCCTCACTGTACCCAGCATTTCTTGGCCAGATGTTCCTGCCCTCTCTCTCTCTCTCTTTCACATCTGCAACAGCGCAGTAGATATGGAAGGTGGCGATGCCTGTCAAGCATGTCAAAGTCGAAAAATATCCTGATACATATGCCTTGTACTAACCCCTCATGCACATGCCCGCTGCACGTGCGCACGCTCTGCTGTGCGTGCACATATCCGCAATTTACGTAAGATCGCTCCGGCGATCACGCGCGGTGTATGCGCATTTACGGTAGAGTTTGTAAGCATCTAGCGTGCGACTCGATCATAACATATTTAATCCACATAGTGTGTTTTATAGTGAATATTCCCCTTAACAATGTCAGCAAGTATGTTTAGTTTAAAACGGTTCTTGGACAGAGAAATTCCTCTTTGCATGATAGGAAGGGTCAGATAAAGGTTGAATGGTGGTGTCTAGTATCCAGCTGTAGAGTATTTTTATAGTAACATTTCGGTGTTGGTTAGGAAGAGATTGATCGCTCCTGCGCATAGTTATGTACAAAAGTAGTTTATAGACATTTACTATATTTGCTGTTCATTATCCATGCGGGGGGAATACAGAGGATACCACCCACTACAGCAGTTGGGGAGAGACACAGCCCACCTGTTCGAACCCACCTATGACCTTTTGTTATAATGCAGAGACACATTCCTGTTTCCAATGAACCATGAGATTATAGGGATCATTGTATTGTTACTGTATGCTGTGTATATAAAGACCACCATTGCCTGTCCAGTCACTCACTCCCTCTGCAAGGTTTTCACATTGAAGGCTGAGGGCTGGATTCAGGACGCGCCTGCGAATCATTCCCACGTGTGTAAGTTCTCTGTAGCCATTTTGTTATCCTCTGTGTTTGCCATTTGTTCTCATTGTGTACTCATTCTGTTTTCTTGTGTTTGCGATCGTTTGCTATTGTTCATATTTTTTCTCGTTATTCTGTTTAGATTTTGATGTTAGTTTTGTAGTGTATAAGCTGTACTGTTTTTCCCCTTTTTACTCAAATAGAATTATCCACTGGGTGTTAGAGCCTAAGTAGTTTTCATATCCTAATCAGGTCTTGTGTTTTCACTAGTTACTGTAAAGGGTTTTCTGAGCGTCTCAATCGCTCAAACAGCTTCTCATATTATCAAGGTTAATAAGTATTACATCGTTATAGTATTTAATTGCCAAGGTTTAAAGTGTAAAGCGTACCCTTATGGTGTGTTGTTACTAAGGGTTACTGTGTAACATTCCGTGAGCGTGCGTGTCGCTCGTGCGTCGCGTCCACGGCCTAGCGTCTGCTACGCTAGGTGCGTACCTTTACGGTACTCAGTGTGCCAATAGCGTACTTAGTCCATAAAAGAATATAGCTTAATGTTTTTAGGTAATAACTGACTTTATCAATTGGGGGACTCATCCGGGCCTCCTCATATCCGCAACCTAGCGGAACCAGGCAGACTTTATCCATCAGCAAAGGGCGGGAAGGTAGTATCCCCTGTTAGCCGTTTGGTGGTTGGGGATACAGTAGTGCTGATCAGATAAGCGTCTGCTTCGCTTGGTTTGTAGGGATGCTGGTAGGATCCGGAACCGAAAGGTAAGAACGTTAAGCTATTGTCTTTTAAATCTGTTTTAATTTTTGTTTGGTGCCAACTGCGCACGCAACACATGTAACACACGCACACACCTGTACTCTGCATATCTGACCATATTGTTGCAAAACAAGGTTCAAATGAGTCATATTGTGTTTGATTCAGATTGGATTGCTTATCTGTTTAAGTAGGTTTAAAAGTATATTTAAAAGTTGCTGCAAAAGCCTTGATATAGTGTTGTTGTTTTTTAACTCAGGCCTAAAATAACTTCAGGGGCTTGCATGGTGATTTTTTTTGTGACAAAGGAAGCCGCGTGGTCTGTCCTCCATTTTGTGTAACCCTCATGGATGTGGAAGGGGGAGGAGCAGCGGCCATTTTTGGAAGGTCAATTTTTTTTCTAAACAGCTGATTTTCAGTCTGCTCAGGAATAATCAGCCGTCCTTGGTCAAAAAGAAATCACCATTTATGAGTTACCAATGCATTTATTTAACCCATGCCATAGTCAATTACAAATAGATTCAGATGGGGTTTAATAAAAGTTAATAGATGAATATTTGATGTAAGAACGACACACAAATATAAAAACAAAGTTTTTTTTTTTTCTTCTTCTTTACCTCCACGATTCTGTTAAACTCTGCTTGTTGTAAGATAAGCCATTGAAATGCAAATTAACCTGTGCAACAGCTTTTTTTCCTGGCAGTGAGAGGCCACCTTTACAGACAGTCAAAGGCACATTCATATGCAAATTAGAGGAGTGAATGGGTCTCGGGAGACCAGTGAATAGAACATAGATATAATATTATAATTATGTGTGTGTGTTTATATCAATGTATGTTCTGCAAGATAGCTATCCAATATGAATCATACTATTGGAAGCATTGATTAGTAGATTAATTTAGACCTGCATTTTGTGTATTTTCACATATCTACCTTTCTGTTTGCCATTAGCATTGATCACGTGCTGAGAAAATTTGTTGCTATTTAGTTAAAAGTAAGATTAATACTTAAGGGAGTAATGTAAAACACGCACGCAGCCTGACCTAGTTATAAAGGTTTATACAGGAGATACTGTGTGGTGCTTGGTAAGCGATTATAGTTAAATATCGTTTGCATTTATAGAAGCGTGTTATTTGTGTTACTGCGGACGTATCCGGCCTGTGTACACGTGTCTCTGACCGAGTGCATGACAGCGTACGCAACGCAAAGGCCTACACACGTGGCGTATATCACGCAACGTGCGTACGGATACGCCCACTAAATACAAATCACACGATAGCATTGTTTTAGTAGTAGATACGGAAGCCACGAGATAATAGCACAAATTTGTTCAGTTTCCAAAATTTAGTTTAAAAAGATCCTCCTCTCGTTGCATTACCTCTGGGATTAGCCTGTGTTACCTGACTGAAAGAAATTTTCTGTACAGAAAAATCAAAGTATATATGAAGTGAAAGAGCGTGTGTATGCAAGTAAAGTTTTCTTTGGTGTGAACCCCGGAATTCGAGATCTCGTAGAAGGATACCCGTGAAGTGAACACGTGGTGGCGTGGGAGAAGGCCATCTCACGTTTAAAGTGAATAAGGTAAGAGGAGCAATTAGTGTTACAGCAGACCAGAAGGTCCGCGAAAGTCAGAAAGCCGTTAAAAGTACCTATACGAAGTTTCTGAAGACCCTGACTTAAGAAAGGTCAGAGGTAGTGAGCGTAGCCCTGGGGGTTGGCGCAATACCCATATAGGCCCGTTTTGAGAATACGCTCCGGCTGAAGGTTTCGCAGCCTAAACAACCGATTCCGCTGGTCGTTCTGCGGATAAGTAATAGTTACTTATACGCATTGCGACTGTACCGCATGTAATTGTGTGCATTAGTTGGTTACCTTGATACCCATTACGCAATTTGCGTACGCTTTGCGGGATCATAAACACTATTTGTACATTCTGACGTGATTTGTGTAGGTTTTTTTTATTTTAAGGGAGGTTCGCTGTTCACTCAGGAATTCTCCAGCAACTGATACTTACTGGGGAGGGTAGCATACTCCCACACGCCCCAGTAAGTAGAGGTCACATAGGGGCCCTGGGTTGAGTACGCCAGCGCTGAAGCAGTGTGTAGGCATATTGGTCGACGTGGGCAAGAGTGGGTGAAGGCACTCGATGGACTTTCACCGTCGCCTTACCTCTGGGAATGTTGTTTTTGTAGGAATTCGCTGAGAAGGCAATACCTGCAAAGAATGGGGGCCAGTTGCTCAAGTAAGGGACGATCAACCAAGGTTCAGGTTGATATTATTCCGCGGCCAGCTGGGTCGGCGAGGTACGTAATGTGTGAAAAATATGGATCACACGCAGAGGTTTTATGCAATGAGTGGGAACATATGACTGTGAACGATGGGGAGAAGTTTCCCAGGGTAGGCAGTATCCTGAGGTTTTGCAAAATTTAAGGAGAAGGATATGTCTGATAAAATCCGGGAAGCAACAGATTAGACATTATGATTATTTACAGTTATGGCAACAGGAAGGGGAGATACAAAGGGGATTAGCTCAAGCAGCTGGTTACCATCTTAGCAGGAAACTGATGGCAACTGGAGAAACAATGGCTACAGAGAATGGCATACTGGGATATGATGATAATAGTGCACTTAATAAATGTATTAATGATGTTAATAGTAAGCATAATAAATGTAATAATGATAGAAGTAAAACTGATAAATGTACAAATTCTAACCCGTGCAAGTTGCACCCCATGTTCAACTTCCCTCAGGATCACAAGCAAGAAAGTGAGCCCAGCACAATGTAGGCACTTTTCCAGCAGCCATCATACGAGACGCCCAGGTGGGCATGGCCCAATCGGTAAAGGCAGTAGTCAAGCCCCCTTACGGAGGGTCAGGTGAGGTTGTGTCCACAGGTAAGTACGGTATTGTATGTTATGCACAGACAATTGCACCTCACATTGTAGAGTATAGAGAGGTAGCGGTTTCTGTATTAATGGATGGTTTAAAGGAAGTGTTGAGAACAAAGGTACAGACCACTCAACCTAATTGGAAAGGTATGTCGATGGCTGCTTTGAGAGAGATCGCTATTGAGCGTGATCGGAACATTGTAAGACACAGGGAGTCACAGGGCGGTAAGCAAATGACAATAAGTAGATAGGCCCTGACAACGAAGCCACATCAGCTTAAGCCCCAGACCCCTGTGGGTAAGTCGAATGTGATAAAATGTTATAACTGCCAGAGGGAAGGGCATTATGCACGGAATTGTATGTTTAGAGACCCAAATAAGGTATATAAACCCCCTAGACAACGACATAACGCACGTAATTGTAATCAGGGATCATATAGGAAAAATTTTGGGCCGCACCTGTAATTTGCAGCCAGTGAAGTTGATTATTAGCCTTGATAGTAAGCCTGAGGTTACAGTCGATGTAATTGGTAGGTCATTCCTTGTAGACACAAGGGTGGCCAGGTAAACTCTGTGATTTATCTTTAAATATTTCCTTTTCATCTCTGACGTTCACCAGACAGCTCAAACGTCACCTGTCTACTTGGTCTTTTCAGAGGTCTACCCAACCCCAGTATATCTTACCAGCATCGTTGTGTCTGGCCAAACACAAAGGGTGAAGAGTGGAAATACTGGTAGGGGAGACTGTGCAGAGATACCGATGGACATGTTGGTGTGACAGCCTGACGGTGAACGGAAATCTGACAATGTTTCTTTTCTATTGTTCTCTCTCTCTTTTGTTCTTTCATGTTTTACGGATGGTATGTCACACAACAGTTAGACAAATGGTAATGCAAGATTTATGCTCCTTACAGAAAGATCGCTGAGTCGGAAAGAATATCGTATCACTGGAGTGTTCGTTTTGGGAAGACTGAGAGACAGCACTGTTGAGGCGACATCTGAGCAAGAAGAACAACAAGACTATAGGACAATTATCGTAACATTTTTCTTTCCCTTCAATTAGTTTCGGTACCCCCATTACAACTTTCTCTTTTTTCCTCCTGTAAGACGGACTCGCCCCAAGAGACTGCAGTCCGTATTTTCCTGTTGACCCTGTTGTTGACCAGAGCAGTCTGTTTCGGTGAGAGTACCAGTGAGGTCGAGAAAGGATCTGGAATGGGTTCTGATGACCAGGATGGATTCGTAGAATTCCAAGAGCAACACAATTACCGAGCAAAGGCGAGTATCAGAAAACGATCTGGTAGCCATGACACTAACAGACATTGTGAAGGATTGTTAGCTGAAGAGAATTGTATATGTAGAAATTGGGACAACATAGTTGAGGACGGGTGCATCCAGAGATGTCAGTCCAGCATTAATATCAATATGGACCGTCATCCATTGAGTGACTATCACTCATTAGTGGGTAAGGTTTTAAACCAAACGGAATGCTGGGTGTGCTCACAAGTACCTCAAGGTCATAGAAAGTCAGGACTAGTGCCATACTCTTTAACGATAGATGAGGTACTTGAATTAAGGGGTGGGAGACCGGTGGACAAGAAATTTAATATTTCTAGGCCTCCTAGTTTGAAGCTCCACCAATACCATCTGGATAGGTCCTTAATATGTTTTAACATTTCCACTCCCCGAAAGCCAGGAAATTGGGAAGTGACATGGAACAACCGAACCATGACATTCTCACACAGAGCCGATAGAATGCCCATTGACTCAGAGCTTATACGCCAAATAGCCAACAGTGGAAGATATTTCCAATATAGGTACACTCTAGGAAGTAGGCCCATGCGAGTTGGAGAAGTATCACCAGGATACTGTGCGCATATCATACAACCTGATACGTGTACTAGTCAGATGAGAGAATTAGGGATAGGATTTTTCACCTGGAAGGTTTGTAATATGGTGATGTCATATTCTGTCCCATATGTCCTCCCCTATGATGCATATTTCATATGTGGGAGGAAGGCGTATAAGTGGCTTGCCCCAAACTCAGAGGGATTGTGTTACATTGGAAGAGTGTTACCGGAAGTAATGACCATTACCCATGGTAGAATGAAAGACGTTCACCGCAATGCTCAAGCTCCTTACACTCACACCCATTACGAACACATTGTAAAGAGACACCTTATAGATAGGACAGAGCATGCAGCCTCTGATTTGATCCACAAATCCACCGGGATTCAACTCCTGCTCGCGCTAGATATCACCCGTACCGCCAGAGGAGTTATAAATTTTAGGTATATTACCGCGCTAGCGAACCTGATAGACAATATCACAGAGATGTATGATGACACCTTTAGATATACTGGGAGAGAATTGCAAGCTTACAAAACGGAACTGATCCAGCACAGGATGGTTCTCAATTACATAACAGCAGTGACAGGAGGGTATTGTGTCACCCTAGCAACTCAGTATGGAGTGAAGTGTTGTACGTATATCACAAACAGCACTGAGGACCCAACCGAGGTCATAGATCAAAAGATGGACGATATCTTGCAATTGAAGTGGGAGTTCCAAAGGAGACACAACCTTACCCTTGCTTCTGTGGGTAATGAACTGACCGGCTGGGTATCATGGTTGAACCCACGCAATTGGTTCTCAGGTTTAGGAGAATGGGCTCAAAATGTTATCGTTACTGTAGGGAAATTCCTCTTATGTATCCTAGGAGTTGTCATAATGATTGGTTTGATATTCAGATGTGTTCGAATTTTAATGAATTGCAAGCGCAGTACCAAATTGATGAGTTTGAGGAGCGAGGGCATTGTAACAACAACTAGTTTAATTTATGACCCATCAATCGAGACAATGCTGTGATAAGATGTGATTCCACGGTCCGTTTCTTTCACCCGTTTCTCCTTTGTTTTTCTCCAAGGTAAAAAGACATCCACTCGGAAGAAGAATTTGATGACCCATTATACAGACCATTGATGAACTGTTTCACTGACAATTGATGAACCCTTAGAGACTTTAACTGTTATGGACACTTGAAGAGCTTTGCTTGCCACACAGCAAAGATACAGCAATCCGGACAAGACATCAACAAGACATCAACAAGACTCCAACAGACGCCCAAGGACGACCATATATATATAATCATACGAATGCATTTATAACGCATGTTTCTTATCTTCATCTCTTCTATCTTCAGGTAGTGGCACACATAATCGACAGGTGATATAGACATATATATTAGCACTCACATATTTTCCCCCTTCATGTATCATCAACTAATGTGCACCCCATTTGTTGGAACTAAAAGCCAAAAAGAGCTCGGTAGAGTTTGTTAGCCCACTTACAGACCCTTAATACGGGATAAGAAGGATTCAATGTATACTTCGCAATACCTCGAAGCTTATTTTTAGAACATGTACGGCACGATGATACATGACCCCTCAGACATGGATTTCATACATACATGCTTTTTACTATCTCACTAGGTCATACATTTCCCACCTTCTCCTCTCCTCCCTACTCCCAATCATAATAAGGTATTTCATGGTAATATATATTTTTCTGCTTAATTGTTTAGATAGTGGCAGTTATTGTTGACTGCCAAAGGGTGGACTGTCAAAGTCGAAAAATATCCTGATACATATGCCTTGTACTAACCCCTCATGCACATGCCCGCTGCACGTGCGCACGCTCTGCTGTGCGTGCACATATCCGCAATTTGCGTAAGATCGCTCCGGCGATACGCGCGGTGTATGCGCATTTACGGTAGAGTTTGTAAGCGTCTAGCGTGCGACTCGATCATAACATATTTAATCCACATAGTGTGTTTTATAGTGAATATTCCCCTTAACAATGTCAGAAAGTATGTTTAGTTTAAAACGGTTCTTGGACAGAGAAATTCCTCTTTGCATGATAGGAAGGGTCAGATAAAGGTTGAATGGTGGTGTCTAGTATCCAGCTGTAGAGTATTTTTATAGTAACATTTCGGTGTTGGTTAGGAAGAGATTGATCGCTCCTGCGCATAGTTATGTACAAAAGTAGTTTATAGACATTTACTATATTTGCTGTTCATTATCCATGCGGGGGGAATCCAGAGGAAACCACCTACTACAGCAGTTGGGGAGAGACACAGCCCACCTGTTCGAACCCACCTATGACCTTTTGTTATAATGCAGAGACACATTCCTGTGTCCAATGAACCATGAGATTATAGGGATCATTGTATTGTTACTGTATGCTGTGTATATAAAGACCACCATTGCCTGTCCAGTCACTCACTCCCTCTGCAAGGTTTTCACATTGAAGGCTGAGGGCTGGATTCAGGACATGCCTGCGAATCATTCCCACGTGTGTAAGTTCTCTGTAGCCATTTTGTTATCCTCTGTGTTTGCCATTTGTTCTCATTGTGTACTCATTCTGTTTTCTTGTGTTTGCGATCGTTTGCTATTGTTCATATTTTTTCTCGTTATTCTGTTTAGATTTTGATGTTAGTTTTGTAGTGTATAAGCTGTACTGTTTTTCCCCTTTTTACTCAAATAGAATTATCCACTGGGTGTTACAGCCTAAGTGGTTTTTATATCCTAATCAGGTCTTGTGTTTTCACTAGTTACTGTAAAGGGTTTTCTGAGCGTCTCAATCGCTCAAACAGCTTCTCATATTATCAAGGTTAATAAGTATTACATCGTTATAGTATTTCATTGCCAAGGTTTAAAGTGTAAAGCGTACCCTTATGGTGTGTTGTTACTAAGGGTTACTGTGTAACATTCTGTGAGCGTGCGTGTCGCTCGTGCGTCGTGCCCACGGCCTAGCGTCTGCTACGCTAGGTGCGCACCCTTACGGTACTCAGTGTGCCAATAGCGTACTTAGTCCATAATAGAATATAGCTTAATGTTTTTAGGTAATAACTGACTTTATCAAGCACTGTGGTAATTTAGGTTTGGTCTTGGCCTCCCCTTCACCATGGTAAGAGGTGGTGTTTTGAGGCTGTGGGTCTCACCAGGGACTTCCCCAAGGTCCTTGTAGGCCAGTCTAACACTTCTATTTGTACTACTTTTTGGTGCCAATGTAGAGTTGAATACAAGTTGGTTGTATCTGAATTGTGTGCATGAAGAATAATGCAGATATTTGCATGAATTTTATACATCTAATTATCTGCACCACCCCCATTCGCATATTAGTGTAAGAGATCCAGGGGTTAAAGTGAGTCAAAATGCGGCAGAACTGCGTTCTGTCAGTTCCATTTGGAGGCAAAACCAATTCCGCCTCCTCCGGCTCACTTAACCCAGGGAGATGCCCATCACTCAGGGAGATGCCAGGCAACCGCTGACATTTTGTTACCAACGGACGCCCAGCTCCTTCCCCACAGCGGCAGCCAGAGGCAGAGCTTACTTCTGAGGTCCGGCTTCCTCCCCACAGCGGCAGCCAGAGGCAGAGCTTACTTCTGAGGTCCGGCTTCCGGCTCTGGTAATGTGCGCTATGGAAGTGACATCATGACGTCTCTCCCATAGTTCCAAGGAACGGGCGCCAGACAGACGGCGGTGGTCAGACGCTGAGCGGGGCTTAAGGTAAGTATAGTGTTTTGGGATTTATTTGTATGAGTTTGTTTAAGGGGCACTACTACAGGGGGCACCGCACTACCAAAGGGACAGTTATACTGGGGGCACTACTACTTGAGGTATTTCTAGCGGCACTAGAACAAGGGGCATTACCAAAGGGGCATTAATACTAGAGATGAGCGCCTGAAATTTTTCGGGTTTTGTGTTTTGGTTTTGGGTTCGGTTCCGCGGCCGTGTTTTGGGTTCGAACGCGTTTTGGCAAAACCTCACCGAATTATTTTTGTCGGATTCGGGTGTGTTTTGGATTCGGGTGTTTTTTTCCAAAAACACTAAAAAACAGCTTAAATCATAGAATTTGGGGGTCATTTTGATCCCAAAGTATTATTAACCTCAAAAACCATAATTTACACTCATTTTCAGTCTATTCTGAATACCTCACACCTCACAATATTATTTTTAGTCCTAAAATTTGCACCGAGGTCGCTGTGTGAGTAAGATAAGCGACCCTAGTGGCCGACACAAACACCGGGCCCATCTAGGAGTGGCACTGCAGTGTCACGCAGGATGTCCCTTCCAAAAAACCCTCCCCAAACAGCACATGACGCAAAGAAAAAAAGAGGCGCAATGAGGTAGCTGTGTGAGTAAGATTAGCGACCCTAGTGGCCGACACAAACACCGGGCCCATCTAGGAGTGGCACTGCAGTGTCACGCAGGATGGCCCTTCCAAAAAACCCTCCCCAAACAGCACATGACGCAAAGAAAAAAAGAGGCGCAATGAGGTAGCTGACTGTGTGAGTAAGATTAGCGACCCTAGTGGCCGACACAAACACCGGGCCCATCTAGGAGTGGCACTGCAGTATGTATGTATAAAGAAAGAAAAAAAAACCACGGTTAGGTGGTATATACAATTATGGACGGGCTGCCGAGTGCCGACACAGAGGTAGCCACAGCCGTGAACTACCGCACTGTACTGTGTCTGCTGCTAATATATAGACTGGTTGATAAAGAGATAGTATACTCGTAACTAGTATGTATGTATAAAGAAAGAAAAAAAAACCACGGTTAGGTCACTGGTATATACAATTATGGACGGGCTGCCGAGTGCCGACACAGAGGTAGCCACAGCCGTGAACTACCGCACTGTACACTGGTTGATAAAGAGATAGTAGTATACTCGTAACAACTAGTATGACGACGGTATAAAGAATGAAAAAAAAACCACGGTTAGGTGGTATATAATACAATTATGGTTGGACGGACTGCCTGCCGAGTGCCGACACAGAGGTAGCCACAGCCGTGAACTACCGCACTGTACACTGGTTGATAAAGAGATAGTAGTATACTCGTAACAACTAGTATGACGACGGTATAAAGAATGAAAAAAAAACCACGGTTAGGTGGTATATAATACAATTATGGTTGGACGGACTGCCTGCCGAGTGCCGACACAGAGGTAGCCACAGCCGTGAACTACCGCACTGTACACTGGTTGATAAAGAGATAGTAGTATACTCGTAACAACTAGTATGACGACGGTATAAAGAACGAAAAAAAAACCACGGTTAGGTGGTATATATTATAATACAATTATGGATGGACGGACTGCCTGCCGAGTTCCGACACAGAGGTAGCCACAGCCGTGAACTACCGCACTGTACACTGGTTGATAAAGAGATAGTAGTATACTCGTAACAACTAGTATGACGACGGTATAAAGAACGAAAAAAAAACCACGGTTAGGTGGTATATATTATAATACAATTATGGATGGACGGACTGCCTGCCGAGTTCCGACACAGAGGTAGCCACAGCCGTGAACTACCGCACTGTACACTGGTTGATAAAGAGATAGTAGTATACTCGTAACAACTAGTATGACTGACTATGACGGTATAAAGAATGAAAAAAAAACCACGGTTAGGTGGTATATATTATAATAATACAATTATGGATGGACGGACTGCCTGCCGAGTTCCGACACAGAGGTAGCCACAGCCGTGAACTACCGCACTGTACACTGGTTGATAAAGAGATAGTAGTATACTCGTAACAACTAGTATGACTGACTATGACGGTATAAAGAATGAAAAAAAAACCACGGTTAGGCGGTATATATTATAATACAATTATGGATGGACGGACTGCCTGCCGACTGCCGACACAGAGGTAGCCACAGCCGTGAACTACCGCACTGTACACTGGTTGATAAAGAGATAGTAGTATACTCGTAACAACTAGTATGACACTATGACGGTATAAAGAATGAAAAAAAAACCACGGTTAGGTGGTATATATTATAATACAATTATGGATGGACGGACTGCCTGCCGACTGCCGACACAGAGGTAGCCACAGCCGTGAACTACCGCACTGTACACTGGTTGATAAAGAGATAGTAGTATACTCGTAACAACTAGTATGACTGACTATGACGGTATAAAGAATGAAAAAAAAACCACGGTTAGGTGGTATATATTATAATAATACAATTATGGATGGACGGACTGCCTGCCGAGTTCCGACACAGAGGTAGCCACAGCCGTGAACTACCGCACTGTACACTGGTTGATAAAGAGATAGTAGTATACTCGTAACAACTAGTATGACTATGACGACGGTATAAAGAAAGAAAAAAAAATACCACGGTTAGGTGGTATATAGTTATACAATTATGGATGGACGGACTGCCTGCCGAGTGCCGACTGCCGACACAGAGGTAGCCACAGCCGTGAACTACCGCACTGTACTGTGTCTGCTGCTAATATAGACTGGTTGATAAAGAGATAGTATACAACAATATACTACTATACTGGTGGTCAGGCACTGGTCACCACTAGTCACACTGGCAGTGGCACTCCTGCAGCAAAAGTGTGCACTGTTTAATTTTAAATTAATATAATATTATGTACTCCTGGCTCCTGCTATAACAACCTGCAGTGCTCCCCAGTCTCCCCCACAATTATTATAAGCTTTTATACATTGATGTGCAGCACACTGGGCTGAGCTGAGTGCACACAGACTGAGTCACACTGTGTGACTGCTGTGTATCGTTTTTTTCAGGCAGAGAACGGATATAGCAGAGAACGGATATATTAAATAAAAGTTAACTTAACAACAACTGCACTGGTCACTGTGGTAAACTCTGTCTGCACAATCTCTCTCTCTCTCTCTCTCTCTCTCTTCTAATCTATTCTAATGGAGAGGACGCCAGCCACGTCCTCTCCCTATCAATCTCAATGCACGTGTGAAAATGGCGGCGA
Source organism: Pseudophryne corroboree (assembly GCF_028390025.1). Taxonomy (NCBI): domain Eukaryota; kingdom Metazoa; phylum Chordata; class Amphibia; order Anura; family Myobatrachidae; genus Pseudophryne; species Pseudophryne corroboree. The sequence continues at coordinate 751,151,081 of NC_086444.1, forward strand.
CGCGCGGCTCCTTATATAGAATCCGAGTCTCGCGAGAATCCGACAGCGTCATGATGACGTTCGGGCGCGCTCGGGTTAACCGAGCAAGGCGGGAAGATCCGAGTCGCTCGGACCCGTGAAAAAAAAAGTGAAGTTCGTGCGGGTTCGGATTCAAAGAAACCGAACCCGCTCATCTCTAATTAATACTGGGGGGCACTACTACAGGGGGCATTACTAGGGGCACTAATATAGAGGGCATTACTACTGGGGGCACTACTAATGGACCAATACTACAGGGGTTATTACCACTGGGGGCACTACTAATGGGCCAATACTACAGGAGTTATTACCACTGGGAGCACTACTACGGGGGGCATTACTACTGGGGGCACTACTACAGGAGGCATTACTACTGGAGTCACTACTAATGGGGGCACTACATAAGGGGCATCATTCCTAGAGGCATAAGGGGCACCATTACTATCGGCTCTGCATAAGAGGCACTACCACTATGGGCTCTGCATAAGGGGCACTACGACTGTGGGCATTGCATTAGGTGCACTACCACTAAAGTGGGCATTGCATAAGGGGCACTACTGCTGTGGACATTGTACAAGGGGCACTACTGCAGTGGGCATTATGTGTATTACTGCCACTACTGTGGGAATTGTGTATTAGGGGCAATAATGTGGGCATTGCGTAAAAGGAGCACTATTGTGTGTCATAATATGAATAAGGGACACTACTATGTGGTGTAATGTGAATAAGATTGTGCTACTGCGCGGAGTAATATGATACTATTGTGTGACCATGCCTGTTTCTTTTTGAGACCACGACGAGGTGGCCGGGGTGTGGGGGTGGGGGAGTTCCACCACTTCTCTAGGACCACTTTAAGCACTAAAGAAATCCATATGAAAACATGCGTTACCATCCAGTGACATCCTTCATTTGCAGGTGTAGATACAAGTGGGTGGCATATGACTGGACGGCCGTAGACCCATGCTCTCAGCCCAGCATCCCACCCATCTATCCATAGGTGTTTATAATTAGAGAAACATTTTTCCTACCAATATAGCTTGTATTTCAGAGGCACAAAGTACTGTATGGTAAGTCCCACATTAAAGTGCTAGATTTTAAAGTGTTAGTGTAGATTCCCATTTAAAAGAGGTCACCATGCCGCAGCAGATGAACTTGAACAGTTTAATCAAAATGAGCGCTAAGAACTTCATAATTATTGCAATAATCAGTTTATAAAATCTATATTTTTCAGATTACAACAGCTATTTTATTATAGTCTTAGTATCAAAAGTGTGCACCTGCATCTTGGATTATGTATTGTATTTTCAGACATAACACGGCAGCACCATTACGTGTGTAATAATACTAAAGTGTGGGTTTTATATATATATATATATATTTCCAAATTAAGGGAGCACTCGCCAGTCTTCAAATAGATCAAGGCAATTTATTCAGACCATCAGCATATAGTTTATGTCGACGTTTCGGTCACAATTCTGACCTTTGTCAAGATACCAGTGCAATGAACAAGTGTTACCTATATACCCATATAGATCCCTCCCTCCAATGAATCAAAGCAACTCTCCCACACCCCACATAACAAACAATTACATACAATAGACACATATTAAAACCAAGAGGTCACTATATTTTATTCTACCCCTTTCTTGGCAATCATTCACTTACCCACCCTTGCAGCCAACAAACATTTATGCAGTAAAGATCAGTATGTGCGGCGTGCGGCCCACCGCCGGCCGTACTTCCGGTCCGTGGAACGCAGCCTCCGCATTAACATACAGGATATTACCATCTTAGCCGCGAGTCACGTGATCGGCGCTACATACAGAGAGGTTGGCTACATATTATGCAGTGAAGATCAATATATATGGCGTGCGTTCCACCGCCGGCCGTACTTCCGGTCCGTGGAACGCAACATCCGCATTAACATACAGGATATTACCATTCCAGCCGCGGGTCACGTGATCGGCGCTACATAGCGTTGCCTAGTAACAAGTACATCAAGTCTAAATGCGATACAAAAGATGCATCTTAAAGGTGCATATATTCGTGTTACACTACTAATATACTCAGTGGCGGAACAAGCAAGCGGTGGGCCCAGGTGCGACAAATTGCTTTGGGCCCCCCCCCCATCCAAGTCCACCCCGGGGGCAGTGCGCGCCGTAGGCGCGCGCAAAAATACATAGTGGCGTGGCTTCGTGGGGAAGGGGTGTGGCCACAAAATAATACCAACACAGTAGTCTCCATTATTCAAATTACGCCGCACAGTAGCACCACTACACCAGGTAGAGACCCTTTTACACCTTACAGCGAACAGATTCCTCTTTTTACACATTACAGCAGACAGCGTGCCCTTTTTACACATAACGGCAGACAGCGTGCCCTTTTTACACATAACGGCAGACCGCGTGCCCTTGTTACACATTACGGCAGACAGCGTGCCCTTTTTACACATTACGGTAGACAGCGTGCCCTTGTTACACATTACGGCAGACAGCGTGCCCTTGTTACACATTACGGCAGACAGCGTCCCCATTTTTACACATTACGGCAGGCAGATTCCTCCTTTTTACACATAGCAGCAGGCAGATTCCCCATTTTTACACATAGCGTCAGGCAGCCCCCCTTTTTTACACATTACGGCAGGCAGATTCCCCATTTTTACACATAGCGTCGGGCAGATTACCCCTTTTTACACATAACGGCAGACCGCGTGCCCTTGTTACACATTACGGCAGACAGCGTGCCCTTTTTACACATTACGGCAGACAGCGTGCCCTTGTTACACATTACGGCAGACAGCGTCCCCATTTTTACACATTACGGCAGGCAGATTCCCCTTTTTACACATAGTGGCAGGCAGTCCCCCCTTTTTACACATTGCGGCAGGTAGTCCCCCCTTTTTACACATTGCGGCAGGCAGTCCCCCCTTTTTACACAGTGCGGCAGGCAGTCCCCCCTTTTTACACATTGCGGCAGGCAGTCCCCCCTTTTTACACATTGCGGCAGGTAGTCCCCCCTTTTTACACATTGCGGCAGGCAGTCCCCCCTTTTTACACATTGCGGCAGGTAGTCCCCCCTTTTTACACATTGCGGCAGGCAGTCCCCCCTTTTTACACAGTGCGGCAGGCAGTCCCCCCTTTTTACACATTGCGGCAGGTAGTCCCCCCTTTTTACACATTGCGGCAGGCAGGCACAAGAAAGAAAGAAGGAAAGAAAAAGAAAGAAAGAAAGAAGAATTATACTTACCCTCAGGCTCCTCGGTGCAGCTGCGTCAGACGACGATTCCCGGGCAGTAGAGAATGAGGAGGAGGGAGCCGCAGGACGGAGCCGCAGCAGCGCTTTGTTACTGGTGGAGGCGCTGCTGCCCCTCTGCTTCCCTATAGGCTGTTCTCGGAAGACAGCCTATAGGGAAGCAGAGGAGCAGCAGCAGCAGCGCCTCCACCAGTAACAAAGCGCTGCTGCGGCTCCGTCCTCCGGCTCCCTCCTCCTTCCCCCGTCTGTACCGCTGCTCAGCTCCTATCTCCGGGCGGCTGTGCGCTGCGGGCAGCGGTTGCCTGCAGCGCACAGCGGCATGTAATGAGTCAGTTTGACTCATTACATGCTTGGGCCCCTGGACAGAGGCGGGCCCCAGTGCAGTGCACTGCCTGCACTGCCGGTAGTTCCGCCTCTGAATATACTATTGGCAATACACTATAATATAGATCAGCCTGATCAAATTATAAATATTTGAAAGAAACACGAGTATATAAACATCTCCAGCTAGGGCTGCAAAGGGAGTAAGTGTATAACAGGGGGGAATAGATTTACTATGCATTCAAGTACTGAAACAGTAGATTTTTTTGGATGTCAGTATATGCACCACCAATGAGGGCTATGGTTTCAGATTGTATAGAAACTAAGCCGACTGACAGAAACACTATACTGTCATTTGACAGTCATCACCCTGGCCCATTAAAGAAAAATCTACCCATATCACAATTTCTGAGGGTTCTTAGAAATAATTCAGATGAAGAAGTGGCTTGTATACAATTGGAGGAGATGAAAGTGAGATTTGAGGCAAGGGGATATGACAAACAGACCATCAGTAGGTGCCTGAATAAGGCTAAGAACATCCATGAGGGAGCCTCACATAGAAAATGTAAGGAGGATAATCCTTTTGTTATCTCCACCACCTTCAATATGGCTGGTCCGGCTATTCGGAAAGCAGTCAAAAGGTTATGGCCAGTAGTGAGAACGGATCCGGTTCTTATAAAAAAAATTACCTGAGAAACCGCTATTAAGCTTCAGACGTGCTCACAATCTGAAGGACATCTTAATGCAGCCTGACAGACCAGTACCACAGGCTTCTGATATGTGGCTGATGCCTAAGAAACTAGGATGCTTCAGGTGTATAAATTGCACCACTTGCCGAAGTATGACCACTGGTCAATTTTTCCATCATCCGCATACAGGAGCAAAGATATCTATACGCCATAGATTGAGTTGCACCTCTGATTATGTGGTGTATACCCTGACATGCCCATGCTCCCTGGTATATGTTGGAAAGACTATTCGTCCATTCCGTGAAAGAATGGCCAATCACCGACTCTCTATCAGAAATGCTATAACAAGTGGCAACTCAGACAAACCGGTGGCCAGGCACTTCTGTGAAGCACAACACTCCCTGGCGTCCCTGAGGAGTATGTTGATTGATAAAGTGGAGATGCCCAGGAGAGGTGGGGATCGGGCAAAACTACTACTGAAACGCGAAGCAGCGTGGATCCATAGACTGGATACAATATGACCTCGTGGCCTCAATGATGCAATACACTATAGTATTTTCCTGGAATAACAGCCCTGCCATGGCTCCATGGTTGTTTTTGTGTAATATTTTTTCTTTTTTTCTTTTTTCTTTTTTCTTTTCTCTTTTTTTGATGTTCCTGTCGTCGGTTATCATTTTTTCTATACGATGCTCTGAAACCGAAATTTTGTGATGTGAAATAGGATCCTACTGTGCATACGGGGGATCCCTGACGAATCATATTTTTTAGTGATTTGTATGGGACCCATTATGTATGCAGGTGGGATCGAATATGGTTAAAAGCTGCTACATGATGGAATTTATAATGATACCCACTATAGGTTATTCCCCCCTGTTATACACTTACTCCCTTTGCAGCCCTAGCTGGAGATGTATATATAAGGCGCTCATAACTTTATTGTGATTACATAAACCTTTTCTTTAAGCTAGCTTATCACTAAATTAAACAACACCACACACTGAAATAAAGACACGGACACAGTAGCTGGAGTTAAAGGTCAGACGATGTTTATTAATCGCTGACCAACTCTTTAAACTATAATTGTGATCGAATTAGAATTGATTTTGAATATAGACTTAAATTTAGTTTGGAGGATGGCAAACAGAAAGTCGCTGCCAAACACCAGCACCAGTCACCTAGATGAAACCACCAAACCAAGGAGGGGAGTACACATACCCCGCCTCCTTCCCGCATAATCCGCATTGTGCTGGCCTTACCCCTCTTTCTCTGGCAAACGTTCGGTTCCCGCAGGGGAACGTCTAAATGTCCAACCGCAAGAAAAGGACACACCTGCCGTCCTTCTAAAGAGGGAGCCCCACAATGACCACTTATGCCTGTGTGACAGCTGGTTGGTAGCGACTTCCCGCCAATCTGGCTTTAAAATAGCCAACTGCAAATCAACAAACCGTAGCTGAAATCCGGGAGGGCGGGCGGGCATAAAATGAATGGCAAGAGGAAGTCTAGGAAAATGGCCCCCACCTATATACTATCCTAAGACCCTCCTATTAAGCTTGATGCACAACCTTCCAATCCAATAGGAAAAAAACAAAAGGGGAAACTGATCTGCCTAGCAACTGCTTAGTCACTTAACAACCAATCACAAAAAGTGGATCTCTTATATGGCCTCAGGCTTATGCAGCCTTCAGCTTATCTAAGGCGCTCATTACTTTATTGTGATTACATAAACCTTTTCTTTAAGCTAGCTTATCACTAAATTAAACAACACCACACACTGAAATAAAGACACGGACACAGTAGCTGGAGTTAAAGGTCAGACGATGTTTATTAATCGCTGACCAACTCTTTAAACTATAATTGTGATCGAATTAGAATTGATTTTGAATATAGACTTAAATTTAGTTTGGAGGATGGCAAACAGAAAGTCGCTGCCAAACACCAGCACCAGTCACCTAGATGAAACCACCAAACCAAGGAGGGGAGTACACATACCCCGCCTCCTTCCCGCATAACCCGCATTGTGCTGGCCTTACCCCTCTTTCTCTGGCAAACGTTCGGTTCCCGCAGGGGAACGTCTAAATGTCCAACCGCAAGAAAAGGACACACCTGCCGTCCTTCTAAAGAGGGAGCCCCACAATGACCACTTATGCCTGTGTGACAGCTGGTTGGTAGCGACTTCCCGCCACCAAGGTTTACCAAACCGCCACCGCCATCCGCAACAGTAACCAACTAAAAACAACTAAATAGCTCTATCGAAACAGACAAAAAATATCCTCCAGGAAAAACTGCACTCCTTCCGGAGAAAGATGAACCCCATCCTCCTTGTAGAACTGCCTGTTCCTTAGCCCCAGTAGAGGATGCCTGATCGCCACTCCACCTATGGCCCTAACAAAAAGAGACACTGCCGGATTACCCTTCTTGCGTGCTTTCTCCAGCGCCGAGAAACGCACCGCACCACGCCAATGGAAACGAGGCACCATTTCCGACCAAACAATGCAGACTCCTGGCCAGTGACAACGGATTGCCACCAAATCCGCCTTAACGGACAAAACCAAATCTATCCCTTAACTCGACCTATATCATTCCCACCCAAATGAATGACAATACAACTGGGGCGACCCTGGCGGCGCTCCCGGGAAAAAAGGACCCGCAACAAATCACCCCATAACATGCCTAGAACACCTAACCATCTCACTTGCCTGGATCCAAAAACCTCCGCTGCCCTAAGTGCCATGGGATGCTAAAAAATATAGGAATGACCAACCAGCCATATTTGGTCCCCAAAATTGATGATAGCTGCAAAGAAAATATCCTAACATCAGATTATGAACGTAATACATACAAAAAACACAACGGAACAAAAAGAAACCCAAGTGAAGGAGCAACTGGTCGCCCCCTGGAGGCCTCAACCGTACATACTCCTGCGTCAACCGCAGCGGGTAAACACCCGGTTCTTCCTGAGCCTCCAAGGACAACCAGCGACCCCGACCTGCTTGATCTGTCTTGGACCGCACAATCCTACAGAGTAACAGGCCCTCCTGCCAGCGCACATTTTCGTAAAGCCAACCCGACTCCCGAGACGTTTGCTGCATGCCACCAACTCGCTCACCCGAAAAGCTCAGAAAAAGGCCAGGGCATACGCACAACCAAACAACGCGACCTCGAATTCCGAGGACGCAATTTGAGGCAGTACCCGCAGTAAATCCGTTAGAAGCTGCAACGTTACGGGCCTACGTGAATCCGCAGGCGCCGGGCGCAACCTGGCCCAACCTTTCAGCGCTCTGGAAAGGACAAACGACCCCGTGGGGTCCGTCATCCCGTGGAGCCGCGTGTGAAAGGAAATGCCCGCAAGGGCAGATGCCATGGTCGCTTTTGACCTACCGTTTTGGCAATGTTCCCAAACAAAGGTCATCAGGGCGACGGCCGAGGACTCACCTGCTACCCCGTACCTACTCTGAAAGACCGACCAATCCCGCCCGGCTGCATCATACGCTCGGAGAGTGGAAGGAGCCAGCGCACACCTGGCTAAAGCATTTTAAACCGACTCGACCATCTGCCAGACAGAAGGTGGGCACTGTAACCCCTCCGCCGTCGCTCCCGGAACCCACGTCCTGAATTTGTCAAACTGGAACCGAGACAATGCATCCGCAATTCCATTGTCAACTCCAGGCACGTGGCGGGCCCTGAAATTAATATTGCGCTGCAAGCAAACTAACACTAGATGCCGTAGCAGCCTCAGAGCCTGCGGCGAGGAGGAACGCTGATTATTAATCGCATGTACCACCCCCAAGTTGTTGCAATGAAACAAAATGTCCCTATTTGCGAACTGGCCAGCCCATAATTCAAGCGCCACTATGATCGGGAACAAATCCAGCAAAAGGAGGTTTCTTGGTAAACTCACGCGTTACCCACGAGGCCGGCCAAGCCGCAGCGCACCATGCGCCAGCAACAAACGCGCCCTAAACCTCGACTGCCTGAGGCATCCGTGAACAATTGCAGCTGCTTACTGGAACAACAAGGCGCGGGCCACAAAACTTCCCTGTTGAAGGACACCAGGAAAGAGACCCAAATCCGCAAATCATTTCTGATCTCGCGGGAAAGGTACACGGTGTGATTCTGCCGGACCGTCCCCGCCGTGGCCCGCTCAAGTTTGCGACAGAAAATCCTACCCATGGGGATAATCCTGCACGCAAAATTGAGAGAATCCAGCAAGGACTGCACCTGCTTAAGCCGAACTCTGCGTTTGCCTAAACAGTCAGTAATTAAACCCAAAAGCTTACGCACTTTATCCTCGGGCAGGCGACAGCAACCCCCCACCGTGTCAATTTCGATACCTAAATAGCTAAGACAAGTGCAAGGGCCCTCGCATTTGTCTTGCGCGACAGGCACCCCTAGCCTTATGAACAAGGATCTAGCCACCAACAGAATATCCCCACAGATCGAACTGCCCCCCAGGCCCACAAAGAGAAAGTCGTCCAGGTAGTGACCCACCCCGCGTTGACCGGAGGCGGACTGGACGCACCAATGCAAAAATGTGCTAAAACTCTCAAAGTGGGCACAGGAGACCGAACAACCCATGGGGAGCCACCGATCCACGTAAAACTCGCCCCCTATTTTGAAACCCAGAAACCGCAGGGAATCCGGATGCAGTGTAAAAAGCCGGAAAGCCGACTCCACGTCCATATTTGCCAACAAGCCCCCCGGACCACAACCCGCACCAAGCGCAGAGCGTCATCAAAAGACTGATAACGTACCCTGCACATAGCCTGCGGAATAGCGTCGTTAACCGAAAAGCCCGGCGGGTGCGACAAGTGCTGTATCAGGCGGAACTTGCCCGTGGCCTTCTTGGGCACCACCCCACCTGGGGAATTGCACAAGGAGGGCAGTGGGGGAAAGGCGTGGGGCCCCAACATGCGCCCCAAGCCGATCTCCCCGACCACCTTCCGCCTAATCTCCTGCGGGAATTCGCGCGCCGCTCTCAAATTCTGGCGCGCCACCACGTGCACCGAATCCGAAATGGGCAAACCAAAAACGTGCAGAAAAAACCCGCCAAGAGGAATGACGCTGCCGACCTGTCGGGGTATTAGCTCAGCCAGCGCCGCAACTCGGGAACTCGAATTGGGGAAAAAGGCCTTACTTGCCAATTCCCCTGGTCTCGGCAGGGGCGGAGGGCTTCCCGCTCGCCGCCGAGGTCTAATCTTTGGCCGGGTGACTGGCCCCGCACAACCTGCACGAGTGGCGAAAACGACAATTCACCCCCTTGACGCAATTTCCCTCGTTGTAGGCAAAACACTTACCTTTCCCTATCGAGCGGGAACCCGGAGCCCCGGCCGCCCCGGGCTTCTTGACCGTGACGTCCGGGGCGGGCTTAACCTGCTGCGTGACCTCCAACCACACCTTGACATCCTTAAAACCCGCGGGCAGGGCGGGGTTGCCATCCTGATTGCGACGGAATTTCTCATCGTAATCCCGCCAAGCATAACCCTTGGATTTTATGTACATGTCATGTACTAAAAACAACTATTTCACTAAATTGTGATACTCCGCGGGTAGCGATTCCGTGTAGCAAGCAGTAAACCAAAAATCATCGCAACCACTGGTGAAAATTGCGGCAAGCATTTTCCCCAATGCCGCCCGGTTTCTTAGCTGCGTCGAAACCCTGCCGCATCGCATCCTTAAGGGTGAAGATCCCTTTTCTGTGATTCCTTTGCCATGCGCCGCGCGATGAGTCTAGCTAATTTACGCGGGCGCCGCGGAGAGCCTGAAGAAACACTGCTAGATGATGAGGAAGAACAACTAGATGAACTGTGTAAAGGAAGGGCATGCTCACCAGTGTCAGAAGAACCCGGAACAGCGTCGTCCGTTGCACCCGACTCAGTTGGTGGCCGAACTTCCCCCGTTGCTGCCGCGTCCCTCTGTGACCTTCGTCCCCCACGCGACGTAGCCCCGGAACCGGCCAGCACCAGTGAGGGAGAAACAGAAGGGACAACAGGTGCGGGGGAAACCAGCGCATAAATGGTAATGGGGTGAGCATGCAGGGGAGGAGGCCAAGTACAGCCGCCCCCCGCGGCGGAGGGCCGGCGGGGAGCGGCGGGTGAGGACCCCCAATTGAGGGGTACCCGACGGCGTGGGGGAAGGCAGTCCCGGCCCCCGCAGCGCCCCCCATGGAGTAAGCAGGCCGCCAAGAAGGATGCGGCATGTAACCGCCCGCTCCTGAAAATCCGGACGAAACCGGGGGGAACTGTGGAGGGGCAGGAAGGGGCGGCAAAATTTGCGCCAATTGATTGGCTACAGCTAGGGGCGGCCCGTGATGCGAGCCCGAAAAGGCAGGGAGGGGAACCATAACCCGGGGGGGCCGCCGACCGACCACGTGGGCCGGACGCCGGAGCCCGAGCCGTCAAAGTAAGGGTAAAATTGTGGTGTGGACGCCACCGTTAGGCCCATGGAGGGTGCTCAGGCAGCTGCAGGGAACGCCGGCGCAATAGGCCAAGGAAGGACACCGGGGAAAAATTGGTCCCCAGCGAAACCTTGAGGCGCGTCCATCGAGTGGGCAGGGCCGGGCAGGTGGTAAGCCACCACGATGGACGACTGATTCGCCACCAACTGCAGCGCCCCAGGCGGTCCAGGAGGAGTCGCCTGGAGCCCGACGACCGGGGATGATGACACGGGCAGCCGCGCAACGGGCGACCGGGGGCCCAGCCAAAAGGCCCCCGTTGCGTGACTCCCAACCTGGAACCCCAGCCATGCAACCGCAGGAGGGGCGGGCGCTGCGGCAGCACCAGCCACGCCCCCTACTCCTGAAACACCCGGTAGCGCCCCCGGCACCCCATTCCCTAACTGGGTACTACAGGCCCCTCCGCAGACAGGGGTACCTGTACCCCACAAACCGTACTGGGGACAGAGGGCACCTCACCCTGCTGCCCCAGACTCATATTCCCCACTGTTGGCCCAGCCCCCCCCCCTCGCCCTCCGCAGCCCCGCCGTGGCCGCTCGACACCACGTGGGCGCCCGAGCCACCGCTCAGAGCCGCTGTCGGGTAAGGCGGAGGAGACCCGGCGCTGCCCAGCGCGCCGGGCGAAGGAACTGTAGATGCCGCTGCAGCAGCCGGGGACGCCGGTGACCGCGGCCCGGCCGAGCCGCTCGCCCCAGCGACACGTGCAGAGCGGCCATTGGCCGTCTGCCTCGCGCTGACAGGGTAGCGGGTAGTCGTGGCCCGACTCTGCCGCGTGCCAGCCGACGCCAAAAGGAGTCTCCTAGGGGCCGCACTGCGGGAATGGGAGCGGGGGGTGCCCGCGGCCTCCACGAGGCGGGTGGGGGGAGCGGAGCGGCGCGGGCTCGGCAAACCAGGGGGAGAGGGGGAACCAATAAATACAATATAATAACATGTCACAGGAAGAATCACTGAAAAGAAAAGGGGGGAAGGGGGGGGGAGGTGCAGAACAGAAAGCTAATATACAAAGGAAAAACAGCAATGAAATTACAGTGCCAATGTACTTAACCTTCCTGGGCCATAAAATGAATGGCAAGAGGAAGTCTAGGAAAATGGCCCCCACCTATATACTATCCTAAGACCCTCCTATTAAGCTTGATGCACAACCTTCCAATCCAATAGGAAAAAACCAAAAGGGGAAACTGATCTGCCTAGCAACTGCTTAGTCACTTAACAACCAATCACAAAAAGTGGATCTCTTATATGGCCTCAGGCTTATGCAGCCTTCAGCTTATCTACTCGTGTTTCTTTCAAATATTTATAATTTGATCAGGCTGATCTATATTATAGTGTATTGCCAATAGTATATTAGTAGTGTAACACGAATATATGCACCTTTAAGATGCATCTTTTGTATCGCATTTAGACTTGATGTACTTGTTACTAGGCAGCGCTATGTAGCACCGATCACGTGACCCGCGGCTGGAATGGTAATATCCTGTATGTTAATGCGGAAGTTGCGTTCCACGGACCGGAAGTACGGCCGGCGGTGGAACGCACGCCATATATATTGATCTTCACTGCATAATATGTAGCCAACCTCTCTGTATTTAGCGCCGATCACGTGACTCGCGGCTAAGATGGTAATATCCTGTATGTTAATGCGGAGGCTGCGTTCCACGGACCGGAAGTATGGCCGGCAGTGGGCCGCACGCCGCACATACTGATCTTTACTGCATAAATGTTTGTTGGCTGCAAGGGTGGGTAAGTGAATGATTGCCAAGAAAGTGGTAGAATAAAATATAGTGACCTCTTGGTTTTAATATGTGTCTATTGTATGTAATTGTCTGTTATGTGGGGTGTGGGGGAGTTGCTTTGATTAATTGGAGGGAGGGATCTATATGGGTATATAGGTAACACTAGTTCATTGCACTGGTATCTTGACAAAGGTCAGAATTGTGACCGAAACGTCGACATAAACTATATGCTGATGGTCTGAATAAATTGCCTTGATCTATTTGAAGACTGGTGAGTGCTCCCTTAATTTGGAAATAATTTGGAGTGAGATTCCTCCCTCATTGGAAGCCACCCCAGCACTTTCTACATAAACAAACGTGAGTGTGGACCCTCTATGTTTATATATATATATATATATATATATATATATATATATATATAAGAAAGACATTTTACATTGTGCCCAGATTGAATCTTCCTTTTCTTCTTGGCATATCTTCCTTTTACTGACTTACTGGGGGATATTCAATTGCTTGAAAAGTCAGTTAGGTGTCTGTTTTTTCCTATCTAATAGACAGTAAAAAACTTGTCGACTATGTCCGTATGTTGCCCATGTCGGGATTTTCACCTTGTCGGGATTTTGACTGTCAGTCAATTGCTGTCAGGATTTCGACCGTCTGGATTTTGATTGGAGGTATTTCATACCGATCCCTATTATATATACACAGGCCCAGCAAAAGAAGTCTTGGGGCCTGGTCAACTGATATCCTGGTGCCCAATTCTCACCCTCAACCAAACCAAGTGGTGGGGGTAACCAAAGGTTAGGAGGGGGAAAGGGGGGTGACTTGATAAATTGTGGGATGTTTTGTGCCTGCTTGTGTCACGAACGATGCCGGATGGGCGGTGGCCAGCACATTCAGCTTTTTACATCACAATTAGGACCTGCGTCCCCTCTGAACCTTGGGGCCCTTTTGAACCTTGTGGCCCCTGGGAGCGGTGTACAGTTTATACCCCCCTGTCTTCATGTATATACATGCTACTGTATGTTTTTCGCAAACTTTAGTGCTGCAAGGCAGAGTGGCACCTTACTGAGCAGACAGACAATGATAATAACAATAATATATAACACTAAACTACTACTATTAGAGAGGAAGGTACTACCATCAATGTTAGCATAAATGCAGACTGGTGAACAAAGAATAATAAAGTTAAATATTCTAAAACTGGATTACCTTCATAATCCACATCTCCAACGAGCATTGTTTTTCCTGTAACTGGATCTTCTATGTGATTAATGCCAACATCAATTATAGCGGCCCCTTCTTTAATCATGTCTGCTGTGATCAGTTTTGGAATACCTGAAATAAAAATCAGAGATGTTTAATAGTGAACACACACATGCAATATAACACATAACACAACTGATAAACAAATGGAATATAATTAAATGACAGTTTATCATCTATGCTACACCTAAATAATGCAATTAAAATAATTGATAACCAGATAGAGTGTCTGAGTTTGAGTTGCCTGTAATGCGAATGCAATTCTGGCTGCTTGCAGTCAACAGAATAACGATTAAATGGAGAGGAGGAAGGTCGCACAAGTCTTCTGCTATTTTGAATTGACCCCCTTAGGTATTTTCTGTTTTATTCATATAAATAGTCTTTATTGGGGGGTGCTACCACAGGCAAGGTAGGATAATATGTATACAGGAAGAAAACAAGATTGCCATATAGTGGTGCACGTTATTACTCATAATAAAATTTAACTTTTAATTCATATTACTGTATTAAAAAAAAAACTTGCGAAATATAGGATAAAATAAAGAAGTGAAAGAATAGAAAAAGTGTTTAAAATATGTGACTTCCCACACACAGGGCGTCCGCAAGCTATAATTCTATATGCCTATTATAGTATGTGTATATCCTTATATTTTCTTGTGCTTATTAATAAATATTATACAATTATCAGCAATTGTTTGTGTCTTGTTCTTTGTTCCCTTATTAGTACATATCCTAGGGTTCCACAGAGATTTGTATATTGATTCTTATTTCCAGTATAACCACTGTAGGATATATGTTACAAAACTCCCGTTACAGCAAACCGGCAGGTGGGGCTTGTACGCAAGGATGCTGCCACACTGGAGACAAGCAGGGAGAGATTACAGCCTTCCCGCATGGTAAGCAGGGCCCCTTCCTTATTTAATCCCTATACTGAAGAATCATCACGAGGCTCCCTAAGAGACCAATTTTATCACAGAGATCCCCAAAAGAATCAGTCTCAATAATTATATGACAGCAGATCTGGGTGACCACATTCACCTCGTATTATGTATCCTTCCTGAAGAACTAAGTTTTGGTATAATCAAATATGGTAAGTGTTATGAAAAAGGTGTGTGTTCTTTCACCCCAAAGACAGTCACCAATGATTTCAATAATTTATATGTGTATAGTATGACTCATTAGGGCTGGTGTGTTCCAATAGGACGAACAGTCTTTGCTTGACTATATTCTTAAGGTAAATACTACCCAACTGGGTAGTATTTACCTTAAGAATATAGTCAAGCAAAGACTATAGATTGCACTAGAGATGAGCGGGTTCGGTTTCTTTGAATCCGAACCCGCACGAACTTCACTTTTTTTTTCACGGGTCCGAGCGACTCGGATCTTCCCGCCTTGCTCGGTTAACCCGAGCGCGCCCGAACGTCATCATGACGCTGTCGGATTCTCGCGAGACTCGGATTCTATATAAGGAGCCGCGCGTCGCCGCCATTTTCACACGTGCATTGAGATTGATAGGGAGAGGACGTGGCTGGCGTCCTCTCCATTAGAATAGATTAGAAGAGAGAGAGAGATTGTGCAGACAGAGTTTACCACAGTGACCAGTGCAGTTGTTGTTAAGTTAACTTTTATTTAATATATCCGTTCTCTGCTATATCCGTTCTCTGCCTGAAAAAAACGATACACAGCAGTCACACAGTGTGACTCAGTCTGTGTGCACTCAGCTCAGCCCAGTGTGCTGCACATCAATGTATAAAAGCTTATAATAATTGTGGGGGAGACTGGGGAGCACTGCAGGTTGTTATAGCAGGAGCCAGGAGTACATAATATTATATTAATTTAAAATTAAACAGTGCACACTTTTGCTGCAGGAGTGCCACTGCCAGTGTGACTAGTGGTGACCAGTGCCTGACCACCAGTATAGTAGTATATTGTTGTATACTATCTCTTTATCAACCAGTCTATATTAGCAGCAGACACAGTACAGTGCGGTAGTTCACGGCTGTGGCTACCTCTGTGTCGGCAGTCGGCAGGCAGTCCGTCCATCCATAATTGTATTATAATATATACCACCTAACCGTGGTTTTTTTTTCATTCTTTATACCGTCATAGTGTCATACTAGTTGTTACGAGTATACTACTATCTCTTTATCAACCAGTGTACAGTGCGGTAGTTCACGGCTGTGGCTACCTCTGTGTCGGCAGTCGGCAGGCAGTCCGTCCATCCATAATTGTATTATAATATATACCACCTAACCGTGGTTTTTTTTTCATTCTTTATACCGTCATAGTGTCATACTAGTTGTTACGAGTATACTACTATCTCTTTATCAACCAGTGTACAGTGCGGTAGTTCACGGCTGTGGCTACCTCTGTGTCGGCAGTCGGCAGGCAGTCCGTCCATCCATAATTGTATTATAATATATACCACCTAACCGTGGTTTTTTTTCATTCTTTATACCGTCATAGTCAGTCATACTAGTTGTTACGAGTATACTACTATCTCTTTATCAACCAGTGTACAGTGCGGTAGTTCACGGCTGTGGCTACCTCTGTGTCGGCACTCGGCAGGCAGTCCGTCCATCCATAATTGTATTATAATATATACCACCTAACCGTGGTTTTTTTTTCATTCTTTATACCGTCATAGTGTCATACTAGTTGTTACGAGTATACTACTATCTCTTTATCAACCAGTGTACAGTGCGGTAGTTCACGGCTGTGGCTACCTCTGTGTCGGCAGTCGGCAGGCAGTCCGTCCATCCATAATTGTATTATAATATATACCACCTAACCGTGGTTTTTTTTTCATTCTTTATACCGTCATAGTGTCATACTAGTTGTTACGAGTATACTACTATCTCTTTATCAACCAGTGTACAGTGCGGTAGTTCACGGCTGTGGCTACCTCTGTGTCGGAACTCGGCAGGCAGTCCGTCCATCCATAATTGTATTACAATATATACCACCTAACCGTGGTTTTTTTTTCATTCTTTATACCGTCATAGTCAGTCATACTAGTTGTTACGAGTATACTACTATCTCTTTATCAACCAGTGTACAGTGCGGTAGTTCACGGCTGTGGCTACCTCTGTGTCGGAACTCGGCAGGCAGTCCGTCCATCCATAATTGTATTATTATAATATATACCACCTAACCGTGGTTTTTTTTTCATTCTTTATACCGTCATAGTGTCATACTAGTTGTTACGAGTATACTACTATCTCTTTATCAACCAGTGTACAGTGCGGTAGTTCACGGCTGTGGCTACCTCTGTGTCGGCAGTCGGCAGGCAGTCCGTCCATCCATAATTGTATTATAATATATACCACCTAACCGTGGTTTTTTTTTCATTCTTTATACCGTCATAGTCAGTCATACTAGTTGTTACGAGTATACTACTATCTCTTTATCAACCAGTGTACAGTGCGGTAGTTCACGGCTGTGGCTACCTCTGTGTCGGCACTCGGCAGGCAGTCCGTCCATCCATAATTGTATTACAATATATACCACCTAACCGTGGTTTTTTTATACCACCTAACCGTGGCAGTCCGTCCATAATTGTATACTAGTATCCAATCCATCCATCTCCATTGTTTACCTGAGGTGCCTTTTAGTTCTGCCTATAAAATATGGAGAACAAAAAAGTTGAGGTTCCAAAATTAGGGAAAGATCAAGATCCACTTCCACCTCGTGCTGAAGCTGCTGCCACTAGTCATGGCCGAGACGATGAAATGCCAGCAACGTCGTCTGCCAAGGCCGATGCCCAATGTCATAGTACAGAGCATGTCAAATCCAAAACACCAAATATCAGAAAAAAAAGGACTCCAAAACCTAAAATAAAATTGTCGGAGGAGAAGCGTAAACTTGCCAATATGCCATTTACCACACGGAGTGGCAAGGAACGGCTGAGGCCCTGGCCTATGTTCATGGCTAGTGGTTCAGCTTCACATGAGGATGGAAGCACTCAGCCTCTCGCTAGAAAACTGAAAAGACTCAAGCTGGCAAAAGCACCGCAAAGAACTGTGCGTTCTTTGAAATCCCAAATCCACAAGGAGAGTCCAATTGTGTCGGTTGCGATGCCTGACCTTCCCAACACTGGACGTGAAGAGCATGCGCCTTCCACTATTTGCATGCCCCCTGCAAGTGCTGGAAGGAGCACCCGCAGTCCAGTTCCTGATAGTCAGATTGAAGATGTCAGTGTTGAAGTACACCAGGATGAGGAGGATATGGGTGTTGCTGGCGCTGGGGAGGAAATTGACCAGAAGGATTCTGATGGTGAGGTGGTTTGTTTAAGTCAGGCACCCGGGGAGACACCTGTTGTCCGTGGGAGGAATATGGCCGTTGACATGCCAGGTGAAAATACCAAAAAAATCAGCTCTTCGGTGTGGAGGTATTTCACCAGAAATGCGGACAACAGGTGTCAAGCCGTGTGTTCCCTTTGTCAAGCTGTAATAAGTAGGGGTAAGGACGTTAACCACCTCGGAACATCCTCCCTTATACGTCACCTGCAGCGCATTCATAATAAGTCAGTGACAAGTTCAAAAACTTTGGGTGACAGCGGAAGCAGTCCACTGACCAGTAAATCCCTTCCTCTTGTAACCAAGCTCACGCAAACCACCCCACCAACTCCCTCAGTGTCAATTTCCTCCTTCCCCAGGAATGCCAATAGTCCTGCAGGCCATGTCACTGGCAAGTCTGACGAGTCCTCTCCTGCCTGGGATTCCTCCGATGCATCCTTGCGTGTAACGCCTACTGCTGCTGGCGCTGCTGTTGTTGCCGCTGGGAGTCGATGGTCATCCCAGAGGGGAAGTCGTAAGCCCACTTGTACTACTTCCAGTAAGCAATTGACTGTTCAACAGTCCTTTGCGAGGAAGATGAAATATCACAGCAGTCATCCTACTGCAAAGCGGATAACTGAGTCCTTGACAACTATGTTGGTGTTAGACGTGCGTCCGGTATCCGCCGTTAGTTCACAGGGAACTAGACAATTTATTGAGGCAGTGTGCCCCCGTTACCAAATACCATCTAGGTTCCACTTCTCTAGGCAGGCGATACCGAGAATGTACACGGACGTCAGAAAAAGACTCACCAGTGTCCTAAAAAATGCAGTTGTACCCAATGTCCACTTAACCACGGACATGTGGACAAGTGGAGCAGGGCAGGGTCAGGACTATATGACTGTGACAGCCCACTGGGTAGATGTATGGACTCCCGCCGCAAGAACAGCAGCGGCGGCACCAGTAGCAGCATCTCGCAAACGCCAACTCTTTCCTAGGCAGGCTACGCTTTGTATCACCGCTTTCCAGAATACGCACACAGCTAAAAACCTCTTACGGCAACTGAGGAAGATCATCGCGGAATGGCTTACCCCAATTGGACTCTCCTGTGGATTTGTGGCATCGGACAACGCCAGCAATATTGTGTGTGCATTAAATATGGGCAAATTCCAGCACGTCCCATGTTTTGCACATACCTTGAATTTGGTGGTGCAGAATTTTTTAAAAAACGACAGGGGCGTGCAAGAGATGCTGTCGGTGGCCAGAAAAATTGCGGGACACTTTCGGCGTACAGGCACCACGTACAGAAGACTGGAGCACCACCAAAAACTACTGAACCTGCCCTGCCATCATCTGAAGCAAGAAGTGGTAACGAGGTGGAATTCAACCCTCTATATGCTTCAGAGGTTGGAGGAGCAGCAAAAGGCCATTCAAGCCTATACAATTGAGCACGATATAGGAGATGGAATGCACCTGTCTCAAGTGCAGTGGAGAATGATTTCAACGTTGTGCAAGGTTCTGATGCCCTTTGAACTTGCCACACGTGAAGTCAGTTCAGACACTGCCAGCCTGAGTCAGGTCATTCCCCTCATCAGGCTTTTGCAGAAGAAGCTGGAGGCATTGAAGAAGGAGCTAACACGGAGCGATTCCGCTAGGCATGTGGGACTTGTGGATGCAGCCCTTAATTCGCTTAACAAGGATTCACGGGTGGTCAATCTGTTGAAATCAGAGCACTACATTTTGGCCACCGTGCTCGATCCTAGATTTAAAGCCTACCTTGGATCTCTCTTTCCGGCAGACACAGGTCTGCTGGGGTTGAAAGACCTGCTGGTGACAAAATTGTCAAGTCAAGCGGAACGCGACCTGTCAACATCTCCTCCTTCACATTCTCCCGCAACTGGGGGTGCGAGGAAAAGGCTCAGAATTCCGAGCCCACCCGCTGGCGGTGATGCAGGGCAGTCTGGAGCGACTGCTGATGCTGACATCTGGTCCGGACTGAAGGACCTGACAACGATTACGGACATGTCGTCTTCTGTCACTGCATATGATTCTCTCAACATTGATAGAATGGTGGAGGATTATATGAGTGACCGCATCCAAGTAGGCACGTCACACAGTCCGTACTTATACTGGCAGGAAAAAGAGGCAATTTGGAGGCCCTTGCACAAACTGGCTTTATTCTACCTAAGTTGCCCTCCCACAAGTGTGTACTCCGAAAGAGTGTTTAGTGCCGCCGCTCACCTTGTCAGCAATCGGCGTACGAGGTTACATCCAGAAAATGTGGAGAAGATGATGTTCATTAAAATGAATTATAATCAATTCCTCCGCGGAGACATTGACCAGCAGCAATTGCCTCCACAAAGTACACAGGGAGCTGAGATGGTGGATTCCAGTGGGGACGAATTGATAATCTGTGAGGAGGGGGATGTACACGGTGATATATCGGAGGGTGAAGATGAGGTGGACATCTTGCCTCTGTAGAGCCAGTTTGTGCAAGGAGAGATTAATTGCTTCTTTTTTGGGGGGGGTCCAAACCAACCCGTCATATCAGTCACAGTCGTGTGGCAGACCCTGTCACTGAAATGATGGGTTGGTTAAAGTGTGCATGTCCTGTTTTGTTTATACAACATAAGGGTGGGTGGGAGGGCCCAAGGATAATTCCATCTTGCACCTCTTTTTTCTTTTCTTTTTCTTTGCATCATGTGCTGATTGGGGAGGGTTTTTTGGAAGGGACATCCTGCGTGACACTGCAGTGCCACTCCTAGATGGGCCCGGTGTTTGTGTCGGCCACTAGGGTCGCTAATCTTACTCACACAGCTACCTCATTGCGCCTCTTTTTTTCTTTGCGTCATGTGCTGTTTGGGGAGGGTTTTTTGGAAGGGACATCCTGCGTGACACTGCAGTGCCACTCCTAGATGGGCCCGGTGTTTGTGTCGGCCACTAGGGTCGCTAATCTTACTCACACAGTCAGCTACCTCATTGCGCCTCTTTTTTTCTTTGCGTCATGTGCTGTTTGGGGAGGGTTTTTTGGAAGGGCCATCCTGCGTGACACTGCAGTGCCACTCCTAGATGGGCCCGGTGTTTGTGTCGGCCACTAGGGTCGCTAATCTTACTCACACAGCTACCTCATTGCGCCTCTTTTTTTCTTTGCGTCATGTGCTGTTTGGGGAGGGTTTTTTGGAAGGGACATCCTGCGTGACACTGCAGTGCCACTCCTAGATGGGCCCGGTGTTTGTGTCGGCCACTAGGGTCGCTTATCTTACTCACACAGCGACCTCGGTGCAAATTTTAGGACTAAAAATAATATTGTGAGGTGTGAGGTATTCAGAATAGACTGAAAATGAGTGTAAATTATGGTTTTTGAGGTTAATAATACTTTGGGATCAAAATGACCCCCAAATTCTATGATTTAAGCTGTTTTTTAGTGTTTTTGGAAAAAAACACCCGAATCCAAAACACACCCGAATCCGACAAAAATAATTCGGTGAGGTTTTGCCAAAACGCGTTCGAACCCAAAACACGGCCGCGGAACCGAACCCAAAACCAAAACACAAAACCCGAAAAATTTCAGGCGCTCATCTCTAGATTGCACCACTATATGGCAATCTTGTTTTCTTCCTGTATACAAGTCAAGAGAATAATAATGTGACTATTCTGAGTTGTACGCTTCTCTACAATTACACAGTCCCACCCCTGCAAGAGCAGTCTTCATCACTATCAAGGTTAATTACACCTACCACATGTAGCAGATCTGTGTGAGCTTGGCATCCACAGTGCATACGCATGACTCAGAATAGGGAGTAACTCTGGCTACACAGCCATGCCACACCTACAAAACGGTTTTCTGAGATGTGCATGATAATTTGCCACACAAAAATGTCTGTTCTGCAACCACACAGAAACGGCTACGGCGGACATGACTTACAAACAGGGGTTAAAGTGGGCATAACTACTGGAGGCTTTACTACTTGGGGCACTATTACATGGGGGAATACTTCAGGGGGCATTACTACTGGGGGCACTACTACACATGGGCATTACTACTGGGGGCAATACTACACAGGGGCATTACTATTGGGGGCTTTGTATAAGGGGCTCTACTGTTGTGGGCATTATGTGTATTAGGGGTGATACATACTACTGGTGTCTTTGTGTATAAGGGGCACTAATGTGTGTCATAACATGAATAAGGGACATTACTATGTGGTGTAATGTGAATAAGATTGTGCTACTGTGCGGCATAATTTGAATTGGGGGATACGATTGCATGACCATGCCCCTTTCTTTTTTGAGACCACGCCCATATTTTGCGGCGACCGCAATCCCTTTATGGCTAAGGCGCTGAGGTGGGGGGTGAGTTCCACTACCTCTCTAGGGCCACTTTAAGCACTGCTTACAAAGTTCATAAGCTTACAGATGGCAATACATGTGCGGCCACATTCAGTCTTGTGTGTGATTCAGAATCATGGCCAGAGTCCATTACTTGTTTTGTTTTTGTTTTATTGAGACATAACAACATTTTTATTCCACAAAATAACTGTTTCCAAATAAGTAAAAATCATACAATCAATATTAAGTTGTTTTTTATATACACTGAATTTATATAGTTAATAAAATGTAATGAATCAGTACATATCCATAAACTAGGAAAAACTATTTAGAAATAAAGTTATGTAAAATTGTACTTTTCTACAGCATTTTCAGTGCAGATAGTCCTTTCTTACAGTACCATAGATAAGTAATAATATATGCACATTATGGGGAAGGGGGGTTCCCATATAATTTGAATCATTTTTATTAACTTTTAATTGGTAAAGCATGTTTCACCATGCAGTACAATGAGCTGGAATGTCATATACAACCCACGGAATGCCAGAGCACTGAAACACATGCCCCACAGCTAGGGGTTCTACACAGATTACTACTCACACACCTCTTTCACAGTAAACAATGGTACTCACGTCACCAGTGTTTCCTGCCTGTCACTGGTAGTGCATAACCAGGATAAGATTGCTACTTACTGTAAATGTGAGCTGGTTGCGTTCTAGCTTACTGCTGCAAACTGCATTCAGTTTACAGTACATATGTGTATCTTATACCCTTTTCCACCAAAATCCTGGGTCTGACCCGTGATTTGAAACACGGTTCCAAGCCGGATCAGACCTGGAATTTATTCCGTTTCCACTGTAGCGGCGACCTGGGATATACCCGGGTCGGCGCCGTTCACGCTTTGAGATAACGTCATCTCCAGGCGCCACAAAACTCCCGTAACAGCGAACCGGCAGGTGGGGCTTGTACGCAAGGATGCTGCCACACTGGAGACAAGCAGGGAGAGATTACAACCTTCCCGCATGGTAAGCAGGGAAGGGGTAAAATCCGGAAGAGTCTGGACCATAAGGGGAGGCTGTAATCTCTTCCTCCACAGTGATGGCTGTCATGGGCGATGGGTTTATGAGCCAGTCACCACGCCACTGGCGTATCTATAATGGGTGGAGTGTGTGCGGTGCACACGGGCCCCTGAGTCCAGAGGGGGCCCCCACCGCACACACTGCACCTATTTTCTGAATACTTACCCCTCTGGAGTCCTTCCCCAACGTCAGCAGCGCTGTGGAATCACCGTGAAAATGGCACTGCTGAAGTACCCGAAGACTGCTAAGTATTATTAATGCAATTTAAGGTACATATTATTATTACATTATAATAAGGTCTGTTACAGGCATTTGATGTTTTCCCATGCCCGTTCTTTAACCCCTGCAGTTTATTCAACTTGGGACATACTTGCCTACTCTCCCAGGAATAGCCGGGAGGCTCCCAAAATTGTGTGGCACTTCTGGCCACCCAGCAAAGAAGGCAAGTCTCCCGGAATTGGCCCACCCTCCCTTCCCGGTCCCTATCTGCCTGCTTACTGTGTGAAAGCGGACAGAGTGATGACACAATTTGCACTGAATAGTGTTTTCATAGACCCGCCCCCCTGCCCTCCCTGCATGACGTGATTGTGCCTCTATGCTCCCGCACCACCCACCTATACAATGCCTCCCCTCATGTGAGCCAACCTGGCTGCCTCCTTCTTCAAGAATGACTTGGGAGTGTTCACATTCGGTCATCCGGAATGGTGCAGCTGGAACTAAGGTATTCTTCAGGATAAAAAAAGAAAAAGCTTATTAATGGATGGCGCATCATTTTTGTTGGTAACTCCCCTAGTAACATAGTCTATAGGGGGGGGGAACAAAATGTAGGTAAACAACACTAGAGATGTGCACCTGATCATTTTTTGCTGGTTTTGTTGTTGGTTCTAATTTGGTTTTGCATTTTTTTCACAAATTTACAAACAAAACTAAAATCACATAATTAGTAGAGATGTGCACCGGCAATTTTTCGGGTTTTGTGTTTTGGTTTTGGATTCGGTTCAGCGGCCGTGTTTTGGATTCGGACGCGTTTTGGCAAAACCTCCCTGAAAATTTTTTGGCGGATTCGGGTGTGTTTTGGATTCAGGTTTTTTTTTACAAAAAGCCCTCAAAAAGAGCTTAAATCATAGAATTTGGGGGTCATTTTGATCCCATAGTATTATTAACCTCAATAACCATAATTTCCACTCATTTTCAGTTTATTCTGAACACCTCACACCTCATAATATTATTTTTAGTCCTAAAATTTGCACCGAGGTCGCTGGATGGCTAAACTAAGCGACCCAAGTGGCTGACACAAACATCTGGCCCATCTAGGAGTGGCACTGCAGTGTCAGACAGGATGGCAGATTTAAAAAATAGTCCCCAAACAGCACATGATGCAAATAAAAAGAGAGGTGCACCAAGGTCGCTGTGTGACTAAGCGAAGCGACCCAAGTGGCCGACACAAACACCTGGCCCATCTAGGAGTGTCACTGCAGTGTCAGACAGGATGGAAGATTAAAAAAATAGTCCCCAAACAGCACATGATGCAAAGAAAAAGAGAGGTGCACCAAGGTCGCTGTGTGACTAAGCTAAGCGACCCAAGTGGCCGACACAAACACCTGGCCCATCTAGGAGTGGCACTGCAGTGTCAGACAGGATGGCACTTAAAAAAAATAGTCCCCAAAAAGCACATGATGCAAAGAAAAAAAAGAGGTGCACCAAGGTCGCTGTGTGACTAAGCTAAGCGACCCAAGTGGCCGACACAAACAACTGGCCCATCTAGTGCCACTCACTGCAGTGTCAGACAGGATGGCAGATTAAAAAAATAGTCCCCAAACAGCACATGATGCAAAGAAAAAAAGAGGTGCAGTGAGGTAGCTGTGTGACTAAGCTAAGCGACCCACGTGGCCGACACAAACACCTGGTCCATCTAGGAGTGGCACTGCAGTTTTCTAGCGAGAGGATGAGTGCTTCCATCCTCATGTGAATCTGAACCACTAGCCATGAACATAGGCCTGGGCCTCAGCCGTTCCTTGCCACTCCGTGTCGTAAATGGCATATTGGCAAGTTTACGCTTCTCATCAGACGCTTTTAATTTTGATTTTTGGGTCATTTTACTGAACTTTTGTTTTTTGGATTTTATATGCTCTCTACTATGACATTGGGCATCGGCCTTGGCAGACGACGTTGATGGCATTTCATCGTCTCGGCCATGACTAGTGGCAGCAGCTTCAGCACGAGGTGGAAGTGGATCTTGATCTTTCCCTATTTTACCCTCCACATTTTTGTTCTCCATTTTTTAATGTGTGGAATTATATGCCAGTAATATATCAATAGCAATGGCCTACTGTACCGTACTGCTATATATTATATACTGGTGATCAGCAAAATTATGCACTGTCCTCATACTATATATACTGCGCACAACTAAAATGCACCACAGGTATGGATGGATAGTATACTTGACGACACAGAGGTAGGTAGAGCAGTGGCCTACTGTACCGTACTGCTATATATTATATACTGGTGGTCAGCAAAATTATGCACTGTACTCCTACTATATACTGCGCACAACAACTAAAATGCACCACAGGTATGGATGGATAGTATACTTGACAACACAGAGGTAAGTAGAGCAGTGGCCTACTGTACCGTACTGCTATAAATTATATACTGGTGGTCAGCAAAATTATGCACTGTACTTCTACTATATATACTGCGCACAATGACTAAAATGCACCACAGGTATGGATGGATAGTATACTTTACGACACAGAGGTAGGTAGAGCAGTGGCCTACTGTTCCGTACTGCTATATATTATATACTGGTGGTCAGCAAAATTATGCACTGTACTCCTACTATATACTGCGCACAACAACTAAAATGCACCACAGGTATGGATGGATAGTATACTTGACAACACAGAGGTAAGTAGAGCAGTGGCCTACTGTACCGTACTGCTATATATTATATGCTGGTGGTCAGCAAAATTCTGCACTGTCCTCCTACTATATATACTGCGCACAACTAAAATGCACCACAGGTATGGATGGATAGTATACTTGACGACACAGAGGTAGGTAGAGTAGTGGCCTACTGTTCCGTACTGCTATATATTATATACTGGTGGTCAGCAAAATTCTGCACTGTCCTCCTACTATATATACTGCGCACAACTAAAATGCACCACAGGTATGGATGGATAGTATACTTGACGACACAGAGGTAGGTAGAGCAGTGGACTACTGAACTGTACTGATATAATACTGATGGTCACTGGTCAGCAAAATTCTGCACTGTCCTCCTACTATATACTACAATGCAGCACAGATATGGAGCGTTTTTCAGGCAGAGAACGTATAATATTGGTGGTCACTGATCAGCAAAACTCTGCACTGTCCTCCTACTATATAATACTGGTGGTCCCCAGTCTCCACAATAAAGCACACTGAGCACAGATATTTGCAGCACACTGAGCACAGATATGGAGCGTTTTTCAGGCAGAGAACGTAGATATTTTCAGCACACCGAGCACAGATATTTGCAAGCACACTGAGCACAGATATTTGCAGCACGCTGAGCACAGATATTTGCAGCACACTGAACACTGCACGTCCTCTCCCTATCATCTCCAATGTACGAGTGAAAATGGCGGCGACGCGCCGCTCCTTATATAGAATACGAATCTTGCGAGAATACGACAGCGGGATGATGACATTCGGGCGCGCTCGGGTTAACCGAGCAAGGCGGGAAGATTCGAGTCTGCCTCGGAACCGTGTAAAATGGGTGAAGTTAGGGGGGGTTCAAATCCCGAGGAACCGAACCCGCTCATCTCTAATAATTAGGCCTTTTTTTGTTCCAATAGTATTATTACCCTCAATAACATTAATTTCCATTAATTTCCACTCAATATTAACCACCTCATAGCACACAATATTGTTTTCATCCAGTTTAGGCCAAAATGTTGCACAGAGCTAGTGACAGTTGTCACGATCCGGGTACTGAAACACCGCTTTCTACCTGTTAGGTGCCTCCTGAGGTTGGCTCAGCGAGCCAGGGCCGGGCCTTAGTTGTATTTATTGCTTGCAGCGCTGGTTTCAGCGGCCACCTCAGTATATGTACTCACGGAGGTGCGGCGCTTTCAGCCCCGTCGCTGCCGCGCCTATGGTTCTCTGCTGGATGCGCGTCCCTGTGTGCCTCGACCACCACTTCCACCCCTGTGGCCGCGGTGCGCGTTTGGGCGTGTGGAGTCTCTGTTGCTGCGGCCTCCGCCGCCATTGTTGTTTGCACATGTTGCCCAGTGCTTAGTTCCGCTTCAGATTATGTCAATGGGCGCAGCCATCTTGGACTCTAATCACATGTTATCATTTCACCTATCCGTAGTGCTGCTGGAGCCAGGGAGTAATTGCCAGCCGATCCCTGCTGTCCAGCAGGTATAAATATCCTGTCCCAGCACCCAGAAAGTTGTCAGTGCTTCAATTGTCCCTCCAGCGATTCCAGTGTGCAGTTTTCTGTGGACTCTCCTTTGGATCTCTCCTGCATTATAGCCTGACTCCCTGGTGATTCCCCTCTGTGGTGCTGTAACAGCTTTCCTGTGTCTAAGCCCTGTGGTGCAACCTGTTTCCTTTGCTCCCGCACCCAGTGCTAATAGTGTGTGATACTCTGGCTTTCCAGCAGCCACTCTCCAGCTTCATCTACAGTGTTCCTGCGAACCCCAGCTTCATCTACAGTGTTCCTGCGAACCCCAGCTTCATCTAGTGTTCCTGCGAACCCCAGCTTCATCTACTGTTTCCCTGCGAATGCTAGCTTCATTTATAGTTTATCCACGAACTCTATTATTATTTACAGTTCCACTTGCCATCCCCAGCATCACGTTTTACCTCACCTTGGTTCCCAAGCATTATACTGAACTTTTAGTTACTTTCTGGATAACTGGTCATAACCAGTTGTGCTCCCAATACTCACCTGTGAGATTTATTTTCTCATTGCACCTTATATGACTTTTCATTTAATAAAAACCCTCAAAGACATTCTCAGTTGTCGCGGTCACGCCTTTGGGCATTTACTGCTACTGTCCTAACGCATGTCTAGGAGTCTACTTTCTCCTCCTAAGTTCCGGTATCCGTCTGACCCTACAACTGAGGCTTCCAGCTACCGGCACCAGCCCTCAATTGTGACAACGGTGAGGTAAGGCCTAGAAGCAAAAAGACAATAAAAGAAGAATTAAAAAATAGATTGATGAACTCAACATGCACAAGTAGTACAACTAAAAAGCAATTCCTTATTACTTTTTTAGAGATGAGTGGATCCGGTTATTCGAGACACCCGTACTTTGCAATGCGGGTCTGGATCCGAGTCCGACTCAGGACTTCCTGCCTTACTCGGATCCCAAATTGAGGCTGAACGTCGGATTCTCACGGGTTTTTGGATTCTATAAAGATCCATGGTGATCGGAGCCATCTTCACTCCGGCTGTGGAGAGTGTACTGGACGTATGTGTCCGTCTCAGTACTGTGTTGTCTGGCATGGGGCAGGTGGTCTGTCTGCTGTATCTGAAAAGGGTGCTCTTCTGTATCAGTCCAGCTTTGTCTGCTGTATCTGAAAGGGTTGCTCTGCTGTATTAGTCAAGACGGGGTGCTCTGTCTGCTGTATCTGAAAGGGGTGCTCCCTCTGTTGTATCTGAAAGGGGTGCTCTGTCTGCTGTATCTGAAAGGGGTGCTCCCTCTGTTGTATCTGAAAGGGGTGCTCTGTCTGCTGTATCTGAAAGGGGTGCTCTCTCTGTTGTATCTGAAAGGGGTGTTCTGTCTGCTGTATTTGAAAGGGGTGCTCTGCTGTATCTGAAAGGGGTGCTCTGTCTGCTGTATCTGAAAGGGGTGCTCTGTCTGCTGTATCAGTCCAGGTGGGGTGCTCTGTCTGCTGTATCTGCAGAGCCGGCCATAGGCATAGGCAAACTAGGCAATTGCCTAGGGCATTTGATATGCCTAGGGGCATCAGCAGCTTCTGCTGATTAAAATGATATGCGGCATGCCTATATTCTGTGTGTAGCATTTCATATGCAGATACAGCCACAGTCTCACACAGTATATAGGCATGCTGCATATCATTTTAATCAGCAGAAGCTGCTTGTGCATCCTAGCCACATAGGAATGCAAATAAGATGCATTTTCATAATAAAATGTGCCTGACGTTAGCATTGAGGCAAGATTTATGAGGACACATCTGTATTAAAGCAGAGGCAGAGGTCACAGTTTTAGTGGCAGTGTGAGTATTGTGTGCATGTAAGTAGGTTGGTTGTGCAGTAGTGTTCGGAATATGTGTAAGGAGCGTTATGTGTGTCATGTAAAAAACGAGTTTTATGGTAAGAACTTACCTTTGTTAAAACTCTTTCTGCGGGGTACACTGGGCTCCACAAGCAGAGCCGGCCATAGGCATAGGCAAACTAGACAATTGCCTAGGGCATTTGATATGCCTAGGGGCATCAGCAGCTTCTGCTGATTAAAATGATATGCGGCACGCCTATATTCTGTGTGTAGCATTTCATATGCAGATACAGCCACAGTCTCACACAGTATATAGGCATGCTGCATATAATTTTAATCAGCAGAAGTTGTTTGTGCATCCTAGCCACATAGCAATGCAGATAAGAGGCATTTTCATAAAAAAAGGTGCCCGACGTTAGCATTGAGGCAAGATTTATGAGGACACATCTGTATCCAAGCAGAGGCAGAGGTCACAGTGTTAGTGGCAGTGTGAGTGCTGTGTGCATGTGAGTGGGTTGGTTGTTAAGTAGTGTTTGGAATATGTGTAAGGAGCATTATGTGTGTCATGAAAAAATGCATTAATAATGTGCAACATATGTGTAAGGGCTACTATGTGTGTCATTATGTGTATAAGGGCATTAATAATGCACGGCAATGTGTAACAGGGTACTACTGTATGTGTGTCATGTGTATAGGGGCACTAAAAATGTGCAGCAAATTTGTAGGGGGCGCTATGTGTGTCATTATATAAGGGCATTAATAATGTGCGGCATATGTGTAAGGGACATTATGTGCAAAAGGGCATTCATAAAGTTTGTCATAATGTGTAAGGCGCATTATGTTTATAAGGACATTAATAATGTGTCTCATATGTGTAAGGGGCATTACTGTGTGAAATTATGTGTATAAATGCATTACTAATGTGTGGCATTATGTGTATAAGGTGCTCTACTATATGGCGTTGCATATAGAAAGGGCACTACTGTGTCATCTAATGTGAATAAAGAGCAACAGGGTGTGATATAATGTGAATAAGGAGCAATTCAGTGTGATGTAATGTGAATAAGGGGCTCTACTGTCAGGAGTAATGTTTATAAGGTAAAGTGATACTACTGTGGGATGTAATATGAATTATGGACACTATTGCATGATCAAATGTGAATAAAGTTGCACTACTGTGTGGCGTAATTGGAATTGGGGTTACTATTGTCTGGCCTTGCCCCTTGCCAGCAAAAACACACCCCTTTTGGGCTGTGCGCAAAATCTGCGAACTGTTCCTATTTAAAATATAAGGGGTACAAACACCAAAATAAGGACTGTTATGGGTGAGGGGTTATGGTGCTGGGAAAGAGGTGCAAGGTCAGCGGTGGAACCAGCGGTGGTGCTAGGGGGCACCAGCCAAAATCTTGCCTAGGGCATCATATTGGTTAGGGCCGGCTCTGTGTATCTGAAAGGGGTGCTCTCTCTGTTGTATCTGAAAGGGGTGCTCTGTCTGCTGTATTTGAAAGGGGTACTCTCTCTGCTGTATCTGAAAGGGGTGCTTTGTCTGCTGTATCAGTCCAGGTGGGGTTCTCTGTATGCTTTATCTGAAAGGGGTGCTTTGCTGTATCAGTGCAGGCAGGGTGCTCTGTCTGCTGTATCTGAAAGTGGTGATCTGTGCATCCATCCAGGGGCTCCATCCCAGTGTAAAATTAAAATAATAAAAGCTAAAAACAAAAAACCTAAAAATATAATGATAAAAAATATATATATTTTGTTTGTGCTGCACCCCAGTGCACTATACAATTTTTATTATATTTTCATAGGTACTGTGACACTGCCGGTCAGACCCCAGTATATCATGATTACATACTGATACACGTATTGTGAAACACTGGGGTATATTTACTAAAATTCGTATTTTTCCGAATGAGGTTAAAGTTCAATCACGAATGACATTGAAAGTGTAAAATTGCAACTTTTTGAATTTATTACGACTAATTTACTAAGCTGTCGTATTCTGCATTTTCGTATTTACCGATGTCGATGTCATTCGTATTTTTTGGCAGTGTTTTACGGGAGTGAATTGTAAAACACTGCCGACTTTAACACAATGAATCTCGGCCGGATCTGTGAGATCCGTGCTGGCCTTCATTGTGCACCTTTCGTAAAAAATAAAACATTGTTAAAATTAAAAAAAAAAAATGCGTGGGGTCCCCCCCTCCTAAGCAAAACCAGCCTCGGGCTCTTTGAGCCGGTCCTGGTTGAAAAAATATGGGGGAAAAATTGACCGGGGATCCCCCATATTTAATCAACCAGCACCGGGCTCTGCGCCTGGTCCTGGTTCCAAAAATACGGGGGACAAAAAGCGTAGGGGTCCCCCGTATTTCTGAAACCAGCACCGGGCTCCACTAGCCAGATACATAATGCCACAGCCGGGGGACACTTTTATATTGGTCCCTGCGGCCCTGGCATTACATACCCAACTAGTCACCCCTGGCCGGGGTACCCTGGAGGAGTGGGGGCCCCTTCAATCAAGGGGTCCCCCCCCTCCAGCCACCCAAGGGCCAGGGGTGAAGCCCGAGGCTGTCCCCCCCCCATCCAAGGCCGGCGGATGGGGGGCTGATAGCCTTTTTGACAAAATTTGAATATTGTTTTTAGTAGCAGTATTACAAGTCCCAGCAAGCCTCCCCCGCAAGCTGGTACTTGGAGAACCACAAGTACCAGCATGCGGTGGAAATCCGGGCCCGCTGGTACCTGCAGTACTACTACTAAAAAAATACCCCAATAAAAACAGAAGACACACACCTTGAAAGTAAAAGTTTAATTCATACATCCACACCTCCAAACATACATACTTACCTATGTTCACACGAGGGTCGGTCCTCTTCTCCATGTAGAATCCATGGGGTACCTGTTGGAAAAATTATACTCACATAATCCAGTGTAGATCGGTCCTCTTCTGTTCTATTTGTAATCCACGTACTTTGCAAAATAAAAAAACGGACACCCGACCACGCACTGAAAGGGGCCCCATGTTTTCACATGGGACCCCTTTCCCCGACTGCCAGGAACCCCCCCTGACATCTGTCTAAGAGGGTTCCTTCAGCCAATCAGGGAGCGCCACGTCGTTGCACCCTACTGATTGGCTGTGTGCTCCTGTAGTGTATGTCAGGCAGCACACGGCAGTGATACAATGTAGCGCCTATGCGCTCCATTGTAACCAATGGTGGGAACTTTGTGGTCAGCGGTGAGGTTACTTTCGGTCAACCGCTGACCACAAACTTCCCACCGGGAATTGGAAGCACCTATTTCCTCTTAATATAAGGATGTCTTAGGAGAGCATAAGCCACGCTACTGAGGAAGGACTTTGGTCTGAAACGCGTCTAGCGTGGCTTTAGGAGGGATACCCTGCGTGGCTTAAGATCTTGGGTTTGATACAGCACTCACATTCCGGAAGTGAGTGTTGGAAAATTCCTCGGACATCAGGAACCTACCTATGCTGTTTTGCCAGTGGGGAACCCGTTATGCTGTATTTCTGTCAAGTGTTTGTAAGTGCATATGTGTATTAAAATTTTGGTTGTCTCTACATACTTGCACTATTTATATTTCTTTTTTATGGTGCCGTGTACTTCATCATGGAGTCTGCATGAAAGATCTATTACAACCCTGGAATTGATGCACCTGCTTGATGCTGTATTTTGCCATTTTGGGAATTATATCAGGCTCAATCCAAAATTTGCGTTTGTAAGTGGATCTCTTTAATAAAATCTGAAATCTTTTTTAAATAATCTGCACTATTATATATTTTTTCTTTTCACATGGTAAACTGTGGAAACCTACGGATTAAGAACAATCTGCTCTTATGTTGATCACTTCCCTAAACGTTAAGTACTATTAATTGTTCCAATATTCACACTGGTGATAAATTTTTTTGAATATATATTGTGAATGTGGTATTCTCCTTAGCGCTGGAGATTGTATATCTATCTTTTCTTCTATTCACTGCCGTGTGCTGCCTGACATACACTACAGGAGCACACAGCCAATCAGGAGGGTGCCACGACGTGGCGCTCCCTGATTGGCTGAAGGAACCCTCTTAGACAGAAGTCAGGGGGGGTTCCTGACAGTCGGGGAAAGGGGTCCTATGTGAAAACATGGGGCCCCTTTCAGTGCATGGTCGGGTGTCCATTTTTTTATTTTGCAAAGTACGTGGATTACAAATAGAACAGAAGAGGACCGATCTACACTGGATTATGTGAGTATAATTTTTCCAACAGGTACCCCATGGATTCTACATGGGGAAGTGGACCGACCCTCGTGTGAACATAGGTAAGTATGTATGTTTGGAGGTGTGGATGTATGAATTAAACTTTTACTTTCAAGGTGTGTGTCTTCTGTTTTTATTGGGGTATTTTTTTAGTAGTAGTACTACAGGTACCAGCGGGCCCGGATTTCCACCGCATGCTGGTACTTGTGGTTCTCCAAGTACCAGCTTGCGGGGGAGGCTTGCTGGGACTTGTAGTACTGCTACTAAAAACAATAATCAAATTTTGTCAAAAAGGCTATCAGCCCCCCATCTGCCGCCCTTGGATGGGGGGGACAGCCTCGGGCTTCACCCCTGGCCCTTGGGTGGCTGGAGGGGGGGACCCCTTGATTGAAGGGGCCCCCACTCCTCCAGGGTACCCCGGTCAGGGGTGACTAGTTGGGTATGTAATGCCAGGGCCGTAGGGACCAATATAAAAAGTGTCCCCCGGCTGTGGCATTATGTATCTGGCTAGTGGAGCCCGGTGCTGATTTCAGAAATACGGGGGACCCCTACGCTTTTTGTCCCCCGTATTTTTGGAACCAGGACCAGGCGCAGAGCCCGGTGCTGGTTGATTAAATATGGGGGAACCCCGTCAATTTTTTCCCCATATTTTTTCAACCAGGACCGGCTCAATGAGCCCGGGGCTGGTTTTGCTTAGGAGGGGGGACCCTACGCATTTTTTTTTGGCAAATTTAACACTTTTCCACCCCTTCCCACTGATAAACATGCACGGATTTCATGGATCCGTGCATGCCTATCAGAACACGGTAAAAAAAAGCAGGTCTGTTTTATTTTAGCACTTTTTCACGATTGGTATTTTTTCACGGCAGTGTTTGGCTATTTTTGGCAGTGTTTGTGAATTACACTTTTTAGTAAATGACCGAGTTCTACCAAATTACAGGCGTATTTGACCGATGGTGTATTCATTCGTATTTTTTTTCTAGGACTTCCAAAAAAATACGAATGCCCTCATCACTGCCGTGATTTGAGTTTAGTAAATTCCCGAGATGACACTTTGAAGAAAAAACACCTCTCGGTCAAAATCGGGACCTTAGTAAATATACCCCACTGTTGGTGAAGGTCAGCCGCAGTGTTCGATCACTATTTCTGATGCACACACGTATTGTATGACGCTGTGGGTGAAGGTGGCACCAAAGTAATATATTTTGTTTTCTACTCATACACGCATTGTGCGACACTGTTGGTGAAATTAAACCACAGTGTTTAATTACTATTCCTAGTGGGTGGAAAGGCCCAAGGACAATTCCATCTTGCACCTCTTTTCTTTCCATTATGTGCTGTTTGGAGAATTGCTGGCTGTCTACTTGTGTAGACGACAAACATTTGTATAGTTTATTAAACTGCCACCCTGTCTGCCACTGCAGTGCTATTCTGTTTCTTAGATGTGCCATGTTGGAAGTTTAAGTGTCACATGTTTGTCCCGCCCACTGCTGTCACTTAGCTTAGTCATCCAGCTACCTCGGTGCAACCTTTTGTCCTAAACTGGACGGAAACAATATTTGTAAGCTGTAAGGTTGTTAAAAATTGACTGGAAATTAGTGGAAATTAATGTTATTGAGGTTAATAATACTGTAGGAACAAAAACACGCCCAAATTCTGTGATTTTAGCTGTTTATATTATATTATTTATTTATTTTTAAATACAAATGTAAAACAAATACAGATCAAAAACTCGCAAGTGAGGTTTTGGCAAAACAAATACAGAAAACACAAATGAAATACAGATCCAAAACAAGAACCCAAAACCCGAGATTTGAGCCGGCTCACATCCCTACTTTTTTCGCAAATGACAAATCACAGCGGCGAATCACCCCCCTTATATTTAATATGTCAGGGAAGACACTAATGTGAATTACATTTTCTCTGTGAGGCCTAGGAGAAAAAGACAATAAAAGATGAATCATGAAAAGATTGATTGATTGATTGATTGATTGATTGTGGTAGGCACTGACAAATGTATGGTCCATATTCTCTGTGAGGTGAGGCCTAGCAGCAAAATGACAGTAAAAAAGTAAGACAGTCACCAATGCCCCTTAAAATGCAGGCCATGAAAATAGAGCTACATATAACCAATAAAAATATCTATGCAAAAAAGACCATCCCTAATGCCCCCTAAAATTATAGCCCATTTTGAAAAGAAAAGTGGTGCAAGATGTAATTGTCCTTGGGCTCTTTCACCCACTTTTATGTTTGATTTTAAAAAGGACATGCACAGTTTAACAAATCAAGCACTTCAGTGCTTGGTTTGTTTGGGCTGTCACAGAGCAATAATGAGGAGTTTGATGTTGAGGGTGTTAATTACATTATACTCTTGTAGAATAAATTTCATGAACTTGCTGCAAATGACGTAACATGGAGGAGGTGCAGCACAGTGTAATGGTTAGCATTACTGCCTCACAGCACTGAGGTCATGGGTTTGATTCCCACCATGGCCATAACTGTGTGGAGTTTGTATATTCTCCCTGTGCTTGTGTGGGTTTCCTCTGGGTACTACGGTTTCCTCCCACAATCCAAAAATATGCTAGTAGGTTAATTGGTGCCCTATAAATTAACCTTACCGTGAATGTGTGTGTGTGTTCATGTGATAGAGAATATAAACTGTAAGCAACACTGGGGCAGGGACTGATGTATATGGTCAAATATTCTCTGTAAAGCGCTGAGGAATGTGTGCGCTATATAAATAACTGGTAATAAATAAATAATAAAATAGGTGGCTGACGTCCCTACCTCTGCTAACTTTGGCCTCACAAATGGCAAACATTGTCAGGATTTGGGTAAAAATGTTGGTAAAAATAATTCAACCCCAAGAGGTGACTTTCTGGTCTTATGCCCAGGCATCACAATGGCTTTCTTTTTATCACGGACAAGAACTGCAGGGAATAGTGACTTACACAAACAACATCATCAACAGCCTCATCTTCAGTATCAGTTTAGTACACACATATCCCCCTCATCCTGTTCCACTTCCACTCAAGCATCCTTAATTTCTATTATGTCCTCATCAACATCTTTACTTGTACTACTCCCGACATGTGCAGATGGTGCTGAAGTAGTGAAATGATGTGAAAGAGGCTTCTTTATGAGGACAGTGTAGGAAATGTCAGACTCGCACATAGCTAACATTGACACCCCTAGACTCTCCTCAGGGATACATGATGGTTCTGAACACAAAGTTTGTTCTACTGCCTTAGTATTTTTTTATTGGTTTTATACCACTTCTAGACTCTTGCATCATCATGAGAGGCAGAAGAAGATGCCTTACTGACAGTTGCAGAACCACCACTCATAAAAAAAGGTCAAGGCCTAAGTCTTTCCTTGCCACTGCATGTGGTGAATAGCATGCTGCCAATTTTCTTTTTCTGTCCTACACTTTCCCTTTAATAGAGGTGTATTTTTCTTTACCACCATATATATTATTTTATGTTTTTCATTTTAGATGCCCTGACTTAAATCCTCTATGCCCTTGAACATCGGCTTTAGATGACATTGAGGGATTAGCTGCAGCACTAGTATTTGGTTGCTTCTCTTGCTCTTCTCTCGACTGATGATTGTGATCCATATTGATGAACACACTCAAGATGTACAAAAACTACAGTTTAATAGTATAATTTATTTACGTGAAACGTTTTTTTTTTCTTTCAAAAATCATAACCCACTGCGGAATCATAGTACTTGTATGTTATGGATACATAATAGTCACAGTATTTACATGTTATGTATACACAGAAGTCACAGTACTTGTATGTTATGGCTACACAGTGGGGTGCAGCCTGCAAAGTCACAGTACTTTAAGTAACAGTAGTTGTATTTTATGATTACACAGTGGGGTATGGCCGATGAAGTCACAGTACTTGTAGTTATGGATAAACAGAAGTCACAGCACTTGTATGTTATGATTACACAGTGAGGGAAGGCCGGCGAAGTCACAGTACTTGTATGTTATGGATACACAGTAATCACAGTACTTGTATGTTATGGGTAGTGATGTGCACCGGAAATTTTTCGGGTTTTGTGTTTTGGTTTTGGGTTCGGTTCCGCGGCCATGTTTTGGATTCGGACGCGTTTTGGCAAAACCTCACCGAAATTTTTTTGTCGGATTCGGATGTGTTTTGGATTCGGGTGTTTTATTCAAAAAACCCTAAAAAACTGCTTAAATCATAGAATTTGGGGGTCATTTTGATCCCATAGTATTATTAACCTCAATAACCATAATTAACACTCATTTCCAGTCTATTCTGAACACCTCACACC
This sequence comes from Pseudophryne corroboree, assembly GCF_028390025.1. Classification (NCBI taxonomy): domain Eukaryota; kingdom Metazoa; phylum Chordata; class Amphibia; order Anura; family Myobatrachidae; genus Pseudophryne; species Pseudophryne corroboree. The sequence goes on from NC_086444.1 coordinate 751,189,298, forward strand.
TCACAATATTAATTTTAGTCCTAAAATTTGCACCGAGGTCGCTGGATGGCTAAGCTAAGCGACACAAGTGGCCGACACAAACACCTGGCCCATCTAGGAGTGGCACTGCAGTGTCAGGCAGGATGGCCCTTCAAAAAAATTGTCCCCAAACAGCACATGATGCAAAGAAAAAAAGAGGCGCACCAAGGTCGCTGTGTGACTAAGCTAAGCGACACAAGTGGCCGACACAAACACCTGGCCCATCTAGGAGTGGCACTGCAGTGTCAGGCAGGATGGCACTTCAAAAAAATTGTCCCCAAACAGCACATGATGCAAAGAAAAAAAGAGGCGCACCAAGGTCGCTGTGTGACTAAGCTAAGCGACACAAGTGGCCGACACAAACACCTGGCCCATCTAGGAGTGGCACTGAAGTGTCAGGCAAGATGGCCCTTCAAAAAAATTGTCCACAAACAGCACATGATGCAAAAAAAAATGAAAGAAAAAAGAGGTGCAAGATGGAATTGTCCTTGGGCCCTCCCACCCACCCTTATGTTGTATAAACAGGACATGCACACTTTAACGAACCCATCATTTCAGCGACAGGGTCTGCCACACGACTGTGACTGAAATGACTGGTTGGTTTGGGCCCCCACCAAAAAAGAAGCAATCAATCTCTCCTTGCACAAACTGGCTCTACAGAGGCAAGATGTCCACCTCATCATCATCCTCCGATTCCTCACCCCTTTCACTGTGTACATCCCCCTCCTCACAGATTTTTAATTCGTCCCCACTGGAATCCACCATCTCAGGTCCCCATGTACTTTCTGGAGGCAATTGCTGCTGGTGAATGTCTCCACGGAGGAATTGATTATGATTCATTTTAATGAACATCATCTTCTCCACATTTTCTGGAAGTAACCTCGTACGCCGATTGCTGACAAGGTGAGCGGCTGCACTAAACACTCTTTCGGAGTACACACTGGAGGGAGGGCAACTTAGGTAGAATAAAGCCAGTTTGTGCAAGGGCCTCCAAATTGTCTCTTTTTCCTGCCAGTATATGTACGGACTGTCTGACGTGCCTACTTGGATGCGGTCACTCATATAATCCTCCACCATTCTTTCAATGGTGACAGAATCATATGCAGTGACAGTAGACGACATGTCAGTAATCGTTGGCAGGTCCTTCAGTCCGGACCAGATGTCAGCACTCGCTCCAGACTGCCCTGCATCACCGCCAGCGGGTGGGCTCGGAATTCTTAGCCTTTTCCTCGCACCCCCAGTTGCGGGAGAATGTGAAGGAGGAGATGGTGATGGGTTACGTTCCGCTTGACTTGACAATTTTCTCACCAGCAGGTCTTTAAACCTCTGCAGACTTGTGTCTGCCGGAAAGAGAGATACAACGTAGGTCGAGCACGGTGGCCAAAATGTAGTGCTCTGATTTCAACAGATTGACCACCCGTGAATCCTGGTTAAGCGAATTAAGGGCTCCATCCACAAGTCCCACATGCCTAGCGGAATCGCTCTGTTTTAGCTCCTCCTTCAATGTCTCCAGCTTCTTCTGCAAAAGCCTGATGAGGGGAATTACCTGACTCAGGCTGGCAGTGTCTGAACTGACTTCACGTGTGGCAAGTTCAAAGGGTTGCAGAACCTTGCACAACATTGAAATCATTCTCCACTGCGCTTGAGTCAGGTGCATTCCACCTCCTTTGCCTATATTCTGGCCAGATGTATAGGCTTGAATGGCCTTTTGCTGCTCCTCGATCCTCTGAAGCATATAGAGGGTTGAATTCCACCTAGTTACCACCTCTTGCTTCAGATGATGGCAGGGCAGGTTCAGGAATGTTTGGTGGTGCTCCAGTCTTCTTTACGCGGTGCCTGAATGCCGAAAGTGGCCCGCAATTCTTCGGGCCACCGACAGCATCTCTTGCACGCCCCTGTCGTTTTTTAAATAATTCTGCACCACCAAATTCAAGGTATGTGCAAAACATGGGACGTGATGGAGTTTGCCCAGATGTAATGCACGCACAATATTGGTGGCGTTGTCCGATGTCACAAATCCCCAGGAGAGTCCAATTGGGGTAAGCCATTCTGCGATGATCTTCCTCAGTTGCCGTAAGAAGTTTTCAGCTGTGTGCCTATTCTGGAAAGCGGTGATACAAAGCGTAGCCTGCCTAGGAACGAGTTGGCGTTTGCGAGATGCTGCTACTGGTGCCGCCGCTGCTGTTCTTGCTGCAGGTGGCAATACATCTACCCAGTGGGCTGTCACAGTCATATAGTCCTGAGTCTACCCTGCTCCACTTGTGCACATGTCCGTGGTTAAGTGGACATTGGGTACAACTGCATATTTTAGGACACTGGTGAGTCTTTTTCTGAGGTCTGTGTACATTTTCGGTATCGCCTGCCTAGAGAAATGGAACCTAGATGGTATTTGGTACCGGGGACACAGTACCTCAATCAAGTCTATAGTTGCCTCTGAATTAACGATGGATACCGGAACCACGTTTCTCACCGCCCAGGCTGCCAAGGCCTGAGTTATCTGCTTTGCAGCAGGATGACTGCTGTGATATTTCATCTTCCTCGCAAAGGACTGTTGGACAGTCAATTGCTTACTGGAAGTAGTACAAGTGGTCTTCCGACTTCCCCTCTGGGATGACGATCGACTCCCAGCAGCAACAACAGCAGCGCCAGCAGCAGTAGGCGTTACACTCAAGGATGCATCGGAGGAATCCCAGGCAGGAGAGGACTCGTCAGACTTGACAGTGACATGGCTAGCAGGACTATTGGCTTTCCTGGGTAAGGAGGAAATTGACACTGAGGGAGTTGGTGGTGTGGCTTGCAGGAGCTTGGTTACAAGAGGAAGGGATTTAGTGGTCAGTGGACTGCTTCCGCTGTCACCCAAAGTTTTTGAACTTGTCACTGACTTATGATGAATGCGCTGCAGGTGACGTATAAGGGAGGATGTTCCGAGGTGGTTAACGTCTTTACCCCTACTTATTACAGCTTGACAAAGGCAACACACGGCTTGACACCTGTTGTCCGCATTTGTGTTGAAATAATTCCACACCGAAGAGCTGATTTTTTTTGTATTTTGACCAGGCATGTCAATGGCCATATTCCTCCGACGGACAACAGGCGTCTCCCCGGGAGCCTGACTTAAACAAACCACCTCACCATCAGAATCCTCCTTGTCAATTTCCTCCCCAGCGCCAGCAACACCCATATCCTCATCCTGGTGTACTTCAACAGTGACATCTTCAATTTGACTATCAGGAACTGGACTGCGGGTGCTCCTTCCAGCACTTGCAGGGGGCGTGCAAATGGTGGATGGCGCAAGCTCTTCCCGTACAGTGTTGGGAAGGTCAGGCATCGCAACCGACACAATTGGACTCTCCTTGGGGATTTGTGATTTAGAAGAACACACAGTTCTTTGCTGTGCTTTTGCCAGCTTAAGTCTTTTCTTTTTTCTAGCGAGAGGCTGTGTGCTTCCATCCTCATGTGAAGCTGAACCACTAGCCATGAACATAGGCCAGGGCCTCAGCCGTTCCTTGCCACTCCGTGTCGTAAATGGCATATTGGCAAGTTTACGCGTCTCCTCAGATGCTTTTAATTTTGATTTTTGGGTCATTTTACTGAACTTTTGTGTTTTGGATTTTACATGCTCTCTACTATGACATTGGGCATCGGCCTTGGCAGACGACGTTGATGGCATTTCATCGTCTCGGCCATGACTAGTGGCAGCAGCTTCAGCACGAGGTGGAAGTGGATCTTGATCTTTCCCTATTTTAACCTCCACATTTTTGTTCTCCATTTTTTAATGTGTGGAATTATATGCCAGTATCAATAGCAATGGCCTACTACTATATTTACTGCGCAAAACTAAAATGCACAACAGGTATAGAATGTAGATGGATAGTATACTTAATGGATGACGAGTGACGACACAGAGGTAGGTACAGCAGTGGCCTACCGTACTGCTATATATAGTATACTGGTGGACACTGTCAGCAAACTGCAAAACTAAAATGCACCACAGGTATAGAATGTAGATGGATAGTATACTTAATGGATGACGAGTGACGACACAGAGGTAGGTACACAGCAGTGGCCTACCGTACTGCTATATATAGTATACTGGTGTACACTGTCAGCAAACTGCAAAACTAAAATGCACCACAGGTATAGAATGTAGATGGATAGTATACTTAATGGATGATGAGTGACGACACAGAGGTAGGTACAGCAGTGGCCTACCGTACTGCTATATATAGTATACTGGTGGACACTGTCAGCAAACTGCAAAACTAAAATGCACCACAGGTATAGAATGTAGATGGATAGTATACTTAATGGATGACGACACAGAGGTAGGTACAGCAGTGCACTCTGCACTGTACTCCTCCTATATAATATTAATTATACTGGTGGTCCCCAGTCCCCACAATAAAGCAGCACACTGAGCACAGATATGGAGTGTTTTTCAGGCAGACAACGTATACTGGTGGTCACTGTCAGCAAAACTCTGCACTGTACTCTTGCTATAGCTGCTCCCCAGTCCCCATGATTAAGCAGTGTGAGCACTCAGCACAGATATATTATGCAGCACACTGAGCACAGATATGGTATGGAGCGTTTTTTTCAGGCAGAGAATGGATAAAAACTGGTGGTCACTTATCAGCAAAACTTTGCACTGTACTCCTAACAGCTGCTCCCCAATCCTCCCCACAATTAAGCAATAAACAACCAATCAACTGTCTTCTACAATAAACGGAGAGGACGCCAGCCACGTCCTCTCCCTATCATCTCCAATGCACGAGTGAAAATGGCGGCGACGCGCGGCTGCTTATATAGAATCTGAATCTCGCGAGAATCCGATAGCGGGATGATGACGTTCGGGCGCGCTCGGGTTAGCCGAGCAAGGCGGGAAGGTTCGAACCTGCCTCGGACCCGTGTAAACAAGGTGAAGTTCGGGGGGGTTCGGTTTCCGAGAAACCGAACCCACTCATCACTAGTTATGGGTACACAGTAGTCACAAAACAAAAAACAACATTTTTTTTCACTTTTTTTTATACTTTTGAAACTTTTTTTTAACACTGTAGCAGATGGACACTGGACAGGTGAGTTTTCAGCACTGGAACGGATGGACACTGGACAGGTGCATTGGCAGCACTGGAACGGATGGACACTGGACAGATGCGTTGTCAACCCTGGAGCAGATGGACACTGGACAGGTGCATCGACAGCAATGGAGCAGATGGACACTGGACAGGTGCATCGACAGCAATGGAGCAGATGGACACTGGACAGGTGCATCGACAGCAATGGAGCAGATGGACACTGGACAGGTGCATCGACAGCAATGGAGCAGATGGACACTGGACAGGTGCATCACCAGCAATGGAGCAGATGGACACTGGACAGGTGCATCGACAGCAATGGAGCAGATGGACACTGGACAGGTGCATCGACAGCAATGGAGCAGATGGACACTGGACAGGTGCATTGGCAGTACTGGAGCAGATGGACACTGGACAGGAGCATCAGAAGCACTGGAGCAGATGGACACTGGACAGGTGCATCAGAAGCACTGGAGCAGATGGACACTGAACAGGTGCATCAGAAGCACTGGAGCAGATGGACACTGGACAGGTGCATCAACAGCAATGGAGCAGATGGACACTGGACAGGTGCATCGACAGCAATGGAGCAGACGGACACTGGACAGGTGCATTGGCAGTACTGGAGCAGATGGACACTGGACAGGTGCATCAGAAGCGCTGGAGCAGATGGACACTGGACAGGTGCATCGGCAGTACGGGGGTAGATGGACACTAGACAGGTGCATTGGCAGTACTGGGGTAGATGGACACTAGACAGGTGCATTGGCAGTACTAGAGCAGATGGACACTGGACAGGAGCATTGGCAGCACTGAAGAAATTTAAACGGAACATGTGTGTCGGCAGCACTGTAGCAGATGGACACTGGACAGCCACTTAATGGACGCAGCACAGCCACTTCTGGATGGGCACAGCACAGCCACTTTAGATGAACAGAGGCAGCACAGCCACTTATATATGGAGTCTGGACACAGCACAGCCACTTCTGGATGGGCACAGCACAGCCACTTTAGATGGACAGAGGCAGCACAGCCACTTATATATGGAGTCTGGACACAGCACAGCCACTCGTATAGACACAGCACAGCCACTTCTGGATGGGCACAGCACAGCCACTTTAGATGGACAGAGGCAGCACAGCCACTTATATATGGAGTCTGGACACAGCACAGCCACTCGTATGGACACAGCACAGCCACTTCTGGATGGGCACAGCACAGCCACTTTAGATGGACAGAGGCAGCACAGCCACTTATATATGGAGTCTGGACACAGCACAGCCACTCGTATGGACAAAGTACAGCTACATGTATGGAGTCTGGACACAGTCTGGATACAGCACAGCCACTTAAAACAGAGCAGAGTATAGCATACAGCAGCATGCCTGGACTGGAGTGAAATTGCGCCGAGCCAAAGCCCACGAAAATCTGATGCTGGGATGATGATGTTTTGCCTCGATTTGAAATCCGAGTCTGGCGGGAAAACCCGAGATGCTCGGATTGACTCAGATACGGGAAGTTCGGGAAGGCTCTGATTCCAGCAAATCCAAACTGCTCATCTCTGGTAGATACTGGTTTGGGTGGCTGCTATCCTTGGAATTAAGGTAGTCTTACAGTACAGTATAGGCACATGTAGGTTATCCACACACTTTTGGGATGCATCCTTGCTTGGTTTACACATATCCTTAGACATGTCTTTTAGGTTTAGCATAAAAGCGGTTTCCGATTTGGAGGTGGTGACTGCCCTATCTTGCGCTGGACACATCTGGTCTATTATTTGTTGCATGTAACTTAAGTATGTACAACACATTCACCTGGATCACTAAAGAAATTTTTTTAACAAACACAATTAGTTTATAATATCTTATAGGTTATAATATATCTTATATAGGAGCCGTAAACACAATTATTTTAGTTATAATCACCAGTACATTTTAAAAATTCACAGGAATAGGTAAGGGCACAAGTTTAGCACTAAGGGGCATATTCATCATCACTTAAATTCTACAAAAGCGTCATGAACCTGACTAGATTCTCATACTGTATGTAGTAGTAACCAGCCCTGTGTCTTATGTCAGTCTCCTGTCCTGTAGGCCAGGATACCCTGCAGTATCCCAGATTTGCTTAGCCTTGCTTCACTCTCTGACTCCAGTGTTTGCTGTGCATGCTAGTTTCCAATCAGAATCAGAATCAGCTTTATTGGCCAGGTATACTTGCGTATACTTGGAATTTGTCTTCGTTTTGCTATACAACAGCCAAGTAGGTAACAGATAAGCAGGTGGCGGGGGGGGGGGGGGGGCAAGTAAAGTCATACAGATAGGAATACCGTAGGGACACAAGTGAGTTACATGTACGTCTAGTCAGTCAATGTTCAGGAGTTCAGCAGGCGGGCCGCTTGGGGAAAGAAACTTTTGAGGCTTTTGGTGGACCTGGCGGGTATAGCCCTGTAACGCCTGCCTGAAGGAAGCAAGTTAAACAAGCTGTGGCCGGGTTGTAGCTTCTTTAGTATCTTTGTTGCTCGCTTTTTAGCTCTGGACAGGTACAGGTCCTGGACTAAGGGAAGGTCAGCTCCGATGATCTTCTCTGCGGTTCTGACCACCTTTTGGAGCCTGCATCTGTCCCTCGCGCTGGGCACCTACCCAGTGGCGTCACAAGGCGGGTGCGGGGGGTGTGGCCCACACCCGGGTATGACACCTGGAAGGGGGTGACACCAAATGTCAAAAGTGACAGGAGCCAGGTGCTGCAGTGTGAAAGTCTCGTACAGCACCCGGCTCCTGTCACAGAAGAGAAGCCGACAGCGCACGGAGACTGTCTCCGGGGGCAACCCAGCAGGGCACGCCCCCAGAGTGATGATTTCTGGATCCCTGCGAGGCCACACCCCCTGTATATAAGACCACAACCCCTTTTTCTGCGAGCACGAAGAGATAAGTGGTGTGCGCCGAGTGTCACCACACCCTGGTGATGCCTCTGCCCCTACCCATCCTCCAGAGGTAGGGATTGTGGGTGCTATCAACAGCAGCTTTGATGTCCCGCGACAGTAGGGGAGTGCTCTATCTTCCACTCAGCATGTAGAACCTGGAGTAGTAATTTCTGCTAATTACTCCTTTATTTCACAGATGATGGGAGATGTGGCAGGAGGGAGTACACTAAATTGTAGAAGGGGGCATTGGGCTGAATGAAGGGGCCTTGGTACATGACTTCCAGGGTGGTAGGGGGTATTTAATATGCAGGGTAGGGGTGCATAGTGCAGTGGGCTTAATAATTATCATTTCTCTGACGTCCTAGTGGATGCTGGGAACTCCGAAAGGACCATGGGGATAGCGGCTCCGCAGGAGACTGGGCACAACTAAAGAAAGCTTTAGGTCACCTGGTGTGCACTGGCTCCTCCCACTATGACCCTCCTCCAAGCCCCAGTTAGATTTTGTGCCCGGCCGAGGTTGGATGCACACTAGGGGCTCTCCTGAGCTTCTAGAAAGAAAGTATAGAATTAGGTTTTTTATTTTCAGTGAGACCTGCTGGCAACAGGCTCACTGCAGCGAGGGACTAAGAGGAGAAGAAGCGAACCTGCCTGCTTGCAGCCAGCTTGGGCTTCTTAGGCTACTGGACACCATTAGCTCCAGAGGGATCGACCGCAGGCCCAGCCTTGGTGTTCGGTCCCGGAGCCGCGCCGCCGTCCCCCTTACAGAGCCAGAAGCAAGAAGAGGTCCGGAAAATCGGCGGCAGAAGACATCAGTCTTCACCAAGGTAGCGCACAGCACTGCAGCTGTGCGCCATTGCTCCTCATACACACTTCACACTCCGGTCACTGAGGGTGCAGGGCGCTTGGGGGGGGCGCCCTGAGCAGCAATAAAAACACCTTGGCTGGCAAAAATACCACAATATATAGCCCCAGAGGCTATATATGTGGTAAATACCCCTGCCAGAATCCAGAAAAAAGCGGGAGAAAAGTCAGCGAAAAAGGGGCGGAGCTATCTCCCTCAGACACACTGGCGCCATTTTCTCTTCACAGTGCAGCTGGAAGAAAGCTCCCCAGGCTCTCCCCTGTAGTTTTCAGGCTCAAAGGGTTAAAAAGAGAGGGGGGGCACTAAATTTAGGCGCAATATTATATATACAAGCAGCTATTGGGGAAATTTCACTCAGTTATAGTGTTAATCCCCACATTATATAGCGCTCTGGTGTGTGCTGGCATACTCTCTCTCTGTCTCCCCAAAGGGCTTTGTGGGGTCCTGTCCTCAGTCAGAGCATTCCCTGTGTGTGTGCGGTGTGTCGGTACGGCTGTGTCGACATGTTTAATGAGGAGGCTTATATGGTGACGGAGCAGATGCCGATAAATGTGATGTCGCCCCCTGTGGGGCCGACACCAGAGTGGATGGTTAGGTGAAAGGTATTAACCGACAGTGTCAACTCCTTACATAAAAGGGTGGATGACGTAACAGCTGTGGGACAGCCGGCTTCTCAGTCCGTGCCTGCCCAGGCGTCTCAAAGGCCATCAGGGGCTCAAAAACGCCTGCTCACTCAGATGGCAGACACAGATGTCGACACGGAGTCTGACTCCAGTGTTGACAAGGTTGAGACATATACACAGTCCACTAGGAACATCCGTGACTTGATCCCGGCAATAAAAAATGTGTTACACATTTCTGACATTAACCCTCTAAAAATGGGTTTTTATGTTGGGGAGAAAAAGCAGGCAGTGTTTTGTTCCCCCATCAGTTGAATGAATGAAGTGTGTGAAAAGCGTGGGTTCCCCTCGATAAGAAACTGGTAATTTCTAAAAAGTTACTGATGGCGTACCCTTTCCCGCCAGAGGATAAGTTACGCTGGGAGATATCCCCTAGGGTGGATAAGGCGCTCACACGGTTGTCAAAAAAGGTGGCACTGCCGTTTTAGGAACGGCCACTTTGAAGGTACCTGTTGATAAAAAGCAGGAGGCTATCCTGAAGTCTGTATTTACACACTCAGGTACTAGACTGAAACCTGCAGATCGTGCTGCTGCAGCGTGGTCGGTGACCCTGTCAAACATGAGAACATATTAAAGACTTCGTCTTATATATGAGGGATGCACAGAGGGATATTTTGCCGGCTGGCATCCAAAATGAATGTAATGTACATTCTGTCAGGAGGGTATTAGAGACCTGTCACTGGACAGGTGATGCTGACTTTAAAAGGCGCATAGAGATTCTGCCTTATAAGGGTGAGGAATTATTTGGGGATGGTCTCTGGGACCTCGTATCCACAGCAACAGCTGGGAAGAAATATTTTTACCTCAGGTTTCCTCACAGACTAAGAAAGCACTGTATTATCAGGTACAGTCCTTTCGGCTTCAGAAAAACAAGCGGGTCAAAGGCGCTTCCTTTCTGTACAGAGACATGGGAAGAGGGAAAAAGCTGCACCAGTCAGCCTGTTCCCAGAATCAAAATTCTTCTCTCGCTTCCTCTGAGTCCACAGCATGACGCGGGGGCTCCACAGGTGTAGCCAGGTACGGTGGGGGGCCGTCTCAACAATTTCAGCGATCAGTGGGCTCGCTCACAGGTGGATCCCTGTTTCATTCAAGTAGTATTTCAGTAGTACAAGCTGGAATTCGAGTTGTCTCCCCCCCGCCGTTTCCTCAAATATGCCTTGCCGACAACTCCCTCAGGCAGGGAGGCTGCGCTAGAGGCAATTAATAAGCTGTATTCCCAGCAGGTAATACTCAAGGTGCCCCTACTTCAACAAGGACGGGGTTACTATTCCACACGGTTTGGGGTACCGAAACCGCATGGTTCGGTGTGACCCATTTTATATTTAAAATCCTTGAACACATACATAAAAAAATTCAAGTTCAAGATGGAATCGCTCAGGGCGGTTATTGCAAGCCTGGACGAGGGGGATTACATGGGATCCCGGGACATCAAGGATGCTTACCTGCATGTCCCCATTTACCATCCTCGCCAGGAGTACCTCAGATTTGTGGTACAGGATTACCATTACCAAGTCCAGACACTGCCGTTTGGACTGTACATGGCACCGAGGGTGTTTACCAAGGTAATGGCCGAAATGATGATACTCCTTCGAAAAAAGGGAGTTTTAATTATCCCGTACTTGGACAATCTCCTTATAAGGGCGAGGTCCAAGGAGCAGTTGCTAGTCGGGGTAGCACTATTTTGGAAAGTGCTACAACAGCACGGTTGGATTCTAAACAGTCCAAAGTCACAGCTGGTTCCTACGACACGTCTACTGTTCCTGGGGATGGTTCTGGACACAGACCAGAAATAAGTGTTTCTCCCGGAGGAGAAAGCCAAGGAGCTGTCATCTCTAGTCAGAGACCTCCTGAAGCCAAAACAGGTATCGGTGCATCATTGCACGCGAGTCCTGGGAAAAATGGTAGCTTCCTACGAAGCAATCCCATTTGGCAGGTTCCATGCAAGAACTTTTCAGTGGGACCTGTTGGACAAGTGGTCCGGATCACATCTTCAGATGCATCGGCTGATAACCCTGTCTTCAAGGACCAGGGTATCTCTACTGTGCTGGCTGCAGAGTGCCCATCTTCAAGAGGGCCGCAGGTTCGGCATACAGGACTAGGTCCTAGTGACCATGGATGCCAGCCTTTGAGGCTGGGGGGCAGTCACACAGGGAAGAAACTTCCAGGGACTTTGGTCAAGTCAGGTGACTTCCCTACACATAAATATTCTGGAACTGAGGGCCATTTACAATGCCCTGAGTCAGGCAAGGCCTCTGCTTCAAAACCAGCCGGTACTGATCCAATCAGACAACATCACGGCAGTCGCCCATGTAAACCAACAGGGCGGCACAAGAAGCAGGATGGCGATGGCAGAAGCCACAAGGATTCTCCGATGGGCGGAAAATCATGTGTTAGCACTGTCAGCAGTGTTCATTCCCGGAGTGGACGACTGGGAAGCAGATCTTCTCAGCAGACACGACCTCCACCCGGGAGAGTGGGGACTTCATCCAGAAGTCTTCCAAAGGATTGTACACCATTGGGAAAGGCCACAGGTGGACATGATGGTGTCCCGCCTCAACAAAAAGCTATAAAAGATATTGCGCCAGGTCAAGGGACCCTCAGGCGATAGCTGTGGACGCTCTGGTAACACCGTGGGTGTACCAGTCGGTTTATGTGTTCCCCCCTCTGCCTCTCATACCAAAGGTACTGAGAATAATAGGAAGGCGAGGAGTAAGAACGATACTCGTGGTTCCGGATTGGCCAAGAAGAGCTTGGTACCCAGAACTTCAAGAAATTATATCAGAGGACCCATGGCCTCTGCCGCTCAGACAGGACCTGCGGCAGCAGGGGCCCTGTCTGTTCCAAGACTTACCGCGGCTACGTTTTGACGGCATGGCGGTTGAACGCCGGATCCTAAAGGAAAAGGGCATTCCGGAGGAAGTCATTCCTACGCTGATTCAAGCCAGGAAAGATGTAACTGCAAAACATTATCACCGCATATGGCGGAAATATGTTGCTTGGTGTGAGGCTAAAAAAGGCCCCAACAGAGGAATTTCAACTAGGTCGATTTCTGCATTCCTACAAGCAGGAGTGTCTATGGGCCTAAAATTAGGCTCCATTAAGATACAGATCTCGGCTCTGTCGATTTTCTTCCAGAAAGAACTAGCTTCAGTACCTGAAGTTCAGACATTGTAAAAGGAGTGCTGCATATTCAGCCCCCGGTTGTGCCTCCAGTGGCACCTTGGGTTCTCAACGTGGTGTTGAGTTTCTTAAAATCACATTTGTGTGAGCCACTAAAAACCGTGGATCTAAAATATCTCACGCTGAAAGTGGTCATGTTATTGGCCTTGGCTTCGGCCAGGCGTGTATCAGAATTGGCGGCTTTGTCATATAAAGGTCCTTATCTGATTTTCCATATGGATAGGGCAGAATTGAGGACTCGTCCCCAGTTTCTCCCTAAGGTGGTATCAGCTTTTCACTTGAACCAACCTATTGTAGTGCCTGCGGCTACTAGGGACTTGGAGGATTCCAAGTTACTGGACGTAGTCAGGGCCTTGAAAAATTATGTTTCCAGGACGGCTAGAGTCAGGAGAACTGACTCGCTGTTTATCCTGTATGCACCCAACAAACTGGGTGCTCCTGCTTCTAAGCAGACTATTGCTCGCTGGATTTGTAGCACAATTCAGCTGGCGCATTCTGCGGCTGGACTACCGCAGCCAAAATCTGTAAAAGCCCATTCCACAAGGAAGGTGGGCTCATCTTGGGCAGCTGCCCGAGGGGTCTCGGCTTTCCAACTTTGCCGAGCTGCAACTTGGTCAGGGGCAAACACGTTTGCAAAATTCTACAAAATTGATACCCTGGCTGAGGAGGACCTGGAGTTCTCTCATTCGGTGCTGCAGAGTCATCCGCACTCTCCCGCCCGTTTGGGAGCTTTGGTATAATCCCCATGGTCCTTTCGGAGTTCCCAGCATCCACTAGGACGTCAGAGAAAATAAAATTTTACTCACCGGTAAATCTATTTCTCGTAGTCCGTAGTGGATGCTGGGCGCCCATCCCAAGTGCGGATTGTCTGCAATACTTGTACATAGTTATTGTTAACTAAAGGGTTATTGTTGAGCCATCTGTTGAGAGGCTCAGTTGTATTTCATACTGTTAACTGGGTATAGTATCACGAGTTATACGGTGTGATTGGTGTGGCTGGTATGAGTCTTACCCGGGATTCAAAATCCTTCCTTATTATGTCAGCTCGTCCGGGCACAGTGTCCTAACTGAGGCTTGGAGGAGGGTCATAGTGGGAGGAGCCAGTGCACACCAGGTGACCTAAAGCTTTCTTTAGTTGTGCCCAGTCTCCTGCGGAGCCGCTATCCCCATGGTCCTTTCGGAGTTCCCAGCATCCACTACGGACTACGAGAAATAGATTTACCGGTGAGTAAAATCTTATTTTTCCATTGGGAGGGCAGCTTGCTTGACTGCAGATATCTCAAGTTCCTTGAAATAGATTTCTTAGTTTCCAATGAGATAAAAATTCTTTCAGGAGGTACTGGAGACTTGGGGATCAGATTTCAAGAGTAGGAGCAATTCACAGACGAAAATCTAAAACTGCATACAAGGCATGTGGAGCTGGAGCATGGACCTTCTGGGCAGGGGTTAAAGTGAGCCGGAACGGGGCGGTACTGCGTTCCGTCAGTTCCATTTGGAGACGGAACGCTGTTCCGCCTCCTCTGGATGACGGGCACCCGCTGAGATTGTTACCAGCGGGCGCCCGTCTCCCTGCACAGCGGCAGCCGGAGGCAGGAGCTCAGTACTGAGCTCTGGCTTCCGGCTCTGCCAGTGCGCGCTATGGGAGAGACGTCATGACGTCTCTCCCATAGTGCTGAGGAGCGGACACACAGAAGACTGCAGTGGCCGGACACGGAGCGGGGCTTGGTAAGTATGGTGTGTTGTGTTTGTCATTTTTTAATTTGTGTAGCGGCGCATCTGCGGGGTGAGCATTACTACTGGGGGGCAAACTACTGGGGGGGCGCATTACTACTGGGGGGCAAACTACAGGAGGGCATTACTACTGGGGGGCATCTACTGAGGGCAAACTACTGGGGGGGATTACTACTTGGGGGCAAACTACTGAGGGGCATCTACTAGGGGCATTACTACTGGGGGGCATCTACTGGGGGGCAAACTACTGGGGGACATTACTTCTGGGGGCAAACTACAAGGGGCAAACTACAGGAGGGCATTACTACTGGGGGCAAACTGCTGGGGGCATTACTACTGGGGGCAAACTACTGGGGGGCATTACTACTTGGGGGCAAACTACTGAGGGGCATCTACTGGGGGCATTACTACTGGGGGGCATCTACTGGGGGACATTACTTCTGGGGGCAAACTACTTGGGGCAACCTACAAGGGGGCAAACTACAGGAGGGCATTACTACTGGGGGCAAACTACTGAGGGCCAAATCTAAATCTGTGGGCAAACTACTGGGGGGACAAACTACTGGGGGCAAACTACTGGGGGACATTACTTCTGGGGGCAAACTACAGGAGGGCATTACTACTGGGGGGGCAAACTACTGAGGGGCATCTACTGAGGGCAAACTACTGGGGGGATTACTACTGGGGGGCAAACTACTGAGGGGCCAAATCTAAATCTGGGGGCAAACTACTGGGGGGGCATTACTACTGGGGGCATTACTACTGGGGGCAAACTACTGGGGGGCATTACTACTTGGAGGCAACCTACTGAGGGGCATCTACTGGGGGGCAAACTACTGGGGGACATTACTTCTGGGGGCAAACTACAAGGGGCAAACTACAAGGGGGCAAACTACAGGAGGGCATTACTACTGGGGTGCAAACTACTGAGGGGCAAACTACTTGGGGGGCATTACTACTGGGGGCAAACTACAGAGGGGCATCTACTGGGGCAAACTACTGGGGGGGCATTACTACTGGGGGCAACTACAGAGGGGCATCTACTGGGGGCATTACTACTGGGGGCATTACTACTGGGGGCAAACTACTGGGGGACATTACTACTGGGGGCAAACTACTGGGGGACAAACTACTGAGGGCAAGCTACTGGGGGCAAACTACAAGGGGGCAAACTACAGGAGGGCATTACTTCTGGGGGAATAACTACAGGGGCATTACTACTGGGGGTGTAACTACAGGGGATAAACTACTGGGGGCATTACTACTTGGAGGCATTACTACTGGGGGCTAAACTACAAGGGGGCATAACTACAGGGGCTAAACGACAGGGGGCATTACTACAGGCAACATTACTACTGGGGTCAATATTACACAGGGGCATTACTATTAAGGGCATTACTACTGGGGGCACTACTAATGAGGGCATTGTAAAGGGGGCACTTCATAAGGGGCATCACTCCTGGGGACATAAGGGGCACAGCTATTGAGGGCATTGCATAAGGGGCACCACTACTATGGGCTCTATATAAGGGGCACTACCACTGTGGGCATTGTATAAGAGGCGCTACTGTTGTGGGCATTATGTGTATTATGGGGTGCTACTACTGTGGGCATTATTACTATTGTGTAACACGCCCCTTTTGAGACCACGCCCCTTTTTTGCAGCGCACGCAATACCTTTGTTGCTTTAGCGCCATGGGGAGGGGGGGTGAGTTCCACCACCTCTCTAAGACCACTTTAATCACTGCTTCTGGGCATAGTAGAGACAAGCTGCCAGTGTCTACCGAAAAGGGAAAATCCCAGCTTTTGGAGTCTATCCTCAGAAAAACTTTACATCAGACAGACCCCGAGATATCTGGCATGGAAGAGCAATAAACAGGCTTTGATGGGGACCGCTGCTTTGAAGTTGTATATCTCCGGTTCCCCAGGGACGATTTTCAAAAGTCTGGTTCTCCTGGAAAAAGGGGCCCCTTAGCTATTAGCCTAGGTCCTTTTTACTCCTGGGGCCCTTGGGCAACTTCCCATTGGGCCCATATAAAAAGAAGGCCCAGGTGTATTCAAACTGAAATCTAAATTATAGTGTAAAAATAAAGCTGTCTAACATTTGGTGGCTACATGCAAACGCAGCCAGTATTTACCCTGCACAGGAACAATATAACCCGGCCAAAACTAAATCTCTCTGCACATGTTACATCGGGTTCACTACGGCTGGCCGGCGGTCGGGCTCCCGGCGACCAGCATCCCGGCGCCGGGAGCCCGACCGCTGGCTTACCGACAGCTTGGCGAGCGCAAATGAGCCCCTTGCGGGCTCGCTGCGCTCGCCACGCTACAGGCACGGTGGCGCGCTACGCGCGCCACACTATTTTATTCTCCCTCTATGGGGGTCGTGGACCCCCACGAGGGAAAATAAGTGTCGGTATGCCGGCTGTCGGGCTCCCGGTGCCGGTATACTGAGCACCGGGAGCCCGACCGCCGGCAAACAGAAGACCACCCGTTACATCTACCCCGCATGCAGTGAAACATGGTTTTCCCCAATTGTGTGCTTTTTTGTTTTGCTAACAAACCTGAATCAGGTCCAGAGTTTGGGTTAAAGTATATATCTTAGAAAGCAATTATGTAGCCTACAATGGTCAGTGCAATATATTTAAGAAGACTATGGAGGCATACAACTTATTGAAAAGTATCAGTGTCTTCTTAAGCCTTTAACGTAGGTACTTTGGAGATGTTAGGCCCTCATTCTGAGTTAATCGCTAGCTGCTTTCGTTCGCAGCGCAACGATTAGGCAAAAAATTGGCAATTCTGCGCATGCGTATGGGGCGCACACGCGTCGTACTTTCACAAAAGCCGGTGTAGTTTTACACAAGCTCAAGCGACGCTTTTCAGTCGCACTGCTGGCCGCAGAATGATTGACAGGAAGTGGGTGTTTCTGGGTGGTAACTGACCGTTTTCGGGGAGTGTGTGGAAAAAATGCAGGCGTGCCAGATAAAAACGCAGGAGTGGCTGGAAAAACGTAGGCGTGTCTGGCCAAATGCAGGGCGTGTTTGTGACGTCAAAACAGGAACTATATAGTCTGAAGTGATCGCAAGCTAGGAGTAGGTCTGCAGCTGCTCTGAAACTGCACAATTTTTTTTTTGTAGCAGCGCTGCGATCCTTTAGTTCGCACTTCTGCTAAGCTAAGATACACTCCCAGAGGGCGGCGGCTTAGCGTTTGCACGGCTGCTAAAAGCAGCTAGCGAGCGAACAACTCGGAATGAGGGCCTTAGTCCATAGTCAAGTCAGTGAATAATTTTGTGTGCAGCTGCAAATTTGGATTGTGTTTATAGGCCCTCATTCCGAGTTGTTCGCTCGCAAGCTGCTTTTAGCAGCATTGCACACGCTAAGCCGCCGCCTACTGGGAGTGAATCTTAGCATCTTAAAATTGCGAACGAAAGATTCGCAATATTGCGATAAGACATCTCTGTGCAGTTTCTGAGTAGCTCGAGACTTACTCTGCCAGTGCGATCATTTCAGTGCTTGTCGTTCCTGGTTTGACGTCACAAACACACCCAGCGTTCGCCCAGACACTCCTCCGTTTCTCCAGCCACTCCCACGTTTTTCCCAGAAACGGTAGCGTTTTTACCCACACGCCCCTAAAACGGCCTGTTTCCGCCCAGAAACACCCACTTCCTGTCAATCACATTACGATCACCAGAACGATGAAAAAAACGTGAGTAATATTCCTAACTGCTTAGCAAATTTACTTGGCGCAGTCGCAGTGCGAACATTGCGCATGCGCATTAAGCGGAAAATCGCTGCGATGCGAAGAAAATTACCGAGCGAACAACTCGGAATGACCACCATAGTTATACTAATTACTAGTTCCATGTGGTACAACATACATGAAATAATTCGAACTTCCTAGTGAAACAATAAGTAATTGGAAAATCCTACTTATTATATCTGGCACAAGAACAAGAGGGAGAAAAGATTAAAATAAATTTGGTTTCACTAGACAACCCATATATCAAGTTTATCTGACTTACGGCTTGGGCAGATCCTGAGAACACGTTTCCAACAGCATTTACAGAACTCTGTGAACTAAAACCTTGTTCCAGTAAATTAATTTATAGGAAGTGCCATACCTGTTGAACATGAACTCTAAACAGGATTATAAGATTACATTTATAATGTATAACTAGTGATGTGCACCGGACATTTTTTGTGTTTTGTGTTTTGGTTTTGGATTCGGTTCCACGGCCGTGTTTTGGATTCGGACGCGTTTTGGCAAAACCTCCCTGAAAATGTTTTGTCGGATTCGGGTGTGTTTTAGATTCGGGTGTTTTTTTACAAAAACCCTCAAAAACAGCTTAAATCATAGAATTTGGGGGTCATTTTGATCCCATAGTATAATTAACCTCAATAACCATAATTTCCACTCATTTTCAGTCTATTCTGAACACCTCACAATATTATTTTTAGTCCTAAAATTTGCACCGAGGTCGCTGGATGGCTAACCTAAGCTACACAAGTGGCCGACACAAACACCTGGCCCATCTAGGAGTGGCACTGCAGTGTCAGGCAGGATGGCACTTCAAAAAAATTGTCCCCAAACAGCACATGATGCAAAGAAAAAAGAGGAGCACCAAGGTCGCTGTGTGACTAAGCTAAGCGACACAAGTGGCCGACACAAACACCTGGCCCATCTAGGAGTGGCACTGCAGTGTCAGGCAGGATGGCACTTCAAAAAAATTGTCCCCAAACAGCACATGATGCAAAGAAAAATTAAAGAAAAAAGAGGTGCAAGATGGAATTGTCCTTGGGCCCTCCCACCCACCCTTATGTTGTATAAACAGGACATGCACACTTTAACGAACCCATCATTTCAGCGACAGGGTCTGCCACACGACTGTGACTGAAATGACTGGTTGGTTTAGGCCCCCACCAAAAAAAGAAGCGATCAATATCTCCTTGCACAAACTGGCTCTACAGAGGCAAGATGTCCACCTCATCATCATCCTCCGATTCCTCACCCCTTTCACTGTGTACATCCCCCTCCTCACAGATTATTAATTCGTCCCCACTGGAATCCACCATCTCAGGTCCCTGTGTACTTTCTGGAGGCAATTGCTGCTGGTGAATGTCTCCATGGAGGAATTGATTATAATTCATTTTGATGAACATCATCTTCTCCACATTTTCTGGAAGTAACCTCGTACACCGATTGCTGACAAGGTGAGCGGCTGCACTAAACACTCTTTCGGAGTACACACTGGAGGGAGGGCAACTTAGGTAGAATAAAGCCAGTTTGTGCAAGGGCCTCCAAATTGCCACTTTTTCCTGCCAGTATACGTACGGACTGTCTGACGTGCCTACTTGGATGCGGTCACTCATATAATCCTCCACCATTCTTTCAATGGTGAGAGAATCATATGCAGTGACAGTAGACGACATGTCAGTAATCGTTGGCAGGTCCTTCAGTCCGGACCAGATGTCAGCACTCGCTCCAGACTGCCCTGCATCACCGCCAGCAGGTGGGCTCGGAATTCTTAGCCATTTCCTCGCACCCCCAGTTGCGGGAGAATGTGAAGGAGGAGATGTTGACGGGTCACGTTCCGCTTGACTTGACAATTTTCTCACCAGCAGGTCTTTAAACCTCTGCAGACTTGTGTCTGCCGGAAAGAGAGATCCAAGGTAGGTTTTAAATCTAGGATCGAGCACGGTGGCCAAAATGTAGTGCTCTGATTTCAACAGATTGACCACCCGTGAATCCTGGTTAAGCGAATTAAGGGCTCCATCCACAAGTCCCACATGCCTAGCGGAATCGCTCTATTTCAGCTCCTCCTTCAAAGTCTCCAGCTTCTTCTGCAAAAGCCTGATGAGGGGAATGACCTGACTCAAGCTGGCAGTGTCTGAACTGACTTCACGTGTGGCAAGTTCAAAGGATTGCAGAACCTTGCACAACGTTGAAATCATTCTCCACTGCGCTTGAGTCAGGTGCATTCCCAGTGGCGTAACTAGAAATTTTTCTCCCCCAAGCCAAAAAATTTTTGGCGCCCCCCCCCCCCCCCCCCCCCCCCGCTGCATAACTGGGAGCAAGAAAGGGACAAATATGCGCGCGCCGAAGGCGCGCGCTGCAAAAAAAGGGGCGTGGTTTTGTTGGAATGGGCGTGGTTTCTCGTAAAGGGGCGTGGTATTGCAGGAAAAGACTACCTTATACCCCAGTTTTGCAACCTGCACGCCCAGACGTTAGCCACCACAGGAAAGAAAAATAATCCTGATTCATGCCCCTTACATTATTTGTCATTTTTCCTCCTTATAGTAATGCCCAGTATACATTATGCCACATACTGCAATGGCCCTTAGACATTATGCCGCACACAACAATGCACATGACACAATATGCACACACTGTAATGCCCCCGACACATTATGCCACACACCGTAATGCCCCCGACACATTATGACAGGAATCGCAATGCCCGTTATACATTATGCTACACACTGCAATGCCCCTGATACATTATAGCACATACAATGCCTGTGACACATTATGACACACACCGCAATGACCTTGAGACATTATACCACAATGCCCGTGATATAGTATACCATACACCGTAATGCCTGTGACACATACCGCAATGCCCTGCCCGTTATACCCTATGCCACACACCGCAATGCCCGTTATGTATTATGCCACACTGCAATGACCCTGAGACATTATACCACATACCACAATGCCCGTGATATAGTATACCACACACCGTAATGCCTGACACATTATGACACACACCGCAATGTCCGTGATACATTATGCCACACACTGCAATGACCCTGAGACATTATACCACATATCACAATGCCCGCGATATAGTATACCATACACCGTAATGCCTGTGACACATTATGACACACACCACAATGTCCGTGATACATTATGCCACACACCGTAATGCCCATTACACATTAAGTCCTACAGTAAGGCTTCTAATTACTTTTCAATTACCTTCTCGTTGTCAGGGGTTTCATGCACTGGGTGTCATGCTCGTTGCCAGGTGTTTCATGCACTGGGTGTCATGCTCGTTGTCAGGTGTTTCATGCACTGGGTGTCATGCTCGTTGCTAGGAGGTAGTCCTTGTTGCTAGGGCTGTGCTCCCAGTGCCACATATGTCCCCAGTGCCAGATATTTCCCCACGGTGCCAGGTACTCACATGCCCCCGGTGCCAAATATAGCCCCCCCCCCATGTGCCAGGTACACATATACCCCCCCAGTGCCAGATATGCCCCCAGTGCCAGATATTCCCCCCCCAGTGCCACATATGCCCCCAGTGCCAGATATTCCCCCCATGCCAGATATGCCGCCAGTGCCATATATTCCCCCCCAGTGCCACATATGCCCCCAGTGCCAGATATTCCCCCAGTGCCAGATATGCCGCCAGTGCCATATATTCCCCCCGAGTGCCATATATCCCCAGTGACAGATATTCCCCCCCAGTGCCAGATATTCTCCCCCAGTGCCATATAAGCCCCAGGGCCAGATATTCCCTCCCACGGCCAGATATCCCCCCCCCCCCCAGTGCCACATATCCACCCCGTGCCAGATATCCCCCCCCCAGTGCCATATATGCCCCAGTGCCAGATATCCCCCCCAGTGCCAGACATCCCCCCCCCCCCAGTGCGATATGCCCTAGTGCCAGATATCCCCCCCCCCCAGTGCCATATATGCCCCAGTGCCAGATATCCCCCCCCCCTTCCCCAGTGCCAGATATGCCCTAGTGCCAGATATCCCCCGCCCCCCCCCCCACAGTGTCATATATGCCCCAGTGCCGGATATCCCCCCTAGTGCCTGACATCCCCCCCCCAATGGCCATATATTCCCCGGTGCCAGACACCCTCTCCTCTCTCCCCCCCCGTGACAGATATGCCGCAGTGCAGCCGCCGCTTGTTGGAGAACTTGGAGGGACACGGCGGGCGCAGCGTGTGCCTCTCCTGTGTCCCTCCTGAGTCCTGCATCATCTCCGGCGGCCGCGGGTCTGATAGGGGGAAGTGCCGTCCGTGAGCTCTAATTGGCTCACGGACGGCACTTCCCCCTATTAGACCCGCGGGCCGCCGGATATGATGCAGGGCTCAGGAGGGACACAGGATAGGCACACGCTGCGCCCGCCGTGTCCCTCCAATAAAGCAGACTGACATGCGGACGTTCGTCCGCATGTCAGTCTGCTGTAATCAGTGGCGCCCCCGCAGCCCCTCGCCCCCAAGCCACCGCGAGGACTGCGGGGGCAGTAGTTACGCCACTGTGCATTCCCCCTCCTTTGCCTATATCGTGGGCAGATGTATAGGCTTGAATGGCCTTTTGCTGCTCCTCCATCCTCTGAAGCATATAGAGGGTTGAATTCCACCTCGTTACCACCTCTTGCTTCAGATGATGGCAGGGCAGGTTCAGGAATGTTTGGTGGTGCTCCAGTCTTCGGCACGCGGTGGCTGAATGCCGAAAGTGGCCCGCAATTCTTCGGGCCACCGACAGCATCTCTTGCACGCCCCTGTCGTTTTTTAAATAATTCTGCACCACCAAATTCAATGTATGTGCAAAACATGGGACGTGCTGGAATTTGCCCAGATGTAATGCACGCACAATATTGCTGGCGTTGTCCGATGTCACAAATCCCCAGGAGAGTCCAATTGGGGTAAGCCATTCTGCGATGATGTACCTCAGTTTCCGTAAGAGGTTGTCAGCTGTGTGCCTCTTCTGGAAAGCGGTGATACAAAGCGTAGCCTGCCTAGGAATGAGTTGGCGTTTGTGAGATGCTGCTACTGGTGCCGCTGCTGCTGTTCTTGCTGCGGGAGGCAATACATCTACCCAGTGGGCTGTCACAGTCATATAGTCCTGAGTCTGCCCTGCTCCACTTGTCCACATGTCCGTGGTTAAGTGGACATTGGGTACAACTGCATTTTTTAGGACACTGGTGACTCTTTTTCTGAGGTCTGTGTACATTTTCGGTATCGCCTGCCTAGAGAAATGGAACCTAGATGGTATTTGGTACCGGGGACACAGTACCTCAATCAAGTTGCCTCTGAATTAACGGTGGATACCGGAACCACGTTTCTCACCGCCCAGGCTGCCAAGGCCTGAGTTATCCGCTTTGCAGCAGGATGACTGCTGTGATATTTCATCTTCCTCGCAAAGGACTGTTGGACAGTCAACTGCTTACTGGAAGAAGTACAAATGGTCTTCCGACTTCCCCTCTGGGATGACGATCAACTCCCAGCAGCAACAACAGCAGCGCCAGCAGCAGTAGGCGTTACACTCAAGGATGCATCGGATGAATCCCAGGCAGGAGAGGACTCGTCAGACTTGACAGTGACATGGACTGCAGGACTATTGGCTTTCCTGTGTAAGGAGGAAATTGACACTGAGGGAGTTGGTGGTGTGGTTTGCAGGAGCTTGGTTACAAGAGGAAGGGATTTAGTTGTCAGTGGACTCCTTCCGCTGTCACCCAAAGTTTTTGAACTTGTCACTGACTTCTGATGAATGCGGTCCAGGTGACGTATAAGGGAGGATGTTTCGAGTAGAGATGAGCGCCGGAAATTTTTTGGGTTTTGTGTTTTGGTTTTGGGTTCGGTTCCGCGGCCGTGTTTTGGGTTCGACCGCGTTTTGGCAAAACCTCACCGAATTTTTTTTGTCGGATTCGGGTGTGTTTTGGATTCGGGTGTTTTTTTCAAAAAACCCTAAAAAACAGCTTAACTCATAAAATTTGGGGGTCATTTTGATCCCAAAGTATTATTAACCTCAAAAACCATAATTTACACTCATTTTCAGTCTATTCTGAATACCTCACACCTCACAATATTATTTTTAGTCCTAAAATTTGCACTGAGGTCGCTGTGTGAGTAAGATAAGCGACCCTAGTGGCCGACACAAACACCGGGCCCATCTAGGAGTGGCACTGCAGTGTCACGCAGGATGTCCCTTCCAAAAAACCCTCCCCAAACAGCACATGACGCAAAGAAAAAAAGAGGCGCAATGAGGTAGCTGTGTGAGTAAGATAAGCGACCCTAGTGGCCGACACAAACACCGGGCCCATCTAGGAGTGGCACTGCAGTGTCACGCAGGATGTCCCTTCCAAAAAACCCTCCCCAAACAGCACATGACGCAAAGAAAAAAAGAGGCGCAATGAGGTAGCTGACTGTGTGAGTAAGATAAGCGACCCTAGTGGCCGACACAAACACCGGGCCCATCTAGGAGTGGCACTGCAGTGTCACGCAGGATGTCCCTTCCAAAAAACCCTCCCCAAACAGCACATGACGCAAAGAAAAAAAGAGGCGCAATGAGGTAGCTGACTGTGTGAGTAAGATAAGCGACCCTAGTGGCCGACACAAACACCGGGCCCATCTAGGAGTGGCACTGCAGTGTCACGCAGGATGGCCCTTCCAAAAAACCCTCCCCAAACAGCACATGACGCAAAGAAAAAAAGAGGCGCAATGAGGTAGCTGACTGTGTGAGTAAGATAAGCGACCCTAGTGGCCGACACAAACACCGGGCCCATCTAGGAGTGGCACTGCAGTGTCACGCAGGATGGCCCTTCCAAAAAACCCTCCCCAAACAGCACATGACGCAAAGAAAAAAAGAGGCGCAATGAGGTAGCTGACTGTGTGAGTAAGATAAGCGACCCTAGTGGCCGACACAAACACCGGGCCCATCTAGGAGTGGCACTGCAGTGTCACGCAGGATGGCCCTTCCAAAAAACCCTCCCCAAACAGCACATGACGCAAAGAAAAAAGAGGTGCAAGATGGAATTGTCCTTGGGCCCTCCCACCCACCCTTATGTTGTATAAACAGGACATGCACACTTTAACCAACCCATCATTTCAGTGACAGGGTCTGCCACACGACTGTGACTGATATGACGGGTTGGTTTGGACCCCCCCCCAAAAAAGAAGCAATTAATCTCTCCTTGCACAAACTGGCTCTACAGAGGCAAGATGTCCACCTCATCATCATCCTCCGATATATCACCGTGTACATCCCCCTCCTCACAGATTATCAATTCGTCCCCACTGGAATCCACCATCTCAGCTCCCTGTGTACTTTGTAGATGCAATTGCTGCTGGTCAATGTCTCCGCGGAGGAATTGATTATAATTCATTTTAATGAACATCATCTTCTCCACATTTTCTGGATGTAACCTCGTACGCCGATTGCTGACAAGGTGAGCGGCGGCACTAAACACTCTTTCGGAGTACACACTTGTGGGAGGGCAACTTAGGTAGAATAAAGCCAGTTTGTGCAAGGGCCTCCAAATTGCCTCTTTTTCCTGCCAGTATAAGTACGGACTGTGTGACGTGCCTACTTGGATGCGGTCACTCATATAATCCTCCACCATTCTTTCAATGTTGAGAGAATCATATGCAGTGACAGTAGATGACATGTCCGTAATCGTTGTCAGGTCCTTCAGTCCGGACCAGATGTCAGCATCAGCAGTCGCTCCAGACTGCCCTGCATCACCGCCAGCGGGTGGGCTCGGAATTCTGAGCCTTTTCCTCGCACCCCCAGTGGCGGGAGAATGTGAAGGAGGAGATGTTGACAGGTCGCGTTCCGCTTGACTTGACAATTTTCTCACCAGCAGGTCTTTCAACCCCAGCAGACTTGTGTCTGCCGGAAAGAGAGATCCAAGGTAGGTTTTAAATCTAGGATCGAGCACGGTGGCCAAAATGTAGTGCTCTGATTTCAACAGATTGACCACCCGTGAATCCTTGTTAAGCGAATTAAGGGCTCCATCCACAAGTCCCACATGCCTAGCGGAATCGCTCCGTGTTAGCTCCTCCTTCAATGTCTCCAGCTTCTTCTGCAAAAGCCTGATGAGGGGAATGACCTGACTCAGGCTGGCAGTGTCTGAACTGACTTCACGTGTGGCAAGTTCAAAGGGCATCAGAACCTTGCACAACGTTGAAATCATTCTCCACTGCACTTGAGACAGGTGCATTCCACCTCCTATATCGTGCTCAATTGTATAGGCTTGAATGGCCTTTTGCTGCTCCTCCAACCTCTGAAGCATATAGAGGGTTGAATTCCACCTCTGTACCACTTCTTGCTTCAGATGATGGCAGGGCAGGTTCTGTAGTTTTTGGTGGTGCTCCAGTCTTCTGTACGTGGTGCCTGTACGCCGAAAGTGTCCCGCAATTCTTCTGGCCACCGACAGCATCTCTTGCACGCCCCTGTCGTTTTTTTAAAAATTCTGCACCACCAAATTCAAGGTATGTGCAAAACATGGGACGTGCTGGAATTTGCCCATATTTAATGCACACACAATATTGCTGGCGTTGTCCGATGCCACAAATCCACAGGAGAGTCCAATTGGGGTAAGCCATTCTGCGATGATCTTCCTCAGTTGCCGTAAGAGGTTTTTAGCTGTGTGCGTATTCTGGAAAGCGGTGATACAAAGCGTAGCCTGCCTAGGAAAGAGTTGGCGTTTGCGAGATGCTGCTACTGGTGCCGCCGCTGCTGTTCTTGCGGCGGGAGTCCATACATCTACCCAGTGGGCTGTCACAGTCATATAGTCCTGACCCTGCCCTGCTCCACTTGTCCACATGTCCGTGGTTAAGTGGACATTGGGTACAACTGCATTTTTTAGGACACTGGTGAGTCTTTTTCTGACGTCCGTGTACATTCTCGGTATCGCCTGCCTACAGAAGTGGAACCTAGATGGTATTTGGTAACGGGGGCACACTGCCTCAATAAATTTTCTAGTTCCCTGTGAACTAACGGCGGATACCGGACGCACGTCTAACACCAACATAGTTGTCAAGGCCTCAGTTATCCGCTTTGCAGCAGGATGACTGCTGTGATATTTCATCTTCCTCGCAAAGGACTGTTGGACAGTCAATTGCTTACTGGAAGTAGTACAAGTGGGCTTACGACTTCCCCTCTGGGATGACCATCGACTCCCAGCAGCAACAACAGCAGCGCCAGCAGCAGTAGGCGTTACACGCAAGGATGCATCGGAGGAATCCCAGGCAGGAGAGGACTCGTCAGAATTGCCAGTGACATGGCCTGCAGGACTATTGGCATTCCTGGGGAAGGAGGAAATTGACACTGAGGGAGTTGGTGGGGTGGTTTGCGTGAGCTTGGTTACAAGAGGAAGGGATTTACTGGTCAGTGGACTGCTTCCGCTGTCGCCCAAAGTTTTTGAACTTGTCACTGACTTATTATGAATGCGCTGCAGGTGACGTATAAGGGAGGATGTTCCGAGGTGGTTAACGTCCTTACCCCTACTTATTACAGCTTGACAAAGGGAACACACGGCTTGACAAATGTTGTCCGCATTTCTGGTGAAATACTTCCACACCGAAGAGCTGATTTTTTTGGTATTTTCACCAGGCATGTCAACGGCCATATTCCTCCCACGGACAACAGGTGTCTCCCCGGGTGCCTGACTTAAACAAACCACCTCACCATCAGAATCCTCCTGGTCAATTTCCTCCCCAGCGCCAGCAACACCCATATCCTCCTCATCCTGGTGTACTTCAACACTGACATCTTCAATCTGACTATCAGGAACTGGACTGCGGGTGCTCCTTCCAGCACTTGCAGGGGGCGTGCAAATGGTGGAAGGCGCATGCTCTTCACGTCCAGTGTTGGGAAGGTCAGGCATCGCAACCGACACAATTGGACTCTCCTTGTGGATTTGGGATTTCGAAGAACGCACAGTTCTTTGCGGTGCTTTTGCCAGCTTGAGTCTTTTCAGTTTTCTAGCGAGAGGCTGAGTGCTTCCATCCTCATGTGAAGCTGAACCACTAGCCATGAACATAGGCCAGGGCCTCAGCCATTCCTTGCCACTCCGTGTGGTAAATGGCATATTGGCAAGTTTACGCTTATCCTCCGACAATTTTATTTTAGGTTTTGGAGTCCTTTTTTTACTGATATTTGGTGTTTTGGATTTGACATGCTCTGTACTATGACATTGGGCATCGGCCTTGGCAGACGACGTTGCTGGCATTTCATCGTCTCGGCCATGACTAGTGGCAGCAGCTTCAGCACGAGGTGGAAGTGGATCTTGATCTTTCCCTAATTTTGGAACCTCAACATTTTTGTTCTCCATATTTTAATAGGCACAACTAAAAGGCACCTCAGGTAAACAATGGAGATGGATGGATACTAGTATACAATTATGGATGGACTGCCGAGTGCCGACACAGAGGTAGCTACAGCCGTGGACTATTGTACTGTACTGTGTCTGCTGCTAATATAGACTGGATGATAATGAGATGTAGTATGTATAAAGAAGAAAGAAAAAAAAACCACGGGTAGGTGGTATACAATTATGGACGGACTGCCGAGTGCCGACACAGAGGTAGCTACAGCCGTGGACTACCGTACTGTGTCTGCTGCTAATATAGACTGGTTGATAATGAGATGTAGTATGTATAAAGAAGAAAGAAAAAAAAAACCACGGGTAGGTGGTATACAATTATGGATGGACTGCCGAGTGCCGACACAGAGGTAGCTACAGCCGTGGACTACTGTACTGTGTCTGCTGCTAATATAGACTGGTTGATAAAGAGATGTAGTATGTATGTATAAAGAAGAAAGAAAGAAAAACCACGGGTACGTGGTATACAATTATGGACGGACTGCCGAGTGCCGACACAGAGGTAGCTACAGCCGTGGACTACCGTACTGTACTGTGTCTGCTGCTAATATAGACTGGTTGATAAAGAGATGTAGTATGTATGTATAAAGAAGAATGAAAAAAAAAACCACGGGTAGGTGGTTTACAACTATGGATGGACTGCCGAGTGCCGACACAGAGGTAGCTACAGCCGTGGACTACTGTACTGTGTCTGCTGCTAATATAGACTGGTTGATAAAGAGATGTAGTATGTATGTATAAAGAAGAAAGAAAAAAAAACCACGGGTAGGTGGTATACAATTATGGACGGACTGCCGAGTGCCGACACAGAGGTAGCTACAGCCGTGGACTACCGTACTGTACTGTGTCTGCTGCTAATATAGACTGGTTGATAAAGAGATGTAGTATGTATGTATAAAGAAGAAAGAAAAAAAAACACGGGTAGGTGGTATACAATTATGGATGGACTGCCGAGTGCCGACACAGAGGTAGCTACAGCCGTGGACTACTGTACTGTGTCTGCTGCTAATATAGACTGGTTGATAAAGAGATGTAGTATGTATGTATAAAGAAGAAAGAAAAAAAAACACGGGTAGGTGGTATACAATTATGGACGGACTGCCGAGTGCCGACACAGAGGTAGCTACAGCCGTGGACTACCATACTGTACTGTGTCTGCTGCTAATATAGACTGGTTGATAAAGAGATGTAGTATGTATGTATAAAGAAGAAAGAAAAAAAAACCACGGGTAGGTGGTATACAATTATGGATGGACTGCCGAGTGCCGACACAGAGGTAGCTACAGCCGTGGACTACTGTACTGTGTCTGCTGCTAATATAGACTGGTTGATAAAGAGATGTAGTATGTATGTATAAAGAAAAAAGAAAAAAAAACCACGGGTAGGTGGTATACAATTATGGATGGACTGCCGAGTGCCGACACAGAGGTAGCTACAGCCGTGAACTACCGTACTGTGTCTGCTGCGACTGGATGATAAATAATGATATAAAAAATATATATATATCACTACTGCAGCCGGACAGGTATATATTATATAATGACGGACCTGCTGGACACTGTCTGTCAGCAGAATGAGTTTTTTATAGAATAAAAAAAAAAAACACCACACAAGTCACACGACGAGTGTTTAACTTTTTCAGGCAATCACAATATAGTATACTACTAACTATACTGGTGGTCAGTGTGGTCAGGTCACTGGTCAGTCACACTGGCAGTGGCACTCCTGCAGCAAAAGTGTGCACTGTTTAATTTTAATAATATGTACTCCTGGCTCCTGCTATAACCTATAACTGGCACTGCTCCCCAGTCTCCCCCACAATTATAAGCTGTGTGAGCACAGTCAGATATATACATAGATGATGCAGCACACTGGGCTGAGCAGTGCACACAGATATGGTATGTGACTGAGTCACTGTGTATCGTTTTTTTCAGGCAGAGAACGGATTATATTAAATAAAACTGCACTGTCTGGTGGTCACTGTGGTCAGTCACTACTAAACTCTGCACTCTCTACAGTACTCCTAAGCTCCAGTAAATCAAGTGTCTCTGTCTCAAATCAATCTCACTCTCTCTCTTCTAATCTAAATGGAGAGGACGCCAGCCACGTCCTCTCCCTATCAATCTCAATGCACGTGTGAAAATGGCGGCGATGCGCGGCTCCTTATATAGAATCCGAGTCTCGCGAGAATCCGACAGCGTCATGATGACGTTCGGGCGCGCTCGGGTTAACCGAGCAAGGCGGGAAGATCCGAGTCGCTCGGACCCGTGAAAAAAAACATGAAGTTCGGGCGGGTTCGGATTCCGAGGAACCGAACCCGCTCATCTCTAGTTCCGAGGTGGTTAACATCCTTACCCCTACTTATTACAGCTTGACAAAGGCAACACACGGCTTGACACCTGTTGTCCGCATTTGTGTTGAAATAATTCCACACCGAAGAGGTGATTTTTATTTTATTTTGACCAGGCATGTCAATGGCCATATTCGTCCCACGTACAACAGGTGTCTCCCCGGGTGCCTGACTTAAACAAACCACCTCACCATCAGAATCCTCCTTGTCAATTTCCTCCCCAGCACCAGCAACACCCATATCCTCATCCTGGTGTACTTCAACAGTGACATCTTCAATTTGACTATCAGGAACTGGACTGCGGGTGCTCCTTCCAGCACTTGCAGGGGGCGTGCAAATGGTGGATGGCGCAAGCTCTTCCCGTCCAGTGTTGGGAAGTTCAGGCATCGCAACCGACACAATTGGACTCTCCTTGGGGATTTGTGATTTAGAAGAACGCACAGTTCTTTGCTGTGCTTTTGCCAGCTTAAGTCTTTTCATTTTTCTAGCGAAAGGATGAGTGCTTCCATCCTCATGTGAATCTGAACCACTAGCCATGAACATAGGCCAGGGCCTCAGCCGTTCCTTGCCACTCCGTGTCGTAAATGGCATATTGGCAAGTTTACACTTCTCATCAGACGCTTTCAATTTTGATTTTTGGGTCATTTTACTGAACTTTTGTTTTTGGATTTTACATGCTCTCTACTATGACATTGGGCATCAGCCTTGGCAGATGACGTTGATGGCATTTCATCGTCTCGGCCATGACTAGTGGCAGCAGCTTCAGCACGAGGTGGAAGTGGATCTTGATCTTTCCCTATTTTAACCTCCACATTTTTGTTCTCCATTTTTTAATGTGTGGAATTATATGCCAGTATCAATAGCAATGGCCTACTACTATATATACTGCGCACAACTGAAATGCACCACAGGTATGGATGGATGGTATACTTGACGACACAGAGGTAGGTACAGCAGTGGCCTACTGTACCGTAATGCTATATATTATATACTGGTGGTCAGCAAACTGTGCAAAACTGAAATGCACCACAGGTATGGATGGATAGTATACTTGACGACACAGAGGTAGGTACAGCAGTGGCCTACTGTACCGTAATGCTATATATTATATACTGGTGGTCAGCAAACTGTGCAAAACTGAAATGCACCACAGGTATGGATGGATAGTATACTTGACGACACAGAGGTAGGTACAGCAGTGGCCTACTGTACCGTAATGCTATATATTATATACTGGTGGTCAGCAAACTGTGCAAAACTGAAATGCACCACAGGTATGGATGGATAGTATACTTGACGACACAGAGGTAGGTACAGCAGTGGCCTACTGTACCGTACTGCTATATATTATATACTGGTGGTCAGCAAACTGTGCAAAGCTGAAATGCACCACAGGTATGGATGGATAGTATACTTGACGACACAGAGGTAGGTACAGCAGTGGCCTACTGTACCGTACTGCTATATATTATATACTGGTGGTCAGCAAACTGTGCAAAACTGAAATGCACCACAGGTATGGATGGATAGTATACTTGACGACACAGAGGTAGGTACAGCAGTAGCCTACTGTACCGTAATGCTATATATTATATACTGGTGGTCAGCAAACTGTGCAAAACTGAAATGCACCACAGGTATGGATGGATAGTATACTTGATGACACAGAGGTAGGTAACAACAGTGGCCTACTGTACCGTAATGCTATATATTATATACTGGTGGTCAGCAAACTGTGCAAAACTGAAATGCACCACAGGTATGGATGGATAGTATACTTGACGACACAGAGGTAGGTACAGCAGTGGCCTTCTATTCCATACTCCTATATATTATATACTGGTGGTCAGCAAAATTATGCACTGTACTCCTACTATATACTGTCTACAATGCAGCACAGATATGGAGTGTTTTTCAGGCAGACAACGTATACTGGTGGTCACTGGTCAGCAAAACTCTGCACTGTACTCCTCCTATATAATATTATACTGGTGGTTCCCAGTCCCCACAATAAAGCAGCACACTGAGCACAGATATGGAGTGTTTTTCAGGCAGACAACGTATACTGGTGGTCAGTGGTCACTGTCAGCAAAACTCTGCACTGTACTCCTGCTATATAATACAGCTGCTCCCCAGTCCCCACAATTAAGCAGTGTGAGCACAGATATATGCAGCACACTGAGCACAGATAAGGAGCGTTTTTTTCAGGCAGAGAACGGATAAAACTGGTGGTCACTGAGCAAAACTCTGCACTGTACTCATCCTATATTAATATACAGCTGCTTCCCAGTCCCCACAATTAAGATATAAGCAAGCACAAATATTTGCATCAACAATGAATAAACGGAGAGGACGCCAGCCACGTCCTCTCCCTAACATTTCCAATGCACGAGTGAAAATGGCGGTGACGCGTGGCTGCTTATATAGAATCCAAATCTCGCGAGAATCCGACAGCGGGATGATGACGTTCGGGCGCGCTCGGGTTAACCGAGCCATACGGGAGAATCCGAGTATGCCTCGGACCCGTGTAAAAAGGGTGAAGTTCGGGGGGGTTCGTTTTCCGAGGAACCGAACCCGCTCATCACTATGTATAACAGATGTTTAACAACTGTTTAGCAATTGTGCATAATATAATATACACACAAAAAACTTAAACAAACCAAACCTATTTGTTGTTGTTTTTAATTACAATTGCAATTAGTAGGCCCACACCACACGCCCTGCACCTATTATTTATAATACTCACCCTCCAGAGTCCCACGGCGCAGCAGCAGTGCTGCAGGAATCACTGGGGAAATGGCACGGCATGATTTTCCTGGTGTTTCGCACATACGCAGTGGGGAAATCACTTAATCACATTGTACGCCCTGTTCAAAGCAATGCACTGTGGCCCTACACACATATTCATGGGAACCAATTAAAAAATAATCATGTCCCTGCTGCAGTCTGTCCACATGCTTCCATACAGTGAATGGCTATCAGCACTCTAATTTGTGGATGACTCCAGCCATCCACCAGTCAGCATGCTGACAGCCAATAACTGTCTGGTCGCAGGGTGGAAGGCAGGTACAGAATGCTGCCTCGCTGCTCTAATTGTGTGACCACCACCCACCCCTGGTCGAAGGCCCCTAGAATTGTGGGGCCCCGGGAAGCAGCCCAGTATGCCTATACGTTAAGATGGCCCTGCCACCATGTGCCACCAATATGGCCTGAAGGTAGCATTGCAATGAGTCTATAAACATCTGTAATATTGCACTATTTTCAGAAGAGGAAAGTTTTAACTTCAAAATTAGTTTGATTTACAGAGAGCTATGATTACTTATAGAGTCTATTGTCAGTATCATAATACACAACTAGATCAGTCAAATGCACATAGCATTTTAGTTACAATAATTCACACTGAGTCACACTGCGTCTTTTGATGCAGCCACTACTGCATCTTCATGCTAATGCTGTAGCTGATGGTTATCCTACTGAGACGCCAACCAGCTGTGGCACTAATCTGCTGCTGTGCATATTAAGAGTGATGCACCATCAGAGACTGCACAGTGTGACTTAGGGGGTGCAACGCATCCATGTCATTCTGCAAAACTCCCCCCCCCCCCCCCCACCACCCTCCGAGTGGAGTACAAGGGAGAAGGAGCAGTGGCATGCCCCGGAAATCTTTCGGGATAGCCAGTCTCCCCAGTGCAGCTGGCCCCGGAGTTTTTCCGGGCATGCCACTTAAGGGGTTAATGAACACAGCACAGCCACTTGTAGATGGGCACAGCCACTTGTAGATGGACACAGCAGAGTACAGTGCAGTACACAGTAGCATGGCTGAAGTGATATAGCACCGTTTTGCTCACCAGCAAATATACACCCCCTTGGCAATGAGCATTCCCCTTCACTATGAGCATTCCCTTTGGCAATGAGCATGGATCCCAGAACATGAAACCCTTGGCAACAAATATGACACCCATGGCGTGAAACCCCTGGCAACGCACATGAAACCCCTGGCAATGCGCAGGTAATTAATTTGAAAACCCACCCTGGGTGGTGTTACATAGTAAAAAAAAAAAAAGGCACCACTGAAGTGGCTGTGCTGTTTTCATCTACAAAGGGCTGTCTGTATCCATTAAGTGGCTGTGCTTTGTCCATCTACAAGGGGCTGTCCTGTGTCCATCCAAGAGCTATGTCAAGTCCCCTTAGTCTAATTCTGTCACACAGTGGTGCTACGCTGACTCTGCAGGCCACACCCCACCCACTGCATTCACATATAAGCAGTGTGACTCCGTATTGTCCCTTGACAAAAAAGTTTAAAAAAATAGATTTTTTTAAGTTTGTACAACTTTTGTTCTCTGTACTCCAGTGCATTTGTTCACATACATATAAAAGCAGTCTGAATCCACGCAGTTTGAGCTGAGCTGCCAGTTAAAAAAAATAATAAAAAAAAAATATTGTTGTATAATTTGTTTGTACTGTTCTGTGCACTCTACCCAAGTACTCTATGTACCCCAGTGCGCTTTGTTAAAAAATGGATAACAATCAGTTTAGAGAAGAGCCGGAGCAGCAAACCAAATACTATCACTGCATTTCCTTCAACCAATCATGACGACAATGCTAGTCCTTCAACATCATCTAAATCCAATGCTCATGGCAATAGAGCAGAGGTTCAAGATGCGGTCCTCAAGGCAACCCAATGATCCAGGTTTTAAGTATATTCATGCTTGGTCATAAGTGACTTAATTAGTACCTCATTAAATTTGATTTAACCAACTGTGCTGAGCCATGGATATACTTAAAACCTGGACTGTTGGGGTGCCTTTAGAACTGCATTTGAAAACCTCTGGCATAGAGGGTTTAAGTCAGGGCATCTGAAATAAAAAAAAAAATATTTTACAGGGGTAAAAGATAAAAACAAAAACACTTTTATTAAGGGAAAGTTCAGTGCAGAAAAACAGAATTAGCAACATGCCATCTATCACACTCATCGGCAAAGAAAGGCTCAGGCTGTGGCCTTTATTTATGAGTGGAGGTTCTGAAACTGCAGTGAGGCATCTTCTTGTGCCTCTCATGTCTAGAAGAGGTGTCATAAAAATGAAACCCACTAATGCAGTAGAACAGACTGTGGGGAGTATTTACTAAGGTCCCGATTTCATTCAACTTGTTGGTTTTTTTTCTAAGTGTTATCTCGGGAATTTACTAAACACAAATCTCGGCAGTGTTGGGGCTATTCATATTGAGATACACTGCTTACCACACAAATACGAATGAATAGACCATCGGTCAAACACGGCTGTTATTTTATACAACTCGGTAATTTACTAAGAATTTGTATTCTCAATCACTGCCGACAATAGCCAAACACTGCCGGGAAAGAATAGAGGCCCTCATTCCGAGTTGATCGCTAGCTGCTTTCGTTCGCAGCGCGGCGATTAGGTGAAAAAGCGGAACTTCTGCGCATGCGTACGGGCCGCAGTACGTACACGCGAAGTGTTTTCACACAAAACTATGCAGTTTTACACAAGGTCTAGCGACGCTTTTCAGTCGCACTGCTGATCGTTGTGTGATTGACAGGAAGTGGGTGTTTCTGGGCGGGAACTGACCGTTTTCAGGGAGTGTGTTGAAAAACGCAGGCGTGTCAGGGTAAAACGCAGGAGTGGCTGGGGAAACGGGGGAGTGGCAAGCCGAACGCAGGGCGTGTGTGTGACGTCAAAGCAGGAGCTAAACTGACTGAGGTGATCGCAAGGTAGGAGTAAGTTTCGAGCATTTCAGAAACTGCATGAAAATTTTTACGCGCAGCTCTGCTAACCTTTCGGTCGCACTTCTGCTAAGCTAAGATACACTCCCAGAGGGTGGCGGCCTAGCGTGTGCACTGCTGCTAAAAGCAGCTAGCGAGCGGTCAACTCGGAATGAGGGCCAGAATTCGTAAAAATATGGAGCTTTCAAATCGACCTGCTTTTTGCTGCCGTGTTTGGATAGTCATGCACAGATCAGTGAGATCCGTGCATGCTTATCTGTGAGTTAAAAATCCCCCACAAAAATTGTGTGGGGTCCCCCTCATAAGCATAACCAGCCTTGGGCTCTTTGAGCCGGTGCTGGCCATTTAAATACCAGGGAAAAATTGACTGGGGTCCCCCCGTATTTAGACAACCAACACCAGGCTCAAAATGGTTCCAAAAATACGGGGGACAAAAGACGTAGGGGTCCCCCGTATTTTTGAAACCAGCACCGGGCTCCACTAGCTAGGGAGATAATGCCACAGCCGGGGAACACATTTATGTAGGTCCCTGCAGCAGTGGCATTACCCCCCCAACTAGTCCCCCCTGGCCAGGGTTCCCTGGAGGAGTGGGAACCCCTCTAGTTACCCAAGGGCCAGGGGTGAAGCCTGAGGGTGTCCCCCACATCCCTGGGCGGTGGACGGGGAGCTGATAGCCTTTTCGAGTGTAAAAATAAGAATATTGTTTTTTCGTTGTGGAACTACAAGTCCCAGCAAGCCTCCCCCGCAAGCTGGTACTTGGAGAACCACAAGTACCATCATGCGGGGAAATAACGGGCCTGCTGGTACCTGTAGTTCCACAACAAAAAATACCCAAATAAAAACAAAACACACATACCGTGACAGTTAAACTTTAATTAACATAATGCACACTTACACACTCACACATACTTACCTAGTGTCCCACGGAGCCCATCAGTCCTCTTGTCAAGTAGAATCCAATTGGTAACCTGTAAATAAAAGCCCAAAATACTCACCTATTATCCAGTGAAGCTCGGTCCTCTTCGTTCCATGTAGAATCCACAGGGTTAAATAAAAAAACAAACTGCAAAAATCCCGGTCCAATGAACTAAAGGGGTTCCATGTTTACACATAGAACCCCTTTCCCCGAATGCCGGGAACCCCTGTGACTCCTGTCACTAGAGGGCCCAGCAGCCAATCAGGGAGCACCATGTCATGGCACTCTCCTGATTGGCTGTGCGCTCCTAGCCTGTCAATCAGGCGGAGCGCACTGGCTAGAATGGAGCTTTGCGCTGCTCCGATATAGCTTATGGTGGGAAAATTGCGGTCTGTGGCTAACCGCGAAGTTAATTGGGGTCACTTTATTAAAGTTGTACTTACTACAGTGTGCATTTACTGTGTTTATTGTAATATTTATTTACTGGTGGCCTACAGGTACCAGCAGGCCCTTTAATGCCCCACGTACTGGTACTTGTGGTTCTCCAAGTACCAGCATGCGGTGGTGGTTTGCTGAGATCTGTAGTTCCACCTGTAAAAGACAATATTAAATAATTTTTTTACACTTTAAAGCTATGAACTTGGCCTCCATAGCCCAGGGGTGTCGAGCATAACCCCAGGCTTCAGCCCTGGCCTTTGATGCCCAAAATGTAGGGGACCCCTTTATTGCGGATTTCCCACTCCACCATTGTGCCCCGGCCAGGACTGACTAGTTGGGAGGACAGGGTAATGCTATGACCGTTGGGACCAATATAAGCGTGTCGCCCAGCTGTGGCATTACCTCCTTGGCTAGTGGAGCCAGTGCTGGTTTCAAATATACAGGGGAAATCTACATTGTTTTCCCCCCACACGTATTTTGGAAACCAGGACCGGTCCAAGAGCCTGGTGCTGATTCTTTAAATGCAGGGGGACCGCAGTAAATCCCCCCCCCCCCCGTATTTTTAGAACCAGGACCGGCTCAAAGAGCCTGGGGCTAGTTATGCCACGGGCGAGGGAGGGTTGGATGGGTTCGGGGGTCAGAAGGTTTTTTTTCTACTTTTAAAACATTTTAACACAGAAGCATTGCACAGATCTCACTGATTTGTGCAGGCTTTATGTACAGGAGTGTTTGGCTGCCGGCAAACATGGCGTCCCAAGATGGCCACATACACCACCGGAAAATATGATTAACTCAAACACAGGAACATAGTAAATTCCCATGGTTCAGTTTTTAAAAAGCACCTGTATTTGATTGATATCACCCGTGTTTGGTCTTGGTCAAACATGGGTGAAATATGAATCTTAGTAAATTTACCCCCTCCTATAGAGCAGGAGGTGTTGTATCATCATATGAGGTTACAGAAGAAGATGGCTGACTGTGTATGGCCCCTGCTTCCACAATAGACATTTATCTAGTGCATGAAACAGCAGTTGCACTAGCAGAACCACCACTCACAATGAAAGGACATGGCCTGAGCCTTCCTTGTCACTGCATGCGGTATATGGTATGTTGGTAATTTTACGTTTTTCGACAGTAAACATTCCCTTTATTATTAGAGGCAATGTTCTCTTAAAAAATTTGAAATATTTTAAGATTTAGTTTTCTGGTGCCCGTTTCTTAAACTTTGTGTCCCCTGGGCCACCTTTAGTGGATGCTGAAGTACTTTCATAACTGGCAGCAGCCACAACACTAGTACTGGGTTGCTGCTCCTGCTCTTCTATCGACTGACCCAACTCGACTCACAGCATGTCTAGTAATGGTGGCATACTGGCACCTAACGAACATAATTATTTTACAACACAATGCCTAAACCTGAACAACAAACACAGTAAATTTGTGTTGGTTCAGTTTACAGAAAATCAAACCTATCTCTAATCAAAATTGACACATTGGAAATCAGAGTTATATGCAAAGTATATAAAATACCAAGCATATACATAAATGCTAACAATGGCATATCTTTAATGGGTGCAGGGCCCACACCACACCCTGCACCCATGTTCTTTAATAAACACCTCTCCATAGGACTCCATTGGCAGCAGCAGCGATACACAAATCACTGAGAAAATGGCCTATTAACCCTGGGGCATTATATCTAATTAGAGAGCCAGCTTACCTGGAGTCCTCCCTAGGTTCTCAAAATGGCACTACAGGAGCCTGATAAGCTGGCTCTCAATTTAGATATATTTGTGTATAATATAAAGCCACATTGTCATGTGGCTTTATATTATGTAATTGTATGACCCAGGGGTTGTTTTTAGTTTTATCGATGAGTTGGGGGGTGGCGCCTCTAGATTGGTGTGGCCAGGCTGCTCTTGAGTAGAACCCTATAACATTTTATTTAGCACTTTTTTAACACTTTCAAATATTTTTTCTACTAATATTACTCATTTAAGCATTTTAATTACATCTTTCACCATTTAATGCATAGCTTTCGCTTCGTTCTTGTTTATATTCACTAACACCCTAGCTTCTCACTGGTGTGCTGCCCTTGGGTAGTGGACCTTCACCTCTGTGTGGGATTCCGCACCCCAGACTTAGACTTAGTATTAGGGATCTCCAGTATCAGAGACGCCGTGATGTTGGCCAGGAGGCTTACCATATCTTTGCAAATATGTGCAATTGCCACACCAGTGTCTAGGGAAAATGTCTCTCTCTCTCTCTCTCTCTCTCTCTCTCTATATATATATATATATATATATATATATATATATCTGGAGGTGTGTAGATGAAACTGGCAGGCCTAAGGAGACCTACTGGAGATGAGCGCCGGAAATTTTTCGGGTTTTGTGTTTTGGTTTTGGGTTCGGTTCCGCGGCCGTGTTTTGGGTTCGACCGCGTTTTGGCAAAACCTCACCGAATTTTTTTTGTCGGATTCGGGTGTGTTTTGGATTCGGGTGTTTTTTTCAAAAAACCCTAAAAAACAGCTTAAATCATAGAATTTGGGGGTCATTTTGATCCCAAAGTATTATTAACCTCAAAAACCATAATTTACACTCATTTTCAGTCTATTCTGAATACCTCACACCTCACAATATTATTTTTAGTCCTAAAATTTGCACCGAGGTCGCTGTGTGAGTAAGATAAGCGACCCTAGTGGCCGACACAAACACCGGGCCCATCTAGGAGTGGCACTGCAGTGTCACGCAGGATGTCCCTTCCAAAAAACCCTCCCCAAACAGCACATGACGCAAAGAAAAAAAGAGGCGCAATGAGGTAGCTGACTGTGTGAGTAAGATAAGCGACCCTAGTGGCTGACACAAACACCGGGCCCATCTAGGAGTGGCACTGCAGTGTCACGCAGGATGTCCCTTCCAAAAAACCCTCCCCAAACAGCACATGACGCAAAGAAAAAAAGAGGCGCAATGAGGTAGCTGACTGTGTGAGTAAGATAAGCGACCCTAGTGGCCGACACAAACACCGGGCCCATCTAGGAGTGGCACTGCAGTGTCACGCAGGATGGCCCTTCCAAAAAACCCTCCCCAAACAGCACATGACGCAAAGAAAAAAAGAGGCGCAATGAGGTAGCTGACTGTGTGAGTAAGATAAGCGACCCTAGTGGCCGACACAAACACCGGGCCCATCTAGGAGTGGCACTGCAGTGTCACGCAGGATGGCCCTTCCAAAAAACCCTCCCCAAACAGCACATGACGCAAAGAAAAAAAGAGGCGCAATGAGGTAGCTGACTGTGTGAGTAAGATAAGCGACCCTAGTGGCCGACACAAACACCGGGCCCATCTAGGAGTGGCACTGCAGTGTCACGCAGGATGGCCCTTCCAAAAAACCCTCCCCAAACAGCACATGACGCAAAGAAAAATAAAAGAAAAAAGAGGTGCAAGATGGAATTGTCCTTGGGCCCTCCCACCCACCCTTAGGTTGTATAAACAGGACATGCACACTTTAACCAACCCATCATTTCAGTGACAGGGTCTGCCACACGACTGTGACTGATATGACGGGTTGGTTTGGACCCCCCCCCCAAAAAAGAAGCAATTAATCTCTCCTTGCACAAACTGGCTCTACAGAGGCAAGATGTCCACCTCATCATCATCCTCCGATATATCACCGTGTACATCCCCCTCCTCACAGATTATCAATTCGTCCCCACTGGAATCCACCATCTCAGCTCCCTGTGTACTTTGTGGAGGCAATTGCTGCTGGTCAATGTCTCCGCGGAGGAATTGATTATAATTCATTTTAATGAACATCATCTTCTCCACATTTTCTGGATGTAACCTCGTACGCCGATTGCTGACAAGGTGAGCGGGGGCACTAAACACTCTTTCGGAGTACACACTTGTGGGAGGGCAACTTAGGTAGAATAAAGCCAGTTTGTGCAAGGGCCTCCAAATTGCCTCTTTTTCCTGCCAGTATAAGTACGGACTGTGTGACGTGCCTACTTGGATGCGGTCACTCATATAATCCTCCACCATTCTTTCAATGTTGAGAGAATCATATGCAGTGACAGTAGACGACATGTCCGTAATCGTTGTCAGGTCCTTCAGTCCGGACCAGATGTCAGCATCAGCAGTCGCTCCAGACTGCCCTGCATCACCGCCAGCGGGTGGGCTCGGAATTCTGAGCCTTTTCCTCGCACCCCCAGTGGCGGGAGAATGTGAAGGAGGAGATGTTGACAGGTCGCGTTCCGCTTGACTTGACAATTTTCTCACCAGCAGGTCTTTCAACCCCAGCAGACTTGTGTCTGCCGGAAAGAGAGATCCAAGGTAGGTTTTAAATCTAGGATCGAGCACGGTGGCCAAAATGTAGTGCTCTGATTTCAACAGATTGACCACCCGTGAATCCTTGTTAAGTGAATTAAGGGCTCCATCCACAAGTCCCACATGCCTAGCGGAATCGCTCCGTGTTAGCTCCTCCTTCAATGTCTCCAGCTTCTTCTGCAAAAGCCTGATGAGGGGAATGACCTGACTCAGGCTGGCAGTGTCTGAACTGACTTCACGTGTGGCAAGTTCAAAGGGCATCAGAACCTTGCACAACGTTGAAATCATTCTCCACTGCACTTGAGACAGGTGCATTCCACCTCCTATATCGTGCTCAATTGTATAGGCTTGAATGGCCTTTTGCTGCTCCTCCAACCTCTGAAGCATATAGAGGGTTGAATTCCACCTCGTTACCACTTCTTGCTTCAGATGATGGCAGGGCAGGTTCAGTAGTTTTTGGTGGTGCTCCAGTCTTCTGTACGTGGTGCCTGTACGCCGAAAGTGTCGCGCAATTCTTCTGGCCACCGACAGCATCTCTTGCACGCCCCTGTCGTTTTTTAAAAAATTCTGCACCACCAAATTCAAGGTATGTGCAAAACATGGGACGTGCTGGAATTTGCCCATATTTAATGCACACACAATATTGCTGGCGTTGTCCGATGCCACAAATCCACAGGAGAGTCCAATTGGGGTAAGCCATTCTGCGATGATCTTCCTCAGTTGCCGTAAGAGGTTTTTAGCTGTGTGCGTATTCTGGAAAGCGGTGATACAAAGCGTAGCCTGCCTAGGAAAGAGTTGGCGTTTGCGAGATGCTGCTACTGGTGCCGCCGCTGCTGTTCTTGCGGCGGGAGTCCATACATCTACCCAGTGGGCTGTCACAGTCATATAGTCCTGACCCTGCCCTGCTCCACTTGTCCACATGTCCGTGGTTAAGTGGACATTGGGTACAACTGCATTTTTTAGGACACTGGTGAGTCTTTTTCTGACGTCCGTGTACATTCTCGGTATCGCCTGCCTACAGAAGTGGAACCTAGATGGTATTTGGTAACGGGGGCACACTGCCTCAATAAATTGTCTAGTTCCCTGTGAACTAACGGCGGATACCGGACGCACGTGTAACACCAACATAGTTGTCAAGGCCTCAGTTATCCGCTTTGCAGCAGGATGACTGCTGTGATATTTCATCTTCCTCGCAAAGGACTGTTGGACAGTCAATTGCTTACTGGAAGTAGTACAAGTGGGCTTACGACTTCCCCTCTGGGATGACCATCGACTCCCAGCAGCAACAACAGCAGCGCCAGCAGCAGTAGGCGTTACACGCAAGGATGCATCGAAGGAATCCCAGGCAGGAGAGGACTCGTCAGAATTGCCAGTGACATGGC
Organism: Pseudophryne corroboree; assembly: GCF_028390025.1. Taxonomy (NCBI): domain Eukaryota; kingdom Metazoa; phylum Chordata; class Amphibia; order Anura; family Myobatrachidae; genus Pseudophryne; species Pseudophryne corroboree. The sequence continues at coordinate 751,233,038 of NC_086444.1, forward strand.
CTGCAGGACTATTGGCATTCCTGGGGAAGGAGGAAATTGACACTGAGGGAGTTGGTGGGGTGGTTTGCGTGAGCTTGGTTACAAGAGGAAGGGATTTACTGGTCAGTGGACTGCTTCCGCTGTCGCCCAAAGTTTTTGAACTTGTCACTGACTTATTATGAATGCGCTGCAGGTGACGTATAAGGGAGGATGTTCCGAGGTGGTTAACGTCCTTACCCCTACTTATTACAGCTTGACAAAGGGAACACACGGCTTGACAAATGTTGTCCGCATTTCTGGTGAAATACTTCCACACCGAAGAGCTGATTTTTTTGGTATTTTCACCAGGCATGTCAACGGCCATATTCCTCCCACGGACAACAGGTGTCTCCCCGGGTGCCTGACTTAAACAAACCACCTCACCATCAGAATCCTCCTGGTCAATTTCCTCCCCAGCGCCAGCAACACCCATATCCTCCTCATCCTGGTGTACTTCAACACTGACATCTTCAATCTGACTATCAGGAACTGGACTGCGGGTGCTCCTTCCAGCACTTGCAGGGGGCGTGCAAATGGTGGAAGGCGCATGCTCTTCACGTCCAGTGTTGGGAAGGTCAGGCATCGCAACCGACACAATTGGACTCTCCTTGTGGATTTGGGATTTCGAAGAACGCACAGTTCTTTGCGGTGCTTTTGCCAGCTTGAGTCTTTTCAGTTTTCTAGTGAGTGGCTGAGTGCTTCCATCCTCATGTGAAGCTGAACCACTAGCCATGAACATAGGCCAGGGCCTCAGCCGTTCCTTGCCACTCCGTGTGGTAAATGGCATATTGGCAAGTTTACGCTTCTCCTCCGACAATTTTATTTTAGGTTTTGGAGTCCTTTTTTTACTGATATTTGGTGTTTTGGATTTGACATGCTCTGTACTATGACATTGGGCATCGGCCTTGGCAGACGACGTTGCTGGCATTTCATCGTCTCGGCCATGACTAGTGGCAGCAGCTTCAGCACGAGGTGGAAGTGGATCTTGATCTTTCCCTAATTTTGGAACCTCAACATTTTTGTTCTCCATATTTTAATAGGCACAACTAAAAGGCACCTCAGGTAAACAATGGAGATGGATGGATACTAGTATACAATTATGGATGGACTGCCGAGTGCCGACACA